>NC_064923.1:721300125-721913340 GCF_023897955.1 Schistocerca gregaria | reverse complement strand
TGTCAATCACTAAGGTAGACAACGTGTATTTATCCAGTTATAGTTCAGTTTTATTTTCCCAAAACAACTGGTGTAAACTGCGCTTTCACTGAACCTTGCTTCAATTATGGAATTCCGATAAATGTTACACGACTTATTGGCAACACATGAATAAAAAAACAACTTTTGAAATATAAAATATTTTGTTGTGTTTATACCTGCTATCTGGGTTGCTTATTGGTTTCTCTTTCTGCATCTCCTCTTCTGTTGGAGCACGTACTTGCAGAATGTGACAGTCAACCCTACAAAACAAATTTTAAAATATGTAATAGCTGTATTACAAAATAATTTACAGCTCTATGCTTTCAGTAAACTTACCACTTATTTTCACCAAACAACACCTCCACCACTTCCCCAACGAAGTATCTGTCTTTTATATACGAGTAAACATCTTCCATCATTTCTTTCTGGGATGATCGCTGCGTCAATGATGCTAAATACAACACTGGTACTTTGAGCTGTAATTTCAAACAAACACAAAAAATAAGGGAATAAAATAATACCGTACACAAAATTACCCATATAACTGATAAAACTGAATTGTCAATAAACTGTTTTGCTACAATACAGTGGGATAACATTAACAGAGCATGAATGTACCATACACAATCTTTAAAAAGAAACTATCTGTTTAACATTCCATCATCAATTATAATTTACTATGGTAGATATCTTTGTAGGTCAAAATGCAACAACCTGCTCTAATATTGTGTACAGAAAAATAGATTCATGAATATTCGAGGATCAGATAATGATGTTGATGACGTTTGGTTTATGAGGTGCTCAACTGCTCAGTCATCAGTGCCCATTCAAAGTCCCAATTCTTACATAATTTGATCTAGCCACTGTCACTAATGATGACGATGATGATGAGGAGGAGGACAACACAAACACCCAGTCCCTGGGCAGAGTAAATCCCCAACCTGGGCAGGAATCAAACCCTGGACCCCTTGATCCAGAGGCAACAGCTCTAGCCACTAGACCATGAGCTACAGGTGAGGATCAGATAAGTGCACAATACTAGAGACGTTGGACATACTCACCAAACATCAATGAAGTCTGCAGAACAGTGAAACTGGCATAGACCTAAAGCAGACACAAGGCTAAAAACATCTACGCCTATAATATTGCATCACAAGAAGTTCAGATGTGTAACATCAAGTTTTCTTTGTCAGCAGTTTGGAAGCAATGACGTTGTGTCATAGTAAGTGTGATAAAGAGTCCCTTCAGATAAGAATGTACAATGATAAATAAACAGGCCTACAGGAAGTACCTATTTAAGTACAATGGAAACTAAAAACCATATTTGTGATAAAAGTTTATACAAATAACGAAAACATTCAAAATTAACAACTACATCCACAACTATATTATTTAAACTGCATTTGCCATTAACTAACATCTGTCAAACAGACTTCAAAACATCAAAAAACCACTCACACAATCCTTACTTGATGTACTAGAGATTATGAACTGGAATAAAATTGTGGAGCTATTCAAAATGTGATCTCTTAATTACTGTATTGTGCAGAAATTCAAATGAGCACAGGGCAATGTATTATCCAGGTGGCAGTCAGAATTTTTGGAACTGCATAAACAATTATTCTAAAAATGTCCCAACAAGTCAAATAAAAAAACCAGGCAACAAGAGCCCCTACTACTATGTACTTAGAACCCTTAAAGGAAAAGAATGGATATCACCATCTCAGTTAACATGTACATTTTGACTAGCTCTACTGTGTATTAAAATGCGAAGGGTATAGCCCTTTATATGTGGCATTAGCACAATCTTTAGTTGAAAAGTGCCTACTACTTAACACAAATTTTTATATTACCTCAACAGGAAATTCCTTCAGAGCTCTTCTTGCTTCTCTTTCGCTGTTCAACGCTTCCTGAAATGTTAAATCTGGTTTTCCCGATAGACCGCATGACCATACTAGGGAATTGCACTGTATGATGCGTTCACAGAAATCGCTGAAACATAAATTATGCTTTTTACTGTGTTTCAGGGGCTATTTGCATGAAAACTGAAGTCATCATCAATGAGAATGTAAAGCTTGGAAAGCACAATCACATACATCAATGGACGACATTACATACTAATTACAAAACGTGCTTTTGAAGAGATTTCGCCATTTAATGACAGTTCTCGCTCTTGGATGAGACTGTGCTACAAAATCCAACAACGAGGTCATTTTTTAACACGTAACAATCATGGATACTCGTAAGGCACAGTAAAATTATCGTGAAAACATACTTACTCGTAATTCCGGAACACTTCGTTAGTCATCTCGCAATAAAACACTTCATCTTCGTCGCGCAAATCTTTCGGTGGTTTCACTCTTCTAAACGGTTCTTTGTGAAGATAGGGCATTTTACACAATGACTAACACGTATTTGCTGTTTCTAGTGTAATCACACGTATAGAACACTGTTTAATACGTTATCATCAATCTGTAATGCTGGTTTGCCATCAGGTTCTGTAACAACAGCTACACTGCCTAGGGTACGTAATGAAGGCTCCAGGAGCAACAATAACCTGCATTAAAGAATAAAATACACTAATCTGTTTCCATTTACCAATGATGATGTATAATTATTTGATCAAAACATATTTAGTAAGGTGATTGCACATTACACACTTCCGAAAACCGCGATTGGTACATGGAATAAATAAAAACTAGAAACAGGCGGCAATTTTGTATACAAGCATGCCAACATTAGCAGAAAGGTCCATGACTGTGCTCACAGTTTCTCGTAAAGATAAAAATATAATGTAGCCATTTATGTGAAAAAGTTTCCTACGGGGTTGGTTACTGTGGCAAGTAACGAATTAAGGTTTCCCTTTCCCTTAATAGCGAGTGCCTACAGTTTTCGGGTTTGTAATGACAGTAGATCAGAATCTCTCTAAAAAGAAGAGTCGACGCTTTTTAATTTCATTTAGTTTTTGTTCTTAATGAATTAATATTTACTATAAAAGGTATTTCGTTAAATAAAGTTTGTATTTATCTGTTGTGTTCAGCTTGAGCACTGAACTTCAAATGTAATCAGAGATTTTGAATGTCATCAGTACTCACTAGTGCACAGATCTTCATGCATGCAAGCATAGAGAATGTAACTAATTACAAGATACGTTTCGTGTTCATCTACATTCCTTCAACGTAATATGTGATAATGATAATATGCTTCCCTTAATCCCTGTAATCTGTAGCTTGCTACAGTCTAATCAGACCCCAGTTTCTACCGAACTTAGTCTATTTATCAGGGATTAAAGCGGCTGCTAAACACTTACATAACTACTCAGTTTTTATTGTTATTCGATCTGGGGAGGTACTACGTGTCTATCCCCAAAATCTGAGAACTATGGAAGGTACGCAACAGTTGTATTTTAGTTTTCTGTGAGACAGTAAAAGTTTCATTTTTGAGATTGGCAAGTGGCTAGTTAGCTAGTTAGTAGCTTGAAATAAATTATTCGGTATACTTTGTTTTCAGCCTTCAATTTTACCAACTTCTAGTTAATAAGTAAATTGATTAGCTTGCGTCGGGACTGAAGCGCGTGGCCACGGAAAGGACATTGCATAATATGGGTCTTAAAGGTTCATGTTTTGTCACTTTGGTCTTCACAAGAAACTGAAGTACGTAGTTCTTTGCTATTCAGCGTCATTCATCATCAATCACACGGCGCTGGCAGCCAATGACCCCTATTGAAATCAGCACTTATTCATTCGCAGTAGCTAATTTTTTGTTATTTTGCTGAACAGACAGCGAATTACCACCTCGGCCGAAGGAAATTTTGTTTGGTTTCGAGAAGAGTTAGCTACAGTATGTGCCTTATCAAATGTTTGGTCGTACTTAGTGATGAAAATTAGGCCCTTATAATGCCAGTATCAAAGTGCCGCCCCCCCCCTTCCCCGTCGTACGTTAATCAGTTTTTTGTTTTAATGTGCTGTAAGAGTAACTTTAACCCTGTTAAGGGATACCCAGTCCTATTTTTTCTATCACCAGACTTATTATTAATTAATTCATAACATCTCATCACTAAGTGCTTAGCACCGTACCATATGTTCCAAACAAGATGTGCTACAGTTGTAAAAATGAAACTACAATCATGGAGAAAGGTCTTAATTGTGCTACACAGAACGTACAAATAATTAGCCATTGTGAGAGAACCCCCCTCCACCCCGCCCCCCCCCCCCCCCCCCCGCTGACATATCCAGTATGCTTAGTAGTTTCGTATTTCAAAACCTCAGCTCATACGTCTGGTTCCCAAGAATCAGTTTCTTTAACTATAAAGTGGCTGTCATATGGCCTATATTTTGAGGTAATACATCATTAAGAGAAACCATATTCATTGCACAAAAGCATGTAATAAGAATAATAGCTAGTGCCCTCATAACATCAGCATCCGGACATTTATTTAAGAAACTCGAGATATATTCCCTTATGACATTTATTATTAATAACCCATCCCAATTAAAAAATAATAGTGAAGTGCATTGCTATAACACTAGAAGAAAGAAAGGTCTTCACTATTCTGGCTTAACTCTGACTTTGGCACAGAAAGGGGTGAATTATGCTGCTCCATAATATTTGGTCACTTGCCAAACTGTACTAAAACTCTGACAGATAGCCAACCAACGTTTTAGAACAAATTAAAAGAATTTCTGAATGACACCTCTTACTCAATAGATGAATTTTTAGATATCAAGAAGTAACTGAATATATATATATAAACAAAGATTCCAAGACTTACCAAGTGGGAAAGTTAATACATTTCTCACATTTTCAACCCATTCCTCTAACTTCTCATGCTCCTTTCTCTATATTTCCTGCACTATATAACTGATAACTCTGCCCGGGTACTGGGTGTTTGTGTTGTCCTCATCATTCCATCATCATTCGTGACAGTGGCTAGATTGGACTGTGTACAGATTGAGAATTTGTACGAGTGCTGATGACTGTGCAGTTGAGCGCCCCACAAACCAGTCATCATAACTGATAACTGCACAAGTTTATAAGCGTAAGCATATATGCAGTTAGAAGGAAAAAACCACCCCTCTTCTGTGTACAGAAGACTATAGATGCAAACCAACTATCACAGAACTTATAACATAATTTAAAATATGAAAGACGATCAAAAACTCTGTTCAATTTGCTTTTAATGTTTATTGTTCATCACTTCAAATTATATGCAAATGGTGTTCCATCTTTCCTACAATAGTACACTATTTTCAAATACTTGACATATTTCATCCAACCTCAAAATTACTGAACAAATACTGTCTTTAAATTTTCTCTCCCATGGACGATTGGCATTGCTGAGGTGAGGTACCTGCTCTACCTCAACAATACAGACAGCTGCATATGCACACACATTGGAGGGGTACCTGAGAGATGCCAGAGTAACATATGGTTCCTGAACAGGTGCAGAAGCCTTTTCAGTAGTTGCAGGGGCAACAGTCTGGATGACTGACTAATCTGGCAACATAACATTGGCCAACATAGCCTTGCTATCTATGGGTCAGAGCATGGAATATTACATTGCTTATTCAGGTAGGAGAGTAAGACAGTTTAAAAAGGAGGACAGAAAGGTTGAAGTCAGATATAGCGGAAATTAGTGAAGTGTAATGGCAGGGTGAACAGGACTTCTGTCAGATGAATAGATGGTTATAAATACAAAATACAGGTGGGGTAATGCACAGTATGTCCAATAATAAGAAAATAAGAATGTGGGTAAGTTACCATGAATAACAATGTGAACACATAATAAGAGCCAAGACAGACATGAAGACAACAATCACCACAGTAATGCAATTATACACTGAAGAGCCAATGAAACTGATAAATCTGCCTAATATCATGTAGGGCCCCCACGAGCACACAGAAGTGCTGCAACATGGCATGGCATGGACTCAACTAATGTCTGAAGTAGTGCTGGAGAGAATGGACACCATGAATCCTGCGGGACTGTCCATAAATTAGCAAGAGTACGAGTACAGAACTCTGCAATGCATCCCAGATATGCTCAATAATATTCATGTCTGGGGAGTTTGGTGGCCTGAGGAAGTGTTTAATCTCAGAAGAGTGTTCCTGGAACTATTCTGTAGCAATTCTGGATGTGTGGGGTGTTGCATCATCCTGCTGGAATTGACAAAGTCTGTTGGAATGCACAATGGACATGAATGGATGCAGGTGATCAGACAGTATGCTTATGTATGTGTCAACTGTCAGAGTCAGAGCTGGAGTCCCATATCACTCCAAACGATCAGGCCCCACACCATTACAGTGCTGCCACCAGCTGGAACAGTCTCCTGCGGACACACAGATTCTATGGATTCATGAGGTTGTACAGGCTCAGGCGACGCATAAAACTTTGTGTCGTGCAGTTATCAAGGGCACATGAGTGGGCCTTTGGCTCTGAAAGCCAATATTGATGATGTTTCATTGAACGGTTTGCACACTGACACTTGTTTATGGCCCAGCATTGAAATCTGTGGCAATTTGCATAAGGGTTGCACTTCTATCACATTGAACGATTCTCTTCAGTCGTCGTCAGTCCCATTCTTGCAGGATCTTTTTCTGGCTGCAGCAATGTCGGAGATTTGACATTTTACTGGATGCCTGATATTCATCGCACACTCGTGAAATGGTCGTATGGGAAAACCCCGCTTCATCACCACCTTGGAGATGCTGTGTCTCATTGCTTGTGCACCGACTATAACACCATGTTCAAACTCACTTAAATCTTTATAACCCGCCATTGTAGCAGCAGTAACCGATCTAACAACTGCACCAGACAGTTGATGTCTTTCTATGGGTGTTGCTGACCACAGTGCCGTATTCTGCCTGTTTACATGTCTGTATTTGAATATGCATTCTTATACCAGTTTCTTTGGCACTTCAGTGTATATCCACGCACCATATGGTGGATTGCGGAGTATGTATGTAGATGTAGATGTAGATGTAGATATATGCCTACCAGCCATGCAAATGATAAAAAGCTTGAAACAATGTATGATGAGATAAAAAAATTATTCAGATAGGAAAAACAAAGATTTAATTATGAGAGGGAAGGGGAGGAGCTGGTGACTGGAAGTACACAGCAAGAGAATAAAAAATAGTAGAATATGTACTGGAGGGGGGGGGGGGGGGAGAAAAGTGGAAGCCATGTGGTGGAATTCTGTACAGGGCATAATTTAATGATTGTGAATGCTTTGTTTAAAAATTATGAAAGAAGGTTGTCTATGTGGAAGAGACCTAGAAGGTTCCAAAGATATTATATCATTGAGCTATACAGTAGAGCTGTATACCGTTGGTATCAGCTGTTCATAGTACCAAGAAAGCACAGACTTGTTGGCTTATGTTACACGATCAGATCACTCAATCATCCAGACTATTGTCCCTGAAAATACTAAAAAGGCCACTGCCCATCTTCAGGAACCACAGGTTTGTCTAGCCTTTCCACAGATACTCTTGATCGTAGTTGCACCTACAGTGCAGGTATCTGTATTATTCAGATACTCAATCAAACCCAATTCAACAAGCTCTGTGGTTTCTCGTATAAGACATGACGAAATGAATCTAACTGATGCAAGGGGAAAATATAAAAAAGCAGCAAATGCATCAGGTGAAAAGGGATATACACATAAGGAAAAAATGTTACTGATAGAAAATGCAAAATGGGTAGAGGATAAATGCAAGGCTGCAGAAGCAAGTATGACAAAGGGAAAGACAGATACCACCTACAGGAAAAGCAGAGGGTCTATGGAATTATCTACAGAAGAATGACAAAACTGACAGCTGACTATCTCAGGGAAGATCAGTGTGGGTTCCAGAGTTATGTAAGAACATGTGAGGCAATATTGAGCCTATGAATTATATTAGAAGACAAGTTTAAGAAAGGCAAACCTATGTCTGTAAAATTCGTAGGTTGAGAGAAATTAGTTGACAGTGTTGGCTGGAATACAGACTCTGAAATTCTGAATCTAGCAAGGGTAAAATACAAGAAGCGGTTGGTTATCTACTACTTGTATAGAAACCAGAACGCAGTTATGAGTTGAAGGACTTGGAAGGGAAGCAATAGACAGGGTTGTAGTCTATCCACATTATTCAATCTATACACTGAGCAAGCAGTAAAGAAAACCAAGGAGATATTTGGAAAGAGGCTCAAAAGGCTCTGAGCACTATGGGACTTAACTTCTGAGGTCATCAGTCCCCTCGAACTTAGAACTACTTAAACCTAACTAACCTAAGGGCATCACATACATCCATGCCCGAGGCAGGGTTCCAAACTGGGACCATAATGGTCGTGCAGTTCCTGACTGTAGCGCCTAGAGCCACTCGGCCACTCCGGCTGGCTTGGAAAGAGGATTAAAGTTCAGGGAGAAGAAATAAAAGCTTGATGTATCCTTATGAAGTTGTAATTCTGACAGAGGATTTAGAAAAGAAGTTGAATGGAATAGGCAGCACCTTCAAACAGGATATTAGGTGAATATTAATAAAAGCATAACAAGGTAACGGAATGTAGTAGAGTTAAATCAGGAGATGCTGGGGGAATTAGATTAGGAACTGAGACACTAAACGGGTAGGGGAGTTTTAGGACAGTAAAATTACTGATAATGGCTGAAGTGGATTGATACAGTTGAAGTGAAAACTGGCAATTGTAGAAAAGAGAAATTTGTTGATATCAAATGTTAATTTAATGTTAGGATGTCTTTTCTGAAAGTATTTGCTTAGAGTGTAGCCTCATACAGAAGTGAAATGTGGATGATAAGCAGTTCAGGCAAGAAAATAGAAGCTTTTATAATTTGGTACAGACGATGAACACTTAAGATTGGATGTGTAGAGCAACAACTAATGAGGAGGTACTGCATCAAATGGGGAAAACATAGACTTATAATACAACACTGCTCAAAGAAGTGACTGGTTGATAGCACACAGGCTGAGTTATCAAGGAGTAGTCAATTTGGTATAGAGGAAAGTGTGGTGTGTACAAGTTGTAGAAGGAAGGCAGGAAGATTAGTGTTTGATGTCCCATCAACATCGAGGACATTAAATATGGAGCATTAGATTGTGTTGGTTCAAGGTAGGGAAGGAAATTGACCATACCCTTTCCAAGGAACCATACTGGCGTTTACCTGGAACAATTCAGGGAAATCATGGAGCACCTAAGTCAGGATGGCTGGATGCAGAATTGAATTGTTGTCCTCCTGAAAGCGAGCCCATAAAAAATTTTGAGGAAGATCAAGGCCTGAAAACAGCAAACAAGTTCAGATTGATTTAGGTTGCAGTAGTTTTGCTGAGGTGAAGGTCTTGCGGAGGACTGAGTAATGTGGGGAGGTATATGAAACCAATCTCCAGACAGAAAACCACAACTACTTAAATTTGAACTGTACTGGAAGATTTTTTATTTTATTTGGAAGGGGAGGGGCACAAATGTTAAATAACACAGCTGGATGTGAGTTCACATGCACAGAATGATTGCAGTAAATATTAAACCACACAACAGTGTGGAGAGGGGAATAACCACTACCATTCTGTGACGTCAATAATTATATTGTGAAAGAAGCTGTGGGAATAGTTAATACCATCTCCCTCCATCAGCAGCTCCCAAATATTACTGTCATAATGTTCTGACAGCTAACTTATTGTCATTCACCTTTTTGCCTCACAATACAAAGATTTTAGGTCTGAATTACAATCACTTAATTTTGTATGCTCTTTTCAATATTCTTTGTACATGGATGAACCAGTTTTGTGACACAGAACACAGTCTGGAGATGGCAGGACGGAGTTTTTATGCAGGTGGATAGCCAAACAGCCATGTCCAGTAGTCAAGAGAAGTGTGGATACTACTATTATTCCTGGTCCTTCAGGTACTATTGTGACATCCATGAGGTTTTCCCATGTCTTTCCCTCACATTATATTTCATTAGATCATTTTAATTTGTATTGTAATATTGTTAAATTATTAATAGTGTGTTTCGCTGCAAATACAATAGATTGGTTTTTCCAATCTGGAATGTAGTGTAGTATACACTGAATTTCATTTCTGTTCAAATATGTTTCAGTTTACTATAGATTCTCTTTGTTTCATAGAGATTGCCAGACATTTATGTGCAAAATAGTGTGAGAAGATCGCAATACAAGCTGCCAGAAGTTGGTGCTGAAAAATGTTTGCACTCGTCCTTTAGTCTCCCTCACTTACAATGGAAACTATTCGTAGTGTATAAGTATAATAAGAGTGAAATTGACAAATTAGTAATAAGAGCTACAGCATTAGAAAAATAATTGTGGAACACCCTGAGATAAGTGGCTCCACATCTACACAGAGGGATAAATGGAAACTGAACAAAACATTGGCATATAAATACCCAGCCAAATTTTCTCTTTGCCCCAAGCCGTAGAACCATTATGTTCAAATTTGAAGGTAAAGTTGAAGCTAAAAGAATTTCAGTAAGACCGCTAAACAACTATTTATATATTTGCCACTGAGCAGTCGTATTTTCTGATTTTAGATCAACAGTTTTGTCAGTTATCTACATATAAGATCCAAAACTCATACTAGTTAAAGAAATCCAAGAAGTCGTTCAGTCTCTACAACAGAAGAATGAGAGAACTGCAATCAGTGGATATCATCTCACTGTGGTTTAAATGATGATTAAAATGCAAATAAATTAAACAGATTGGAAAAACCAACCTATTGTATTTGCAGCAAAACACACTATTAATAATTTAACAATATTACAATACAAATTAAAATGATCTAATGGAATATAATGTGAGGGAAAGACATGGGAAAACCTCATGGATGTCACAATAGTACCTTTAGGACCAGGAATAATAGTAGTATCCACACTTCTCTTGACTACTGGACATGGCTGTTTGGCTATCCACCTGCATAAAATCTCCGTCCTGCCATCTCCAGACTGTGTTCTGTGTCACAAAACTGGTTCATCCATGTACAAAGATTATTGAAAAGAGCATACAAAATTAAGTGATTGTAATTCAGACCTAAATCTTTGTATTGTGAGGCAAAAAGGTGAATGACAATAAGTTAGCTGCCAGAACATTATGACAGTAATATTTGGGAGCTGCTGATGGAGGGGGATGGTATTAATTATTCCCACAGCATCTTTCACAATATAATTATTGACGTCACAGAATGGTAGTGGTTATTCCCCTCTCCACACTGTTGTGTGGTTTAATATTTACTGCAATCATTCTGTGCATGTGAACTCACATCCAGCTGTATTATTTAACATTTGTGCCCCTCCCCTTCCAAATAAAATAAAAAACCTTCCAGTACAGTTCAAATTTAAGTAGTTGTGGTTTTCTGTCTGGAGATTGGTTTCATATACCTCCCCACATTACTCAGTCCTCCGCAAGACCTTCACCTCAGCAAAACTACTGCAACCTAAATCAATCTGAACTTGTTTGCTGTTTTCAGGCCATGATCTTCCTCAAAATTTTTTATGGGCTCGCTTTCAGGAGGACAACAATTCAATTCTGCATCCAGCCATCCTGACTTAGGTGCTCCATGATTTCCCTGAATTGTTCCAGGTAAACGCCAGTATGGTTCCTTGGAAAGGGTATGGTCAATTTCCTTCCCAACCTTGAACCAACACAATCTAATGCTCCATATTTAATGTCCTCAATGTTGATGGGACATCAAACACTAATCTTCCTGCCTTCCTTCTACAACTTGTACACACCACACTTTCCTCTATACCAAATTGACTACTCCTTGATAACTCAGCCTGTGTGCTATCAACCAGTCACTTCTTTGAGCAGTGTTGTATTATAAGTCTATGTTTTCCCCATTTGATGCAGTACCTCCTCATTAGTTGTTGCTCTACACATCCAATCTTAAGTGTTCATCGTCTGTACCAAATTATAAAAGCTTCTATTTTCTTGCCTGAACTGCTTATCATCCACATTTCACTTCTGTATGAGGCTACACTCTAAGCAAATACTTTCAGAAAAGACATCCTAACATTAAATTAACATTTGATATCAACAAATTTCTCTTTTCTACAATTGCCAGTTTTCACTTCAACTGTATCAATCCACTTCAGCCATTATCAGTAATTTTACTGTCCTAAAACTCCCCTACCCGTTTAGTGTCTCAGTTCCTAATCTAATTCCCCCAGCATCTCCTGATTTAACTCTACTACATTCCGTTACCTTGTTATGCTTTTATTAATATTCACCTAATATCCTGTTTGAAGGTGCTGCCTATTCCATTCAACTTCTCTTCTAAATCCTCTGTCAGAATTACAACTTCATAAGGATACATCAAGCTTTTATTTCTTCTCCCTGAACTTTAATCCTCTTTCCAAGCCAGCCGGAGTGGCCGAGTGGCTCTAGGCGCTACAGTCTGGAACTGCACGACCATTATGGTCCCAGTTTGGAACCCTGCCTCGGGCATGGATGTATGTGATGCCCTTAGGTTAGTTAGGTTTAAGTAGTTCTAAGTTCGAGGGGACTGATGACCTCAGAAGTTAAGTCCCATAGTGCTCAGAGCCTTTTGAGCCTCTTTCCAAATATCTCCTTGGTTTTCTTTACTGCTTGCTCAGTGTATAGATTGAATAATGTGGATAGACTACAACCCTGTCTATTGCTTCCCTTCCAAGTCCTTCAACTCATAACTGCGTTCTGGTTTCTATACAAGTAGTAGATAACCAACCGCTTCTTGTATTTTACCCTTGCTAGATTCAGAATTTCAGAGTCTGTATTCCAGCCAACACTGTCAACTAATTTCTCTCAACCTACGAATTTTACAGACATAGGTTTGCCTTTCTTAAACTTGTCTTCTAATATAATTCATAGGCTCAATATTGCCTCACATGTTCTTACATAACTCTGGAACCCACACTGATCTTCCCTGAGATAGTCAGCTGTCAGTTTTGTCATTCTTCTGTAGATAATTCCATAGACCCTCTGCTTTTCCTGTAGGTGGTATCTGTCTTTCCCTTTGTCATACTTGCTTCTGCAGCCTTGCATTTATCCTCTACCCATTTTGCATTTTCTATCAGTAACATTTTTTCCTTATGTGTATATCCCTTTTCACCTGATTCATTTGCTGCTTTTTTATATTTTCCCCTTGCATCAGTTAGATTCATTTCGTCATGTCTTATACGAGAAACCACAGAGCTTGTTGAATTGGGTTTGATTGAGTATCTGAATAATACAGATACCTGCACTGTAGGTGCAACTACGATCAAGAGTATCTGTGGAAAGGCTAGACAAACCTGTGGTTCCTGAAGATGGGCAGTGGCCTTTTTAGTATTTTCAGGGACAATAGTCTGGATGATTGAGTGATCTGATCGTGTAACATAAGCCAACAAGTCTGTGCTTTCTTGGTACTATGAACAGCTGATACCAACGGTATACAGCTCTACTGTATAGCTCAATGATATAATATCTTTGGAACCTTCTAGGTCTCTTCCACATAGACAACCTTCTTTCATAATTTTTAAACAAAGCATTCACAATCATTAAATTATGCCCTGTACAGAATTCCACCACATGGCTTCCACTTTTCTCCCCTCCCCCCCCTCCAGTACATATTCTACTATTTTTTATTCTCTTGCTGTGTACTTCCAGTCACCAGCTCCTCCCCTTCCCTCTCATAATTAAATCTTTGTTTTTCCTATCTGAATAATTTTTTTATCTCATCATACATTGTTTCAAGCTTTTTATCATTTGCATGGCTGGTAGGCATATATCTACATCTACATCTACATCTACATACATACTCCGCAATCCACCATATGGTGCGTGGATATACACTGAAGTGCCAAAGAAACTGGTATAAGAATGCATATTCAAATACAGACATGTAAACAGGCAGAATACGGCACTGTGGTCAGCAACACCCATAGAAAGACATCAACTGTCTGGTGCAGTTGTTAGATCGGTTACTGCTGCTACAATGGCGGGTTATAAAGATTTAAGTGAGTTTGAACATGGTGTTATAGTCGGTGCACAAGCAATGAGACACAGCATCTCCAAGGTGGTGATGAAGCGGGGTTTTCCCATACGACCATTTCACGAGTGTGCGATGAATATCAGGCATCCAGTAAAATGTCAAATCTCCGACATTGCTGCAGCCAGAAAAAGATCCTGCAAGAATGGGACTGACGACGACTGAAGAGAATCGTTCAATGTGATAGAAGTGCAACCCTTATGCAAATTGCCACAGATTTCAATGCTGGGCCATAAACAAGTGTCAGTGTGCAAACCGTTCAATGAAACATCATCAATATTGGCTTTCAGAGCCAAAGGCCCACTCATGTGCCCTTGATAACTGCACGACACAAAGTTTTATGCGTCGCCTGAGCCTGTACAACCTCATGAATCCATAGAATCTGTGTGTCCGCAGGAGACTGTTCCAGCTGGTGGCAGCACTGTAATGGTGTGGGGCCTGATCGTTTGGAGTGATATGGGACTCCAGCTCTGACTCTGACAGTTGACACATACATAAGCATACTGTCTGATCACCTGCATCCATTCATGTCCATTGTGCATTCCAACAGACTTTGTCAATTCCAGCAGGATGATGCAACACCCCACACATCCAGAATTGCTACAGAATAGTTCCAGGAACACTCTTCTGAGATTAAACACTTCCTCAGGCCACCAAACTCCCCAGACATGAATATTATTGAGCATATCTGGGATGCATTGCAGAGTTCTGTACTCGTACTCTTGCTAATTTATGGACAGTCCCGCAGGATTCATGGTGTCCATTCTCTCCAGCACTACTTCAGACATTAGTTGAGTCCATGCCATGCCATGTTGCAGCACTTCTGTGTGCTCGTGGGGGCCCTACATGATATTAGGCAGATTTATCAGTTTCATTGGCTCTTCAGTGTATAATTGCATTACTGTGGTGATTGTTGTCTTCATGTCTGTCTTGGCTCTTATTATGTGTTCACATTGTTATTCATGGTAACTTACCCACATTCTTATTTTCTTATTATTGGACATACTGTGCATTACCCCACCTGTATTTTGTATTTATAACCATCTATTCATCTGACAGAAGTCCTGTTCACCCTGCCATTACACTTCACTAATTTCCGCTATATCTGACTTCAACCTTTCTGTCCTCCTTTTTAAACTGTCTTACTCTCCTACCTGAATAAGCAATGTAATATTCCATGCTCTGACCCATAGATAGCAAGGCTATGTTGGCCAATGTTATGTTGCCAGATTAGTCAGTCATCCAGACTGTTGCCCCTGCAACTACTGAAAAGGCTTCTGCACCTGTTCAGGAACCATATGTTACTCTGGCATCTCTCAGGTACCCCTCCAATGTGTGTGCATATGCAGCTGTCTGTATTGTTGAGGTAGAGCAGGTACCTCACCTCAGCAATGCCAATCGTCCATGGGAGAGAAAATTTAAAGACAGTATTTGTTCAGTAATTTTGAGGTTGGATGAAATATGTCAAGTATTTGAAAATAGTGTACTATTGTAGGAAAGATGGAACACCATTTGCATATAATTTGAAGTGATGAACAATAAACATTAAAAGCAAATTGAACAGAGTTTTTGATCGTCTTTCATATTTTAAATTATGTTATAAGTTCTGTGATAGTTGGTTTGCATCTATAGTCTTCTGTACACAGAAGAGGGGTGGTTTTTTCCTTCTAACTGCATATATGCTTACGCTTATAAACTTGTGCAGTTATCAGTTATGATGACTGGTTTGTGGGGCGCTCAACTGCACAGTCATCAGCACTCGTACAAATTCTCAATCTGTACACAGTCCAATCTAGCCACTGTCACGAATGATGATGGAATGATGAGGACAACACAAACACCCAGTACCCGGGCAGAGTTATCAGTTATATAGTGCAGGAAATATAGAGAAAGGAGCATGAGAAGTTAGAGGAATGGGTTGAAAATGTGAGAAATGTATTAACTTAGGACTAACAAATACAGAGAAAGGAAGGACCAAAATTTAAAACCCTCTAAAGGTTAAAGTATAGTGGAATGGGGAATAACTTCAATGAAGAGGATATATAAGAGACCTTTGGTGAAAGTTAAAAAAACTGTAAGATGATAAATAAAATGAAAGAGCAAGGTCTAGGGGATCTAAGATCTGAGCTTTGAGATTGCGTTGTCGCAGAATTACTTAATCCTAGTACCTTCTGGAAAGACACTTTCTAACTGTTAAGTTTTAAGTAGAATATATCTGACACTATTTTTAATATCTTACTTAAACCATGAATATTTGTGAAACATGTTTCATGATTAAACTGCAAAATTTGACACTTCAAACAATTTTGCAATGTCTTGTAATCCTGAACTCAAATTCCCTGACAATCCTTCCAGTATGTTTTATAGGTTCTTCAGTACAGCAAAGCTCTGATTATGACAGCTCTAATTTCACCATTTCAGTACATATGCTGTAGTCTCCACCATGAACCATGGACCTTGCCATTTGGTGGGGAGGCTCGCTTGCCTCAGCGATACAGATAGCCGTACAGTAGGTGCAACCACAAAGGACGGATATCTGTTGAGAGGACAGACAAATGTGTGGTTCCTGAAGAGGGGTAGCAGCTTTTTCAGTACTTTCAGGGGTAATAGTCTTGATGATTGACTGATCTGGCCTTGTAACATCAACCAAAATGGCCGTGCTGAGCTGATACTGCGAATGGCTGAAAGTAACGGGGAACATCAGCTATAATTTTTCCCAGGGATGTGCAGCTTTACTGTATGGTTAAACGGTGATGGCATCCTCTTGGGCAAAATATTCTGGAGATAAAATAGAAGCCCCTGTACGCTCTTCAGGTGGGGACTTCTCAGGAGGATGTCGTTATAACGAGAAACAAAACTGATGTTTTGTGGATCGGAGCATGGAATGTCAGTTCCCTTAATTGGGCAGGTAGGTTAGAATATTAGGTTAAAGTTAGATATAGTGAAGTTCGGTGGCCGGAGGAATAGGACTTCGGGCCAGGTGAATACAGGGTTATAAATACAAAATGAAATAGGGGTAATGGAGGAGTAGGTTTAATAATAAGTAAAAATAAATAAATAAATAAATAATAAAAAGGAATGCAGATAATCTACTGTGAACAGCATAGTGAACGCATTATTGTAGCCAAGATAGATATGAAGCCCACACCCACCACAGTAGTACAGGTTTATATCCTCTGCAGATGAGGAAGAGACTCAGGAAATATATGATAAAATAAAATAAATTATTAAGATAGTTAAGGGAGCTGAAAATTTAATAGCCATGGGGGACTGGAATTCAGTAGTAGGAAAATGAAGAGAAGGAAAAGTAGTAGGTGACTATGGACTGGGGAAAAGGAATGAAAGAGGAAACTGCCTGGTAGAATTTTGCACAGATCATAGTGTGATCATAGCTAACACTTGGTTTAAGAATCATGAGAGAAGGAACAGACCTGGAGGCACCAGAAGGTTTCAAATTGATTATGTAATGGTTAGACAGAGATTAAGGTACCAGTTTTTAAATTGTAAGACATTTCCAGGGGCAGATGTGGACTGTGACCACAATGTATTGGTTATGAATTGCAGATTAAAATTGAAGAAACTAAAAAGGCAGGAGTTTAAGGAGATGGGACCTGGATAAACTGAAAGAACCAGAGGTTGTACAGAGTTTCAGAGGGAGTATTAGGGAAAGATTGACAAGAACAGGGGAAAGGAATACAATAGAAGAAGAATGGGTAGCTTTGAGAGATGAAGTAGTGAAGGCAGCAGGAGACTAAGTAGGTAAAAAGAAGAGGGTTAGTAGAAATCCTTGGGTAACAGAAGAAATATTGAATTTAATTGATGAAAGGACTAAATAGAAAAATGCAATAAATGAAGTAGGCAAAAGGGAATACAAACATCTAAAAAATGACATTGATAGGAAGTGCAAAATGGCTAAGCAGGAATAATCCGAGGACAAATGTAAGGATATAGAAGCTTGTATCACTAGGGGTAAGATAGATATTGCCTACAGGAAAATTAGAAAGACCTTTGGAGAAAAGAGAGCCATCTATGTGAACAGCAACAGCTCAGATGGAATACCAGTCCTAAGCAAAGAAGGGAAAGCAGGAAGGAGTATATAGGGTGGCTATACAAGGGAGATTTACTTGAAAGCAATGTTATGGAAATGGAAGAGTATGTCGAGGAAGATGAGAAGGGAGATGTGATACTGTGTGAAGAATTTGACGAAGCACTGAAAGGCCTAAGTTGAAACAAAGCCCTGGCAGTAGACAACATTCAATTAGAGCTACTGATAGCCTTGGATGAGCTAGCCTTGAAAAAACTTTTCCATCTGGTGAGCAAGATGTATGAGATAGGTGAAATACCCTCGGACTTCAAGAAGAATATAGCAATCCCAATTCCAAAGAAATCAGGTGTTGACAGATGTGAAAATTGCCAAACTATTAGTTTAATAAGTCACAGCTGCAAATACTAACAGGGATCCTTTACAGAAGAATGGAAAAACTGGTAGAAGCTGACCTTGGGGAATATAAGTTTGGATTCTGGAGAAATGTAGGAACACGTGAGGCAATACTGACCCTACAACTTCTCATAGATTATAGGTTAAGGAAAAGCAAACCTACATTTATAGTATTTGTAGACTTAGAGAAAGTTTTTGGCACTGTAGACTGGAAAAATCTCTTTCAAATTCTAAAGGTGGCAGGGGTAAAATACAGGGAGCAAAAGAGTATTCACAATTTGTACAGGAACCAGAGTCGAGGAGCACAAAAGAGAAGCAGTGGCTGAGCAGGGAGTGAGACAGAGTTGTATACTATCCCCAATGTTATTAAATCTGTATACTGGGCAAGCAGTAAAGGAAACAAAAGAAAATTTTGTAGCACGAATTATGGTTCAGGGAGAAGAAATAAAAACCTTGAGGTTTCCCAGTGATACTGTAATTCAGCCAGAGACATAATAGGACTTGGAAGAGCAGTTGAACAGAATGGACATTGTCTTCAAAGGAGGATATGATATGAATATCAACAAAAGCAAAACAAGGATAATGGAATGTAGTCGAATTAAATCAGGTATGCTGAGGAAGTCAGATTAGGAAATGAGACACTTAAAGCAGTAGATGAGTTTTGCTGTTTGGGGAGCAACATAATTGATGATGGTCGAAGTAGAGAGGATATAAAATGTAGACTGGCAGTGGCAAGAAAAGCATTTCTGAAAAAGAGAAGTTTGTTGACATTGAGTATAGATTTAAGTGTCAGAAGTCCTTTCTGAAAGTATTTGTATGGAGTGTAGCCATGTATAGAAGTGAAATATGGATGATAAACCGTTTAGACAAGAAGAGAATAGAAACTTTTGAAATGTGGTGCCACAGAAGAATGCTGAAGATTAGATGTGTAGATCACATAACTAATGAGGAGGTACTGAACAGAATTGGGGAGTAGTGGAATTTGTGGCACAACTTGATTAGAAGAAGGGGTTGATTGGTAGGGCACATTCTGAGGCATCAAGGGATCACCAGTTTAGTACTGGAGGGATGTGTGAGTAGTAAAAACCGTATAGGAAGACCAAGAGATGAATACTGCAAGCATATGCAGAGAGATGTAGGTTGCAGTAGTTACTCGGAGATGAAGAGGCTTGCATAGCATAGAGTAGTGTGGAGAGTGCATCAAACCAGTCTTTGGGCTGAAGACCACAACAATAATATGCTGAAGCAAGTAGTGTTTGTATAAGGTTTTAGTTACAGCTAATAAAAAGTGTAAGAGTCATTGGCAAAGGATAACGACAGCTTGAAAAATGTTAAATTGATCAAAGTGGCTTGTCTACTCAGATGTGTAAAGACATTAGAAGCGTTTAACTGGGAAAGACATGCAATTGACTTCAGAGAGTTAAACTGATAAATCTTAGGGCAATGAGAATTGACAGACTTTCGTATATATGTGTCCACAGCCACTGTCAATTTCTTGAAGGAAGTAATCTTCCTGCATAGGGTGTTTTGTTTTGAAATAATCATTTTATTTCTTGATTTAGCTATTAACTAATTCTTCCCCCTGGGGCATTTTCAGACAATGTCTGTTACTTACATCACAGTGAAGAAAGTAGTAAGCATAAGGCATCATATATTCCAAACATCTGTGTGGAGGAAAAAATGTCCAGTGGCATCCTTAATAATAGTTTCTCATGATCATGGCTGTTACTGGCATAACTGTCTCACACACCAAGTGAGGTGGCACAGTGGTTAGCACACTCAACACACATTCAGCAAGATGACAACTCAAATCCCCATCTGGACATCTAGATTTAGATTTTTCATGATTTCTCTAAACCAATTAAAGCAAATTCCAGTATGGTTCCTTTGAAATGGGCATGACTGTTGTCCTTCTCCATCCTGTAATTTGAGTTTATGCTCTGCCTCTAATGACATCATTGTTGAAAGAGTGCTTAATGTTCCTCCCTTTTGTAACCATCTCACAACTGAAGTCTGTATGTACAAAGGGAAACATTTGACCATTATGCAAGTTTTGTCACTGTGATGGCTTACAACACATTAAAATACGTTAAATCTTTAAAATTAAATTTCATGTGGCATGGTCAATGTCTTAATATTCAGGATGCTGTCAGAAGTTGCTTACTCCACACAGATGTGTGAAATATATGATGTTTTATGGTTACAGCTTTTTGCTATAATGAAAGTAACAGATAGCTTGAAAGTGCCCAAAGGTGTGAAATTAAGTAACAGATAAATCATGAATGAAGTGATTACTTCAGAATATAACAGCCTATGCAGGAAAATGACTTCCCTCTAGAAGAAAAATAACTCCTATGCCTCTCAAACAATTATGTTTTAATAATTTCCATGTTATCTGCAGCATTTGAAGAAGAACAGAGGATTTTTCAAAAGTACCCTGAAATAAAAGGGTATACAGATCCAATCTGATGGCTTCCAGCCAGTAGCAAGGAAGTAAGAAAAGTTGAAGATAATTCAAGAGTTGAGATATAATGTTGTGATTTGTATGTATAAAAGATGATGAAAAAGTTTCAGTTTGAGGGCATTGCTGCAGAGTATATGCAATGTAGTGTGACTCCAATGCAGGTATATAAGTACCGATATGTAGGCAAGGGATTAGTGTGGCATTTGTGCCTGTCCATCATCTGCTGGTAAATACGAAAAGTGAACCACGGCATCGTTAGTACCAAATGTGTCCAGATAAGACACCAATATGGTGTTATGCTTTTCTTGGCTGCTGAAGGACAAACAACAATAGACATACACTGGAGACTGAGGAATGTTTATGGGGCAGCATGTCGGTCAAAAATGGTGCACCAGGTTGCATTCTGGTCACAATTTGACATGAGACACCAGTCTATCTGGGAGGCCAGCCTCATCCATTATTGATTTCAAGGAACCTGGTGTCTCTGTCACTGGGGAATGGTAGTGCACAATGCTGTAGAAATTATAGCATGCAATTAAAGTAAAACTTCCTGGAAAACTGCAACATGGGGTGCTTCATGATAATTCACATCCCCATGTCATAAGTGTCTTAATGAAGAAGTTGCACTAGCTCAAATGGGAGACACTCAAGCACCTGCCCTGTAGTCGTAATCTCTCCCCATATGATTATCATGCCTTTATTTGCTTAAAAAAGGCCTGGAAGGGTTGACAGTTCCTGTTGGATGAGGATGTGCAGCTGGTAGCTACAGACTTTTTCACGCAGCAGTGCATGGTGTTTTACCAAATGGGTATCTTCAGTGTGGTGCACCAGTGGGATCGTTGCCTCATGGCAATTTTGCCTGATTGGAATACTGATTCTGGACTGCACAACCTTCAAACGGAGAATTTGTTATCACTCCTTGTTGTTAGTTGATGGTTATATTTTTACTGTTGAGAGGAATGAAGGCAAGGAATATATAATATTGACTCATAGGCTACTCAGAGAGCAAATGTACAATGGCTTTTCATTAGAGATCCTGCTAAATTGAGAAGTGGCCTCTGAAATAAGTGGACAAGTGAGAATGAGCAGAAAATGGAATTTAAGTGAAAAACAGATGCATTGGTTCCCTCGGCGAAATCTTTAAACTAGAAATTGCAAAAATATTTTCAAGGGCTATGATTGAGAAATGAGTGCAACAAGCTTAAGAATGTTGGGGTGCTTCACTCTGTTCAAATACGACACACAAAGGGATCTGTTCTGAAATCATATGAATTCAACTAGTAAGCATAGTCATAATGTGGTTTTAGGGAAAAAAAAAAAAAAAAAAAAAAAAAAAAAAAAATGCTGGATGGCAACAGACCAAGATGCATCTCCAGAGTAAGAAAGACCTAGGCTGAGAAATATTAAAAATGAATGAAGTTATAAGTGAATATATCTTGTTAAATATACTTAAAGGGACAGTACTCACTCACCCCTATTTAGCCAACTAGATCTGGTTCATGATAACAGTGGAATACTGATGATGGCAAAAAAAGAAGCCTTGTTCAATTGAAGTGGGAAACAATATTAATTTAGTGTACAAAGGATACCTAAAAAAAAAAGTCTCTATTTACATGTAGCATGGGGAATAGTGAGAACAACAGAAAAGATACAATACTGACACAGTAGCTCAGCAAACTTAGAGCTGCAATGCTGATAAAGCCACACTGTCTCTCGTTCACTTACAGGTGTCTTCCAGAATTAGCATTACAATTGAAAATCACATCAAAAGTGAAATCAGTTCTGCAGAATTGCTTGTAGAGACCAAAACTATCAAAACTATTTACACTTGTCCAGAAATTTGTACTGTCCATGGGCTGAATGTGATGAGTGTAGCTGTTGTGCATCAGTGATGTCATTTTCGCAAGAATGGAAGCAGAAGTGCTCACAATTGTTTGTTTACTGTCCATATAACAATCAGTTCTCGTACACTGCATTGATTTTAGTTCACACATACAAAGGTTAGTTAACAGACGTAAGTGCACACATTGAAATAAATAGTGAAGGTCAGAAATTATCATTGTTTTTGTTGTAAAACATACTTTTGCTATATGCGCTGTGTAACAGAGAAAATTTGCAACTTGAAATATATCGATACAGCGAGTGAAGATCAGAAATTATCATTTTTGTGTTGCAAAAACAAACTTGTGCTGTATACCCCATTTTATAAAGGGATATTACAACTTGAAATCATCTACTGAATAACAGATCTTCTCTATTAATAAATGCAGAAGTTTATTGTTTAAAGTTTTTAAATTAACTGGCTATTTAAAAAAAAAAAGAAAAGAAAGAAAGAAGAAAGAAAGAAACCTTGCAGGTATTGTACCTATGTTCTTTACCATTTGTCACTTTTTTTAAAAAAAAGTCTGAAGAGCCTGTCTGTATAGACAGCCGGTGCCCCACCCCATATCTCAGTACCAAACTGAAGATGTGGATGTATCACTCCAAAGTATATTGCCTCAAGCTATCATGGTCTATGGAGGCTGAGACCCTTTTCAGTAGATACACATATGTACCAATTTTCTTACAAATATGATCTATATGCTCTTTCCATGACAGGTGTTTTTCAACAATTATGCCAAAAATTTGTGTTTTCTTGTGTAGCTAGAAGGTCTAGATAGTGTTCTGTTTATGTTATGATTATAGATAAGCATAAATTGCATTGTCACTGTCCTCTCTGTATTTACAAGTAGGTTATTTGCAGTAAGATAACTTGGCAGAAAGTGTAATTGATTTCACCATTGTTTGCAGCAGTTTGCATATTGTGCCCCCAGCATAGCTTACAACCTTGCAGTTTTCAGGTTCAGTTAAATTATTAATGTACAGAAGAAATAGAAAAGGCCCCAATATACTTCCTTGGGGCACACCACATTGAAGTATCTTGTGGGTTGATTTGGTTGTTACTAGCCGTTCATTCATTTTATAAGTTAGCTTGACACACTGTTTCCTTTCCATCAAATAGGAGGTAAGTAGTTGTAAGTTGATTCCTCTCATCCCATATGCTTCTAATTTATGCAATAGAATTGTATGATTCACAGTATCAAAAGATTTACTCATATCCTGGAAACTGCCTGTTATCTTGTTTCCTTCGTCTAGCATCTTTAATATTTACTAACAAAGAGATAGAGGGGCTGGCCAGTACTTACCTCAGCTCAGTACAGCCGATAGATACACAAAACACAACAGATAATTTACGTTCCTAGCTTTCGGAACTTAGTTCCTTCACCAGGGAGGAGAGAGGGGAAAGCAAGGGAAGAAGGGAAAGTGGATTCAGTTACTCACAACCCAGGTTATGAAGCAACAGGGAAAGGAAAACAGGGAGGGTAGCAAGGATGGAGGCATGGTTGTCAGAGGGACAACCTGAAAGACATCCTGAAAGAGGTCAGATCTACAGGGTGCATCATAAAATGTACACACACTTTGAAGCATCATAGAAAATTTATTTCCCATTCTACAATGTTATATTTCTGGAAATGGAAAGCCTAAAGTCCAGTTGGAAAAATAAATGTACTTTGAAAATGCGATTAATGTTCAAACTGGTGGCCTTCAGCATCAATGCATTTCTGAGTACGGGTCACCACTGATTCCATACATCGTACCATAATGCCCAATGAGCTTTATGCGCACACTGCCTGAATCTCATTCCAAAGTGTGTCCAGGTTATGTGGTTTATGTTGCCTATTGACAGTTGCATTGAGTTTGAATTGGGCTTCATCCGACCAAATTATGCTACCCACAAATCCCGGTTCACGTCTCACCATCTCCTGAACCCATTCACAAAATTCTAACCTTCAATCTGGATTGTCGACACTTAGCTGTTGCACCAACCTTGGGATGTACACACGAAACTTGCCTTTCTTCAGAATGCATAGCACACTACAACACTTACATTACTTTCATGTGCCACTTGCCTTGAATATTTTTGAGGCGAATGCTGAAACAGTTCCAAGACCACAGTTGTGGAATCATCACTTGTAGCTGTACGAGGTCGCCCTGATCGACCTTTATGCACATCTCACACTGTTCCATGAATTTTGAATTTGTCTCATACACGTGTAATTGCTAACCTTGAAGGTGGTTCTGTACCATACTCACTTCTCCACTGTCTTCGAACCGCAGCTACATTCTCAAACTTCCAGTACCACTTAATTATCTGCTTGCGTGCTTCGAAGCTCAAACGCACATCTACCATGTTGCAGTTACTTCCTTGCCACTGCTGCCACCTGTTGAAAAAACATAACATTACTTTCTCACAGATATTTAATCTTGTAGAATGGGAAATAAATTGTCTGTGACAGTTCAAAGTGTCTATACATTTTTTTGACACACCCTGTATTTGTTACCATTAGATCCAATACATTCTCGTCATGAGTAGGGTTCCTAACTATCTATCCTAGTTAGTTTTCAGAGAAGGCATTTAGTAATGTTTCACAGGATGTAATCGTGCCCACCTCTAACTAAACTGTAATTTTCCCAGTTGATTGTTGGATGATTCAAGTCTCCACCGATGATTACACTTGTGATTGGGGAACTTGTGTACAAGTGAACTGAGGTTTTTTCTAAGGTTTCTGGTGGCCACCATGATACTGAGTCTTATGCAAATAGTCTCACAAGCAGCTTCAGTTTCTATCTAATCTGTTTAATAAAACAACATTTTGAGGCACGAGCCTCGTCTTGAGGCTACAATGGCAATACAAAAATGTTTAATGAAATGAAACTATATCTTTTCTGGTCTCAGACATCTGCGATGGATATATGCAGACTGAAGTGACAAATGAAAATTTTGCCAAGGCTGGGATTTGAACCCAGGTCTTTTGCTCACTAGGCATAGTGGCTAGAGCATCTGCAGACCCTGTTCTCTAGGCAAAGCGTTGAACATAGTGGTTAGCACACCTGCCTAGTGAACAAGAGACCTGGGTTTGAATCCTGGCCTTGTACTAATATTACTGCCTACATACGTCAAAAACATTTAACAAAAGTAAACATAGAAATTACAGTTGATCCTTACTGTCCTGGCATGTACTGTGATCATCTTCGATCATATGAAGAGGGTGTATTCTTGTGGCCACAAAAATGATCACAGTATATGCCAGGACTCTAAGAAACAGTTTCAACATCTATGTGTACTTTTGTCTTTGCAGCCTGCAGATGAGGTTTGTGCTTCGAAATATGTTGTTGTATTAAATAATTTAATAGATCTGTGGTTAGTGGCAGTCACTGGAAAACATTTCAAATAGTTGTTAAGAAATGAATTGTTCTTATGTTTGATAGTCATCTGTTGCTAACACTGCAGAATGTTATCCCTTTGGCTACCACTGATTGTTTTACGTCCTTCAGTGGTAGTAAGAAAATCACAAACTTGGGTAAAGGCACCTGGCTGCTCTCCCATTTTGTCACATGCATGGTACACACACTCGTATAACTCGTACACATTGTCAATGGGAGTCAAATCCACTGATGTCTTCAAATGTCACCACAGGCAGAGATCTAAGGGACCGTGGTTAGGTGAAATGACAGCCACACTATTGGACTCATCTACCAATCATTTGCTCATTAAACATTTGTGTTAGGTACTATTGTATGAGGCACAGAAAATAATGTGGTGTCTGTCATCCATAGACCGCATCTATTGCCTTACTATAGGGGTAATGTTCTCCAGTGTCGTGGCTGATTTATCAAACAGAAATTGGTGACAAACTGTAACTGTTAAATTGTCGTGTTAAGTGTGTGGCCCTAAAAGTCTTTCAGCCCTAATTCCAGCCTACATATTGATACTGAAGTGAACCTGATACTGTGATTGCAACGACCCATGCAAGGTTGGGAGCTAATTTACTACCCCATGCCATTTGAATTCCATCTCATCTGTAAATAAAATGCACACTTGAACTAATGATCTCCTGCACTCTGTATTAGAATCCATTAACAGAACTGTAATGTGGCTTGGTGGTCTTGTGTCATGAGAACTGGCACACATATTAAGTGAAACATATAAAGTAACTGATCATGTAGAATTAACCACATACCCTGAGGTGACAAAAGTCATGGGATAGCGATATGCACATATACAGATGGGGAGAGTATCGGATACACAAGTTGTAAAAGGACGGTGCAGTGGCAAAGTTATCATTTGTACTCAAAGTGGTTCACGTGAAAAGGTTTCCAATGCGATTATGGCCACATGACAGCAATTAATAGATTTAACGTAGAATGGTAGTTGTTGCTAGATGTGTGGGACATTCCATTTCGGAAATCATTACAGATTTCACTATTCTGAGAGCAACAGTGCCAAGAGTGTGCTGAACTACTAAATTTCAGGCATCATCTCTGACTACAGGCAGCGCAGCAGCCAGAGACCTTCACTTAGTGACCGAGAGCAGGACAATTTGCATAGAGCTGTCAGTGCTGACAGACAAGCAACACTGCATAAAATAATCACAGAAATCAGAATGGGATGTACAATAAACATATCCATTAGGACAGTGTGGCAATATTTGGCATTAATGGGCTGTGGTAGCAGACGACCAATGCGAGTGTCTTTGCCAGCAGCATGACATTGCCAGCAGCATCTCTCCTGCACTTGTGACTGTACCGGTTGGACCCTAGATGACTGGAAATCCATGACTGGCCAGATGAGTCCAAATATCAGTTGGTAAGAGGTAATGGTAAGGTTCAAGTGTGGCATAGACCCCGCGATCCAATTTATCAACAAGGCACTTTGCAAGGTGGTGGTGGCTCCATAATGGTGTGGGCTGTGTTTACATGGAACACTGACTGGAAATGGTTATGTTCAGCTACTTGGAGACCAATTTCAGCCATTCATGGCCTTCATGTTTCCAAATAATGATGGAATTTTTATGGATGACAGTGTGACATGTCACCAGTACACAATTGTTTGCGATTTATCTGAAGAATGTTCTGGATAATTACAGCAAATGGTTTGGCCACCCAGGTTGCCTGACATGATGCCCATCAAACATTTATGGGACATAATCAAACGGTCAGTTTGTGTTCAGAATCCTGCCCAGCAACAATTTCGCAATTGAGCCCACTTAGAGTCGGCGTGGCTCAATATTTCTGCACAGGGCTTCCAGTGACTTAAGTCCATGCCGTGTCGAGTTGCTGCACCTCACCAGTCAGAAGCGGGTCCGACACAAGGCTTTTGTCACCTCAGTGTAAGAGTATGGCTTATGCCTTCAGTAGCTCCAGCCATGTTTCACGATCGTCGTCGCAGCACTCACTTCTCCATAAGTGACAAATGAACTGTGCGAGGTCAACTGCTATCACTTGACCTTGTTGTAAATGATCATGATGCTGCAGGTCACTGGAGAATCTGCTGAACATATGATACCTGCTTGAACATATTGTTGCATTCAACCATCCATGTGGACTTAACCTTAGTCAATTTCGTGTTTAGTTCATCATCTCCCCCCCCCCTCTATGCCCCCTCCTCTCTCACTCCCCCTCCATTCCCCCCCCCCTCTCTCTCTCTCTCTCTCGTGCCCCTCTCCCCCTTCTCTGAAACTTCCCAGTCCATCTTGTGGTTTCCACTTGCCATCACAATGAGGGGGCTTCTCTCAACCTAGGGTCTCCCCCACCAACCTTCCCAAACATATCCTTCTTTCCTCCCTTAAGAAGGAACAAACAACTGCAAAAATGTCCTTCCTAGAGAATCAGATAAAGTGTCTAGGTTTGTGCAAATACTGCCAGCACCAAGTCCAATACTGAAAGTGGTGGAGAATTAGTGAAGCAGAGTATACCCAGGCCTCCTGGCATGGCCACCTTTTACATTGATCAAGTACAGGTCCTTGATGACAGGCAGCATGGAGAGCCATCCACATCATAGCAGAGTGATGTCCTGATAAAGTCTTTCTGGGACTGCTCACTTCAGTGGAACTGAGCTGGAGCACGAGCCTAAGTAATTGCGCATTATGTGTGATTGGCTCTAGTCAATTTCCATGGAAGTAGGAAATAGTTTGCCCTGCACATGTTGATTGTAGCTGCACATTTGTCTCAGTGATCTGACACAGCTGTTAGTGCTGCCCTCTGTTGGTCTGGTTAGTTAGTTATTTAGTTATATTACTTGTTCCATGGATCATGAACACAATTCTTTCGTAATGATGTGGAGCATGTCAAAGTACACAAGATTCATTTATCCCAAATAATCATTGTTAGTCTTATATACGGTACAATTGTTAATGCTTACTGTATTTCTTTGGCCTATGTCTAAAAATTCGTCTATGGAGTAGAAGGAGTTATCATTCAGGAATTCCCTTAACTTACTTTTGAATGCCGATTGGTTGTCTGTCAGACTTTTGATATAGTTGGCAATTGACCAAAAATCTTTGTGGCAGTATAATTCACCCCCTTTTGTGCCAATGTCAAATTCAATGAACGGTAGTGAAGGTCACCCTATCTCCTAGTATTGTAGCTGTGGACTGTGCTATTAATTCTGAAGTGATCTGGGTTACTAACAACAAATTTCATTAGGCTGTATATATATTGTGAAGCTACTGGCAATATCCCTAATTCTTTAAATAATTGTCTACAAGATGATCTTGGATGAGCCCCAGACATTATTCTGATAACACGTTTTTGTGCAATAAATACCTTCTTTCTTAGTGATGAATTGCCCCAAAAGATGATTCCGTAAGAAAGCAACGAATGAAAACATGCATGGTAAGCTAACTTACTGATGTGCTTGTCTCCAAAATTTCCAATGACACTAATAGCATAGGTAGCTGAGCTCAGTCGTTTCAGTAGATTGTCAATGTGTGTCTTCCAGTTTAAGTTCTGATCAATACAGACATCCAGAAATTTTGAACAATCTGCTTTAGCTAAAGATTTTCCCCCACACTCTATATTTATTTCCGGTGTTATGCCTTTCCCTGTACTGAACTGTGTGTACAGTGTTTTTTCAAAGTTCAATGAAAGTCCATTTGCGGAAAACCACCTAATAACTCTTTGAAAAACATTATTTGTATTTTCCTCAGCTGATTCTTGCTTTTTAGGCTTGATTACAATACTTGTGTCATCTGCAAAGAGAACCAAGTTTGCATCTTCATGAATATAATTAGGCAAGTCATTAACATATATTAAAAACAATAAAGGCCCCAAGACAGAACCCTGTGGTACCACATTCTTGATACATCCCCAGTCTGAATAATCTGATGCCCTTTGTGTACTATGTGGGTTTACTGTTTCAACCTTCTGCATTCTACCAGTTAAATATGAAGTGAACCATCTGTGTACTGAACCATTCATTCCATATTACTTCAGCTTATCTAAGAGGATTTCATGATCCACACAATCAAAAGCCTTAGAGAGATCACAGAAAATCCCAATTGGTGATGTTCTACTATCCAGAGCATTTAAAATTTGATCAGTGAAAGCATGTATAGCACTATCTGTTGAAACACCTTTCTGAAAACCGAACTGACATTTTGTTAAAACGTTATTCCCACTAATGTGTAAAGTTACTCTTGAGTACATTACTTTTTCAAACACTTTTGAGAAGGATGTCAGAAGTGAAATAGGACGATAATTGTTGACGTCTGTCTTGTCACCTTTTTTATACAAGGGTTTAAATATGGCATATTTCAATCTGTCAGGAAATATTCCCTGATTCAATGAGCTATTACATATGTGGCTAAGAACTCGACTTATCAGGTGTGGACAAGATTTTAGTATTCTATTGGAGATACCATCAGTTCCATGTGAGTTTTTATTCTTAAGTGAATTTATTATTTTCTTAATTTCAGACGGTGATGTGGGTAGGATTTCAATTTCATTTGTTTGCACCGGGAATGCCTCTTTCATATAGAGTTCTGCCCTATCTGGTGAACAGCTGGTGCCTATATTTTCCACTACATTTATAAAATGATTATTAAAAATATTTTCAACCTGTGATTTTTCATTTATAAGCTTTTCATTGTGCTTAACAGTAATACTGTTGTCCTGTGACCTTGGTTGCCCTGTTTCCCTTTTAACTATATTCCATATTGTTTTAACTTTGTCATCAGAGGTGCTAATCTCAGACTTGATACACATACTTCTGGATTTTTTTGTAACTTTCCTTAATATATTACAATATTTCTTATAATGGTTGAGCTTTTCTACATCTCGACTTATTCTAGTGTCTTGGTATAGTTCCCATTTCCGGCTACAAGAAATTTTAATCCCTTTAGTCAGCCATGGTTTTTTATCAAGTTTATTTGAATTATGATTCACTAATTTCTTAGGAAAACTGTTTTCAAATATACCCACAAGTTTATCATGGAATAAGTTAAATTTAACATTTGCATCAGGTTCCCGATAAACATCCTCCCAGTCTACCCTTTTCAAGCTTTCCTTAAATTGTTGAATTGTTATATGGTTAATTGGGCGTATTATTTTGTTTGTTTTTTTCACATTACTGTATGGAGCAAAGTCATGAATTGAAAGTAGCTGTGCATCGTGATCAGAAAGCCCGTTCTCAATAGGATAGGTGCTTACTTCTTTTAATTTATCTTGGTCTATGAAAATGTTATCTATCAGGGTGCTACTGTCTTGTACAATACAAGTAGGAAAATCAATGACTGATGTCAGATTGTAAGAGCAAAGTAATAGTTCAAGGTCGTTCTTCTTGCTTGAGTGTTTAAGAAAATCTACGTTAAAATCTCCACAAATGATAATGTGTTTCCCCCTTTTCTAACAGATAACGCAGCAAGAGATCTAGGTTTTTAAGAAACATTTGAAAATTTCCAAATGGGGACCTATACACAGTCACAATTATGAATTTACCACTGTCCAATTTAAGCTCACACTGCAGCTTGCCTGTTTGAGTTGCTGTGGTCTCTGGGCTGTCGACACACAGGCTGTGATCATGATGCTGTGATACATGTTGTGTGGGTAGCTGTTTGCATCTGCTGTTCATGTCGCCATAGCAGACCTTTCTTTCAAGTCTCTGGCAGAAACAAGAGCAGAATTGTTGCCATAATTAACTGGTGAATCATTCCTAGATGCCATATCCTTTGCCTTCCAGTTGTTGTGTCAGTCCAACCACACCTTGCCAAGTATTGATTAATGTCAGTTTTAAATTAAACTTTTCTTTGCTGTTGTTTTTTTTTGTAACTGGACTGTATCAGGCTAGTGTGTCCCATGAACCTGACGTGATAGTTCTGTGTAACAGCATGAATTTCCACATAAGAGAGCAATCAGTTTCATATTAAAAACAAATTCTAAACATTATAATTTCTCTGAAACTATTTATCAGATTTTGAAGAGTGAAATTCCATTGAATTCCTCTTTTAGTAGAATAATGATACTAGTGACAAAAATTATTGTTCCATTTGTGAAAGTGAAATTGTTACTGGTGCCTCTGTAATTAACATAGATTTGTAAAGGATGCACATGCTCTTTAGTGAGGAATTTTTCACTATTGATGTGGGCGAAAAAAGAAAATACCTTAAACAGTTCAGGAACAGCTTAGCAGAGTCACCATGTATGTACTCTGCCATGATGGTGTTAAGAGTTCTGTTAGGACATTTGGGACCAACCCTGTTCCCAGCCATTGCACTGAAGATGGTGAGCTGTCTCTCTCCCTCAGGCAGCAACTCTTTTTGGTCCAACATGCATATAAAACCTGCTCATACCTACATCTACCTGCATACCACACAGTTATTCATCCACTTTTCGAGTGACTTTTTAACAATCATCATCAAGCATTAAGGCCTGTTATAATCAGTGCAAACTGTTTTCTTTTTTAAGTCAGTGTGACAAATATTGGTGTTAATGAACTGCCTAGGAAACCCAGAATTATCTTTGACTTGACTTTGGTGGTGTGCCACTCATGTTTGCACATGTGAATAACTGAATTGGAAATACTTTTTGTGGATCCTCCTTCCTAAACAAATTTGTTGAGGCTACTTGTAGACTAGGGTAAAACTCCTTTTGGCACATTCACATTACCCATCTACCGTAGGATGTTCAGGATGGCTAGGTTTGTGAATTTTATGAAACATATTAAATGTGTATTGTAGATGAACATTTTTAACTCTTCTTAGGCTTCTCCTTACAGTACTTTGTATCTTGTTTTTCCACCAAAGGACAATGAATGGAAAATTAAAGAATTAGGAGGAATACTGGATAACGCGTGGGATGGCATTATGTAGCATCAGGAAGAGAGAACCCTAATTCAGAAGATAGTCTGTAATCAAGATTTGAAACAAAATCCCATGGTTGTCAACAAAAAAATATGCACAACAAGTGAAGAATAAATACTCCAAACATAAAGAACTGCCCAAGGTATTGTGACACAAGAAAGAAAGAAAGAAAATCATTGAGACAAAAATTATTGTGTTTTCTGACGACAAATGTGCCAGAAATTATGATACACAGAAATCATTTGTCATCAAATTCAATAAAAACTTTTCAACAATGGCAGCAATCATAGGAACCAAGAAGAAACAACAAAATTTGGATGCTTTGTACCTATCCCATGTACACTGTATTCATCACCAATAAACATTAAGTTTTAACCATACAATCACTAAAGGAATTACAAGTAATTTATACTGCCTAAAATGGTTATTTTTCTGACTGTGGGAGTTTTTCTAGCAGTTTTAAAATATTGTGCTAACTTTAGGTAGTACCTTTATAATAAGTTAATAATTCCAGGTGTATTTTATGGCTGGCTTAGATATGCAGAAGCGTACACCAACCCAAACTACTGATAATTGTAGACACCTATGCATCTACATACAATTTGCATCTACATGTCACCTAACAGTGTGTGCCAGAGAATAATTTGTTTCCAATATTATTGATTTGCTGTCCTATTCCATTTGCATTTTAAGGGATAGAAAAATTACTGTCTGTGTGCCTATGTATATGCCCTAGTTCCTCTTATCTTATTCACATGATCCATATGTGCAGTATATCATGGTGGCAGCACAATGGTAGTGCAATTTTTCTCAAATTATATGAGAATTTCTTTCTGAAGGATTCCTATTTGAGTACTTTGAGCATTTATTAAGTAAACAAAGACTGTTTTGGCCTTATTTCATGATTTATTATTCATGTTACTGCAAAACCTAGGTTTCAGGTTATAAGCCCATTTTCAAGCACATTGGGAAATCATTAATGTAGTTGAAAATGGGCTTATAACTCGAAACCTAGGTTGTGGAGTAACACTAATAATAAATTGTGGAACAAGGCCAAAACAGTGTTTGTTTATTTAATTTATAATGTTTCACCAAGAATCCATAGTTAATTCAATTAAAATGAATTGAGCATTTATGTTACCCTTTTGTATGGGGTGTGTTCAAAAAGTAGGGAGACTTTATATTTTTATAAAAGAAATATTTATTTATTCATCAATATTCATGTTGTCCCCTTCAAAGTAATCCCCCTCAGATACAACATTTCTTCCAATCCTCAAAGCACTTCTATTAAGCACTTTTTCGTACAGCCTTGAGTACTTCCAGCGATGCAGTTTTTCTTCCCTCAATCATTGAAAATCTTCGTCCTTTCGTAGGTCTCTTCAGTTCTGAGAACAGGAAAAAGTTGCAGGGTGTCAAATCCAGTCGAATATGGTGTCTGAGGCATTATTGTTGTGTTGTTTTTGGCCAAAAAATCTCTCACAAGCAATGATGAATGAGCAGGTGCATTGTCATGATGCAAAGGCCATGAATTGTTTTTCCACAGTTCTGAATTTTTTTGCATATTGCTTCTCGAAAATGGCGCATAACATCAAGGTAGATTGTACGACCTTGAGGCAAAAATTCATGATACATTATGCCACTATAATGAACTTGGAGTGTTTTTTTTTCGATCTTGGTTCTCCAGGATGCTTCCATTGGCACAACTGGGATTTAGTTTCAACATCATAACCATAAACCGATGTTTTGTCACCAGTTATGACCCTTTTGAGCAAATCAAGATCATCATTGATGTCATTCAAGAGCGCTTGAGCAATGCTCATTTTATGGTTCTTCTGATCAAAATCGAGAAGTTTTGGAACAAACTTCGCTGACACATGCCTCATTCCCAAAACATCCAAAAAGTTGCTTGGCATGAGCTGACGGTTATGCCAACATCCTCAGCAATTTCTCTTACTGTAATTCAACGATTTTCCAAAACAATTTTCTTCACAGCTTTGATGTTATCATTGGTTGTTGATGTGCTGGGGCATCCAGAGCAAGGTTAGTCATTGGCATCTCCTCAGCCATCTTTGAAGAGCATGTACCACTTGTAAACATTTTTTTTTTATTTAGAGCAGACTCACTGTATGCCATTGTCAACATTTCAAGTGTTGCAGCACATTAGATTCCATTTTTCACACAAAATCTCATGCAAATCCTTTGCTGCATTTTTATAATAATCAAAAATCACCAAGCACACTAAAACACGTCTAATCTTTCTGTCAGACAAAACAAACGAAGTATGCTGTACACTTGAAGCTGTGAACATATGTTTGGGACATGTATACCAACATAACAAATCAAAAAATCGATAATCAAATATACGTTGCCCCCACAATTTGAAAAGTCACCTTATTTTTTTAACAGCCCTTGTATGAGCTATAACAACCTGTTACAATTCTAGTAGTATATCTATGATCTATCTGATGTCTATAATCATCCCTACACAATAAAGAATCCAAACTCTGGAACGATACTCTAGAACAGGTTGAACTAGCATCTCACATGCAATTTTGTGTACAGCTGTACTGAATAATCCCGGAATCCTTTGAAGAAGCCTAAGCCTTTCCTTAGATGATTTTCCTATTTTATATTGCTTCTTAATAGTTATACAATGTGATGTGCTCGAGGTGTTCACCACTAGTCTTGTACTCAGATAATGTCACATTCCTTCCCTCTGTTATAAGCAATATCTTTCATTTACTCACATTTAAAGAGAGCTACCATTCATTCACCAAGTGGAAATTTTAGCCAAGTCTTTCTGCAGTTTTGTATGAGTGTCCAATGATGATACATTCCTACAGACAATGGTATCCTCAGTGAAAAGTCATATGGTGCTGACAATGCAGCTTCATAAATCATTTATACACATTAGAGGTCTTATAATGCTTCCTTGTGCCACACCTAATGTTAATTTTGTTTCTGTCAAATATTCAGCATCCAGTATAATGTGCTGGGTTCTCTTACTAAAATATTTATTAAGTCAACCACATATTTGTGAAGGTACTGCTTGTCTGCCTGTGTAGAGTGAAGTAATCAGTGACAGGCTTATGGTTTTCTATAATCTTGTGTTTATTTTTTAACAAGTTTGGTATTAGAATTCCTTATCTAAAAAGACAACTAGGTTGGTTTATTTACCTATTGTTTTTATCCAAATTTTTATAGCAGGATGGAAAAGGAGTGTGCCTGGTGTGTGCAAATGCAGTAGGAGCTGGCCACAATTCACAAACAACTGAAGATGCTGTTGACCACAGTCAGCTGTCTGCGGGTTCCTGTCTTGGGGTATAGCAGCAGTGGGGAAGCTGGAATGTCACAGTGACCATCTCAAGTGTCATTTGTTTCACATGTGGGCTCTGCTGCTGAGGTGGAGGAACCATGTTCAGTATGTTCATGTCACTTTAGGCAGAGGATGAATATGCAGACTGGTCATTGGGCCTTGCTCTTTCACATTATGAGTGAACAAATGGCTGCTCCTTAAACAGGGTCTGAGCAGGCAAATGGGGGGAGTGAGGAGGGGTTTACCAGTTACATGGAGCTCCATTGTTAGGCATGTTATGGAGTATTTTAGGGAAATAGCATCCATAGTTGGAAAGAAGTCCAATGTGTCTGCTGGGGGTCCTCATCTGAAGTGCAGAGAAGGTTCTGCAGCCATATGCAAGTTACAGCTAATTTTGGGTTCAGTGACAACTGTTGCTTGCCATACTCAGTTCGTACAGGGCTCTGGTGGAAATGGTAAAGACTGCTGGTGCTCATGGGGAGCAAGCAGAGCGTACAATTTGCAGCATTGTACCCAGAACTGATCAGGGTCTTTTGGTTTGAAGTCAAGTGGAGGGTCTCAGCCAGAGGCTGTGTTGATTCTGAGATAGTCTTGGCTGCAGAATTCTGGACCTGCTGTATGGGGTGGAGGGGGAGTCACAGGATTCTGCTTAATAGATAAGGGATGCACTGCACAGAGGAAGCAGTTACTTGGGGATGGCAGAATACTTGGGGAGTGCACCTGGATGTTTTTTTAAGCTAGGTGGTAGTTTTAGATCCTCTGATGGACACTCACCAGTTGATAAGCAGGAGGTGAAATCAGATCACATTGAAAGTAAAGACACTTTGAATGTGAAAATTTTAACAGTAGAGTGCTAAAGCATTCGGAATTTAGTCATGGAATTTGCTGTCCTCCAGGAAAACTGACTCAAATTATACTTTGAGCCAAGAGCCAGATGAACTTGAAGTAGAAATCTCCAGAATATTTGATGAGGCATGGAGTGTATATCAAAAAGACAGGTTAGATACTATAAAAGAGCTAGTGTACATTGCAGCTGACAAAAACATTACGTTTCTTAAGGTAGAAATTGAGTCTGACTCCGAACTTGTCTGGATGTAACTGACCTAGGTGAACTGAAATTAACCATTGGATTTTTTTTACTAGCCATCAAATTCCACTGTAACAGATGTAGAATCATTCAAAGAAAGTGTATAGTGAGCAGTGTGAAGTACTGTGATCATGCAATATTAGTTGGAGGCGACTTTAATCTACTGAGTATAGACTGGGTTATCTATTGATTCATTGTAGATGTTAAGGATGGTTATTCTTGTGAAGTAGTTCTGGATATGTTTTCCAAAAATGGTCTTGAGCAACTAGTTGAACAACCCACATGCAATGGAAATATTTTTGACATTGTAGCTACAAACAGGGCTAAGCTTATTGAGAGTGTCATTAGGGATACAGGAATTAGTGATCATGATGTCATCATAGTTACTGTAGTTAATTAATCCATCAAGAATCCTAGGAGAGTTTTTATGTCAGAAAGACCAACTGAACAGTTGTTAGCGTATTACTTAAATACTGAATGGTTTAATTTAGTTCCAATATGATGTGTGTGGAAGAATTATGGGCTAAGTTTAAACTGATTGTAAGTCATTTTCTGGAGGAGTTTATGGCATGAAGTGGATTAACACTCTCCGTCCAGAAAAGAAAGCAGACACATTGACAGGCAAAAGTTAGTAGAAATTTGTGTGTTGATGTCTGAAGCATAAAACAATTTCCACTTTCATTTATTAGTGAAGGATCTTTCTAAGAACCCTAGAAAATTCTGGTCCTATGTAAAATCACTGAGTGGATCAAAGGCTTGTGTTCAGTCACTTGTCGAACAGTCTGGTGTGGCAATAGCAGACAGCAAAAGAAAATTTGTAGTTGTAAATGTCATGTCTAAAAAGTCATTCACACCTGCGGATTGTACAGACATGCCATTGTGTGACCATTGCACAGGTTCCCATATGGAGAATACAGAAGTAGATATACCTGGCGTTCAGAAGCTACAGAAAGAGTTGATAACAAATAAGTTGCCAGGTCCAGATGAAATTGCAGTTTGATTTTACAGAGAGTACTCTTCAGCAAAGGCCCCTTACTTAGCTTGCACCTATTGTGTCTCTATTGCCAGTGCAAAGTTCCAAGTGACTGAAAAAACTGCAGGTGACACCCATATACAAGACGGTAGAAGAACGGACCCACAAGACAGAAAACCTTCAGTTTGCAAATCGACACCTTTGTGTCTTTCTCTCTTTGCACCCTTCTTTCTGTGCCCAAAACCCAGCATGGTAGCCATTCCATAGCAAGAGGGGGGGGGGGGGGGGGCATCAAGTACCAGCACAGTAGTAGCCCCCTAACAACATAGGGATTGTACTGTTAGTGCCTGAACTGGAAACTCCCCATGCAAACCAAGGAGTATGTGCCCATCATGACTGGGACAACGGGGACTCCAGTCAGAGGTTTATTGGCCAGGTAGATGTTGCTGTGGCTGAGGGGGGGGGGGGCTGTGGGGGAGAGCCCATGTTCAAAGCGGGTGATACCTCGGCAGAAGATTCACACAGGAAGCAAATTAAACTTTCTTCCACTAGTGGCTGCATGGCCCTAGCAGGTTCTTTTGAAACTAAGACATATTACAAAGTGGAGAGGTTTGGCTCCAAAATGTTACTTCCTTCGCTTCGCCATGAGAGGACTCAGAGACAAGGTGGGAAATACTAACCCCCCCCCCCCCCCCCCCCCCCCCATACCAGGTTTGTTCTAGGATGGATGAGGATTCCTTTTTGACTGCACGAATGCTCCTTGTGCTTCTCTTCCCATGTGCATAAGCTGTAGAGAGCACCATCCCACTGTTCACCAGTCTGCATTGTTTTCAAATGCGAAAAGACGCTTAACCACCTCACATATCATAAGGTCAAGAAAAAATGTGATCACCTATATCCTACACATATGACAATGACTTATGCTACTGCTATGACTATGCTGTCACTCCCGTGTCTTCTACTTCTGGCTCCTCTAGTTGCTGGGGGTCCTCCTACTACTGCTCCCCCCCCCCCCTCCATCACCTTTGGGACCACTGACTTCCTATCTGCCCATGCCATCAATCCCTAACCTCCAGCTGGAGAAGCAATCGCCTCCTCTGGCAATCCTTATCAGAAAGGTGCCCTCTGTCATAGAATATGGGACAGACAACATAGAAGTCTAAAGACAAGAAGTAGTCCTCCAAAAATAGGGAGATTCTGATGGCCGCCATTGTGCCAGACCCTCCATGTTCCACTTCTCTATCTGAGGCAGCATTCTTGTTGGCCCCTATGGCCTCCTGGTTTGGAACAAATGTATGTCGATGGTGTATCATCACAACCAGTGGCAACAGGCAGCAGTGAGGTGTGACCTACCTCCATGATCCTTTCGTACCCCCTCATATACTGGTAGTGTGATCCTCCAGTGGAACTGGTAACAGTTTCTTCTACCACTTAGTTGAGTTACAACACCTTTTGTGCATTTCCCATTTGTTGCATTTCCCTCTAGGAACTTGTTCCCCAGAAATGTGGACCAATACTTTCTGTGACTTTTGATGATATTTTAAGAACCACATCGACTATGAAAAAGCCATCGGGTAATGTTTGCACACACGTTCAGGGCTCTGTCTACAGCAAACACATGCCACTCAACACGACTTTGGAAGCTGTGGCTGTTCGTATGAGAACATTCCTGGAATTTTCCATCTGTAATGCGTATCTCCCTTCCAAAGACGAAGTGACCTGTAATGCTTTGTCTGCACTGTTTCCTCAGCTCCACCCACACCTCCAAATATTGGGTGACTTCAGTGACCGCAATGCTTTATGAGGTGAAACTGTGACCACTAGCCATGCTAAAACTGTCGAAAACTTTCTTGTGTAGCTCAGTCTTTGCCTCTTGAATACTGGTGTCCCCACACACTTCAGTGTGGCATATGGGTCTTATCTTTCTATTTGCAGCCCAGGTCTTCTCCCATCTATCCATTGGAGAATCCATGATGAGCTGTATGACAGTGATCATTTTCTGGTTGTTCTGACCTTCCCTCAGCATCATTCACCTTGGGCTCTCTCCAAAGCTGATTGGGCTGCTTTCACCACCGCCATCACCCGTAGCACCTTGCAACATGGAGGTACTGACTGAGTTGTCCAGAGTACAATGGCAGCCATTTTATCAGCAGCTGACTGAGCAGTCCCCTCTTCCTTGGAATCCCCCCATTGGAAGACAGTACTTTGGTGGAACCCCAAAATCACTGTAGCCATTAGAGATCACAGGTGGCATCTCCAAAACTGTAAATGACATCCATCAGTGGTGCACTTTATTGCCTTTAAATGGCTCCATGTCCCGATCCACAACCTCATAAAATGACAGAAACAAGAATGCTGGGAGTGGTACATTGCTACCATTGGACCATATACCCCTTCTTCGCAGTTTTGAGTGAAGATTCGATACCTGTATGGAGACTAGTATCCTTCCTGCGGATGTACCTGATATCTCTGTGAACGGTAATGTCTACAGTGATCCAGGTGCTGTTGCTGGTCATTTTGCTTTTCATTATGCTCGGGTCTCTGCATCTGAGAATTACCAGTCTGCATTTTGTGTCCTCAAAATGCGGGTAGAGTGACTTCCTTTACTATTTACTGCACATCACCTGGAAACTCATAATGCTCTGTTCACCTGAATGGGAATTTCTCACTGCCCTATGCCTTTGCCCTGACACAGGTTCATGGCCAGACTGCATCCACAGCCAAATGCTGAAATACTTATCAGTGGATTGCCAACGTCACATCCTGGCCATTTTCAAATGTATCTGGAGAAAGGGTGAGTTCCAGTCTCAGTGATGAGAAACTGTGATTGTCCCAGTACTGAAACAGGGTAAATACCCCATTGAGATGGATAGCTATTACCTAATTAGCCTCACGAGTGTTATCTGCTAGTTGCATGGTGAGCTGACAGCTGTGTTGGTACCTTGAATGTCGGGGTCTTTCGGCTTTGTCCCAGGGTGGTTTTTGCCAAGGCCATTTTACTGCTGACAGTTTGGTCTGCCTAGAGTCCCCTATTTGGTCACCTTTTGTCCAGCATCACCTTATCACTGGCTTTGATTTTCATGGGGCATAGGACACTACATGGCATGCATCATCCTTGCTACACTCAATGAGCAGAGTCTCCAAGGCCAGCTCCCAATTTGTATCCAGAACTTGTTGTCTTGCCATAGTTTCCAGGTTCAGGTTGGTGCTTCCCACAGGACTTCCCATATACAAGAGAATGGGGTCCCCACAGGGCTCTGTACTGGGTGTGCCCTTTTTTCTGGTGGCTATCAGTGGTCTAGTTGCAGCAGTGCAATCTACAGTGTCACTCTTCTTTATGCTTATGACTTTCACATCTACAATTGCTCCTCATCTGTGAGTGTTGCTCAATGCTGACTGCAGGGTACCATATAAAAGGCATAGTCCTGGGCTCTTGCCTGTGACTTCAGATTTTCCACCACCAAGACGTGTCATGCCATTCTGTTGCCATTGCGCTGTTGATCCCCTGGCAGAACTGTACCTCACGGACCAAATGCTCAATGCACTGGAGTCTTATAATTTTTTGGGATTTGTCTTTGATGTCTAGTTGATGTGGCCTCCCCATCTTTGCCAACTTAAGCAAATGTGCTGGTGTTCACCTTAACACTCGTTTCTGTCAGAGTAATACCAGCTGGGACGCAGACTGCTCTACACTTTTGCAGCTCTACAAAGCTCTAATCCTGTAGTGTCTTGCTTATGAGAGTCTGGCATATGGCTCAGCATCACTTTCAGAATTGCAGATGCTGTATCTGATCCATCATTGTGGGATCTGACTTGCAACAGGTGCCTTTCGGGCCAGACCTGCAAATATCCTACTCATGGAGGCTGGTGTCCCTCCCCTACTGATCAAGTGCCAACAACTGCTGCTCAATTACACAATACACATACGCTGCTCCCCTGAGTATCTGAAATACACTGTCCTTTTTCCTGGTAGGGAGATCTACTTTCCATAACATAGGCTGAGATCTGGAGTCATAGTTTGCGTACTTGGTTTCTGCTCTGAACTCCATCTCTTTGTGAGGACAGTGCTTCAATCCCAGCCAGATATATAGGTTTTCCATGTTTTCCCAAAATTGCCCCAGGCAAATGCCATATGGGTTCCATTGAAAGGGCTCAGCCACTATTCTTCCCCATCCTTAACACAATCTGATCTTGTGCTCTGTCTCAAATGACCTCGATGTTGATGGGACATTAAACCCAATCTTCCTTCCTTCCTCCCTTCCTTCCTTCCTTCCTGAGCTCCATCTTTCCCCACTGTCGCCTTTTGTCAGGGAGAAATCAGGTGCATCTTTGCGGTGTGTACCCCATCCTTAGATCTGCCTCACATCTCCTTTGGACCAAAAGACACTCTGCCTGTTCCTGGACATCCTTGATGCATTTCCAGGCCCTGATGTGTACACACTGATAGCTCAATGGTTGATAGATGAACCGGTTTTGCCTACACACATGCAAGATGCAGTGAACTACACTCCCTGTCAAACGGATGTAGTGTATTCACTGCAGAATTGGTAGCCATTGCTCAGGCCCTCGGCCACCTTTGTTCTTGCTCTGACAAGTCATTCTCAATTGGCAGTGACTCCTTGAGTAATCTTCAGGCTATTGACCAGTGCTACCACTGAAACCTATTGGTTTATTGGTTGTGGCTAGGATCTCCTCTATGATCTCCACCACATTGGATAGTCGGTCATCTTTTTATGGACCTCTGGTCACATTGGGATCCTATGGAACAAACATACTGATCAGTTGATCAAGTTGGCTACCAGGATGCTAATTTTGGAGAATAGATTACTGGAATCAGACATTCAGTCAAGTCTACATCAGCAATTGTTGGAGGCTTAGAATGTGGATTAGTATGCCCTGGTTTCTCCAAACTGCAAACCATAAAGGAGACCATGACCATGCAGCAGTCTTCCCTTCATGCTTATCACAGGGAATCTGCTGTCATCTGTTGGCTTAACATTGGCTACATTTGGCTGACCCACTGCCGCATCCTCTGACATGAGGATCCATGCCACTGTTGGTGTGGTGCCCGTCTCATGGTGGCCCACATCCTACTGGACTGCCCTAATTTGGCCACCTTAAAGCAGAACCTTAAAGTCACTGACACTCTACTTCTGATGCTAGAGGATGACACTAAAGCAGCTGATTTGGTTTTACATTTTACCCATGCTCCTCTCTGTGACATAGCCTTGTTGGCTAATTTAAAAATTGGTGGGTGCCCAATCACCTGCTCCAGCCTGAGGCTGCCCTTGCTCATTGGTCCAGTTTGGCTCCTGCCCTTCCCACCTTTTTAATTATTCGTATTCTTTTACACCTGTCATTAGTTTACAGACTCGTCATCATAGTTCTCTTTCCTGAGGTATAATGTTTTCTGTGTAGCTACTTTTCTTGCAGTAATGGATGGTATGGAAGCATGGAAGCACCAGTTGGATGCAGATGGTGTGTCTCTTATCACATAATGTATCATCCTTTTTGTAAACAGAAGTGACCTGCGCTCTTTTCCTTTCATACGTGACTACTCACTGTTCAAGTGATACTTGATAAATGTAATCTAGAAATGAACTCATTCTGCAGTATATTCAGTTTGAAACCTAACTCAGATTCCATCAGGGCATGGCACCTTATTTGCTTTAAGTAGTGGGAATTGTTTTCATTACCAGGGATGTTAATGTCAATGTCTCTCATCTGTGGACCTTTGCAGTATTCAGGCATTAACACAGTAGTGTCCTCATGCATAAATACATTTTTAAATGTAGAATTTAATACTCACAATTTCTGTCTCTTGTTCCAAATTTCAACAGTAGATAGATGCACCAGAGAGTGAATGAAAGGTTTGGACACATTCATTACCTTTGTGTATGACCAGAACATGTTACGATTTTCTATCAGATTTTTTGCCAGGCTTTGACTGCAAAAACCATTGTAGTGTTTCTTCATAATCCTTTTATGGATACACAAGTTACTGTAACAATTTTTCTATCAGTTCTACCTGAATGAAAAATCCTTACATAGTAGAGAGTATAGTAGTGTCTGTTTCTGCAGCAAATTTTTTTTCTTTCCAAATGCTATCATCTGCAGAGTACTAGACTGTGTCAACCTCTGCAATGGGTGGTAGACGAGCTATTCTTCTAGTGGTCATGACAGCAACTGCTCTTCCAATTGGACACTGTGGGTTTGATGGATTGGCCAGGGCTACAGTACTCCATTGCAGGTGAAGGTGACTGCAGCAAGGCAAACAGAGCATATGTAAGCTCTTCATTACCCCAACAAGCTCCAGCAGTTACAGGTGCTCACTTTCATATGGTGGTATGGCCTGATGTAGACCCTTGGTGTCCTGGTTCCACAGGTGTGGTCAGGCACTGATCTTGCCTATGGTGGCAAGAACTGCTGTTGCGAGGGTGGCAAGAGCTGCTGCCCCAGTAATTCCAAGCTTTGCATGGTCAGTATACCTGGGTATTGCTGCATCAGATACAGCAGCCTTATGTTGTTCTTATGCCACTGGTGGGACATTTGCATCCTACCCAACTGTGTCATGTGTCAGGCTCTGGCTGGATGGCATGCTTTTATACAACAGGAGGCAAGTCTTGTTGCAGATGAGACCATATATGCGGCCCACCAAGTGCTGTCAAAAAACATCAATTATTATCCCAGTGCCCAGGTAGTTACAAGAACCTTGCCACATGTTAACATAATGTGGGACACTTTTCACAAGTCAGCTGTGTCACCAGCTTTGTGCATGGCAAGTGAACAGTGAACACCATGTGCTGAATTTCCTTGATGTCAGGGCAGTGCCGCAACACACCTTCCTTCTTCAGAGAAATTCTGTGCCTTAATTTAGCTTGGTGCTGCTCCAATGAATGCTAGCTATAACAGAAACAAGAACACAATGAGGATCATTAAGTATCTTTGTAGTTTATATAGTTCTAATCACTGGCTGATTCTGAAAACTGTGCACAAGCTCAGTAAATGGACACTAGTATATCTAATATCTGGTACTATACTTGATTCACCTTCTTCATGCTTTGGTCCATTTTATAGTGGCCATTCACATCTTCCAGCAAAATTTTCTATGCTTTCCCACTGAGTCCCTTGGTGAAGCTATTCCATAAAACACGTACAGTCCATGACAATCACTTGTCCATTTGGCACCAGTGTTAACCATCTCATAAGGATAGGAATGTGTGGATTTGGGAGGCATCTTACAACATTAGAAAACCATGTGCCCATTCTTTCTCCTGTGCTACCCTACTTAACCCTAAAAAGTATCACTTATTCTCTTTAACCTAGTTATCACACTTCGCAAAATGATCAACATGTTGCAATACACAACTTCACTGCTTCCCTACCAGAATAAATTAAGCATGCTAAGTTTCCGCTATACACATCACAACATTACACCTTCCTCGGAAAACAGAAATCTCATTTAGAATTTCATTTAACCTACTTCTTAATCACTTACTTTAACAACAGCAGAATGCCTCCTTTATACCCTATGCAAGCCTCTTGCATGAATGTAACATCATCTGTGATTTGAATTTAAGAATTCCTAAATGCATCCAAGCATACACATATCTGTAACACATGCATACATATGTTTGGAAGAAGACTGTAACCTAAACTATTCACAAAATTAATTTGCAGGTGAGTCACTACAGTCACATTAAAATGCCCATAAAAATTAGAGAACTGTCACTTAAATCGTAAACTGTATCTCTCACCTCAAGAGAAACTGTCCAGTATATCACGCTTCATGAGCCCTGTGATCCCACTGACATATTTAATCAAAGTGCTTTCCCAGCTACAGCATGTCTCCCTTAATACCACTCAACAATAATCCATAATCCTTCTTAGTCATAGCTCCATAATATGTCATCTTTACTATGAATCCTCAATACTTCATAAACTCCAATGTTTCAGCTCACAATTACCCGATATACTAGTCCTGAGACTGCATTGCTTGAGCTCCTCTATATCGGTGATTTATGTAACCACAAGCTTTTTCCCAGCTACAACATAAGCCTTTTAGTATACGTATAAAACTCTATAAAACTTCCTACTATGCAATATGTTTTCCCTTACACTGATTCTCATAGTTGTCCTAGGCAAATTTACTGATCAAACACTATATCTCGACAGTTATGGAGTGGTTTCATTGATGAAGTCAGGGCAAGTGACTTGTCTTGTATCGATGTGGCACCTTTAGCATATTGCTACGTTAAGTCATTGACACACGATGCAAAGCCAAAAACACACTGTAAGATACTGTTGTGACACTGATATACGTGTTATCTTATCAGCACTGTCCCACAGTTAACTAGAAAATGAGTACACAGCAGGAGTGCGGTGCAGAAATGGAAAGAAAAATTAGACTCTGCACATGACTCAGGCGCTTTGTAGATGTCAAACCATGTATCTACTAGCACTGACACTTGGGGAACTCTTAATCTCATAATGTACATGGCAGTAAATAACAACTACACACACCTACTATTTACACAGTTGTCTCCTACACACACTTGACTGTAACTACACTTGCCTTCATTCCCAAATATTCTACACAGAAATGGAAAAGAGGAGGTTGGAGCAAAACGAGGAGAAATGGGAACAAGGATCTCATGAGCAATGAAATTACCAAATGGTGCTAAGAACCTGTGTTGCCAATGATCGAAGCACTTTTTACAATCCTGTTATTGTTACCAAAATATAGCAGTGCAGTAAGATGGATAGTGACGTATCCTGTTAGACACCAAAATGTAAAGGACTGGAGTGTGTTGACCTCTATGGTGGGTGGTGGAACAGCTGTTCTTCTAGTGATTCTAGTGATGATGACAATGACTGTTCTGCCACCTAGGCATTGTGCGTTTGATAGATTCATAAGGGCTACAGGAGTCCATCAAATGTGAAGATGGCTTTTGCAAGACATACAGCATGCATGTAAAATCTCCAACAAGCTACAGCAGTTAATGGTGCACAATCTTGTAATGTAGTGTGGCTTAGTGTCAACGCACGGCATCCATCTTTCACAGGCATGGTCAGGTCTTGATTTTGCAGGTCACAGTGGCGATAAGTGGTGTTCTGAGGATGACGGAAGCTGCTGCCCCAGTAGTGCCGAGGCTTTGCAGGGTCGGCATACCTCGTTAGTGCTGTGTCAGAGGGAGTGGTCTTATGTCATTGTTATGCTTCTGGTGGAGTTGTAGTCTCCTGCCCAGCTGAGGCATGTGTCACTGGCAGGTGTCCTGCTGCTTGGTGTTTAGGAGGGCATCAATTCATCCCTTTCCTTATCCGCTGGCAACCTGCTGCAGGAATAATGTTAGTGGTTTTACAATGGCGGCCAACACTCAGCGGACGCTGATTTGAAGCTTGGCTGTTTAGACCCGGCTGGACTGCTTACTTTTGTACAAGACAAAACAGGTCTTGTTATGATTGAGGTCAGGTACATGGCCCACCAAGAATAGTCGAAATGTTCGAAATACCAGTTATTGCCCCAGGTCCTGGCTCATTATGAGTGTCTTCTCACACACTGACCTGACATGGGTCACTTTAGCAGATTGACTGTCTCAGTAGCTACATGCCATTGGGATGGTAGTTGAAACACTGTGTACTGAATTTCTTCGATGTTTCAGCATAAAGCAACCCATTGAAAGGAAGGTGGGTCTATGCTGTGTTTTATTATTTGGTATGTACTTATCTAGACTGAATTTTATAACCTCTTTCAGCATTAACCACAACTGTTGTGCATTTGCTAAATTTGAACTAAATGTTTTCATTTCATTCTTTAAATAAGTTGATAGTGACTGCTATCAGTGTGAGTAAACATAAATACTCTTTGAGATTACTTGTCAACCTTTTTGCCTTCTGTGAACATTGTTCATGTAATAACCCTATACTATAATCACTATCTCCTTGGTGACACTCTTGAAAAGATTGTCAGTTTTCTAAAAGACTTTTGAGAAGATAGAAATTAGGAAATTGACCATTTTTTCTGAGCAGAATGTGTTACCTGACTATTAGTTTAGTCTCTATAAAGCATTATTTACAGATTAAAACACTTGTGACCTTAAATATGACATTCTGGAATATTCAAATAACAACGAATATTTTAAAAGTATTTTATGTTGCCTTAAAATTGTCTTTGATTGTGTGCTGCATAAAATTTGACAGAAACTAAAATGTTATGTCAATAATACTATCTATTATGTCTGGCTGAAGCTTAATAGAATGAGTGGACTGTACAGTCCCATTTATCTTTCATTATTTGTGACTAGTTTGGGGCCACAGTCCCCTCTCTCAAAAAATCGTTCTTGCAATCACTCAAGGGCTAGATCCACCTCAGTTTAATGTGTTGTGGCACCGCTGTGACGTCAAGGAAATTTGGGATACAGTGTTCCAGTTATCATTCCGAAGGCATGCGACTGTTGACAGAGCAAATGTAGGGTTTTGCAAGACTATATGCCGGATTAATTTTTGTTCTTAATCTCCATAGGTTATTTTCCAATGACTTTAAAGGACCATTAAAAACATAATAATAATAATAATTGCTAATGGCAGAAGTATATTACTTAAGGGCCAGTCTCAATTATACGTGACACTTCAGATGACGACACTTGTTAGACTGCATATAACTTAAGTTTTAAAATCAGGAGACAATAACATGTGATTTAATTTTATTAAAAATGATATTTTTATACCAGAAATAAACATACTTCATTTATTAAACAAAACATAACAAGTTAAATTTCTCGGTGTTTAGGTACAGAATAAACTAAAAATGAGTCATTTGTTCAGTGATAAGCTTATAAAAAAATATACCTTGGCATGTTTTGTAATCAGACATATTTGTTTCAGAAGTAGACATTCCATAATTACACTTTGTTTTTATTTTATTTATTTATCTGTCACTCTCTGCAACTAGTTTCGGTGTTGCAGTCCATGCTCAAGGAACCATTACGCCATCACCCTACCCATCATGCTGGAATCCGGTATCATCACTGGTGGAACATCTGCTCCAAAACAGATACTTTGACCACCACCAATAAAATTCTGCTTCAAAATTAATAGCGAAGATCATGAACGTAGAGATACCTGTGATTATGTTAAGTTGTAAGGCTTACTTATGTTTTCAGATGTTCAGGGTTTTTTCCTTCTATGAAATTATCTTCTGTTTTTGGGATCAACTGAGTATTTATTGTCAGAAAGTGAACAACAAGAGTAGTATACTATTTCAAAGATCTTGGAATTTTCACATTCACTTCACAGGCATTTAATCCTTGATGATGATCAATAACAAAAATAATTTTCAGCCAAATTAAAAGGAGAAAAGGAAGGTTTACATTTAATTTCTTCTTGATGTCAAGATCATTTGAAGCAGAAGTTTGGATTCAGTGATGTGAAAGAAAACAGAAAGTGAACTTGTTTTAAAGAACGATTTTACCATTCATATCAAGTGGCATAGGTAAACCTAACACAGGATGATCGAACAAGAATTATAGCCCACATCCTCCAGAATGTTTCTTCTGCATCTTAACCTTGCTTAATATCAGGTGAAGAATGATTTAAACAACTGTAATATACAAATTTGCCAATTTATCTTCCTGCCTAGGATTCTGTACACTAATACAAAATTCCTTAAGAAAGGGTGTGTGGGTGCAGGGCAAGATTATGGAAATCCCAGCAAATGCAGATTAAAATTCAAATCATTTCTTACTGCTCCCATATGCTAAAACTAATCCAGGTACCTACTTGCGGAGCTTTAAAATCTCTGTTAGCTGAATGGCAAGTAAAAGTGTGTATTTAACTAGGCCTCACTTTTACAGTGTATACTCAAATACTGTATTTACTAAGCATTAGAAAATAAATAGCATCTATTTGTTTAAGCACAAACACAAAGTAGCTATTTTACCAACTAATTGTTAAATTATTATTATATACTCAGTTTCTTTGTATTAATGTGCACCTGCCACATTCCACATTCTTGAAGGTTCTCCCTTATACTGGTATTGACAGAATCCAATCAGTGAATTAAATTTTGAATAAATCTTATAATCTGTGTAAAGCAGGTTGTAGTAAACACAACATAATCTTCACAACCAAAAATAGTATTTACGACTCTGACAGTGAAGGAGAAAAGAAGCTTCCAAGGTGAATCACTTGGAGCAATCTAGACAAAGTTGGCACAGAGTGCTTTATAACTTGCGACTATAAACCACATTTTGGTAATTAAACTATGGAAAGTCCAGAATGGATTGTCATATTTCATTGTTCCTTAAATATGATGTTATTTAAAAAAGATATAGTTATATGTCTGAGCTACATATTACCATTCTTTCTCCAAAAACTTAGGAGAATATGGAGATAACTTTTATCAATATACTTACTGGAACCTCCCCCCATGAACCATGGACCTTGCCATTGGTGGGGAGGCTTGCGTGCCTCAGTGATACAGATAGCCATACTGTAGGTGCAAGCACAATGGAGGGGTATCTGTTGAGAGCCCAGACAAACATGTGGTTCCTGAAGAGGGGCAGCAGCCTTTTCAGTAGTTGCAAGGGAGTCTGGATGATTGACTGATCTGGCCTTGTAACAATAACCGAAACGGCCTTGCTGTGCTGGTACTGAGAACGGCTGAAAGCAAGGGGAAACTACAGCTGTAATTTTTCCTGGGGGCATGCAGCTTTACTGTATGATTAAATGATGATGGCGTCCTCTTGGGTAAAATATTCCGGAGGTAGAATAGTCCCCCATTCGGATCTCCGGGCGGGGACTACTCAAGAGGATGTCGTTATCAGGAGAAAGAAAACTGGCGTTCTACGGATTGGAGCGTGGAATGTCAGATCCCTTAACCAGGCAGGTAGGTTAGAAAATTTAAAAAGGGAAATGGATAGGTTAAAGTTAGATATAGTGGGAACTAGTGAAGTTCGGTGGCACGAGGAACAAGACTTCTGGTCAGGTGACTACAGGGTTATAAACACAAAATCAAATAGGGGTAATGCAGGAGTAGATTTAATAATGAATAGGAAAATAGGAATGTGGGTAAGCTACTACAAACAGCATAGCGAACGCATTATTGTGGCTAAGATAGATACAAAGCCCACACCTACTACAGTAGTACAAGTTTATATGCCAACTAGCTCTGCAGATGGCGAAGAAATTGAAGAAATGTATGATGAAATAAAATAAATTATTCAGATAGTGAAGGGTGATGAAAATTTAATAGTCATGGGTGACTGGAATTCCGTAGTGGGAAAAGGGAGAGAAGGAAACGTAGTAGGTAAATATGGATTGGGGCTAAGAAATGAAAGAGGAAGCCGCATGGTAGAATTTTCCACAGAGTACAACTTAATCATAGCTAACACTTGGTTTAAGAATCATGGAATAAGGTTGTATACATGGAAGAACCCTGGAGATACTAAAAGGTATCAGATAGATTATATAATGGTAAGACAGAGATTTAGGAATCAGGTTTTAAATTGTAAGACATTTCCAGGGGCAGATGTGGACTCTGACCACAATCTATTGGTTATGACCCGTAGATTAAAACTGAAGAAACTGCAAAAAGGTGGGAATTTAAGGAGATGGGACCTGGATAAACTGAAAGAACCAGAGGTTGTTTTGTTTCAGGGAGAGCATAAGGGAACAATTTACAGGAGTGGGGGAAAGAAATACAGTAAAAGAAGAATGGGTAGCTTTGAGGGATGAAGTAGTGAAGGCAGCAGAGGATCAAGTAGGTAAAAAGACGAGGGCTAGTAGAAATCTTTTGGTAACAGAAGAAATATTGAATTTAATTGATGAAAGGGGAAAATATAAAAATGCAGTAAATGAAGCAGGAAAAAGGAATACAAGCGTCTCAAAAATGAGATCTACAGGAAGTGCAAAATGGCTAAGCAGGGATGGCTAGAGGACAAATGTAAGGATGTAGAGGCTTTCTCGCTGGGGATATGATAGATACTGCCTACAGGAAAATTAAAGAGACCTTTGCAGATAAGAGAACCACTTGTATGAACATCAAGAGCTCAGATGGAAACCCAGTTCTAAGCAAAGAAGGGAAAGCAGAAACGTGGTAGGAGTATATAGGGAGTCTATACAAGGGCAATGTACTTGAGGACAATATTATGGAAATGGAAGAGGATGTAGACGAAGATGAAATGGGAGATACGATACTGTGTGAAGAGTTTGACAGAGCACTGAAAGACCTGAGTCGATCAAGGGCCCCGGAGTAGACAACATCCCATTGGAACTACTGACAGCCTTGGGAAAGCCAGTCCTGACAAAACTCTACCATCTGGTGAGCAAGACGTATGAAACAGGCGAAATACCCTCAGACTTCAAAAAGAATATAATAATTCCAATCCCAAAGAAAGCAGGTGATGACAGATGTGAAAATTACCGAACAATCAGTTTAATGAGCCACAGCTGCAAAATACTAACACGAATTCTTTACAGACGAATGGAAAAACTAGTAGAAGCCGACCTCGGGGAAGATCAGTTTGGATTCCGTAGAAATACTGGAACACGTGAGGCAATACTGACCTTACGACTTATCTTAGAAGAAAGATTAAGGAAAGGCAAACCTACGTTTCTAGCATTTGTAGACTTAGAGAAAGCTTTTGACAATGTTGACTGGAATACTCTCTTTCAAATTCTGAAGGTGGCAGGGGTAAAATACAGGGAGCGAAAGGCTATTTACAATTTGTACAGAAACCAGATGGAAGTTAGGAGAGTTGAGAGGCATGAAAGGGAAGCAGTGGTTGGGAAGGGAGTAAGACAGATTTGTAGCCTCTCCCCAATGTTATTCAATCTGTATATTGAGCAAGCAGTAAAGGAAACAAAAGAAAAATTCGGAATGGGTATTAAAATCCATGGAGAAGAAATAAAAACTTTGAGGTTCACCGATGACATTGTAATTCTGTCAGACAGAGCAAAGGACTTGGAAGAGCAGTTGAATGGAATGGACAGTGTCTTGAAAGGAGGATATAAGATGAAAATCAACAAAAGAAAAATGAGGGTAATGGAATGTATTTGAATTAAGTTGGGTGATGCTGAGGGAATTAGATTAGGAAATGAGACACTTAAAGTAGTAAAGGAATTTAGCTATTTGGGGAGCAAAATAACTGATGATGGTCGAAGTAGAGAGGATATAAAATGTAGACTGGCAATGGCAAGGAAAGTGTTTCTGAAGAAGAGAAATTTGTTAACATCGAGTATAGATTTAAGTGTCAGGAAGTAGTTTCTGAAAGTATTTGTATGGAGTGTAGCCATGTATGGAAGTGAAACATGGACGATAAATAGTTTGGACAAGAAGAGAATAGAAGCTTTCAAAATGTGGTGCTACAGAAGAATGCTGAAGATTAGATGGGCAGATCACATAACTAATGAGGAAGTATTGAATAGGATTGGGGAGAAGAGAAGTTTGTGGCACAACTTGACCAGAAGAAGGGATCGGTTGGTAGGACATGTTCTGAGGCATCAAGGGATCACCAATTTAGTATTGGAGGGCAGCATGGAGGGTAAAAATCGTAGAGGGAGACCAAGAGATGAATACACTAAACAGATTCAGAAGGATGTAGGTTTTTTATTTTTATTTATTTATTGTTCCATGAGACCAAATTAAGGAGAAGTCTCCATGGTCATGGAACAAGTCAATGCATGAAATTATAACACGATATTAGAAACAGATAAAATGAAATATTCAGGTGACAAGTAAGTTTAAATAAAGAAAATCAACAATGTAACACAGGAATTTGCTTAATTTTTTATATCTTCCAGGAGCTCCTCGACAGAATAGAAGGAGTGAGCCATGAGGGAACTCTTCAGTTTAGACTTAAAATAGTTTGGGCTACTGCTAAGATTTTTGAGTTCTTCTGGTAGCTTATTGAAAATGGATGCAGCAGAATACTGCACTCCTTTCTGCACAAGAGTCAAGGAAGTGCATTCCACATGCAGATTGGATTTCTGCCTAGTATTAACTGAGTGAAAGCTGCAAACTCTTGGGAATAGGCTAATACTGCAAACAACAAACGACATTAAAGAAAATATGTGCTGTGAAGGCAATGTCAGAATTCCCAGACTATTGAATAGGTGCCGACAAGAGGTTCTTGAACTTGCACCACATATAGCTCGAACAGCCCTTTTTTGAGCCAAAAATACCCTTTTTGAATCAGAAGAATTACCCCAAAAAAATAATACCATACAACATAAACGTATGAAAATATGCGAAGTAGACTACTTTTCGTGTTGAAGTGTCACTTATTTCAGATACTGTTCTAGTGGTAAATAAAGCAGCATTTAGTTTCTGAACAAGATCCTGGACATGGGCTTTCCACAACAGCTTACTATCTATCCGAACGCCTAGGAACTTGAACTGTTCCGTCTCGCTTATAATATGCCCATTCTGTCTGATCAAAATATCGATTATTGTTGAATTGTGAGTTAGGAACTGTAAAAACTGGGTCTTACTGTGATTTAACATCAAATTATTTTCCACAAACCACGAACTTATTTCATGAACTACATTATTTGATACTGTTTCAATATTACACACAAGATCCTTCACTACCAAGCTGGTGTCATCAGCAAACAGAAATATTTTTGAATCATCTGTAATACTAGAAGGCATATCATTTATATAAATAAGAAACAGCAGTGGCCCCAGCACCGACCCTAGGGGACCGCCCCAGTTAACAGTGCCCCTTTGGGACTGAACATCACTACCACTGTCAATATTGCGGAGAATTACCTTCTGCTTTCTGTTCTTAAAGTAAGAGGCGAACCAATTGTAAGCTACTCCCCTTACTCCATAATGGTCCAACTTCTGCAGTAATATTTTGTGGTCAACACAGTCAAAAGCCTTCGTTAAATCAAAGAAAACTCCTAGTGTTCCCAACCTTTTATTTAATCTGTCCAAAACCTCACAGAGAAAAGAGCATATAGCATTTTCAGTTGTTAAACCATTTCTACAACCAAACTGAACATTTGACAGCAAATTATGTGAATTTAAATGCTCCAGTAACCTTGTATATACAACCTTCTCGATAACTTTAGCAAACACCGATGGCATAGAAATAGGTCTATAATTGTCAGTATTATCCCTGTCTCCCTTTTTATAAAGTGGCTTCACTACCGAGTACTTTAATCGGTCAGGAAACCGACCACTCCTAAAGGAAAAGCTACAGATATGGTTAAGTACTGGGCTAACATACATAGAGCAATACTTCAGTATTCTGCTAGATACCCCGTCATATCCATGAGAGTTCTTGGTCTTTAGTGATTTAATTATTAACTCAATCTCCCTCTTATCAGTATCATGGAGGAGCATTTCAGGTAACAGTCTCGGAACACTTTTTTCTAAGAGCGCTATAAGATTCCCTGTTGGGACTAGGTTTCTATTTAGTTCACCTGCTATATTCAGAAAGTGATTATTAAATACTGTACATATATGGGACTTATCAGTAACACGGACATTCCCACTATGCACTGATTCTATATCCTCGACCTGTCTCGGCAGACCAGCCACTTCCTTTACGACTAACCATATGGTTTTAATTTTATCCTGAGACTTAGTTATTCTATCTGCATACCACATACTTTTTGCCTTCCTAATAACATTTTTAAGCACCTTACAATACCGTTTGTAATGGGCTGCTGCATTTAGATTCTGACTGTTTCTAACGTACTGATGTAATTGCCACTTTGTTCTACAAGATATTCTTATCCCTCTAGTCAGCCGCCCAGGGTGCCTGTTTGTGCTAGTGCCCTGTTTTGAACGTTCTAACGGAAAGCAACTTCCAAAGAGCACGAGAAAAGTCTTGAGAAAAGCATTATATTTATCGTCTACTGTATCAGCGTTATAAAAATCTTGCCACTCTTGTTCCTTTATAAGGTTTACAAAGGTCTCTACTGCAACTGGATCAGCTTTCCTAAACAGCTGATGACTATATTTAACACATGTTGCATCATAAAAATCTTTTAGAGTTAAAATTTGTGCATCGTGATCTGAAAAGCCATTCACATTTTTGCAAACAGAATGCCTTCTAGTAATGAGGAATGAACAAAAATGTTGTCTGTTGTTGTTCTACTGTTCCCTTGCACTCTCATTGGAAAGAATACAGTTTGCATAAGATTATATGGATTAAGGAGGTCTACCAGCATCCTCTTCCTTGCACAATCACTTATACAATTAATATTTAAGTCACCACATATAACTAACTTTTTGTATTTCCTATAAAGTGAACCAAGAACCTCCTCTAGCTTTAGCAAAAATGTTGTGAAATCAGAGTCTGGGGATCTATAAATAACAACAGTTAGAAGTTTAACCACACCTGCACATCATTCAAACACCTTTTCAGTGCAGTACTTTGAAACATCAGTTGACTCAAATGGGATTCCGTTTTCACATACATGGCTACTCCTCCACATCGCAAAAAGCTCCTCGAAAAACTGCCAGCTAACCTGTATCCTGGTAAAGGAAGCCTCTGAATTATCTCCTTATTTAAGAAGTGTTCAGATACACTAATAATTTCAGAGTCAACATCTATAAGCAATTCACTAACTTTATCTCTAATACCTTGTATATTTTGATGAAATATACTAATTCCCTCATTACTCGGATACTTAAGCTTTGTCAAAATTGGTTCCTTTGTTAGAGAGACTTCCCTTAAGCAGTAATACCTATCAGCTGACTTCAATCTAAAAAACGTGCAGCTCTAACACCCACTACTGCAGGAATTTTCCCATGAGTGATCCCACCAACCCCACCTATGCTGTCACCTATAAGCTTTGGTAACCTTCCCTTCCCATACCTGTTGATGTGCAGGCCATGTCTAGTGAAACCCGTCCTGCTGATAGACTCCACCGACACCACTGAAGTGTGACCATGCTTTCTGTCATCAGCGCACCCCCAAGTCTCATCTTATTACGCCTGACGGCTGTATTAAGATGAGGCCGATGTATTAAGATGAGGCCGATCTTGTCGCTGAAACAGTTCCACGAAATGCACATTCGTGTTGCCAGTGTGAGTGGCTATCTTTTCCAGGTCACTATCTATATCATACTGCCCATCCCTATCAATACTATTACCAGCCCCACCCACAATCAGTACCTGATCCTCTTAAGTAAGATCCCTACATAACACCCCCCCCCCCCTATGTTAACAGTCACCTGAGCCAATCCTGCATTAGGCTTCCCCCCCCCCCCCCCCCCCTGTGGGTTCGGAGGTTAGAATAGGCCCGCGGTATTCCTGCCTGTCGTAAGAGGCGACTAAAAGGAGTCTCAAACTTTTCGGCCTTATGTGATGGTCCCCTCTTGGGTTTGACCTCCAATTTTTCCAAATTTGCGTTGTTAGTGTGTGCCATTTGGGGAAGGACGCCTTATGCGGTGTTTTTCTATTGGTCCATCATGCACAACCATCTTGCGTGCTACCTATTGTCGTGTGGCGGGATTTACACCCAACGTCTTCTGGGTTGCCTCTTTCTCATCTCCCCTTCTTAGCGCCCACGACAACTGTGGACCCTTTCAACACCTAAAATCCAGCACCGTAGCCAGTCCGTTGTGCTGGGGTCGTCATGTACCCTCTTGGTGGTAGCCCCCTGACCACGCAGGGATCGCACTACAGATGCCAGAGCTGTTTCCTCCCCATGCATGCCAAGGAGTATGTGCCCATCTTGTCTGGGGCACGGGGACTCTGGGCAACAGGATTTCGGCCAGGTACCCGTTGCTTTGGCTGGGTGGCGCCCTTGGGGAGAGCCCTCATTTGGAGTAGGTGGCATCTGGGCGGATGTGGCGCAAAGAAGCGCAATAAATCACACCAAGCTGGTGGTCGCACGGCCACCAGCATCTCTAAGCGAGGCAGAGTTGACTTTGATGCTGCACAATATGACCCTCAGTCGTTCCCCTCGTTGGCTGCGCCATGGGAGGGATGCAGATCTAGTGCCAAGCCGGAGCCTTACATACCACAATACCTTGTCTGCAGCAGGACTGATGGTGACTCCTTTCTTACGACAAAGCCTCTGTTTTTTGTGGAACACCTGGAGGATAAGTTTAGGGAAGTGTCGGGGTTGTCTAAAATGAGGAATGGGTCCATCCTCCTCAAGACGTCCTCCCCAGCCCAGTCACGGGCGTTGCTCTTGTGTGATAAGCTGGGAGACGTCCCTGTTACCGTCACTCCCCACAGTAGCTTAAATATGGTCCAGGGGATTATTTACCATCGTGACCTATTGTTACAATCCGACGACGAGCTGAGAGCCGACTTGGAACGACGTGGTGTGCATTTTGTTCGTCGTGTACATAGAGGACCCAAGACTAACAGGGTGGCCACTGGTGCCTTTATCTTGGCCTTCGAGGGTGCTGTATTGCCCGAGAAGGTCAAGGTAATGGTTTACCGTTGTGACGTGAAGCCATACGTCCCTCCCCTGATGCGGTGCTTCCAGTGTTGGAAGTTTGGGCATATGTCCTCCCGTTGCCCATCCAGCGCCACATGTCGAGATTGCGGACGCCCCTCTCATCCCGATTCTCCATGTGCGCCTCCGCCTGTCTGTGTCAACTGTGGGGAACACCACTCTCCATGCTCGCCGGACTGCCCCATTCTTCATAAGGAGCGGAAGGTAATGGAATTTAAGACCCTGGACCGGCTTACTTATCACGAGGCAAAACTGAAATTCGAAAGTTTGTATCCTGTCCCACTTCGAACATCTTATGCTGCAGCCACATTATCGTCGCCCTCGCGGGCGGCAGTTGTCGCCTCATCTGTGCCACCTTCAGTGGGCCCTCGGGGCCGTGCATCTCTGTCTGCCCCCCTAGTGTCTGGGGGCAAGCCTTCCTCTGTTGCCCCCTTAGCAGTTGGGGGCTAACCCCCTTCTGTCACTCCCCCCGCGCATACTTCGGGAGTGACATCTGCTCAAAAACCGGGGGGCTCGATCCCTCCCTCTCCTTCTCCGCTGGCGTTGCCTCTGTCGGTTCCTCTCTCGCAGAAGGGGTCCCTCGGGGCCCTCCCTTCCTCCGTTTCTTCTCCTACCCAGCCGGATGTCAGCCAGTGGCTGAAGGTTCCTTCCGCCACCTGCTGGTCGTAGGGCTTCTGCGTCGTCGTCAGCCTCCGACGCTCTTTCAGAGAAGCTCTCCCAGACCTTCAACCCAAAGGACAGACGCGAGAAGAAGGAACGGAATGTGTCCAAGAAGAAGGACGTTCCGGCGGTTTCAGTACCGCCTGCTGTACATAGTTCTGCCTCTGGGGATGAGGTGGAGATCCTCGCCTCTGCCATGGATCTTGCCCTCACGGAACCCTTGGGGGCCTTTCCTATGGACGCAGCTGACTCTCAAGCGGTGGTGGCCGTTGGCTCTGAGGCACCGTCTGCCTCTTAGTCGCCTTCATGCCCTCCCAGTCCCTTCCTGCTTCCATTCTCCAATGGAATTGTGGTGGTTATTTCCGCAACCTGCCTGGGCTCAGGATGCTTCTGAGTGTTTCCCCTGTTCTCTGCATTGCTCTTCAGGAAACTTGGTTTCCAGCAATGCGGACCCCCGCCCTTCGCGGTTATCAGGGATACTATAAGAACCGCGCTGCCTGTCAACGAGCGTCAGCTGGAGTTTGCCTCTTCGTTCACCACTCTGTCTGTAGCTCGCCAGTACCCCTTCTGACGCCTTTAAAGGCAGTCGCTGTCAGGATTGAGCTCTCGCCGGCTATTACTGTTTGCACTGTTTACATTCGTCGTGATGGGGAGCTCCCCCGACATGTCTTGGCTGCGCTGCTGGCTCAACTCCCACCACCATTGCTGCTTCTGGGCGATTTCAATGCCCACAACCCTCTATGGGGTGGGACTGTCTCCGATGACCGGGGTTGTGACGTGGAGCATGTGTTGGCTCAGCTCGACCGTAGCCTCTTGAACACAGGTGCTCCCACGCATTTCTGTGTGGCCCATGGCTCGTCCTCAGCCGTCGATCTCTCTCTTTGCAGCCCCGGACTTGTCCCATCCCTCCACTGGAGAGTGCATCCTGACCTGTGTGGTAGTGACCATTTTCCCATCTATTTGTCACTGCCCCAGTTTCATTCTTCTGGGCGCCTGCCCTGCTGGGCTCTCAACAGGGCTGACTGGTCGACTTTTACTTCCGCTGCCACCATTGCTTCTCCCCCACAGGGTGACATTGACGAGGTGGTCCGTGTCTTGACCACGTCAATTATTTCTGCAGCTGAGGCTGCCATCCTCCGAACTTCTGGACTCACTTAGAGGAAGGCTGTCCCCTGGTGGTCGCCGGAGATTGCAGAGGCTATTCGCGACCGTAGGCGGGCTCTCCAGCACCATAGGCGGCACCCGTCTCTGGAGACCCTCATCGCCTTTAAGAGGCTCCGTGCCTTGACCCGTCGTCTTATTGCACGGCGTAAGCAGGAGTGCTGGGAGAGGTATGTCTCATCCTTGGGCTCCCGTGTCTCCCCCTCGCTCGTGTGGTCCCGCATCCGGCGGATTTATGGATACCAGACCACTATGGGTGTCCCTGGAATCTCCCTGGATGGCGCTGTCTGCACGGACGCTGCCACCATTGCTGACCACCTTGCCGCGCACTTTGCTACGAGCTCTGCAACTGCAACTTACCCCCCCCCCCCCCCTTTCGCTCTCTAAAGGAGCGCGCCAAGTGGACGCCGTTATCATTCTGCACGCATAGTTCTGAAAAATACAATGCTCCTTTCAGTGAGAGGGAATTCCTCGCTGCCCTCGCCGATTGCCCTGGTACACCACCAGGACCGGACTGCATCCACGTGCAGATGCTGAAGCATCTCTCCAGGGATTGCCAGAGACACATCCTCACCATCTTTAACTGCATTTGGAGCGAGGGCGTGTTCCCATCACAATGGCGAGATGGTGTTATTGTCCCCATCTTGAAGCCCGGTGTGGACCATCTCGCGGTGGACAGCTGTCGTCCCATTACCCTCACCAACGTTTTGTTCAAATTGCTCGAACGTATGGTGGGGCGGCGTTTGTGTTGGGTCCTTGAGTCGCGCGGTCTCCTCGCTCCATCCCAGGGTGGCTTCCGTCAGGGCCAGTCTGCTGCGGACAATTTGGTGCGGCTGGAATCTGCTATCCGTACGGCCTTTGCCCGCCGTCAGCATCTCGTTGCTGTATTTTTTGATCTGCAGAAGGCATATGACACAACATGGAGGCATCACATCCTTGCTACATTGCATGAGTGGGGTCTTCGTGGTCAGCTCCCAGCTTTTCTTCAAAACTTTTTATTGCGCCGCTCTTTCCGGGTGCAAGTCGGTGCCGCCTCTGGTTCATCTTATATACAGGAAAATGGGGTCCCGCAGGGCTCGGTGTTGAGCGTTTCCTTATTTCTAGTGGCCATTAATGGTCTGGCTGCAGCCGTGGGGTCGTTGGTGTCTCCTTCTTTGTATGCCGACGACTTCTGTATCTCATTTAGCTCAACGACTACGGGAGTCGCCGAACACAGGCTGCAAGTAGCAGTTCACAAGGCAGCATCATGGGCTCTGACTCATGGTTTTCAGTTCTCTGCAGCCAAGACTCAAGTTATGCACTTCTGCAGGCGTCGGATGGGTCACCCTCATCCGGAACTTTACCTCGACGGCCACCTACTTGAAGTGGTGGACACTAGCCGCTTCTTAGGACTAGTCTTTGATGCCCGGCTCACATGGGTTCCTCATATTACTCAGCTGAAACAAAAGTGCTGGCGGTACCTCAACGCCCTCCGTGCCTGAGCCACACATCTTGGGGTGCAGATCGCTGCACGGTGTTGCGATTGTACAGAGCCCTTGTGCAGTCCAAGCTTGACTATGGGATATTGGCCTATGGGTCTGCATCACCCTCAGTGTTGACGTTGTTGGACCCCATACACCACTGTGGGGTTCGGCTTGCAACTGGCGTTTTCCGTACGAGCCCCGTGGATAGTCTACTGGTGGAGGCTGGGGTTCCCCCGCTGCGGATTCGCCGCCACCGACTGCTTGCCTACTATGCTGTCCACGTGCATTGCTCGCCGGCCTATCCCAATCATCGCCTGCTTTTCCCTGCCATGGTCCTCCCTCTGCCTGAACAGCGACCTAGGTCTGAGCTTTCCATTGCTGTCCGCATCCAGTCCCTGCTGTCGGAGCTTAGGTCATTCCCTCTTCTGCCTCCCTTCCGGGTCCGTGCACCCACGCCTCCCTGGTGTATGCCATGGCCGTCCATCCACCTGCACTTGGCACGGGAACCCAAGGACTTGGCTCTACCTGTGGCCCTCCGTCGCCGTTTTCTTGCGCTCCTCGCCTCATTTTCAGGCTGTGAGCCTGTCTACACTGATGGTTCCCTGGTAGATGGTTGTACTGCCTACGCTTTTGCTCCTGCTCTCCATGTTGAACAGCGGTCCTTGCCAGCTGGATGCAGTATTTTTACTGCAGAGCTGGTGGCCATATTGCGCGCTTTTGAGCATAGGCGTTCCTGCTCAGGTACATCCATCGTCATCTGCAGTGACTTCCTGAGCAGCCTCCAGACTATCGACCGCTGCTATACCTCTTCTCCTCTGGTGTCCTTTATTCAGGAGTCTGTTTTTACCATTACCCACTCTGGTCGTTTGGTGGTCTTTGTTTGGACGCCAGGTCACGTTGGCATCCCGGGGAACGAACGTGTCGACAGGCTGACCAAAGGGGCGATCGACACCCCCGCTTTGGAGATCGGCCTCCTGGCTCGTTATCTGCAGCTGGCATTGCGCCGTAAGGTGCTTGGGATGTGGCATGCCGAGTGGCGTAGCCTGACTTCACTGAATAAACTGTGGGCTGTTAAGGAGACGACCGATGTGTGGCGGTCCTCCCTGCGGGCTTCTCGCAGGGACTCTGTCATCCTGTGTCGGCTCCGCATCGGCCATACCTACCTGACGCACGGACATCTTTTGCGTCAGGAGGATCCTCCCCTGTGTCAGTGTGGGTCCCGGCTGACGGTCGCCCACATTTTGCTGGAGTGTCCCTGACTGCGCACCCTCCGGCAGTCTTTTAATCTCCCGGGCACGTTGCCTTTGGTTTTATGCGATGATGCCTCCATGGCTGACGACGTTTAAAATTTTATCTGTGGTAGTCCTTTTTATGGTTCCATTTAAGGAGGTCCTGCACCTTTCCCTTTCTGTGTCTTTTGTCCTCGAGTCTCTCATACTTGGTTGCAGATTTTAGTGTGTATTCAGATGGTTGACTCTTTCCCTTTTTTGTTCTCATGGTCAGTCAACCAGTCTCAGGCCCTCTTCTTTTCTTCCGTTTATTTCTGTCCGGTGTTCTTCTGTACTCTTCTGGTCTCTAGTGTTCGCTGCCACATTTGTGTTTTTTCAGTGATTGGGGGGGGGGGGGGGGGGGTCGTCTCCTCCCCCTTGGGGTTTTACCTGCTCCGTAAATTTTCGTCTCGCTAGTTTTTGGAATGGGGGACTGATGACCTTCGCTGTTTAGTCCCCCTTAAACATCCCAACAACCACCACCACCATTAGGCTTCACAATGCTGGTGACCTGGTACTCACTCCCCAGCACTTCCTGCAACTGCTGGCCTACACCTCTGCCACGAGAACTACCTAACAGCAGAACCTTCTTCTTCCTCGTCGACTTTGCAACTGTTCTAGCCACCGTAACTACTGAGGTCTGCTGCATACTTCCTACATCTACAGCTACTAGAGATTCCTCTCCAATAGACTCTGACAGTTGGTCATATCTATTACAAACACCAATAGTAAAACTATCTGAAAATCTCCTTCTCCTAGCAGATCTCTCACCAACAGCCAGCTCCCATTCCCCAACCCCCTTTTCCCTCCTCATCCTATCTAGCTCCTCCTGTGCGTTTTTCAACTGCACCTGAAGGGCACAGATCTTACGCTCCTGCTCCTCTATCAACTTACTCTTGCTACATAACCTACAGTTCCAGGAGAGGATCTCACCAGAATGCCCACTGGCTTCCACACTGCATTCCCCCCAGTGAAAATACTTCGAACAAGTCTCACACTGCAATCCACTTCTCACTCATGGTAAAATTTTACTTTTTTTAAGTTCCGCTACTACAATAATCACAAACTTACTTTACAATGGAAGTAACTACTATTATTAACAGTATTAATAAACAACAAATGTGAATATAACAAAAGACTAGTACAGAAAGAGAATCAAACGTCTAATGACACAGTAACGAAGCTGAAAACAGTTCCCAAAAGGTTCTTCTGAAATTATTTCACCAGAAAAAACAAAAAACACCGGTTGAAGACTACTAAAGTTCCTAAATAAACCACTATACACAAATAATTAATCAGTAAGGATGTACGTTGCAGTAGGTACTGGGAGATGAAGAAGCTTGCACAGGATAGAGTAGCATGGAGAGCTGCATCAAACCAGTCTCAGGACTGAAGACCAAAACAACAGCAACAACTTACTGGAAAATAAAAAAGAATAATGGAGCCCCTGTTTTCATTCTTTTGTAACTGACAGTTAAGGAATACAGTGTATGTAGAGAAAAGAAGTGTTTGAATGTTCAAGTAGGCCATTTTTCATGAGGAGCTGAACATTAATGAAAAACAATTTTCTATCTGTCTAAGAGATGGTAATATTTAAGATTTTCTTTATGTAATAAATGCTGCTTATGGGCTATGGCCAGTGCCAAATGTGATGCCTGAGAGCCTTAGCAATACCTACATGTTACTTTTATATTGCTTTTAGAAACTATTATTGGTTATCTGCACAATGTATGAAGACACAGCAAACACAACACTTGAGAGCCTCAGCTTATTGACCCTGATGATCATTCTAGATTTATGCAGACACATAAACTGTCATTTCACCCCTAAATGCAAAGTAACTGGGTATTATTTGCTACAGCGCTACTGCTGATTCAACAACAACAAATATAATCTTGCAGAAGTGCTGGCAGAGATTCAAAAATCATTTGTTCTGTTCTAATTTTTTTGTATGGTTTCTGACAGAATGTTATTTCATTTGCAGGTATTTTTTAGGCAATGGATGATCAAAAGAAAATTGAAGTAAAGATCTTATTTTTTGCTAAAGCCAGAGAGCTTTCTGGACGTAGTGAATGTTCTTTGAAAGTTGCATCACGTGTAACATATGAAGAACTTTGTACTCTTATTGTTGAAAATTTTTCGCTGGGTGCTATAAGAAGGAACTTTATCCTTGCAGTAAATGAAGAATATTTGTCAAGTGAATCTACCTTAAATTTTAAAGAAGGTGATGAAATTGCTGTAATTCCACCAATAAGTGGAGGTTTGTACTTTTAAGTTGGTTGTTACAATTAACAAATTAGTTTCAGTAAGTAACAGCTGTTTACCCTACACTGTTTGATTACCTTATCCTGTGAAATATATAGGGTGGATCACCTAAACCTTGCACCATTAATATCATGGAAATGGAAAGTGCTATCGTTGTGCGGTTTTCTCAGAATGTTTTGGTAATCGGGCACATATTGTTCGCTGATAAGCAGACTGTAATAAAAATTTAGTTTTTGAGCAAACATACACTTTTTTTAATGGAACAATGGATATTGACATTAACAAACTAAAAGTAGGGTAAATTAGAATGTCAGTGGTTTTGTTGTAGGATTTTGTGTGAGTCATTTATGAGATATTGTATTTTGAAAATTGTCCACACCAACACTTGTTTGTGCCATTCAGTCTGCATAGTTGTTAGATTAAGGATAGGCAAACCTTCATTTCTGGCATTTGTAGACTTAGAAAAACTTTTGACAATGTTGACTGAAATACTCTATTTCTAATTCTGGAGGTGGCAAGGGTAAAATACAGGGAGTGAAAGGCTATTTACAATTTTTACAGAAACCAGGTGGCAGTTATAAGAGTTGAGGGGCATGAAAGGGAAGCAGTGGTTGAGAAGGGAGTGAGATGAGTTTGTTGCCCATCCCTGATGTTATTCAATCTGTGTAATGAGCAAGTAGTAAAGCAAACAAAAGAAAAATTTGGAATGGGAATTAAAATCCATGGAGAAGAAATAAAAACTTTGAGGTTTTCCAATGACATAGTAATTTTGTCAGAGACAGCAAAGAACCTGGAAGAGCAGCTGAATGGAATGGACAGTTTCTTGAAAGAAGGATATAAGGTGAACATCAACAAAAGCAAAACGAGGATAATGGAATGGAATGTAGTCAAATTGAATCAGGTGATGCTGAGCATATTAGATTAGGGAAGGAGACACTTAAAGTAGTAAGTGACTTTTGCTTTTTGTGGAGTAAAATAACTGATGATGCTCGAAGTAGAGAGGATATAAGATGTAGACTGGCTATGGCAAGGAAAGTGTTTCTGAAGAAGAGAAATTTGTTAACTTGCATCAAGTATAGATTTAAGTGTCAGGAAGTCTTTTCTGGAAGTATTTTTATTGAGTGTAGCCATGTATGGAAGTGAAACATGGACAATAAGCAGTTTAGACAAGAAGAGAATAGAAACTTTTGAAATGTGGTGCTACAGAAGAATGCTGAAGATTAGATGGGTAGATCACATAACTAATGATGAGGTACTGAATAGAATTGGGGAAAAGAGGAATTTGTGGTACAACTTGACTAGAAGAAGGGATCGGTGGGTCTGACTCGTTTTGAGGCCTGAAGGAATCACCAGTTTAGTGCTGGAGGGAAGCATGGAGGGTAAAAATCATAGAGGGAGACCGAGAGATGAGTACAGTAAGCAGATTCAGAAGGATGCAGGTTGCAGTAGTTAGTTGGAGATGAAGAGTCTTGCACAGGATAGAGTAGCATGGAGAGCTGCATAAAATCAGTCTCTGGACTGAAGACCACAACAATAGTTGTTGGGTAAGATGTTGTTAAGTTTGCTTACAGTCTGCTTATATGTTCCTTGAGTGCACTGTGATTTCCTGATCAGTTATTGTGCAATGGTCCAAGCAGTAGTTTGTCAGTGGACAATGGGATTTTCCAATCCAGAAAAAGCTGACAAGCTCCTGGTGTATGGAGAGTGTAGGAATAATGCAGTTCATTCTTGTATGGTGTATGCTCCAAGGTATCCCAACAGACACAACCATATCAGCTATTAATTATCAATCTCTTCAACTGGTTGTGTGAAAGTGGTAGTGTAACACCTAAACTATGTAACAGAAGAAAACGAGTGATGACAGAAGAGGGGGAAATTAACGTTCTTGCAGTTAATCCACACATTATTCCCAGTCAATCGCATGAAGAAGTAGCATGAGTCAGGCAAGTGTCCTATGGATTCCCCATTGACACAGGTTCCACCCCTATCACATCTCTCTCCATCAAGAGTGCATGGGCATTTTGTTTAATGATGAAGCCACATTTACCAATCACAGCCAAGTGAACTGCCAAAACAAGTACTATTAGTCTGTTAACAATCCTTATTGTCTTTGTCAAGTGGAAGGTCAGTGTTTATGGAGTGTAAATGTGCAATGTGGGATAGTGAGCCATCAGCTCATAGATTCAGTTTTCAAAGACAGAGCACTGAACTCACAGAAGTATCACAGCCTCCTAACAGATCATATTCCACGGATGCTAGAAGACATTTCTCTGCTGATGAGAAGAAACCTGTGGTGCCAACATGATGACTTTCCAGCCAATAGTGCACAAAGTACTACAGCATGTCTTCATGAATTGTTTCCAAATTGCTGTGTTGGACTCAGAGGATCTCTGCCTTGGCCAGTCTGTTCCCCAGATGTGACACCTGTAGATGTTTTTTTCTGTGAAGAAAGCTGAAAGACGCGGTACATCCCCACTGAAATGCTAGCCTGTGTGCAGCACTTGATCCATACCGGACTGTAAGCACGTACTGCTGGAGGTCATTATGAACACAACTTGTTATTGTCAGTTGTCTCGTTACTGGTCAGAATTCAAATAACTGGTGTATGAACTTGTGTTGTTCTTTAGTGTGTGCTGCCACAGGTATTGTGCAAGTGTCAGCGTGGGAACTTTTCAAAATATGATATCTCGTAAACAGCTCACAATATAATCCTGCAACGAACACACTGTCCTTCTAATTTACCCTACTTTTAGTGTGTTGATGTCAACAGGCATCATTCCATTAACAAAAGTGTATGTCGGTACAAAAATACACTTTCTAAATATTATTACAGTCTGTTTATTGGCTAACAATACGAGCCCCTGAACAGTCCATTTTGTGGAAACTGATTATCAATAGAACTTCCCATTTCCACAGAATTTGTGGTGATTATTCTTGTATATAGCTGTTTATATTTAGAAACATCATTTTACTGTTACATTATTCTTTATTCGTGTAAAAATGATTGTAACTATAATGTATATTTCTAACATGACTCCTACAAATAAACTAAACTTACACTGTGAGATGAATGAAATACTATTCAGTTACTTATCTCAATCTTGTGTATTGTACAACACATTCAACTGAAATTACTCCAAGCATACCAGAGTTAAGCTTTACATGCTGTTCCTTCATACCAACATCTGTCCCCATAATGCTTAAATATCACAATTTGTCACCTACCCCAAAATCTGAAATGTGAATGTTTTTATTGTTTTCACTTCTCACACCTACACCCCACTTCTAAGGGTTCTTGGGGACTTCTTATGCCTTCAGTTTAATTCATGTAATTCAGATCTTTGCGTACATGTCAATACTGTCCTACCCCCAATCTCAGAAACAGGTGAGCCAGGGGTTTCTTACCTCTAGTTTGTAAAATGTGATTCTATGAGTTTTTGTTGAAATTTCTCCATAGTCTTCAGAGTTACACTAACATGTCACCAGCCCCTTCCTGACTCCCACAACCATTCTTAGAAGTACTAAGGAAGTCCTAGTCCAACAGCATTTTTTGCAGATAGTAAGTCATAAGTGTACCAACTTTAGTTAAAAATTACTCCAAGTGTTTCAGAAATGTGCTTACATGTCACCACTCCCCCCATCCCCCAATCCCCATTCCTAGGTTTTAAATGTGTTCCAGCCTATCTCCAGTCAGCCCAGCAACCCTGAAAACTGTAGATTTGTCTCTGATATAATTTGTTTTTGATTATTAGTATATATCACATAACTCACACTTGTACCTCATCCATAAGAGTGTCAGTATCTTTTTCTGGCAGTTGGGTCAAATGTGTACAAAGTTTGGTTGATTCCTGCAAGCATTCCAGAGCTGTGCTTGCATGTAACAAATTTCCAACCCTACAAACAGGGGCTCTAAGAGAGTCCTATCCACATGGTATTTGTCTCAGGTATAGTGGCCGGATTAGCATTGACCTCTATAGAAGGTTGGGAAGACGTTCTTCTACTTGTCAGCAGGACATTCAGCTCTCCCAACTGGATGTTTTGGGTTCAATGTGTTGGTGAGGGTGCCAGAAGAAGTTATTTCAGTCAGAAACAAACTTTTCCAAGATTTTAAAAGAGAAACTTCGACTCACTTTCCAAACATGTTGAAACTTAGCCAAGAAAGTAATTCTGATGTTGGCCTTTGATATTTCAAAACAATTGCTAGATTTAAAAAACAAAGAATTGTTGAGCTCAAAATATGAATACCTTTTTGCTGAGATTGAAATATTGGAGAAACACAGATGTGAAATTAGTTTACAGCACAAATAGTCTGCTTTGAAAGATATGGAGAAGGAAGATACATTGGTTTTTAACACCTGGAATAGTACTCCTGACTCACACAATCAGTTGAAAAAGCTAGCATCTGCTGTTCTTTCCTTATTCGAATGTGCATATTCAGTCAAAGAATCATTTTCAAGCTTGAAACTTATCAAGAGTAAATTCAGAAGCCATCTTATTGATGAGAGCCTGAAATAATTCTTAAAATTAAAAGCAACAACAAACAAACTTGATTTATCCAAACTTTCCAAGGAGATCCAAAGCCAATGTTCATAGTACTGTATGTTGGTCATTGTCATGATTAAATTTTATAGATATCTTACAATTTAATTGTATCAATAAATAATATCATTGTTAAGTTTCACTTCAAGTACTTGTCAACATACCCATGGTTTAATTAAGACTTAAAACTTTAAATAAGATTTATTAAGTTAATTTTAGGGAGCATTGTCAGGTAAAAGAAGATGTAGTGTCACGTAGTGAAAATGGTTTGTTGAGATGATTTGGACATGTAGAGAGGATAAGCGAAAGGAGATAGACAAAACTAGTGTACAAGAGGAGTGTGGATGTGATTGTTGAAAGAGGTCAACCTTAACAAATGTACCTCACTCAGTTTGAGGGCATTATTAGCAAAGGCCAGCTTAGGAGTGCCCTAGTTAAGTTAATAACAATGTACTTACCCATTTTATTTATTAAACTAATCCTTTTGGAGAGTATGACAAGTCACCTTTGGTTTCGCTTCTTTATGTTTAATTTTCATTGCTCCCAAACTTCCTTCATCCTTCAAGAGTGTCGGTCCTTTTCTTCCTTTTGCAGAGTTCTTTCTTTCCTGAAATCCTGTGATGCTGCTTTCCTGAAATCTTGTGTTACTTCTCTGAAAAGTATTCTGTTATCTATTATGTCCATTATAATCCCAGTGTTTTTCATGTCTCTGTCAAATCATTGGACCATGTGGATGTGGATTTGTAGTTGTATTAGCTAGCTTTTCCGTTTTCAAACAAAGCCCTCTGTTTGATCTTAATTTGTATTCAACATTACTATTACTTCTAGGTCCTAGCATTTTCCTGAGAATTCTTCTTTCTTCTGTTTTCAGTTTTTCAATATCCTCAAATCATGGCAGTTTGTGTTTCTGCTACATGCAGTGTTTCAGGCCATACTACTGTTTGAGTGAGTGTCTTAGTTTTGTGTTGTAGAACAAAGTGTTTTTTGTGTGTTATATATCTTTTTTGTCGTTTGGAATGCCCCTTCCATTTTATGTGCTCTACTTTCTATAGCTATCTTTTCTTTTATATTGCTTGTTATCCATTCTCATAGGTATTTAAAACAGTTTGTTTTAGATATTGTGTTGTTATGAATTTTAAGGTTTGGAGGGGCATCGAGATGCTAAGTTATAGATAGGCACAACAAAAAGACTGTCACAAATAAGCTTTCTGCTAGTAAGGCCTTCAAAAATAGACCTCACACACACACACACACACACACACACACACACACACACACACACACATGCAAATGCAAACGCAACTCACATGCATGACTGAAATCTCTGGCTACTGAATCCACATTGCAAGCAGCAGCACCAGTGCATGATGGGAGTGGTGACTGGGTGGGGGAAAGAAGGAGGCGGAGGCAGGGAGGTGGGAGGGATAGTAGGGTAGAGGTGGGGGACAGTGAAGTGCTCTGGGGGAGTGCCCAGGGACAAGGTGGAGAGAGGGTAGAGTGGCTATGTGCAGTCAGGAAGTTAGACAGACGGTAGGGCAGAGGTCAGGGGCATGTGGGAAAGGAGAGAAATAAGAAGACTGGGTTTAATGATGGAATGAGGGCAGTGTAGTGCTAGAATGGGTACAGGGAACGGGCAGATGGGTGATGACAATTATTAACAAAGGTTGAGGCCAGGAGGGTTATGGGAACTTAGGATGTATTGCAGGGAAGTTCCTACCTGTGCAGTTTAGAAAAGCTGGTGTAGGTGGGCAGAAACCATATGGCACAGGCTGTTAAGAAGACATTGAAATGAAAGATGCCATGTTGGGCAGCATGCTCAACAACAGGGTGGTGCACTTGTTTGTTGGAGGCTATTCATGTGGGCAGACAGCTTGTTGGTTGTCATGCCCACATAGAATGCAGCACAGTGGTTGCAGCTTAGCATGTAGACCACATGACTGGTTTCACAGGTAGCCCTGCCTGGTGATGTTTGTGACCAGACTGGAGCAGGTGGTGGTGGGAGGATATATTTGACAGGTCTTGCATATCGTTCTGTTACAGGGATATGAGGTAAAGGGTGGGAGGCAGGGGTTGTGTAGGGATAGATGAGTATACTGTGTAGGTTTGGTGAATGGTGGAATACCATTGTGGAAGCGGTGGGAAGGATAGTGGGCAGGACATTTCTCATTTCAGCGAATGACGAGAGGTAGTCAGAACCTTGGCGGAGAATGTAATTCAGTTGCTCCAGTCCTGGAAGGTACTGACTTATGAGAGGAATGCTCCTGTGCGGCTGGACTGAGACTTTGGGAGGAGGTGAGAGGCTGGAAAGATAAGGCATGGGAGATTTGTTTTTGTACAAAGTTGGGAGGATAATTATGGTCTGTGAAGGCTTTACTGAGACCCTTGGTATATTTTGAGGGGGCTGCTCATCACTGCAGATGGGACAACCATGGGTGGTTAGACTGTGTGGAAGGGACTTCTTGGTACGGAATGGGACACAGCTGTCGAAGTGGAAGTATTGCTGGTGGTAAGTAGCTTTGATATTGAAAGAGGAATGATGTAGCCATCTTTGAGGTGGAGGTCAACATCTAGGAAGGTGGCTTGTTGGGTTGAGTAGGACCTGGTGAAGCAAATGGGGGAGAAGCTGTTGAGGTTCTGGAAAAAGAATAAGGTATCCTCACCCTTGATCCAGATTGCAAAGATGTCATCGGTGAATCTGAACCAGGTGTGGGGTTTAGGATTCTGAGTGTCTAGGAAGGATTCATCTAAATGGCCCATGAATAGGTTGACATAGGATGGTGTCATGTGGGTGCCCAAAACCATTGTTTGTAGATAATGCATTCAAAGGAAAAGTAATTGTAGGTGAGGATATAGTTGGTCATGGTGGCTAGGAAGGAAGTTGTTGGTTTGAAACATGTCAGGCATTGGGATAGGTAATGTTCAATAGCAATAAGACTGTGGGCTTTAGGGTAAAGGGAGGTGACATCAATAGTGACAAGGTGGGCACCATCTGGTAAAGGGACAGGAACTGTGGAGAGTCGGGGGAGGAAATGGATTGAATCTTTTTTATAAGAGGATAGGTTCCGGGTAATAGGTTTGAAGATGTTGGTCTACAAGGCCAGAGATTCTCTCAGTGGTGGCACAGTAACTGGCCTACAATGGGGCGTCCTAGGTGGTTGAGTTTATGGACTTTAGGAAACTTGTAGAAGGTAGGAGTGCGGGGAGTGGTAGGGATGAGTAGAGAGATGGACTCGAGAGAAAAATTCTGGGATGGACCTAAGGATTTGAGGAGTGACTGGAGGTCCTGCTGGATTTCTGGTATGAGGTCATTGTGGCAAGGTTTGTAGGTGGATTCATCTGACAGCTGGAGGAGTCCTGCCATGTAGTCCTTGCAGTTGAAAACAACAGTGGTGGAGCCTTTGTTTGATGGTTGAATTATAAGATCAGGATCAGTGTAGTTCTTTCTGTGGATTTAAGGTTAGTTTGCATGTTATGGGATTTGAGGAATGTTGATGAAGCAAGGTTCAAGGTTAAGAAGTTCTCGAAAATTAATCAGTTAGGCAGAGTTCAACATTGGTCTCTGTTTGAGTCTTATTGGTAGGGTTGGTGGCTGTAGGGACCGGAAGAAGGAGAGAAGGTCTTTAACAAGTCCTGCATGACTGAATTTTGGAGTGGGGCAGAAGGTGAGGCCTTCGCAAAGAGCTGATATTTCTGTGGGGCTAATGCTTCTGGAGGAAAGGTTCATCACTGTGTTTCGGGTCTGTTTAGGTTCTGGATCCTGTATGGTGGTGGGATGGAGTTTTGGAGGGTGGAGTGAGTGTAGTAGGTCTATGAGACAGGGTTTGTCAGCTGTGAGGGGACATGGGGGAGGTTTGGAGGTGGTTGTAGATGTGGTGGGCAGTGGTAATCCAAGGCGAGAGTAGGATATGAGCAGGGTGGAGATATTTTTGAGGTGGTATTGTGCATGTTGCTCTAGTTCCTGGAGGGCAAGAGTTTCAGTGTGTGTAATGGGTTCCAGGAATTTAGGATTGCATAGCAGGAGAATTTTGTGGATGGAGAGAAGATACTGCAAGGAGGTTTGGGCTTGGTTGATATGGTTCTGCAGGACTAAGTTGGTGAGGGCTAAGGGTTGGTGGAATCTGGACAGATGGAGGTCATTGTGGAAGGAGGGGTGGCAGCCGGAGATGAGTAATTTGATGGTAATGCCATTTGGGGGAATTCCACGGACCAAGCAACAATGCAGGAACAGTATGTGGGACCGGCTTCTGGCTAGGGGTAAGGAAAGATTTCTGTATTGACACAGATGGAAGGGGCACAGATTCAGGGTGTTGGAAAAAATGTGAAAAATTATGTAAATAATATAAAATTACCTCCAAAAAATTCACAAAAATACACCCAGATACCTGGGAAAAATCATGAGAAGGATGAAATGGGTGCAGAAGGGGGAAACAAGATGAAATCTCAGGCAGGCAATGATAGCGAATGGCGAAAACCCACTAAAATTGGTGTAAAGTCACAATGAGATCAAAGAAAAGGTATAAATAATAATAATAAGAAGAAGAAGAATAGAATATATGTTAATTTGGGTACCATCTCTACTAACAAATCTGGGGTATGGCTATGGGGACCTGCATGGCACCATCCTACGCCAACATATTCATGGGCCATCTAGAGGAATCCTTCCTAAACACCCGTAATCCTAAACCCTTCACCTGGTTTGGATTCTTTGATGATATCTTTGCGATCTGGATTGAGAGTGCGGACAACCTGTTCACATTCCTTCATAACCTCAACAGCTCCTCCCCCATTTGCTTCACCTGGTCTTACTCAACCCAACAAGCCACCTTCCTAAAAGTTGACCTCCATTTCAGTACCTCTGTCCATATCAAATCTACTAACCACCAACAGTACCTCCACTTCAACGGCTGCAACCCATTCCGTACCAAGAAGTCCCTTCCACATAACCTAAGCACCCGTCGTCATTGCATCTGCAGTGACAAGCAGTCCCTCTCAAAACATACCGAGGGTCTCATTGAAGCCTTCACTGATCGTAATTATCCTCCCAACCTTGTACAAAAACAAATCTCCTGTGCCTTGTCTTTCCAGAATGAGATTCTCATTCTGGGAACATCCCCCAGGTTGTGGCTAAGCCATGTCTCCTCTATTCCTTTCTTCCAGGAGTGCTAGTTCTGCAAGTTTCGCAGAAGAGCTTCTGTGAAGTTTGGAAAGTAGGAGACGAGGTACTGGCAGAATTGAAGCTGTGGGGACGGGTCGTGAGTCGTGCTTGGGTAGCTCAGATGGTAGAGCACTTGCCCGCAAAAGGCAAAGGTCCCGAGTTCAGGTCTTGGTCCGGCACACAGTTTTAATCTGCCAGGAAGTTTCTTGTCTTTCCAGTCTCCCACCACCTCCCAAAGTCTTATCGTCCAGCCACAGAGGAGCATTCCTTTCATAAGTCAGTTTCGTCCAGTACCAGAAGAAGTGAATTACATTCTCCGCCAGGGTTTTGACTACCTCTTGTCGTCCCCTGAAATGAGAAATGTCCTGCCCACTATCCTTCCCACCCCTCCCACAGTGGTATTCCGCTGTCCACCAAACCTACACAATCTACTCGTTCAGCCCCACACAACTCCTGTTCCCAACCCTTTACCTCATGCTCATATCCCTGTAATAGATCTAGATGCAAGACCTGTACCATATATTGTCCCATCACAACCTACTCCAGTCTGGTCACAACCATCACATATACCCATCAAAGGCAGGGCTACCTATAAAACCAGTCATGTGATCTACAAGCTAAGCTGCAACCACTGTGCTGCATTTTATGTGGGCTTGACAACCAACAAGCTGTCTGTCCGTATGAATGGCCAGTGATAAACTGTGACCAACAAACAAGTGGACCCCCCTGTTACTGAACATGCTGCCCAACATGACATCCTTTATTTCATCGTGTATTATATGGGCCCTTACCACCAACACCAGCTTTTCTGAATTTTCCCTGCAGTATATCCTACCTTCCCATATCCCTCCCGGTCTCAACCTTTGTTAGTCATTGTCCTCACCCATCCAGCCCTTCCCTTATTCCCATTCCAGCACTACACAGCCCTCATTCCACCATCGCACGAAGTGTTTATACTTCTCTCGTTTTCCACTACCTTACGCCCATCCAGTTGCCACTCCCATCATGCACTGGTGCTGTTGCTTGCAGTGTGGCTTCAGTTGCCAGAGACTGCAGTTGTGTGTGTGTGTGTGTGTGTGTGTGTGTGTGTGTGTGAGAGAGAGAGAGAGAGATCTATTTTTGACAAAGGCCTTACTGGTCGAAAACTTATTTGTGACAAGTAGTTTTGTTGTGACTATCTGCAACTCAGCATCTCCGCTATATAGTGATATAGTGAGTAGATACTTTCCTTTTCATAATATTATTATTACAGGTTATATGATTATGATGCCATAGTTTGTGTGGTTGTGGCATTAGGGCTGTGAACTATCTAACTGGACACTAGTAAGTTTTGTTGAGAAACAAAGGTGTCTTATGTTGTAAATATGCAAGTCAGTTTTGAAAATTGCACATGGTTGAGATATACAATATTTAAGCATTACAAGTTATGTTGTTGAAGTTTGTCTGGTATGTCTGTTATGTTTGTGTAGCAGTAGCAATATGTGCCATTGTGGTGGTTTGTGGGTATGTGGGTGGTTGATAGCATCATTTGAAGCTTAAAAGTGGGGATGTGCTCAGCTGTAATTGCTCATTTAGAACCAGCTGGGGACTTTGAGTTAAATGTATGTCTACCCCAAGTGCTTCTAAGATTTCTTCCTTTGTTGGCTACTTATAGTACACATGTAGTACTTCTGTGCAGATTTGGTATTTGTGACCTTCCTTAAGCATATGGTCGGCAAAGGTGGAGTTTGACTTATGTAACCTCCAGCTGCAGTTGTGTTCAATCAGCCTCATTGTTATGGCCCTGGCTGTCTGACCAACAAATAGTTTTACACAGTTATTGCTGGGATGGGGACAGTAAAGTGCTGCTCGAGGGAACATACAGAAGTAACGTGTCGACTGTATTCCGTCAAAAAATTGCCAGAGCGGAAGTGAGTTGCAACAGAGCCAGCTGCAGAGTGACATCCTAGAATGGAGTACGGGGTCCGCTGTTTGACCAGGAGACAGGGCAGCCTGCCCTGAGTCATGAGGGAGCTGCCCACTCGCTGGAGGAAGTTCACAGTCACAGTCAGCTGCACCGCCACACTGTCATCATGGTCGCAGCTGGAGACGTCACTGACAATGGCATTCAAGTGATGCCACACTCGACCCTGCTCTTTGCGCTGTCAGCAGTACCAGATGTCTATTGTTTCATATGAGAGGCAACTGGACACCCCCACCAAGCTGTTCCTGATGTACTACAGTTGAGGGCCAAATAAGGAAATTATTTGAACAGATCTACTATTGTCCTATCATATCATTTCACTCTCCATGGGAGACAATCCAAGGTTCATGGGGGGTTGAAGGAGAGAAGTATAAAGACTTTGGATGCATTGGTGGAATTGAGGGCTGTGTAATGCTGGAGTGGGAACAGGGAAGCCCAAGAGGGATACGAGAACGTAGAATATATTGTAAGGAGAGTTCCCACCTGTGCAATCCAGAAAAGCTAATGTTGGTAGGAATGATCCAGGTGGTATAGGCTGTGAAGTGGTCATTAAGAAGAAAAATGTTATGTTGGACAGCATGATCGGAAACTGGGTGGTCCAGCTGTTTCTTGGCCACAGTTCGTTGGTGGCTGTTCATCCAGACAGAGACCGTTTTGGTTGTCATGCCCATGTAGAATGCAGCACAGTGGTTGCAGCTTAGCTTGTAGATCACATGACTGGTTTCACCTATCCCATGATCCTATCACCTGTGTCATTAAAGGCAGGGCTACCTATGAAACCAGCCTTGTGATCTACAAGCTAAGCTGCAACCACTGTGCTGCATTCTATGTGGGCATGAAAACCAACAAGCTGTCTGTCCGCATGAATGGCCACTGACAAATTGTGGCCAAGAAACAAGTGAACCACCCTGTTGCTGTGAATGCTGCTAAACATGACATCCTTCATTTCAATGACTGCTTCACAGCCTGTGCCATATGGATCCTGCCTACCAACACCAGCTTTTCTGAATTGTGCAGGTGAGAACTCTCCCTGCGATATATCCTACATTCCTGATTCCTGTAACCCTCCTGGTCTCCTTGGTTAGTCTCAAATTCTTTTATATCTCTTTCCAGATGGAGAAATCAGTGGGTCTCAAAGCTTGCATTTATCTGCCTAACTATTATTCTTTTCTGCTGCATGATTTGTAGAATTGTGTATGTCCATATTTCATTTAAGGTGTTGTCAGGCATATCTGTGAAGTACAATACGGCACATTACAGAAATTTATTGGCATTTTATTTAGAGTTATGTGTAACCCATGAAACAGTAGAAAATTTCTTTTGAAATTATGAAAGCTATGCATGTGTTTGATATATACTGTGGTCTAAGAAAGAAGAATACCTATATCATAATAAATATGATGTATTGTTTGTACAAAACTGTTTATACAGTTTCTTTCACGTGTTGAAATGAATAATAAACCATTTTGTGACTTCATATGTAGAGTGAATAAATATCTCACAAAAAATTTGCAGGTTAACTGAGCTAGGAGTTTCGTGTCAAGATGGATTACATAAAAATTTGTGATTCAAAATTAAATGTAGAAGAACTGACAGATCTAGTCTCATCATCATCATGTGGTGCAATTTCAGTTTTCATTGGGACAACAAGGGAAACATTTGAAAACAAAAAGGTAGGTAGTTGCCATCCATTAGATGAATATGCTAGCTTCAGAGAACAGAAACTTGGTCGGGGATAATATAAATTTCAAAAATTCAGTAGAAGTTGTATTATTTTTTGTGACTTATTCATATGACGTATCATGTAAGATCATATCATGTTATTAATCAGTTCTTAAGGAAATATTACACCCTTATCTTACATCAGACATAAAAATGCAACCAAACCAGTTATTAAATTTGTGCGTGTAATTGGAACTCAAAAATTCCACAGAATTTTCAGTCCTCTTCATAGACCCCACCTTCTGTCCTAGCCCAAATTCAATCACACAGGATTGGTGGAAGATGTGCACTCTCCTTCTCCTGATCTCTAGTGGGCAACATTTTTTCCCACCAATCCCTTTGGCCAATACAGATAAAGAACAAGCCATGAACTTTGTCTCTCCCAGTTCATACCTCTATACAACTGTGATCATCCTCCACTGCAACATAACCACACCCCTGCTAACTTCCTGGAATTGCTGACCTTCAACCTCATGTTACCTTCACTTTCTAGGCCCCTTCCCATAAACACAAACATCTTGGCAAAGAAAAGAATAGCTGTCCACAACCTTAAAGACAGATCTGGATTTGATTCCCCTTCCTACTGCCAATGGCTTCACCCCTGCCATGATGAACCACAGTGGTTACATGACAGAAGATATCTGCCAACTGTCTGAACCTCCCATCTTCAAGCTGCTACAGTGATCCCTTTCCCAAAGTCCTGCGTAGTCTCCAGTCCCCACTCAAATTCCTAGGAACATATGAGAAACTTTCTCACAAATCTGTAGCACTCCTCATGCCAGCTACCCCACACACCCACCTTCTAGATGCCTCCTCAGATCCACACACCTAACCACTTTGGTTGCTCTATTGTAGCTGACTACTGTGTTCTCATGGAAAGAATCTCAGCTGTTGTTCACTGACAACTTCAGCATATTGCCTACAGTACACCTTCTCATTTGAAGAACACAAACCACTTCCTTCATCTCCTCTTATCTGTCACCACCCTAGTACCACTAGGATACCAACTCGGCAGTATTGACACCACCACCTTTTACACATACCCAATGCATTCAAGCACTACCTCTCTCAATGATGTTGCAACTCCTAACCTTCAGTACTAAGTACTTGTAAACCTGACCAATTATACACTGACTCGAAATCTTTTGTCCTTCAAGGGGAAGATACACAAACAAATCTTCAGTGCAGCCATAGGCATTACACCTTTGTATACCATGCTATACATGAGCAGTTTATAGGAACTATACCTAGCTACTTAAGATCCTAAAATCTTTGGTTCAAGTTCATTGATCATATCTACAGTACATGATCAGGACCAAGACACACTATCCTCATTCTTCCATGGCTTCGACATCTTCTCCTTATCTGCTTCACCCAGTCCTCCTCGTCCTACATATCGCGTTTCTGGATGTTGACCTCTACCTCTAATAACCTCTATGCATATCAAACTCATTAACCATCAACAATACCTGCAGTTTGATGGCTGCCATCCATTCTGTAATATAATTCCTCTCCCATATAGTCCGGCCAACTCTTGCACATTGTGACATTGTGCTGAAGGTCTTCCTCTCCCATACAGTCTGGCCATTCCTTACGGAGTATGCTGAAGGTCTTCCTAAGGCCTCCACAAACAGGCAGCATCCTTCATAGTTCAGAAACAGCTCTCTTGTGCCATATCCTTCAGGCACCCTCACAAACCAGATAAGACTTACCAAGCGGGAAAGCGCCGGCAGACACCTGTGTGTCTGGTGTCTGTGTATGTGCGGATGGATGTGTGTGTGTGTGTGTGTGTGTGTGTGCGCGAGTGTACACCTGTCCTTTTTTTCCCCTAAGGGAAGTCTTTCCGCTCCCGGGATTGGAATGACTCCTTACCCTCTCCCTTAAAACCCACATCCTTTCGTCTTTCCCTCTCCTTCCTGAAGAAGCAACCATCGGTTGCGAAAGCTAGTAATTCTGTGTGTGTGTTTGTGTGTTTTGTTCATGTGCCTGTCTGCCGGCACTTTCCCGCTTGGTAAGTCTTGGAATCTTTGTTTTTATTATATTTTTCCCATGTGGAAGTTTCTTTATATATATATATATTAAAAATAAAGATTCCAAGACTTACCAAGCGGGAAAGCGCCGGCAGACAGGCACATGAACAAAACACACAAACACACACACACTGTGTGTGTGTTTGTGTGTTTTGTTCATGTGCCTGTCTGCCGGCGCTTTCCCGCTTGGTAAGTCTTGGAATCTTTATTTTTAATATATTTTTCCCATGTGGAAGTTTCTTTCTGTTATATATATATATATATATATATGTGTGTGTGTGTGTGTGTGTGTGTTTATTTAAGGCCTTCACAGACAGGCATCATCCTTCAAACCTCGTTCAGAAACAGGTCTCTTGTAGCATATCCTGCAGGCTCCCTCAGAAACCAGATGCAAAGGATCATCCCAGTCATTACGCAGTATCACACCAGACTGGAACTACTTAACTGCAGCCTTCACTGGGGCTTTGAATATTAGGAACATCCTGCCCACAATCCTTCCCATCCCTCCCAAAGTGGTGTTCTGTTGTCACCCAACCTATGAAAGATCCTGGTTCATCCTTATGGTACATCTTCTCCTAAACATGGAATTCTGTGCAGAGGATATCCACAGTAATAACTACTTTGTGGATATGCCCACAGGTACATCTATAGGCATCTAATAACAATAAAAGTTAAAGAATGGTACCATAATAATGATTTTTGTCTATTAGTATTATATGTGAACAATTATTATTATTATTATTAGGTATTGTTGAAGTCACTATTGTTACGCATTTGGAATGGTGTTTCACTATGTTATCTTCAATGTACAGTATTTTGGGAAATATGACACAAATAATGCTGGTGTAAAATCAGTGAATGTATCAATGTACCTTTTAAATATATTTACAAGAACACAATGTAACATTTACTACACTGAAAAGCATAGCACATTAACATGACTCCACAAAATGGTGAATGAATGTACATTCCATAAGTGAGCTATATGACAGACTTTGAACAATATGCAATATGTAGCAACAACATGATTTCATTGAGTTCCCAGTGTTGAGAAAAACTTCCACAGAAAATTTCACATGACCCATTTCATGAAATATGCATAAAAGTGTAACTTAGGGAATGCATCAAGAACATGGTTGGCTATACTTTATTAAAATGTGGCTGTGGTTGGCTTCTATATTGTTAGTCAATGAAATGTAAATTACAAGATCTGACTTCAGAAGACAAAAATTCAGGTCAGAGACAGGACTTCCATTAGTGTCCCAGCATAGTGAATGATTTAAAATGGTTCATAATGTTTAATATCCACAAATATGAATTAAAGACTTGTGGAAGCAAATGATAAGGCAGCTGCGGATGTGGATTTCACTTCTCTTAACTGCACAGACCTTTAGTTATGTCCCTGTGGAAGACCAAGACATGAAATCTGTCCCACGCACGCACCCTTTGCATCCTATTCCAGTTCCATCACAGGCGTATCATAACCCATAAGAGGTAGAGCTACCATGAAATGAAAGTTGTCATGCCATATACCAGGTCTCCTGTAATTAATGCATAGTATCTTATGTGTGCATGACGACCAACCACTTAACCACCAAAATGAATAGCTGATAGCACACTGCACCCAAGAGCAGATGTGACAAGTTGGGGACAGAACACTCAGTACTGCAGGACCTCAAAATTATCATTCTCAGATAATAGACCCATCTGATGCACAAAATTGTGATACTAGAGGAAAAATCTGTGGAAGTAACATCAGTTAGCAAAATGTGAACCAGCTCTATCCTGACTAAAATGAAGATGCCTGCTCAATCACTGGCATCGCTCTTTCGAGAGAAACTAGATCAGACAGACAGAGAACTGCATGTAAATCTGGAAGGACGGGGTGTCGCATTTTGTCCATTGTTTCCAATGGGTCCAAAAGATAAGAATGGATAACAGTGCTTTTATTTTTGGCTTTTGAAATTTATATATCAACTGAAAATATTAAAGTAATGTATAATGCTGCAATGTAAATCTTTTCACTCCACGCCCTTGTGGTGTTTTGCATGCTTGTATTTTGCCATGTTTCTTCATGCTGTGTAAGTTATGCTATTTGTGAAGACTCTCAGTCACTGCTGCACAAGAACTCTCCGTGGAACCAATCACCAATGTGTATTTAGTGTGGACAGCAAAATTCCCCTTGGTGTGTGAACTGCTCCATTCGAAAACAAGAAAGAAATATAGAGGATAACAAAATCTTTGACTTCACTTTGTGCTTTGATGCAAAGAAAAAGTATGGATATCTACATACAGTTCCAGTGACAAAAAAATTTGTGAACACAGTAACTAAGCTCCTGTCTATAGCAAGGATAAAGACACCCTCAATGTCAGGGTCCTTGTGGCCATATGAATACATATTTTTGTGAGGAGGACAGGATGCCTTCCTCCTATGTTCCCACTACACCTGCATCACAGCTCCCTACCCCCTGCCAGTAGAGTCCTCCTCAAGCAGCATCCCTAAGGAGATGTTACTTTCCTCTGCAACGACTCTTGTCAAAAGTGGACACAGATCTGCCAGCTCCAGCATTGCTTGAGGACATTAAATCTTAAAACATCAGAACAACTGCTGTAGAGATCAATGCCTTTTCTCACAGGTGGAGGACAATTTGCATTGTATCTATGGTTGCCAGACAGTAATGAATATACTTGGCATCTAGTTAGATGGCAGTGTTCATACTGATCCTGTTGTTATTCCAGAACACTTTGTGGCACAGTGCGATCGAACATCTGCAACTGATGATTAGTTATATGCTTCCTTCTGTGTGAAAGACGGGTAGAGGACAACAGCCTCTCCTTTATTACAAAATGTCTTGAACCGTATAATGCTCCTTTCAGTAAATTCAAACTCATCGGCACTCTGGTTCTTGGCCACAATATGTCATTGGGACCTGATCGAATCCACAGTCAAATACTATACCTATATGTGGAGTCAACATATGCTTATAGCCTTTAATTGTGTCTGGTATGAGGGTGAGCTCCTAACCCAGTGGAGAGAGTGCACAATTGTCCTAGTCTTGAAGCCAGATGAAAATCTGAATGAGATGGACACTGATAGATCCATGAAGCTTACAGATATAAGTTGCTTGCTTGCTTGAATGAATGGTGAACTGGCACCTGTGTCAGTTTGTTGAGACAAGACATCTTTTGCCCAATTCCCAGTATGGATTTTTAGAGGGCTGGTGCACACTGACCACTTAATTTGCCTGGAGTCCATTATAAGAATAGGTTTCTCGTGTTGCCGACATCTAATTCCTGTCTTCTTTGGACGTAAGAAATGCCTATGATGCCTCAGGGCATTACCTTGTCCTTATACCACACTGGGTGAGTGAGATTTCAGAGGACCTCCTGATTTTTGTCCAGAATTTTCTACTGTTCAGTTGTTGCACATTCCGAGGTGGGGCACCCTTCAGTACCCTCCAAGCACAGAGAATGAAGTCTCACCGGGAATGATGTCATTTATTATATGGCTACCAGTTTATGTGCTTTGATGCACCATCTCCAGGCCTTAACTGACACAGGGTTAACACCATCTATATAAACGATTCATCAGTGGCCAACATCTATACTACCTGTTAACAGTGATGTTGTCTCTCCAACTATCAACTGACAGGGACAACATTCAAAACAGAATGTCTGTTCTGAATGTATCTTCACTCAGTTGATAGTTGATGGTTGGAGAGACAACATTGCTACTACAGGTAGTCTTCAAAACTCAGTTACTAATGTTGGCCTATGATGAACCGTGACACAGATGGTAACACCCTCAGCGTCAGTTAAGGCCTGAAGATGGTGCACTGAAACACTGACACTAGTAGTCATATAATAAATGACATTATAAGGATAGCTGTAGATGTTCCATTTTATTACATAAGTGAACGGCCGAAGTCCCTCAGACCTCCAATCACAAACACGGACATACAAAAATATTGAAGCATTGGTGCTTAGGGTCTTGCCATCTTTATATGGTGTAGACTTGTATTTACTACAGTTATTCAATCTTACATGTTGCTGCACATGAGCTGCAGGGCACTGTGAGTGAAACACAGTCTTGGGCTTTCAACCATGACTACCAAATTTTCACTGCCAATGTAGAAATGTTAATCCATACACAGAACTGTATCATCATAATGAAATGCTCAATATGATAGTGTCATACTGTCATCTTGCTTTTTGGGAATTTTATTTGATGCCCAGTGTACATGGTTGCCAGATATTCCCCAGCGTAAAAAGAAGTGCCTGTTCAAATTTGGCAATCTGCACTGCCACACCCACTCCACAGAATGCAGAGCACTCCACCTTCTTGCATCTTTACAAAGCCTTTGTCTTATCTCGGCCTTATTATTGGAGTCTGGCTTATGAATTGGACACACCTTTGCTGTTATGGATACTGAAACCAGTGCACCATTGCAGGATCCAACTTGTGACTGGTGCCCAGTGAAGAGTCTCCTGGCCAAGGATGGGATTCCTCCTTTTACAAAGCATATACCACCAATTACTAGTGAATCATGCAATAAATGTCCTCTGCTATCCTAAATGCACAAATCACCGTGTTGTTTTCCCCAGTATGGGAACATGAACAGTAAAATCTCTTGTGTGAACTACATTCTTTTCCATATACTGAATTGTGTGGTCTAACTCTTATCCCTTTATGTTTCTCAAGAGAGTATGTGGCCAGGAAACAAAGTGATGTTACCAACTAAGTAATTTGTTGTTGTTGTGGTCTTCAGTCCTGAAACTGGTTTGATGCAGCTCTCCATGCTACTCTATCCTGTGCAAGCCTCTTTATCTCCCAATACCCACTGCAACCTACATCCTTCTGAATCTGCGTAGTGTAGTCATCTCTTGGTCTCCCTCTATGATTTTTACCCTCCACGCTGCCCTCCAATACTAAATTGGTGATCCCTTGATGCCTCAGAACATGTCCTACCAACCGATCCCTTCTTCTGGTCAAGTTGTGCCACAAACTTCTCTTCTCCCCAATCCTATTCAATACTTCCTCATTAGTTATGTGATCTACCCATCTAATCTTCAGCATTCTTCTGTAGCACCACATTTCGAAAGCTTCTATTCTCTTCTTGTCCAAACTATTTATCGTCCATGTTTCACTTCCATACATGGCTACACTCCATACAAATACATTCAGAAATGTCTTCCTGACACTTAAATCTATACTCGATGTTAACAAATTTCTCTTCTTCAGAAACGCTTTCCTTGCCATTGCCAGTCTACATTTTATATCCTCTCTACTTCGACCATCATCAGTTATTTTGCTCCCCAAATAGCAAAACTCCTTTACTACTTTAAGCGTCTCATTTCCTAGTCTAATACCCTCAACATTACCCGACTTAATTTGACTACATTCCATTATCCTAGTTTTGCTTTTGTTGATATTCATCTTATATCCTCCATTCAAGACACTATCCATTCCGTTCAACTGCTCTTCCAAGTCCTTTGCTGTCTCTGACAGAACTACAATGTCATCGGCGAACCTCAAAGTTTGTATTTCTTCTCCATTGATTTTAATACATACTCCGAATTTTTCTTTTGATTCCTTCACTGCTTGCTCAATATAGAGATTGAATAACATCGGGGAGAGGCTACAACCCTGTCTCACTCCCTTCCCAACCACTGCTTCCTTTTCATACCCCTCGACTATTATAATTGCCATCTGGTTTCTGTACAAATTGTAAATAGCCTTTCATTCCCTGTATTTTACCCCTGCCACCTACAGAATTTGAAAGAGAGTATTCCAGTCAACATAGGTAGGCAGTAGGTGAATACATCACTCCTACACTCCTATAGGGTCTGCGATGACAAAATTACATTAATTACAGCACACACAGAGGCATTTATGCAGTCATTTGTCCCACGCTTGATACCTGGTTGGAACGAAAGAAACCCATAACATGTGCTATCATGCTAAGTACCCTCCATCAGGAACTTCAAAATGGTTTGCAGAGTGTGTATGTAGATCGAGATGTTGAAGCACTTTTTTTTTACTTGTCATGGATGTTTCAAGATATATATGTGGATTGAAGTAATGTTTTATCAATGTTTTATCAGTATTTAGCAGAATGTTAGTGCTATAAATTTTAATAGTTAGCCTGTAAATACTTTTGGATTAAAGGAGACCACTCACCGGAAAGTAGAAGTGTTGAATCATTGATAGGCAGATGCATAAAGAAAGTAAAAAACTTGCTAGCTTTTGGAGTAAGCCTTTTTAGAGCCAGAGTGCAAAGACACACACACATTGGTGGAAAAAAAATACTTCACAAGTTAATTTGACATGGATATGATGGACAGATGGTTAAAAATTTCTGACAATCTATATTTGAAACATCCTGTAAAGTTAAAACTGTGTGCCAGTCCTGGACTCAAAGCTGAGACCTTCCCCATTTGCAGACAAGTGCTCTAGTGACTGATATATCTGAACAGAACTCATGACCCCCCTCCCCTCCTTCCCAGCTTTACTACCAATATCTCATTTCCTACCTTCCAAACTTCACACTTCACAGAAGTTCTGCTGCATACCTTGTGGGAGTAGCACTCCTGGAAGAAAGGATATTGCAGAGACATGGCTTAGACATAGTCTAAGAGAATTTTCCCAAAATAAATTTTAATTCTGTTGGGGCATGTGCACTGATTATGCTACAGAGTGAAAATTCATTCTAGAAACAATATCATAGGCTGAGGCTTAGCTGCATGCAGTGTCTTTTCTTCCAGGAGTGCTACTTCTTCAAGGTGTGCAGGAGAAGGTAGGTGATGAGATACTGGTGGAAAGGAAGCTGTGAGGGGGCTCACAAGTCATCCTTTGATGTCTCAGCTGGCAGAGCGCTTGTCTGTGAAAGGCGAAGATCTCAGGTTCAAGTCATGGTCCAGCACACAGTTTTAATCTTCGAAGAAGTTTCAAATCAGTGCACTCTCCACATCAGAGTAAAAATTCAATGTGGAAACAAATCAGTAGGTCAATGATTCAATTCCAAATAGGTGGTAGGATTTTTTTCTGTCATATATTATTACTTTCATCCCTGGTAAAGACTTGTTTATGTAAAATAATCACTGTTGTACTGTTTACATGCAGTGTAGATTCTGCCAATCTAATCTTGATTTTTATGGGCTGTGGACTTCTTGAATAGTATTTGGACTCTGCTGTGTGTATCTTTGACAGTATCTGGCTACTGACTCAATCTTATACAAACAGTTTCTGTTCCAGTGATTTAGTTCATACCACAAAAACATGCATGATTTGGACTTTGTATATTTCCCATTTGTGAGAACTGCCTGTATTTGCACTTTGAAACTGATCTAGTCCTTAGCTAATAAATGGTATTTCAAACCAGCAATTTTTTTAGCTCTAAGTATTCATATTATGCCTTTTCAGATCTAAGGATAGTTATGATTTATTATGAAACTGTACAAAAATGGATTGTCAGTCTTAAAATGCATACACAGACATCTTGCACTAGTGGCTATTAATTAAAATCATCAGTTGCATTTAACAGGAGATTCACAATCATTATTTCCATTCACAGAGGCTTCATCAGACATTTATTTGATGTTCTTTGTAGGCCTGCCCCACCCTTGGGATCTTCATTCATCTAATGTGCGCCCCACGCAATAGTGCATTTACCATTCACCAGTAGGCTGTAGGCAAGGACCTTGAATATAAAAAAAGGAATCACCTTATCAACTTCAAGCTAGATGTACTTGTTCATTTACATTTCACTAATTGTTATTATTATTAATTATTATTATACTGCCACTGAGAGTCAACATTTTACAAACATAAATATTATGAGGAGGATTCGATAAGTAAAGAAACACATTTGTTTCTTGGCCAATTTTTGTTTAAAAAAGTTTTAATTTTCTTTGTGCTTAAACATTCTGCTGTCATCTCATATATTTTCAGTCTGGTAGATGGCAGCACTACACTGAGGCGATAAAAGTCATGTATACTACGTAATGTCGTGTCAGATTTCAGTTTGCCCGGCTTAGTGCAGCAACTCAATGTGGCATGCACTTAACAAGTTGTTGGAAGTGCTCTGCAGAAGTGTTGCTGGTGCAGGATTTTGTTCATGAACGGACCTCTCGATCATGTCCCTCAAGTAAGAACAAAGGAATGTGAGTCCAATATGCTAACCACTGTGTCACCTCACTTGGTATGTCCAATAAGTGTTCAATGGGATTCATTTTGGGCATTCTGACTGGCTAAATCATTCTCTCAAATTGTCCAGAATGTTCTTTAAGCCAGTCACAAACAATTGTGGCCCAGTGACATGGTACATTGTCATCCATGAAAATTCTATCATTGGGTAGGAACATGAAGTCCACGGAGAGCTGAAAAATGGCCTCCAAGTAGCCGAACATAACAGTTTCCAGTCAACGACCAGTTACATGTAATGTAAACACATCCCAAAACATTATGGAGCCACCACCAATGTGCATAATGCCTTGTTGACAACTTTGATCCATGGTTTCGTAGAGTCTGTGTCCCAATGGAACCCTACAATCAGCTCTTACATACTGAAATTAGGAGTCATCTGACCAGGCCACAGTTTTTCAGTCATCTAGGGTCCAAGTGATGTGCTCGTGAGCTCAGGAAAGGCACTGCAGGGGATGTCGTGTGATTAGCAAAGACACTTTCATCAGTCATCTACTGCAGTAGCCCATTAATGCCAAATTTTGCCACACTGTCATAATGGATACATTCGTCATACATCCTATGTTAATTTCTGCAGTTCTTTGAAGCAGTGTTGTATGTCTGTTAGCACTGGCGACTCTACACAAACACCACTGCTCTTGATCATTAAATGAAAGCCATTGGCCACTGTATTGTCCATGTTGAGAGTTAATGCCTGAATTCTCAGCACATTCTTGACACTGTGGATCTCAGTATATTGAAGGTCCCTAACAATTTCCAAAACGGAATGTCTCCTACATCTAGCACCAACTACCATTCCATGTTTAAAGTCTGTTAATTTCTGTCGTGCAATCATAATCATGTCGGAAATCTTTTCATGAGTCACCTCTACTAATGCACTGCCATTTTATACCTTGTCGTCATGACACTGCTGCCATCTGTATATGTGCATATAATTATCCCATGACTTTTGTGACCTCAGTGTATAAGCAACTGACAAAATGGCACCTGCAACCTTAGGAAAATTCCAAGCAAGGAAGAGTTACTGAATTTCTTTTAGCAGAAAATCAGACAATAACAGATATTCACAATCATTTACATAATGTCTACAGACACTGGGCATTGTATAAAATCATGTGAGAATACTGGGCAGAGCTTCTGTCATCAACAGAACAAGGAGAATGAAATCTGTCAATATCTCACATGCAGGCATATCACACTTAACTTTGACACCTGGAATGTTGCAATGTGCAGATACTATTATTCAAGACAACTGGCAAATAACAATCAAGCAACTCAGTGCTCAACTTGACACATCTGTTGGTAGTGCTGACTCACTTGTTAACCTATTAGCTTATTTAGAGATTTGTGCTCAGTGGGTCCCTCGAAACATAACTGCAGAACATAAAGAGGAAAGTAGGAACATCTGTGCTGAATTGCTTCCACTTTGAGACAGATGGGGATGATTGTCAAACATTGTCACAGGCAATGAAACATGTATTCACTATTTTAAACCTGAAATGAATCAGCAGTCCACGGAATGGTGCCAAACAATGTTTTCTTTGAAGTAGTAGTTTCGAACAATACCCTCAGCTCATAGTCATGGCTACAGTCTTCTGGGACTCTGAAGGGGATATTCTGTTTGATGTCCTCCCTCATGGTCAAATGATCAACTTCAAAGTCTATTCATAGACTCGTAGCAATTGAAGAAACAAATACAGCATGTTCATGGCCTCAAAAGTGAGACTGCACTTCCCGTTCTTCATGATTATGCAAGGCCACGCCAAGTCTGCACACTGAAGAGGAGATCACAAAGCATAAGTGGACTGTTCTCGCTCACTTGTCCTACAGCTCATGTCTCGCACCTTCTGATTCCAGCTTTGTGGCTCACTGAAGGACTGACTTCACTGAAAGCAGTACAGCAATGATGGGTAAATTAATGGATCAACAAGAATTAGGCTGAGACACAGGCCAATAGAGTGACGTCATGACAGCATATGAGCTTTCACATTAAGGTGGTATTAGGCTATACAGCTGAACAAAGATTACATTGAAACACATGGCTTAATAGCCACAGAATTGGGGAACAATATTTAAACAGCAAATAAAACTGTTGTACTTTGAGAAAATATGTGTTCCATTACATATTGAATAACCATAGTAAATATTATGCATTTTCAAATTTCTTGAGGGTTCTGCTGCTTTACAAAATTTACTGCTCTGGCTTCAGATAATATGGTATGCCAATTGTTGTTCTGACTGAGTCACACTTTATCTTTCTGTAAGCAAAGAGTGCTCTAAAGACAACAAGGTGACATTGAAAATGTGTGTGGTTATTGTATAAGTTGAGCTGTTGGTATAGTAAATAAAATAGAAAGAAACTTCCACGTGGGAAAAATATATTCCCGCTTGGTAAGTCTTGGTATCTTTGTTTTTAATATATGTTGGTATAGTAATTCAGATATGGAAACTTGTGGTCAGCTGAGAGTTGTGCATATTGACAAGATGATTTAAGGTTTGAAAAAATTTTCTATAGAGGCTTTTGATGCAAGTGTCCTGCTATTGTAAACAAGCCCATGAATATAAAGCACTCACATGCCAGATTGCGGAGTGTGGCTGGTATTCTGAGACTGACATATGAGCGTTTAGCAAAGACATACTGAGCCACCATTCATAGGACCATAGTGGTGTCCTTCCTGTTGTGTTGTCCAGACTTGATTTCCAGCAGAGTACTATCTACCTCCACATCTCTTGCATTGTCCAAGAAATTTTCCATGAACAGCCTTTACTCGTATACTTTCAATTAGAATAATAAAATTCCTTGTCATGATTGCTGTAGGTGTTGCAACTTCAGTATGAAGCATACATCCCAATGGCAGAAAAAGTACTCAAACAGATATGTGAAGATATCAGGCAGAAGTGGAAAGTAGAAAATATTGCTATATATCACAGGTAAAATAACTAGAAAATTTTGTTTTACCATTTAGATGCTAAATAATGTACAGTTCTAACAAGCAAGCTTTTCTCTCAGCTGAAATATGTATAGCTCACCGCTTTATTTTTCAGACTAGGCACTGTCCCTGTCAAAGAAGCAAGTATTGTAATAGCCACTTCATCACCTCATCGAGCTGCTTCTCTTGAAGCTACTCATTTTGCTATTGATGCAGTGAAAGCTAAGGTTCCAATATGGAAGAAAGAAATATATGTTTCAGATGAACCACAGTGGAAAGAAAACACAGAATGTGCATGGAAGAAATCCTGATATAGTGTAACCTCAACTATGTTACAATTATTTTCAATTGTTAATTAACTGGGAATTGTGTGAAAGTACTGTAGGAAACACTTTGAATTATGTAGCTAATGGGAAACAAAATATGTAGATATTGGTGGTGGTTTTAGTGTTCTATGCTTGATGATTATGTTCTGTGTGAACTTTTGAGATCATTGAAGTAATTAGCTCCAAGCAGTAAATATACTGCATCTGCATGATTTATGTAAACCATAGAAAACAATTAGTGTGTTATATTGCTCTATTTTGTTTTTGAATAGCTATTTATGTATAATTACAGTCTCTGTCATTTAACAAATTTTGCTTTGTGGATTGATATATTCATAGCATGAATTATTTAGTGTGATGGACATCTCCTAGTCACATGATTGATAGCACTGCTTCATTAATAATATTGATTTCACTATTTTATCAGAAAAGTGTTAAAGTATATTTTGTGGAAAAAAGTTTTTTTTTCTAGATTACAACTGCATAAAGTTTAAAACTGTTTAAAAATGGCAGAAATAAATGATTTGACAGTAATAATTCTATTGGTATGTATTATGCAAGTACCCTTCCCCAAGAAAAATACGCTGATGAGCCAGAACATTATAAGCACTTGCTTAATAAATAGTGTGTTGGTCCACCTATGGAATGCACTGCAGCAGCAGTTCTGTAGGTAGGTATTCAAAAAGTCCTTGGTAGTTTTCTGGAGGTATGTGGCACCAGATATGTATGCATAGATCAAGCAGTTCCCGCAAATTACAGGCTCATGGTTTGTGGGTGTAGATCTGGTGCAGGACTGCATCCCAGATGTTTTCCATTGGGTTCGGAACAAGCAAATTTGGTGGACAAGTCAATGTCAGCTCACTGTCACACTCCCCAACCACTGGAGCACAGTTCTGGCCTTGTGATATGGAAAGTTAGCCTGCTGGAAGATGCCATCACTATCAGGAAAGACGTGAAGCATGAAAGGGTGCAGGTGGTTTGCAAAAATATTCATATAGTGAACAGCTACCTCAGTGCCTTCAATTATCACTACAGGTTTCATGGAAGCCCAGGTGAATGTACCCCACCAGCGCCTACATCCATGATGCTGTATTTTTGAGCATCTGTTTTGGTTGGATGATATCATATTCAGACACAACCACCAACCTGGTGTAAAAAGAACGTGATCTGACCAGACAGCATGTTTCCTTTGATCAACAGTCTCACCTCTATGTTCTTGGACCCATTTGAATCATAACTGATGGTGTCACTGGGTCAACATGGGAACACACAGGGGTTTTCTTTTGCAAAGCATCATGTTCATCATTGGTTGTTGAACAGTGCCAAAACACATGCACCTTCACCTGCATTGGCCTTTGTCATCACATTGTCCACCGATTGCTGCCTATCCTGCTTTATGGAATGGTCCAACCTCTAACCTTCATGTTCTGTGATGAGGCATATGGACATCCAATACCATGTCACCTACTCATGGTTTCACCATCCTTCAAACACTTTCCACAGTTGGTCACAACACTAACACACAAACAACTTCGCTGTTTCTGAGATGCTTGTTAGTATGTGCCAGGCCATAACAAATAGTCATTGTCAAAGGTGATTATTTCAGTGGATTTTTCCCACCTATGGCCCTTAGCATTGCTACAATGATTTCCCATTCACGTCTGCTCTAATTATATACATTCCATACCCTGTCACATGCCCACAGCACCACCAGACGGCATCTATTCTCACAGTGGGAAATGGGCATAATATTTTGGCACATAATTGTACTGTATGTAGGGCCTGATAATGTGGAAGACAGATAGAGAACTGTTGGTGCAAGATGTGAATTTATCAGTCAGCCATGATGTAGGTATCAATATAACTAGTGAAATGCACGTATAATTGTGAGTTACATTGGTCTGTTAGAAGTACGTGAATTTTACTTGCTGAAACCTGAGATATATATTGTTAACATATTAGAAAAACATCAAATTCAAAAGAAAAAGAGTTGACTCAGCAGGCAACACAAGTTTCGGTAAGGCTGGTGAATTTAATTATCTTGGCACCTTGTAAACTGCTGACAATCATATCATGAGTTCAAAATGGTAACAAATGTTACCATGGCCTTATGACAGGTTTCACAAGCAAGTTATTTTTTGGGAAATCTAAATTGCACATGTACATATCATTAATTATACTCCTCCTGAGTTAAAGATCTAAAGGTTAGACTTTCACTAAAAAAGAAGAAACCAAATTAACGATATATGGATGCCAAGTTTTGGAATCATAAGTGAGAGTGAGCAAGAACATATATAATTATGTTTATTATAATTTATACAAAGAAACAGTGATAGTAACAAAAATTGCAGCCTAAAGACTCCAATGGACTTGTCAGTACAGCACCACCAAACAGGATCATCAACAGTGTGACAGACCTTCTCACTGGAAGAAAATCTTTAAGATACCCACGTAAAATGATACTATGTACAATTCCTTACCAGCAAGGCAGGGTACAGACGAATTATGTCATATATCAGCTGAACAAGTACATTGTAAAAACCTGTGAACAGTACAATCATGTCACAGTACTTGTAAACAAATTCCTAAAAAGACAAGATTTCACATGGCAAGGATTGCATATAAACAAAAGCAGAAAAAAGAAACTATGCAGAGAATTGAAGTATGCAATTACAACCAAAAAGCAGATCATAGTCATGGGAAACAACATAGCAGTAACCATCATGCCAGAAGTAGAAAAATCTTCTGTAGAATCAAAAAACCAGGGAGATGAAAAAAAGTGGACCATCATATTCCAACAATGAGATTGACCAGACTGAACCAAGAAAAACAGAAGCAGATGCAGCATTAACAGTAGCATTGGAACAAGCATCATCATCATCATCATCATCATCATCATCATCATCCCAGTCAACCACCATTGGGAACAGCAGCAGTGGCAGGAGAGCCACAGTCACCAGTGGCAGCAGCATCCCCAGAATCATTGTCGTCAGAAACACAGGGAACAAGAAAAAGAATAAACACCAATAATGGAAAATGCAACATTGACACTGACAGAAGTAATAGAAGCCACTCATCCCTTAACAAGACAAGAATTTCACCACCATGGCATCTGAAGGAGCAGTCAATATTGGAAAACCCACCAAATGGTCATATACTGAGGAAGAGGAAAGCAGCAGTTCCATCTCATCTCAATGATTTTTTGCTGAAGGGCTACAGGAAAACCACAGTGAGGTAAGTACAAATGTAATGTTCCTACATATTAATGTTCAGTCTCTTAAGAACAAACTTAATGAACTTCAGTATTGGTGGGAAAACTTAAACTGCACTGGCTTAGCAATGAGGAACTAAAATTAAGTGTACAATTTGGATATGAATTGGCAACCAGATACTGTAGAACAAGTATTAAACATGGTGGTGTATCTGTATATGTTAAAATAGTGTGAACCTAATCTATGAAGTTATAGATGTAAGTGGACTGCACACAACTCAAAATTTGAAGCTGTAGCCACAATGTTGCCAGACCTGGAAATTATAATAGCGTCAGTATACCAGTCCCCAAAACACAATTAAGATCTGTTTTTTGAGCTTCTGGAGAAACTGATACTCTTGCTACTCAAATACAAAAATTACAGAATACTAATATTTGGTGACATCAACATAGACATTAGGTTTAAGACTAGGAAGGTTGATCACTAGCTAAATACATTAAGACCTCTTAACTTCAGTTGCATAGATGACATACCCACAAGACAGGAAGCATGTCTAGATAACATAATTTGTAATTTTTATCTAAACAAAACAAAATTCAACACATTCACGCTAGGCATTTCAGATCATGACGGACGGACGGACTAAACAGTAAAGTAACTGAAACAGAGATCACAGTTACCTCCCCAATCTTGTACAAAAACAGATCTCCCATGCCTTATCTCTCCAGTTACCCACCACCTCCCAAAAAAATCCCACTGTTGCCACAAAGGAGCTTCCTCTCATGATACAGTACCACCCAGGACTGGAGCAACTGAATCACTTTTCTGCCAGGGTTTTGACTACCTCTTGTCGTGTCCTGAAATGAGAAATTTCCTGCCCACTATCCTTCCCACCCCTCCTACAGTGGTATTCTGCTGCTCACCAAACCTCGTCCATCTGTACACAACTCCCACTCCCAACCCCTTGCCTCACTGCTCATATCCCTGTAATTAATCTAGATACGTCCACCCCATTAACTGAATGGTCAGCACATTGGCATGCCGTGCACGGGGTCCTGGGCTCGATTCCCAGCTTGGTCGGGAGAGTCTCTCCCCTCAGGGACTGGGTGTTATGCTGTCCTCATCATCATTTCATCCCCATTGTCAACGCACAAGTTGCCCAATGTGGTGTCGCACTCAATAAGACTTGCACTTGGCAGCCAAACTTTCCGACTGGGAACTTCCGGCCACTGATGCCATATGATCATTTCCATTTGTTTCCACCTAGATACAAGACCTGTCCTACACATTCTCCCATCACCACCTACTCCATTCTGGTCACAAGCATCACTAGTCCCATCAGAGGCAGGACTACTTGTGAAACCAGTCACATGGTCCACAAGGTAACCTTCAATCACTGCGCTGCATTCTATGTGGGCATGACAACTAATAAGCTGTCTGTCTGCATGAATGGCCACCGACAAACTGTGGCCATGAAACAGCTGGACACTCATTGCTGAGCTTCCGCCTAACAGAACATTCTTCATTTCAATGACTGCTTCACAGTCTGTGCCATCTGGAACCCTTCCCACCAACACCAGCTTTTCTGAATTGCACAGGTGGGAACTCTGCCTGGAATATAGCCTACGTTTCCGTAACCCTCCTGGCCTCAACCTTCAATAGTCTTTGTCCTATTCTCTAGCCCCTTCCCTGTTCCCATTCCAGCACCACACAGTCCTCTATTCCACCAATGTACCCACACTCTTTTTACCTCTCTCCTTTTCCACCAACCCTCCCCCCTCCCCCCCCCCCCCCCTCCGTCCTACTGTACTTAGCTCCTCTTCTCTCTCTCTCTCTCTCTCTCTCTCTCTCTCTCTCTCTCTCTCTCTCTCTCCACCTCATCCCTGTATGCTCCCATAAGCGGCACTCTGCTGTCCCCCACGACATCCTGCTCGCCCTCCACCTCCTCCTTACCCCCACCACCCATTTGTGTCTCCCAGAATGCGCAGCTGCTTGCAGGGTGGCCTAAGCAGCCAGAGACTGTGGTCATGTGTGTGTGTGTGTGTGTGTGTGTGTGTGTGTGTGTGTGTGTGTGTGTGTGCGCGCGTGTGTGCGTGTGCGTGTTTTCTATCTCTGACGAAGAACTTGTTGGCCAAAGCTCTCTTTCTGACAGCCTTTTTATTGTGTCTGTCTGTGACTCAGCTTCTCCGCTGTATGGTGAGTAGCAACTGTTGTTGTTCTTGTTGTCGTCTTCAGTCCTGAGACTGGTTTGATGCAGCTCTCCATGCTAAGCTATCCTGTGCAAGCTCCTTCATCTCCCAGTACCTACTGCAACCTACATCCTTTTGAATTTGCTTAGTGTATTCATCTCTTGGTCTCCCTCTACGATTTTTACCCTCCACACTGCCCGCCAATGCTAAATTTGTGATCCCTTGATGCCTCGAGACATGTCCTACAAACCGATCCCTTCTTCTAGTCAAGTTGTGCCACAAACTTCTCTTCTCCCCAATCCTATTCAATACCTCCTCATTAGTTACGTGATCTACCCACCTAACTTCAACATTCTCCTGTAGCACCACATTTTGAAAGCTTCTATTCTATTCTTGCAAAACTATTTATTGTCCATGTTTCACTTCCATACATGGCTACACTCCATACAAATACTTTCAGAAACGACTTCCTGGCACTTAAATCTATACTCGATGTTAACAAATTTCTCTTCTTCAGAAACGCTTTCCTTGCCATTGCCAGTCTACATTTTATATCCTCTCTACTCCGACTATCATCAGTTATTTTGCTCCCCAAATAGCAAAACTCCTTTACTACTTTAAGTGTCTCATTTCCTAATTTAATTCCCTCAGCATCACCCGACTTAATTCAACTACATTCCATTATCCTTGTTTTGCTTTGTTGATGTTCATCTTATATCCTCCTTTCAAGACACTGTCCATTCCATTCAACTGGTCTTCCAAGTCCTTTGCTGTCTCTGATAGAATTACAATGTCACCGGTGAACCTCAAAGTTTTTATTTCTTCTCCCTGGATTTTAATACCTACTCCGATTTTTTCCTTTTGTTTCCTTTACTGCTTGCTTAATATACAGATTAAATAACATCGGGGAGAGGCTACAACCCTGTCTCACTCCCTTCCCAACAACTGCTTCCCTTTCATGCCCCTCGACTCATAACTGCCATCTGGTTTCTGTACAAATTGTAAATAGCCTTTCACTCCCTGTATTTTACCCCTGCTACCTTTACAATTTGAAAGAGAGTATTCCAGTCAACATTGTCAAAAGCTTTCTCTAAGTCTACAAATGCTAGAAACATAGATTTGCCTTTTCTTAATCTTTCTTCTGAGATAAGTCGTAAGGTCAGTATTACCTCATGTGTTCCAACATTTCTATAGAATCCAAACTGATCTTCCCCTAGGTCAGCTTCTGCCAGTTTTTCCATTCGTCTGTAAATAATTCGCATTAGCATTTTGCAGCTGTGACTTATTAAACTGATGGTTCGGTAATTTTCACATCTGTCAACACCTGCTTTCTTTGGGATTGGAATTATTATATTCTTCTTGAAGTCGGAGGGTATTTCACCTGTCTCATACATCCTGCTCATCAGATGGTAGAGTTTTGTCAGGACTGGCTCTCCTGAGGCCGTCAGTAGTTCTAATGGAATGTTGTCTACTCCCGGGGCCTTGTTTCGACTCAGGTCTTTCAGTGCTCTGTCAAACTCTTCACGCAGTAAAGTACCTCCCATTTCATCTTCATCTACATCCTCTTCCATTTCCATAATATTGTCCTCAAGTACATTCCCCATGTATCGACCCTCTATACACTCCTTCCACCTTTCTGCTTTCCCCTCTTTGCTTAGAACTGGGTTTCCATCTGAGCTCTTGATATTCATGCAAGTGGCTCTCTTCTCTCCAAAGTTCTCTTTAATTTTCCTGTAGGCTGTATCTATCTTACCCATATGCCACTTCCTTACATTTATCCTCTAGCCATGCCTGCTTAGCCATTTTGCACTTCCTGTCGATCTCATTTTTGAGACGTTTGTATTCCTTTTTTCCTGCTTCATTTACTGCATTTTTATATTTTCCCCTTTCATCAATAAATTCAATATTTCTTCTGTTACTCAAGGATTTCTACTAGCCCTAGTCTTTTTACCTAGTTGATCCTCTGCTGCCTTCACTACTTCATCCCTCAGAGCTACCCATTCGTCTTCTACTGTATTTCTTTCCCGCATTCCTGTCAATTATTCCCTTATGCTCTCCCTGGAACTCTGTACAACCTCTGGTTTAGTCAGTTTATTCCAGGTCCCATCACCTTAAAGTCACACCTTTTTGCAATTTCTTCATTTTTAATCTACAGTTCATAACCAATACATTGTTGTCAGAGTCCACATCTGCCCCTGGAAATGACCTACAGTTTAAAACCTTGTTCCTAAATCTCTGTCTTACCATTATATAATCTCTCTGATACCTTTTAGTATCTACAGGATTCTTCCATGTATACAACCTTCTTTTATGATTCTTGAACCAAGTGTTAGCTATGATTAAGTTATGCTCTGTGCAAAATTCTAACAGACGGCTTCCTCTTTCATTTCTTAGCCCCAATCCATATTCACCTACTATGTTTCCTTCTCTCCCTTTTCCTACTGTTGAATTCCAGTCACCCATGACTATTAAATTTTCGTCTCCCTTCACTACCTGAATAATTTCTTTTATCTCATCATACATTTCTTCAATTTCTTCGTCATCTGCAGAGCAACTATCCTTTTCATAATATTGTTACATTCAATCCTGGATTTTCCTTTGTTGAATGTTGGCTGTTTGTGAGATGGTAACACATCTTGTGTAAGGAGGAGAAATGTCTACCAGCATGTGTCAGAATTTGGCAGTGAGAGGATCATGGTCTATTTAGGATATGGTTTATTGCTCCACAATATTGTTGTTTACATTGATCATGATTGCACAACTGTCATGCGAATATGGGATTGGTGGTTTAGGTGGGCCAAACTGTACATTGGGGATAGCCAAGAATTTGGCTCGCAGACCATGCTCTTGCACGAGTGCCATAGCACTCAGCCTGGCTAGCACATTTGCTTCTCCGCCACACCACACTGATCATGGGGAGAGGAAAGTGCAAACGTGTAGCATTTAAATGGCATTGCAGTCACACTTTGTATGACTTGGTTTTATATTTCACATACCTCAACAGCGTAGTTAAAAAAAAATCAGTATTATTTACTTAATTTTTATCTTGTACGAACTGTCGGCACAGGGGACAGAGAGAACAATTTCACAAATTTGCACACTCAAGTTGTGATGTAATCAGGTCTTATTTAGTTTCACAATTGGTAAAAAAAAAACATTATTCATACACATATGTTGGTTTTCTCAACTTTTGCAACCTCATTATGGAGATGTAGAAACTCTACCTGAGGAAAACAATGTAGACATCCTGACACCTTTAACATTAAAGAAATTTGTTTTCAAAAATGGGAATTACCTTGAAATTCAATCAGTTCCATCTGCACATGCACAGGGGCACTTTCAACTGAAATGGGAAATGGCCTCGAAAACAGGTCGAAATCAGATGCAATACTTGTAGTGCCCTCAAAACATTTACAAAACTAACCTCACAATTCCTTCAAGGGCATAATGAATTCTTCCAACCTCACATTTTCTTTGAAGTTGGTGATCTTAGGGAACTGGACTCTGTCCCAATTTGTTTCTTCTAGAATGCAATTTTATTTTTTAATGTAACCCCATCAAATCAGAAATAAATTATTTCTCAGTTTGCAATGTCTTGCTGTGGACAGCCAGATCCACCAAAATGTGAGGTCTGCACTCCTTTTTCCTTCATGAATTCAACAATATAGAGTTTAAAATAAAAAAATCATTCCAAGTATGCCCCTCACTTTAACCAACATACTTTGCAGTAATATATGAAGTGCCAGTACTCTTCAGTTACATCAAAACCTATTGCAAGTGACAGTGGAATAATGTGTGTGATGTCAGAAATTTTACTAATCATACCACCATTTTCTTCACGTCCTCCATGCCTGTAAATTTAGCACAAAGTTCTTCGTGATGTACTGATCAATGAATTTCATCTGTCAATTGTTGTAATTTTTCACTCTTTCCTTGCCAGTCAAATCTTTAAATTCTTTCTGTGTGGTGCTGTAATATCATTTGCTAGCAAATTTGCAGGACCGTTGCTTATGCGACTGCGTAATACTGGTATCTATTGAGAACTATCATACCTCCCTTGTGTCATTCATTTTTAAAGGTTTGTGATGACAGATCACTAGATTGTACCTTTTAGTGCAAACAGCCACTGGACTTGCGAACCTCCTCCATACCGCGAACAAGTAGCACTCACTGACACTTCAATTCTGCCATAATGAGGTGTGTTGTGCCGATCATAGAATGCCACACCGCAATACTCAATGAAGTGTCATAATGCACCAGGTACTTTCAAGAAGGACCAAACAAAGCCGAGATAGGCCAGGACTTGGCCCACCTGTGAACCGCACCCTCTGCATGTGTGAAGTTTTGCATGCCAACACTTTTCCTGCCCTAGATCTAGCAGGATCTGAATGACTCCATGCGACTACTGCCCAAGAGGACAGACACACTGTTTGTTTGGCCGGATGGGATTGTGCATTCACATCACGTACCTTGAGTTAGAAAATGAGCTTGTTTGCAGCAAGACAAGTATCCATGTCATGCATGACGGACTGCCAGCACGGTGACCACTGTCACAGGCTCCCGCAAAATGGCAACAGAGGTGTGTATGGTGGTGGTGTTTGTGACAATGTTGATCACAGAAGTGGCACCATTTTGTATTTTTAGATGAATCCCAGTGCCTTGTACAGCATCATGATAGACGGTCCTGTGCGTGGAGACTCCAAGGAGAATGAACACTGCCATATTGTACTTGTCATCATTGCATGGGCTCAGCAACTGGTACGATGGTAGAGAGTGCTACTGGGTACACAACATCACCTATGGTTTGAGTGGTTGGTAATTTGGACAACCACCATAACATTTCTGATGTGTTAAGACCAGTGGCTGTGCTCTATTTTTGATGTGTTTGTGATGATATCTTTAAACATCGTAATGCAGGATCGCATGCTCATACTGGTAATGCAGGATCGCATGCTCATACTGCCCTGACTTACTTAGATAGAGAGGGTGTTCGACTGTTTCCCTGGCCAGCATGTTTTCCTGGTCTCTCATCCACTGAAAATGTCTGGTCATGGGTTGCCAAAAACTGGGATGCCACTACTCACCAGCCACTATGATAAACTCTGGCGTAAGGTTGAAGCAGATAGATGACATCCCTGTATCTATAGTTCAAGATCTTCGCTGCGCTGTTTAATATAAAATGTCCAATCAAAACACTTTCAACTTTTTAAATTTCCAGTTGTTGTTTTACCTGAGCAACTAGTTTCAGCATTACATTACACCATCTTCAGACACCATGACCTACGTATAGGAAGAACTGCAACTCTGGTCCAATCAAAACAGGGGTCATCATTCAGTGATTGATATCCATAGATTTCTACTTGACACAGCGAAACGTTCAAACATCATTTGAGTCAGCTAGTAATGATCGAAGGGATCACTGTATCAATTTGGAATCTACAGATACTAATCACTGAATGCTGCCCCTATTTTGACTGGACTAGAGTTGGGATTCTTCCTGATGTCAGTCATGGTGCCTGAAGATGGCATAATGTAGCACTGAAACTGGTTGCTTGAATAACATAATAACTGGAAATTTAAGACAGCTGAAGGTATTTTGATTCGATATTTTACATCCCTGTATCTGTCATGCAAGTTCAGTTCAACATGATACCCAGCTGGACTAGGGATGCTGATGCGGCTAGAGATGACAGTTCTGTGTACACCCAAATCACCTATAAATTTTTTCATGTATTCTTGCTAATCTACTGTACACACAGAATAAGTAAACTTTCATTATTTTCTTGCTCCTTGGTGTTGCATTCTTATTGGTGGGCAGTGTATGTTAACACATGCTCTTTTAGACGAACCCTTGGTCTTCTTCAATGAAACTTATTCCACCCACGGGTGCCTAATAGACTGAGGAGCAGCACAGCAGCCAAATACATATTCAACCGCTCACCTTTAGCTGCAGAGCATCTCTTAAGGTCATCTTATTGTCATTCCATTTCTTCTTCATATCTATTGCTGATAGGGATCGATGGCCTTTGCAGTCTGATGCCTTCAATCCCCACAAACCAACCTATTGCTGATGCAGGGATACCATTGATGAACTGCTTACAGCAGGAAAAGGATTGTGGCACTCTACACCTAAATTATATCAACAGTATTTGCCAGAACTTATTTATTTTAGATCTTACTATTGAAGTATTTACAGTTCTTACTGTACATCAGGCACCAAGCCAAGAAAGCCACTGCAGTCAACAAAGACTCCAGAGTTGTATACCTTTGTGATACAATCCTAAATGATATTGTAACCATGAAACATACCTGTTTTCAAGTGAGTTCTGTGGCTACAGTGTAAAATGTGTGTACTGTTCCATTCCACTGTGTTTTAATCATCTTACTGAAACTCCAGTGACAAATGAGGTATGAATGTACAAAGTCTTGGTGAAGGACATAACTTTGACTGTCATCATGCTCGGAAGGACGTCCTATCCATGATACTCCTCACCCCTCCCAAAGTGCTATCTGCTGTTCCCACCCCCCCTTCCCCAACCAACATAACATCCTGTATCAAACCTACATTGCTTTCATTCCCAATCCTTTCTGCATGGTTCATATCCCTGTGAAAGACCACATTGCAAGACCTGCCCAATTAACTTTCCCAGCACAACCTACTCCAGTCCTGTCACAGGCTTATTCTACCCCATCACAGGCCACTTGTGAAAGCATCCATGTCATATACCAGCACTCCTGTGATTTCTGCATTTTAAATGTGTACAACCACCAACCAGCTACCTTCTGTCCACCAGACTGAATGGTCACCACCAAACTGTGACCAAGCACAGAATTGACTACCCACAAGCAGAATGTGCTGCTAAGTGCAACAGGCTCAAGTTCAACAGCTGCTTACAACCCGTGCAACCTTGGTATTCCTCCCCTCTCCTCTCAGCAGCACCTTTTCTGATCGGAATTATGCTTGCAACACATCCTTTATTCCCATAAGCCTCCTGGCTTCAGTCTCTGCTAATCCATTGCACCCACACCGTCTACACAACTGCCTTCCTTTGCTTCACCCTGTCACCTCATCCAAACCCACTCCTTCCTATCATCATCATCATCGTGTGCCACACGAATTAACTGGCTCCAGTGTCTTTGTGTTGCATTCCTATCCTGTGCAACGGATGTCCTGAGCTCTCCCTCTCACATACCTATCCATCCTACACACCTGTTGCCTCTCTTCAAGCTGTCAGTCACTCTTCGCAACTCCTCCTCTCACTTCCTGTCCCTTTTTCCTTTTAATCACCCTAGACACCTTTTGCCTCCCTTAGAGACCACAGTCTCCCTGCTAAACTGCATTCCCAGCATCATGTCCTCTGTCAGCATAAAGTAGCTGCAGAGGGAGGACGAGGGGTCACACGCCGCTCTTGGGCTCATAAATGATTAGTCCTAAAGCTAGCAAAGTTTTCATTCTTTTTTCTGTGCCTGCATACAAACGTGCATCCAAACTATTCCATGAGTGGTCTCCTTTAGTCAGAAATTCTATATAATAAATACACTGAAGTGCCAAAGAAACTGGCAATGCATGTATATTCAAGGACAGAGATATGTAAAGAGGAAGAGTACAGCACTGTGGTCTGCAACGCCTGTATCAAACAACAAATGTCTGGCGCAGCTGTTAGATTGATTACTGCTGCTACAATGGCAGGTTATAAAGGTTTAGGTGAGTTTCAATGTGGTGTTACAGTTGGCACACAAGTGATGGGGCACGGCATTTCCGACTTAGTCATGAAGTGGGGATTTGCCCGTATGACCATTTCACGAGTGTACCATGAGTATCAGAAACCCAATGAAACATCAAAACTCCGACATCGCTGTGGGCGGAAGAAGATCCTGCAAGAACAGGATCAGAGATGCCTGAAAAGAACCATTCAATGTGACACAAGCGCAACCCTTCTGCAAACTGCTGCAGATTTCAATGCTGGGTCAACAACAAGTGTGAGCGTGTGAATCATTCAAAGAAACATCATCGATATGGGATTTTGGAGCTGAAGGCCCATTTGTGTACCCTTGATGACTGCATGACACAAAGCTTTTTTAACATTACTATCATTTATTCTTTTTTAGTTAGCTCATTGTTACTTGAAGTTTGGGTGTGAGGTTTACTGGTTATTGTGGGACGCCCTGAATATTGTGATAGTATTTTGATAGACACACAAGTTGTTCCTCTTAGATCCATTTAATCCTTGAGCGAGCACATCTATGTATAAAACACATCAGCTACAGATAACATTGTCTTGAACCATTCCATTGTTGTTCCACAACAGCAAGCCCATAACTATTCCTTCATTATTGCTTCAGCTAACTCAGTGGAAAGCTGTGCTGTCATACATCCAAGTGAGCAGTAGTAATATAAAATAAACAGTGAGCTTGGTGAGAAAAAAAATGATCTGTGCAAGAAAATTATCCAGATTCTGAGCTGGCAGTGCAATCCCACAATGAGGCAGATAATTAGCAATCGAATAAGTGGCTGGCTGGGATCTAATGCAACTGTGCTATTTAATGCTACGCTGGACTCACATTCAGGAGGACAATGGTTCAAACCCGTGCCTGATTATCCTGATTTAGGTTTTCCACGATTTCCCTAAATCGCTTAAGACAAATGTCGGGATTGTTCCTTTGAAAGGGCATGCCAGTTTTTCCTACGCCATCCTCTCTAATCAGAGCTTGTGCTCCATCTCTAATGATGTTGTTGTCAACTGGAAATTAAACCCTAATCTCTTCCTCTTTAATGTTTTGAGTGGGTCATTACTGTGAGGCAACAGAGTGATACAATGAATGTTTATTTTGTTACTGTTTAATCAAGCAGTAATAATGTAAGTTTATTTTATTGTTGTTTAATTAAAATAAGAATAAACTGTGATTTTGCTCATACATGTTTACCTTGGTAACATAAAGGCAGGTATTCTTTACATGCATACAAAGTACACTATGTACCCACTCTTGTCATGAAAAATGGCATCCCCGCGTGAGTGTATACACAAAGTTATGAGCAAAAATTTCCTGAACAGCAATGCCCTTTTCACTTAACTTTCTCTTATCTATCAAAATATAACTATTGTTCTGCTGTAAAGGAACTAACTTTATTTATTTATCTTAGTTTCTTGAATTTCTTCTAAACAAATTCTCTCCCATTCATCATGAATTTTCGTGTACTGTTTTAGATTTCTATTGCTGATTTATATTCCATTAACTAGTTTCTACCTAAAATTATAGGAATACTGAGTCTCTTAACTACTGGCAATGATAGCTCCATTTTGAAATCATCCAATTTCAAATTTATTAAAACTGCTACTTCTACTACTACATATGTTGCCCCCTGTAATTCCCTCTATTTGTACACCAATTATTGGGAATCCTTTAAACTTTCACCTTTCACAAAACAATTATGTTTAATAATGTTGCATCATTTCCCACATGCAATATAATGTCTACTGACTGTGCACTTTTACTTGGCCCTTGAGTGGAGAATACTGGGAGGGAAAAAAAAGAGGAGAGAGAGAGAGAGAGAGAGAGAGAGAGAGAGAGAGAGAGAGAGAGAGAGAGAGAGAATTTGTAATGGATTAATGCACCACAAAAGTGACATTAAAGTTGATGATGACTCACTAGAAGGACCAGACACAGCCTCTTCACTCATTTCTGTAAATAATATTAACAATCACTAAGCACAACACCGCACACAGATCAACACTGCACTGACAATGGCTACTTATTGTAATGGTACACAATATTTTACATAGCTAATGCTGACAATAAGCGTAAACTTTCCAGAGAAGGATGAAGTCCGGTGACTTCCAATGAGCACAGAGGCACTAAGTAACAGTGTGTGACCAGTAATGTTTCATTGTCTAATCGCCCTTCAACCAAAAGCTTGCTCCATTTTATAGTAGGTTCTTCAAACAATTAATCCTGAAGTGGGAATGTTTGGGTATTGCCGATTACATGTCAGTCACGCAGGGAACCAGCTTTATTATCGCACTCACACACTATGTTCAGGATACAGCTTATGATGATGGTGTGATGGCGAGTACACTTTTCCATAAATATATTTATGCTATAACAAAAGAGTCAATGAACAACTGACAAAATAAATTCTGATTGCAATGTCCATCAACTGGCCATTGTGATAATGGTGTCACACGGTAGTTCCACTCGAACATTGTCCTGGACGGTACACACTCCTCAGTGATGAGCATGTAAACCAATTGCTTGACTGTGAGACAACAATGGGCAAGCAATGAAGCAAAATTTCTTAACAATTGTGAGACACCGTGAATTTTGTGGACACAGTGAAACAAAAGAGAAAAATGAATGGAGTGTGCCAAACAAACTTCTGTGTGTGTTGGTGAGGAGTTTCCATTAAGTTCATCCCACGCGGTCTGTGGCTTGCAGAAATATGTGTATCATATGATGGCTCAGCTTGCATTACTTGTTACTTCTACCTGACATGTATACGTGTGTGCCCACAAAAGCTGCCGGACTTTTGCCTAATGATGGAGTGTGTGTGCGGGCAGATATTTGACACAGCTAACTTGTGCAGTCTGGTCCATTCACACATTTTTGTAGCCCGACTGCCATAATTTCTTAAATTTGCAGGCTCTTAGCACCTAATCGAATGTATATTGCACTCTTGACTTGGAATATTTATAATGTCTTCTTGTTATGTTCTATGATAATGCTAACTAGATGAATTCTTTCTCTATCTTGGATGTTTGACATATGAAACCTGTTGATGTGAAAATCCAAGAGTGGTGTCACCTATATCATTACTAACCACACGGCTGTGTCTACATTTCTTTCCCATTCTTTATGTATCAAAGCACCTTTCTTATTTTTACTCCCTAATTTCCCCGATGTACCTAATTGTTATACATATTCCAGTAATGAAGAAACTTTTTCCCTAATCTCTTGCCAAATGTTTTTCCCATAATCAAAATGATAATCTGTTAGGAACTATTTCAAGAAGGTTCTCCCCCTGATTTCGATTTATTAAGATTTTATTTGATAAAATTGGGAAACCTTACTATTTTTTTAAAGTAAGGCATTGAAATTAAAATTATAATTGTAGATTGTGTTATACACCATCGGTATCTTTTAAATTAGTTTTTGAAATCATTGTTTTGTGGTCTTTGGTCTGAAGACTAGTTTGATGCAGCTCTTCACACTACTCTATCGTGTGCAAGTCTCTTTATCTCCGATAACTATTACAACCTACATAAATTTAAACTTGCTTATTGTATTCAGCTCTTTGACTCTGGGCACTGACAACATCTGCGTTGAGCACCCGTAAGCTCCACACACACTCTCTTAATCCCCCACCTCTACAATTTTTATTCCTCAAACTTCCCTCCAATAGTAACTGATGATTCCTTGCTGTATCTCAGTGTGTCATATCAACCAATCCCTTCTTTTAGTCAAGTTGTGCCACAAAATCTCCCCCCCCCCCCTTCCCCTCCCCAATTCCATTCTGTTCCTCCTCATTATTTACCCATCTAATATTCAGTATTCTTCTGTAGCAGTTATAAAAAAACACTGTGTTCTACAGACAAATGTCCTTGATGGGTGACTGAACAGACATCTCCACATTTTTAAATTATTTTTATTCGGTTTTAACGTTTTGAACTCAGGTGCCACCCTTGTGAATACTTGCTACAACCCATGGGTCTTTTTCGATACTCCCACCCAACACTAGGTTCCCTGGATTCCAGAGATGTGAACTGGCTGTCCAAGAAATTCTTACATCTTGTTAGGCTCATGGACTCCATTAGGAAATTCCCTCTCCCAATTATTTGTTTATTTGGTAGTATTTCTGTATTTACTTAACATTATTGTTATGATATTATGTCGGGGATAAACACTGGAACTACTAAACCAATCTTGATGAAATTTTGCAACCATGTGTAAGTTGGTCCAACTTAGAAGATTGGATAGTTTTTATCTTGATTATTGACCTCAATATTTGTTACTGCAAATTAAATGTTTATTATATGACAATACTTTGTATTTATTTGTAAATTTTATGATTCCTAACAGACGACATCACAGTGTCGCGCATGCACAAAAAAACCAATCAGCTCTGCCACAGACATTTGCAGCTTGGCCTAAGACTCTATCCCCAGAAGCAATGAGTGCACATACACTTTTCAGGGCCATTTTGAAACACTTGTTGGCTCATAGCGGTGGATTCTTTTAGCAAGTTCCCATTTGCTGTGCCTATGCCTTCTACCACATCACATAGCGCCATTCAAGCATTGTCCTCCATATTTTGCATAGCAGATCTTCCAGAAATATTTGTGTCAAACATTGAACCATAGTTCACTTCACGTGATTTTGAACAGTTTTGTGAATGAAATGGCATTCGTCACCTAACAAGTGCTCCATTTCACCCCCAGTCCAATGGAGAAGCAGAATGCTTCATACACACTTTTAAACAACAGATGGCCAAGCTTCACGCCACCCACACACAGGAACAGGTGCTGCAACTCTTGCTCACCTCCTATTGCTGCATCCACAAGACGGACTATAAAAGGTGAAACTTCCGCATGGCCGTTACCATCGGATGCTGCTACACTTGCTACACCCACTGCAGCATCCTGCGTCTCCAATGATCTGTAAGTATTTTGTTGTGCCATACGATCTTGTTCTTTTCAGAGATATTAATAAATGGTTTAAAGCCAACTCACTGACATTAAACTTGGAAAAGACTCACTATATGCAATTCAGAACCTGTAAGAGGTTTTCACCCAGCATATGCATAAAGTATGAAGAAGAGCAGATAGAAGAGGTTGATAGTCTTACATTCCTGGGATTACAACTTGATAATAAATTCGGTTGGGAGGAGCACACCACAGAACTGCCTTAACAAAACTGTATTTGCAATTCAAGTGTTAGCATACATAGACGACATAAAAATGAAAAAGCTTGCATACTTTGCCTACTTTCATTCCATAACGTCAGATGGAATAATATTTTGGGGTAACTCTTCAAGTCAAACAAAAGTTTTCAGAGTCCAAAAGCGTGTAATACATATTATTTGTGAAGCAAATTCACGGATGTCCTGTAGAAACCTCTTCAAAGCACTGGGTATACTAACCACTGCCTCTCAGTATATTTACTCCTTAATGAAATTTGTCCAAAATAATATCTCTCTTTTTCCAACAAACAGCTCAACTCATACATACAATATCAGGAACAAAAATGATTTGCACAAGGACTTAAAAGCACTTACTTTTGTTCAAAACGGGGTCCACTACTCAGGAATACTCATCTTCAATAATTTGCAAGCAAACATTAAAAATTTATTCATGCTTTCCTGGCGATCTGTTGACATCTTGGATATTCGGGAATCCAGCCGGATGTTCGCGTTGTTCTCGCACGATATTTCAACAGCGTACCTCGCTGTCTTCTTCAGGTGCTACCTGAGACTGGTCCTTGGGTCGATCGAGTCCAGTATTTATGCCTGGGAGGAGCTGGGCGTTCCCTAATCGGTCCGCGCCGAGTCGAGTGTTCCATCTGTGGTCCGCGCCCGCCAGACTCGGCTTCAACGGACCCCTCCAATCGCGGATGTTCCGACTGCCGTCGGCGCCGGTTTTGGCCGTCCTCAACGGTTGTGGTTGTCATTTGAGGTGTGTCAGACCCAATCTGAGATGTTGGGTACTCTATCTCGTGACTGTTACTACGGTTTCCACTTCTGTTGTGTGCTGGGTGCTCCCTAATCGGTCTGCACCGCGTCATGTGTTCCATCTGAGGTCCGCACCCGCCAGATGCGGCTACATTGTCCCTCTCTGGTCGTCGGTGTTCCCTCCGCCGTCCGTGCCCGGCCTGGACGTCTTCTGAAGTCGAGTTCATGATCTGGGGGTGTGTCAGATCTGGTCTCTAATGTCCATCACCTTGTCTCACGGCTGTTTCCTTGGTCTCCACTTATATTTCTTACAGAATCCCGGAGTGTCCTGCGTTGAGTTTTCACAAGCTCAAGCGCAGGATTCCAGGTGGTGCTGATTTGGTATCCCGAGTCACGGTTGATTAGATTGTCTGTGACCTTAATCTCAATTGCTTCTTTAATGACACTGTCCCAAAAATCTTGAGGTCTGTGTCACAATCTTGATGTCACTGTAATCCATTGAATGACCAAGTTCCAGACAATGCTCTGCTATGGCTGATTTAGTTGCCTGCCTGAGTCTGGTATGTCTCTGGTGTTCTTTACACCTGATGTCCACAGTTCTGGTGGTCTGGCCAATGTATGAATCCCACACTGGCATGGTATGTTGTAAATACCTGGCTTGCGTAGCCCCAGGTCATCTTTTACATTCCCCAGCATAGCCCCAATTTTGGTGGGTGGGCAAAATATGCTCTTGATGTCATATTTCTGGAGAATCCTGCTGATCTTGGTAGAGATAGGTCCGGCATATGGTAAGTATGCCATCTTCTTTGCCTCTTCTGGTTCTTCTTCTGGATCCTTTGGCCGGTTGGCAGGTTGAAGTGCCTTCTGGATATCTCTAGAGGAATACCCATTCCTGCTGAACACTGACTGTAAGTGTTCTATTTCTGTGGCCAGACTATCAGGATCTGACAGAGTTTGTGCTCTGTGGACCAGTGTTTTGAGCACTCCATTCTTCTGTGCCGGATGGTGGCAACTGCTGGCTTGAAGGTATAAGTCAGTGTGCGTAGGTTTGTGGTACACACTGTGTCCAAATGTGCCATCTCCCTTTCTCTTCACCAGAACATCCAAGAATGGAAGTATTCCATCCTTCTCCATTTCCATTGTGAACTTAATGTTCGGATGGCAAGAGTTCAGTGCAGTTGAGCAAGTGGCCAACACGCTTCCTTCTAGTGGGGCCGAAGAGATCCGAAGAGAGACCTGCAGGGCGCTCACCAAGACCAAACCACCCAAATCCAACATTTCAGGTGATGAAAGGGTGCACACTGAGGCGACTCTGTGAGGATGACAGCATTGTGGTGTTGCCCGCAGACAAGGGGAACTCCACAGTCATCCTACGAAAAACAGAATATGACAGAAAGGTGCAACAACTTCTGGAGGATCCTGCATACAGGTCAATAGCTAGTGACCCTACAGAGAAGTGGACAAAAAGACCAGGGCTCTGTTGAAGGAGACAGACCTGCCTGAACAAGTCATCAAGAAGCTGCATCCCAAAGCAGCAACACCACCTAGACTTTATGGACTCCCCAAGATTCACAAGGATGGGGTTCCACTGCGACCTATTGTCAGCGACATTGGTGCAGCAACTTACCCTACTGCGAAATACCTGAAGAAGATGTTGACACCACATGTGGGTAAATGTGCACATCACATCCGGAACTCAGAGGATTCCCTACAACGACTGGTCCAGCAACACATCACAGACACAGACATCATTGATAGTTTCGATGTGGTGTCTCCCTTTACACGTGTACCACAGAAGGAGTCACTTGAGCTTATTGGAGAGAAGTTCGATGGGGCTCTCCTTGACCTGTTCAGGCATGTACTGACATCGATGTACTTCCTATATGGGGGTCAATTTTATGAACAAACAGAAGGGGTGGCGATGGGCAGCCCTGTATCACCAGTGGTGGCCAACCTATTTATGGAAAGGTTTGAAGAGGAAGCCCTCTCTTCAGCCACATATCAACCCAAGTGCTTTTTTAGGTATGTGGATCATACCTTTGTCATCTGGCCCCATGGTAGAGGGAAGTTAGATGAGTTCCTGCTACATCTGAACTCTTGCCATCCGAACATTAAGTTCACAATGGAAATGGAGAAGGATGGAATACTTCCATTCTTGGATGTTCTGGTGAAGAGAAAGGGAGATGGCACATTTGGACACAGTGTGTACCACAAACCTACGCACACTGACTTATACCTTCAAGCCAGCAGTTGCCACCATCCGGCACAGAAGAATGGAGTGCTCAAAACACTGGTCCACAGAGCACAAACTCTGTCAGATCCTGATAGTCTGGCCACAGAAATAGAACACTTACAATCAGTGTTCAACAGGAATGGGTACTCCTCTAGAGATATCCAGAAGGCACTTCAACCTGCCAACCAGCCAAAGGATCCAGAAGAAGAACCTGAAGAAGACAACGAGGTACGCTGTTGAAATATCGTGCGAGAACGACGCGAACATCCGGCTGGATTCCCGAATATCCAAGATGTCATTAAAAATTTAGTTACAAATAAAGATCAGTTTAAAAGGAGCCTGAAAGACTTACTAGTGGCCAACTCCTCCTACTCCATTGATGAATTTTTAATAGAAACAAATGATGTATTGTATATATATTCAGATTATTCTACTCCATAAAGAATTTTTAATAGAAACAAATGATGTATATTTACCCATACTATTAGTATTGTTATTTCAGTTTTTTATAAAAAAAAATTGACATGTTTCACTTCCACGAGGATCTCCTCAGCATGGATTTATGGAACGAAAATCTAATCTAATCTAATGGCAACTGTGGGCGTTGGGAAAGAGGTGTGATCCAGGAATACACTGGCTCTTTTATGTACTTGATTGCAGCCCCGATGGTTTGCAGTGCTGCCACCAGAACCAAATCCATGTGTGTCATGTGCTCCATGATTCTGTTGCTTTTCTTCCTCCAGATTTGTGGGCTCACAGCACGGCATATCCTTCGCAGCCGCCTGCAGGTGACAACAGAGCACCCCAGGAGGAGCAGATGGATGACGTGCCCTCATCCCCACCTTCCCTGCTCGCCGACCAAATGGACCTGGACCCGCCACCACCATCACTGTCATCACCCCAGGACGTGCCCTCAGGCAGCAGTTTTCCAAAGGATGTTTCTGTTGCCTCACAAGCCAGATGATGGGATACAGTTGGGAATACACTGTCCTCCAAAGTCATAGCTCCTGGCTCACCTCTACATCCAGTTTCCCCTCCATTGTCATTCGCATCCTCCCTACACAACAACAGTGCAAAATTTTGAGGGGGGAGGGGGGGGGGAGAGGAATTTTCTGGCCCAGCACATTGGTCGCCAAAGATGTAGCGCAAAGATCGATAGTAGGCACTGGATCAAGCGTGCCTATCACGAAAGAGACACATCCACAAGCAACACGCCACCAACACTCTCTCGACAGCAAGTATTTAGGCCATCGCCACTGACCGGAAGGTGTCACTGACTCACTCATCCGAGTTGGCATCTGACAGTATATCGCTGAGCGGGCTCAGTACACATAATAGGCTACGGCAGTACACAGCGACCCGGTGACTATAGCAAGAGGACTATTACTGATGAGCCTGTACCACAACACATGTACTCTATTCAAGTTAAATATCCTGTTCATGTAAATATAGAACAGTATTAATACACATGTACATTTGTATTGTAGAAAGAGGATATCAGCCACCCATAACAACATCCTCCCCTTTACTTCCTTGCAGTACTAAACTGAATTTTTCACGTGTCAAAAATCTGATGTGTTCGGCTGATTCACAAAAAACATTATTATATGCCGATGATCCACGCCGCTATTTTACATGAAATAAATTAGGGAAAATATGGGAGCCATGTAAACAAGGGCCGACCACGGTGATCTCGCGGTTCTAGGCGCGCAGTCCGGAACCGCGCGACTGCTACGGTCGCGAGTTCGAATCCTGCCTCGGGCATGGATGTGTGTGATGTCCTTAGGTTAGTTAGGTTTAAGAAGTTCTAGGGGACTGATGACCAAAGATGTTAAGTCCCATAGTGCTCAGAGCCATTTGTAAACAAGGAAAACTGCATGCATCAATCTTAGGCATATTTAAAGCCCAGACATTGGGACACCTTTACACAGTACATCCAAAACAATGTGAATGCCCTTTTTTTTCTTTTTTGTGAATATTCCTGGACCAACATCTTTCAAATTTTTGGGAACAGTTAATGGTCGAGTGTTCAATGGATATCAAGATGCCAGGAGTCACAATTACTGGAAGAAGACAATCATTGGGACTCGACACTTGCTGATGCAGCACTGACATCCACACAGAATAGTATTTGTCATCTGTTTGCAATTATGTTGACGACATGTTATCCAACACAATCATAGACTTTGTGGGAAAAATATAAAAACTATAGGACCAAAGACGTCTTGCATCAAGTAAAAAAAAAAAAAAAAAAAAAAAAAAAAAAAAAAAAAAAAAAAAAAAAAAAAAAAAAACACCAATGTCCAAATTTAGATTTTGCACCAGAAATGTATAATGAAGCATCAGAGTGGATCAAAGATTATGTATTTTAATTTCAAATTTGCCACTTAGTCATTATGGTATGCCATCACCTGATCGCCCAACCACCGATTTAGATTTAGTTAACTGTGATTTGCAATGATAAAAACAGTATAATGACATTGACTTAACTACAATTATTGTGAAGAATGAGCCAATACTGACAGCTGCAGAAAAAAATATTTATTACGGATTATGCTGACAGTTGATGCTGAACCAGGTAGTATATATACATATATATATATATATATATATATATACAACATGGAAACGTTGTGACATTTTTAATATCATTAATCCTTGCGAAGATATGGTCGCAACAGAAAACTGCATTGGCAATTGCATCATCAGGCACTACTGTCACTTTGTTAGATGGTGGACAAACAGCACATTCAGCATTTATGTTGCCATTAGACACTGCCACATTAAAAAAAAGTGGAATTGTTGCAGTGTTGCAAAAGAGTTCAATTATAATTTGGGATAAGTGTACTATGAATCATAGAGATCTACTCGAAGTATTTCATAAAAGCAACAATAAATTTTTATGTAGTACTGTCTTACTACTGTCTGGTTACTTCTGGCACACATTACCAGTCATTCCTCGCTCTACTTTTGCCAATGAAATTACCGCATGTTTAAAACAATTGTTTTTATAAAGAAGTGTCAAGACACTTTGACTAACCACGAACATGCGAGTAGGCATAAGTATTTCCTATCCAATTGCTGGATATTGGAAACAGTGAAAGTGAAATGCAGCAAAATACGAAATACACAAGAGTGGCAAAATACGAAATACAAAAGAGTGCAAGACAATTTCTGTACTGTTGTTGAGACAAAAACTGAACTAATTGAGTTTGTCTTCCTAGGTATATTGAATAATTACTTAGATCATAATTGGCTCAGTAATCGTGTTATTTTGGCAGCAAGAAATGTTGATGTTGACGAAATTAATTTCCAGATACAACAGTTGTTGCCCAGTGATTTGATGTCTTTTAAATCAATCAACACAATAGTTGATGAAAACGAAGCCATAAATTATCCAACAGAATTTTTAAATTCTCTGGATATACTAGGAATGCCACCACATAATCTTCAGTTGAAGACTGGTTCACCAATTATTGTTCTCCGCAATTTAAACCCACCTAGATTATGCAACGGTACACATCTGGTCATTAAAAGGATTACCAGAAATGTTCTCAAAGCAACCATTTTGGCGGGAAAATTTAAAAGAGAAATCGTCCTGCTGACCGTATTCCAATAATACTGTCAGAATCTCCAATACCATTTAGAAGGCTTCAATTTCTGATTCGTTTGGCTTTTGCAGTGACCATCAATAAGTCTCTAGACCAAACAATGTTTACTTGTGGCTTAGACTTGGAAAGTACATTATCTCCATGGGCAACCTTGTCACCAGCTCACATATGTTGGCGAAAGAAAGGTTAACCAAAGATATTGTGCACCAATTAGTACTTAAATAACTGAAAATTTTAAATTGTGATGACTTAAAATAATGGAAATAATAGTTAAAAATCAATGTTATCTACCTCATTTATAAAATACAATTTTTATATGTTATTACTTTATTAAGTATTTTGTAAATACATCATTGATTACAAACTGTAGTTGAATATGAGATGAATAAAATGTAAAATTAAAAACTGTATGTTGGTTTGTTGTTAATTTCAACATTCCAATACATTACCAATCACTTTTAGATTTTGGCATACCATTTCATTCTAAATCCCCTACATTTTAAAATCAGCTAAACTATTTTCAGTTTTATTAGTGAATATTAGTTTCATTATATTGTAAAGATGAGTAGAAAATGAATTCGACCTATTATAACTATTGAGCCACAGCAACACAGGGCTAGGTCAGCTAATGTGTGTGTGATATGTCTCCCCCCTTCTTTTCTGCTTTCCTCTTAGTTCTTCATTGCACTTATCATCCTGTCAACCTGTCTTTAGTTATCGCTCTGTCCTCCAATTATCTCTGGAAAGCACCTGGCATGGTGCTTACTAAAATGTCCTTTGATCTCCTCTCTCATTCTTCTTGGCCGCACACCAGAAGGGGCCCCTCAACCTGCAGTCTGGAGTGTCCTACTTCCCTTCCGGAAGCTATGAATACACATGCACAGAGTGAGTGAATGAGGGAGTAAGTAAGTAAAAGAGACAGAGAGAGAGAGAGAGAGAGAGAGAGAGAGAGAGAGAGAGAGAGAGAGAGAGGGGGGGGGGGGTCTGTCAGAAGTATAGAAGTAGGGATGGGGTGGGGGAAGTTTCTGTCAGAAGGATTCGATGTAGTGTCTGCAAACAACATTTTTTTAATGCACCTTTGTGCTTCAGAGTGATTAGAAGGATAAATATGTTTCGTTTATTTCTATATTTTAATATCATTTTAATAGAACCTCCCAAATACATAACACTGAAATTTACAAAATACATTATGTAAGACGCTGACACGACCACAAATGTGTGGTAATGTTTACTGTCCAATTACAAATGAAACAATAATATCAGATAAAGTACTTGTGCAAGAAGAATTTACAAATTGCTGTATACATCAACATACCTGCTCTTCTGTATGACACAAAGTATACCTGCACAATATCAGCCATCAAATGACCACCTCATTCATTTACTATTTGTCTTTTATGGCAACATTGTAAATAAACTGACTCAGGAACTGCAATTTGTTACCTGCATTTGCTGTTGAGCTATCTCCAATGAAATGACAGCCTCCTCCAGCCCTAATCAGCTTTGATTGGCACTTCCTAAAATAACATTGGGTAGATCTGGAGGGAAAGCATTAGTCAGAAACTATGATTTATTCAACTTTTAACCAGCTTTGTTGATCAAACATAATTACAGTTGAATGCTAGGTCTCTTTCTAACTCAGTATTATAGAAAAAGTAAGCAACTCCTTTTTTATTATTTTTATTATAAAATGAAAACAATACTTTTCCCACACAAAAGTTTGGAATGTCAACAACAAAATTACTATGTTACTAAAGTTTGTCCTTTATTTAATAAATATTCATTCACCCACGCTAAAAAGTACTCAACTTTCTTTTTTAAAAGAAAGAGCTTTTCCTTTGTTATGTCATGGCCATCATACAGAGATTCCTTAAAGCATTTGCTAAATTCACCAGTTTTTCTCTTCAAACCTGAAATCAAATAAAAATAGTAGCATGTACAGCAATTAGCTAAATGGAATTACAAGAATGACCATACCAACCTGATTTTTTTATTTTATAGGCAAGAGTAAACAGTTGATGGATATCACTCAAGCCAGCCTGTACATAGAAATAAGGTCTGCTTTCCTCAGGTCCACAAAGCACTTTCATTACATCATCATAAATAGTTTCTTCAGTATGTCCAAAGCACTGTAATGCACACATAAAATAATGCAGTAACAGCATAATCCACTGTAGACAATATGAATTAATGACAACTATTAAGGTTCTCCTCGAGGATCCTATAACATCAATGACATCGGAAATAGACTGCTGGCTAATTTGAACATGCTTGTAGAAAGAAATCAGCTGTGACCATGCTGAATGATCCGTCATGCAAACTGAATCCCATTCCTCACAAATACAAAGCCTATGTCTTAAATTGTTGCACTGCATCACCTGGAGGATACCATCCACTTGTCATTTCCGTTGCCCCTGTACCATGATATACAAGGTTTTTCACTCAGTGGCCCTTGAGTGATACAGCTAACTCCAAACAACTGAAACATACCTGATGGACTCAAATTCTGCAACTTCCAATACGTCTAAATTTTTAAGAATATATAGTTCAAAGTGTGAACCAGACAAGGCATAGGCAAGATATGGTCAAAGAACAGAAGTGGAAGCTATGAAAGTGGCATGTGGAGCACAGTAAGGTAGGAGGGCAGATTAGAGGGAGAGCACTGGGAAAATAATGTGAGGAGGTAAGATGACTGAAACTGAGGTCCATGAGGATAGGGAGATGAGGAGGAAAAGGAGAGGAGGGGGTTGGGAGAAGAGTCTGAAATTGCTACAATTCTTATTATATATAAATTTTTAATAGCTTTTTGAATATGTACATAATTTCCAGAGAAAATACTATAAAACAAAGAAACAGAACTGTGATGTAGTAGTTAGTTTCATAATTAACCATGGCAGTGGTTGTGCTTGGTATGCTAGACATGGCAACAACAAGGGTGATAGTACTTTTTTAAATTATAATAAAAAGATGTTATCTTTTTCTTAGCTTAAATGTGACACACAAAAGGGAACACAGCAATAATAAAAAATAGTCTGCTTTGAAACCATGATAAGAATCCTTCAGAATTGTAAATAAACCAAGAAACATCTACTGCTTTTCTATGTCATCCACTGTACCTTCTTTGGATTCAGCAAATCATGAGCCGAAACAGATCAATTTGTCTTTTGACTGGCTTCATAAAACCTTTACTCCATAAATGAGTTACTTTCTGCAATATTTTAAAATGCAAAAGTAAACAACGCGGAACTCAAACCTAACTGTTACATTCAGTACATCATCATCGACTTTTAAGCACTTTGATACTCTCACTTGACACAGAGTTTTCAATGATTCCTTTCTCTTTCCACAGTTTTTCCCTCTTTTTGTTTAGCTCTTCACCATCTGCCTAACTCTCCACAGTTTCTCTCTCTCTCTGTTTAACTCTTCACCATTTTTTAATTATCTTTCATTTGTAATGAAGAACTGGTTCTCTCAAACACTCACATAACTTTTCTCCTCCTTTCTGACTGTACCTTCTTTGAACATCACAAATGGATTAAGCACACAGAGGTCACCCACACCATTATTCCTTCTTCATCTGCATTTACTTAAAAACTAATTTCACATTTTGTCTTATTTTGTTTACAGGAATCACATTATTTTTAAATTGTCAGTACAGACCCTCTTCTGTAATACCACAATTGAACAGTAAAAAAGAAACCAGCAGACAAAATACAAACAAATCTCAATTAAATGTAACATAAGACTGAAGAGTGTGTTCAGGAATGAATATGTTAACAAAGAACAGTACCATATAACACTATGTGGTACAAACAACTGGACATCGTTTTATTTAAGGAAGCCTGTCCACTATACTCTACAGCACTTATATGGATCTCTTTACTTACAGAAAGAATATCCTGAACTACAGCATCAACTGCTATTTCTGTCGACTTGTAACTAAAGTTTGCACGTAGAACACCAGAGAGCCGTTCCAGTAGACAAGCAGCTTGGAGAGGTTGTTCTTTATGATCTCCATTGAAATACCTTGCTACATAACAATATGCCGCCAGAACGTTTATAATGTTCCATTTCACATCAGGAGCTGGAGGATGTTTCTGGAAAAAAAAAATAAATAAATAAATAAAAAAAATGTAGATATAAAACACCTGGAGCTATAGGAGTTTTTATCTATTAGTATTAAAAAATAAAACAAACTTATGAAACAATAACTTAAGTCCTATAATTAGCTTGCTGCCAATGTGAGGCTCAGTGTTTAATAGCCAGAAAGGATGACTATCAAAAAACCATCAGTGTGAGGTCGAAGTCATGCAGTTTTGATAGTCATACTTCTGAATCAAGTTGCTGGAAAATTTGACCATCCGCTGCTGACAGAGAGGTTTGTAGCTAAAATGTATAAGCAAAGATGCACTCATTGCAGTGTGTAGGAAATGAGTCTGTTACCCAAAGTAAGCTTGCACATGTCAATCCAACACAAGGCACTGATGATTGTATTATCCATTAGAAAGATGATGTACATAACAAGTTCCAAGTTCGTTCCATGTAGCCATGCAATAAACAATAAATTGTATCTAAGCTTTTAATATGTTAGCATAGGAAGATTGCTGAACTGTAAGAAGACTAATTTGGGAATGTCACAGAATAAAGAAGCATTGACTCTTGCATCACTTACTTACCTGGAAAACATCACACAAATGTTGTACCCCACCAACACTATTGTCACGACATAAAATTCTTCTTATTCTTGATATTTAAAAGTAAACTGAAAGAATATCATTTTCAAAGCATTGATGAGATCCAAAAAATTGCATGTGATAATTTAATGCCTTTAATGGAATGCACTTCAATATGTGTCCTCTGAAAGAAAACATCTTTCAGACCAATTTGTCAAAATAGTAAGGGACTTCCTTGAAGGGCACAGCACTAAAATACTGTACAATAAACAATAAAAGGAAGATTAGGGTCTAATGTCCTACTGATGAAAACATCATCTGTAATGGAGTAAAGGCTCAAATAGGGAAAGTATGGCAAAGGAAATCAGCTGTGTCATTTCAAAGTAACTATGCCATCGTTTGCCCTAAGTTGTTTTGGAAAACTATAGAAAATATAAAATTGGGTGGCCAGATGGGGATTCAAACTGCTATCTTCCTGAAATAAGTCCAGTCTTCAGACAATAAAATGTTTATGGCATAATTTCAGTCCTTTTAAACATCCCTTTATCTAAAGCTTACTGGCAGACTAAAACTAAATGCCAGACCAGGATCTGAACCCAGAACAACAACAAGGCTCTGGGTAAGGTGCTTCTCTGTAGTATTCTTTCTTTCCTGAGTAAGGTACGAAGGAGTGCTTTTGTAAGGTTTGGAGAGTAGGAGAGAGATTTCCTGGAAAAGGCAAGGTTCTGTATTCAAGTTCCTGACCAAAATACAGTTTTACCTGGCATGAAGTTTCAAAAACAGCACACAATCCTCTGCAAAGTAAAAGGTTCATTGTGGGTTCCTTCTATTTATCTGTTCATAAATACGATTCTTTATATATTTATTTTCCAAGGTAGGAGATGAGGTACTGGCGGAATTAAATCTGTGAGGACAGGGTGCGAGTCATGCTTGGGTAGCTCAGTTGGTAGCGTACTTGCCCGCAAAAGGCAAAGGTCCCGAGTTCGAGCCTCGGTCTGGCACACAGTTTTAATCTGCCAGGAAGTTTCATATCAGCGCACACTCTGCTGTAAAGTGAAAATTCCATTCAATTTCATTTTTATTCTGTCAAAGAAAGAAAGGAAAGACATATAATGTATTCTATACATTCTGCAAGAGGAGAGACACAATCACTATATATTGTTGACCAAAAGTAAATGAGGTATTACCTAAACTTTCAACAGGTGTGGTAGCATATTATTCCCATCAACTAAAAAGCTGAACCATTTCACAACTGTTACAGGCAGTTGAAAGAGTACTAGGCCCAGGTGAAAAGTATAACTGCATATCTGAGCAGAGAGGCAATGACTAAAAATAAAAAGAAATGATATCTGTTACGTATTATGACCCAGTAACACTAAGTCTACATGGGTAAATTTAATAAAAATCTTTCTTAATTAATACTCTGGCCAATAAAAAAAATTTGCCCTGCAGACAAAATGACAAGGGAGGGAGGGAGGGAGGGAGGGAGGGAGGGAGGGAGGGAGGGAGGGAGGGAGGGAGGGAGGGAGGGAGGGAGGGAGGGAGGGAGGGAGGGAGGGAGGGAGGGAGGGAGGGAGGGAGGGAGGGAGGGAGGGAGGGAGGGAGGGAGGGAGGGAGGGAGGGAGGGAGGGAGGGAGGGAGGGAGGGAGGGAGGGAGGGAGGGAGGGAGGGAGGGAGGGAGGGAGGGAGGGAGGGAGGGAGGGAGGGAGGGAGGGAGGGAGGGAGGGAGGGAGGGAGGGAGGGAGGGAGGGAGGGAGGGAGGGAGGGAGGGAGGGAGGGAGGGAGGGAGGGAGGGAGGGAGGGAGGGAGGGAGGGAGGGAGGGGAGGGAGGGAGGGAGGGAGGGAGGGAGGGAGGGAGGGAGGGAGGGAGGGAGGGAGGGAGGGAGGGAGGGAGGGAGGGAGGGAGGGAGGGAGGGAGGGAGGGAGGGAGGGAGGGAGGGAGGGAGGGAGGGAGGGAGGGAGGGAGGGAGGGAGGGAGGGAGGGAGGGAGGGAGGGAGGGAGGGAGGGAGGGAGGGAGGGAGGGAGGGAGGGAGGGAGGGAGGGAGGGAGGGAGGGAGGGAGGGAGGGAGGGAGGGAGGGAGGGAGGGAGGGAGGGAGGGAGGGAGGGAGGGAGGGAGGGAGGGAGGGAGGGAGGGAGGGAGGGAGGGAGGGAGGGAGGGAGGGAGGGAGGGAGGGAGGGAGGGAGGGAGGGAGGGAGGGAGGGAGGGAGGGAGGGAGGGAGGGAGGGAGGGAGGGAGGGAGGGAGGGAGGGAGGGAGGGAGGGAGGGAGGGAGGGAGGGAGGGAGGGAGGGAGGGAGGGAGGGAGGGAGGGAGGGAGGGAGGGAGGGAGGGAGGGAGGGAGGGAGGGAGGGAGGGAGGGAGGGAGGGAGGGAGGGAGGGAGGGAGGGAGGGAGGGAGGGAGGGAGGAGGGAGGGAGGGAGGGAGGGAGGGAGGGAGGGAGGGAGGGAGGGAGGGAGGGAGGGAGGGAGGGAGGGAGGGAGGGAGGGAGGGAGGGAGGGAGGGAGGGAGGGAGGGAGGGAGGGAGGGAGGGAGGGAGGGAGGGAGGGAGGGAGGGAGGGAGGGAGGGAGGGAGGGAGGGAGGGAGGGAGGGAGGGAGGGAGGGAGGGAGGGAGGGAGGGAGGAGGGAGGGAGGGAGGGAGATGTGAGACAGTTGAAATACCTTCAAGTTTCAAGAAAAATGTAATAATTACAGTACCAAAGAGGGTGGGTGCTGACATGTGCGAGTATTTCTGAACTATCAGTTTAATTAGTCACACTCATAAAAAACCCTAATAATAATTATCTATAAAAGGATGAAATGACTGACAGAATACAACCTGGGGGAAAGAGCTTTTTGACAGAAATTGACTGAGACTGTCGGTTGATGGAACACGTCCCGAGGCATCAAGGAAAAGTTCATTTGAAAATAGAGGGAGGTGTAGAGGTTAAAACTGTTGAGAGAGATCAAGATTTGAATAATGTGAACAGGTTCAAAAGGACATACGATGCAATAGTTATGTGGATACAAAAAAAGTTACACAATGTAGACTAGCACACACAGCAATATCAAATTGTTTTCGGACTGACAACGATGAAAATAATTAGTGTTCAGACTTTTATTTTTTAAATTATTCTTGCTGCTCATGTAACTAAATTATAGTGTAACTTAGCTATATTTTAAGTAACATAGTAATTAATGGATTCAGCCTTTGTATTAAGCAAATGGGCAATTCAGAACATGCAGCACCAGAACTGATTTATAATGGGCAAAAGAGATTGTGTTTGCAAAATATATTGTTGCAAAAAAATCATGGTGTAATGTTACTCAAAACCTTTGTTACAAATTGAAGTTAAAAAGAAATGACCAGTAAAAAGTATAAACTGAATTACCACAAAATATTCAGAAAGAGAAGTATCTATAATTCACCGATAAATGTGAAAAATGAGGGATGCCAGTCTTTAGCGGAGGGCAAGTTTTTATGTATGGCTCCTCTTCAGTACAACATGCTTCATCTAGTTCCTGCACAAGAGCTCTCTCTTTTCTGTAACAAACAAACAGATTACCTGGAGTTTCCATTGTTTGATTTTGACAGACAAATAGATTAGGTATATAAACATGTATATCACATTCGAAAATCAGGAAACATTCAAAAGTTAAAAAAGGTAATGTTAGAGTCATAAGAAGTTTTGTAAAAATATGAAGAGTAAATAGAATAACAATCATGCCATCTATATTTTAATTATGTTTATCATGATACATGACACAAATAATTGGAGTAGCTGTTGAGGAAAAATGGCTACTAAAGTAAACAATTGACATATTTTATTTAAAAAGAACATGACAGGGAGGAAATTCAGATGTAGGCTTTATTGTAAACAAGAAAATTAAAAACAACATTACAGTACAGAATATAGGACTCGTTTGAGGAAAAAAATCATTCAAACCTGCTCATCAATGTGATCACATTCTGATACAGAGGCAGAAACTCCTACAGAGACTGAAAGAAACTGATAAATGACAAAGAAACCCACTTCAAGATGAAAACAGAATATTTTAATTCAAAAATTCAGTAACAACAAGAATAGTTCTTCAGAGGGAAACTGTATGACAACACAGAACCTAACAATTATGTAAGCATTATAGGAACAAATTCAATGCTTAGTGTAGTTAAAGAGAACTATCACATACACACTGTTAATAATGAAAATAAAATTTCAAAAATCTACATTCCTAGTGGAGTCACCCAAGAGTCAGTCTTCCTACATATAGCTCACAAGAAAGCCCATGAAAGTAAAATTAAAGAGATTTAAACTCATAAAGATACTTACAAACAATTGCGCTTCCTGTGGACGATTCGTGACTGGAAAAGGAAAACGGGAGGGGTGGGTGGGGGAGAGTGACAATGGTACACAAAGTTACTCCCTACCCTGCACCATAAGGTGACTTGGGCATCACAGATGTAGATGTAGCTCTAAAAATTAAATTCCAGAAGTAGTGCCACATGAAATGTTTACAGCCGTTCAAGGTTTGAGCAGCGGAAAGGCACCAGGAGGTCACAGTGTTTCAACAGAAAAGGTTAATGCTAGATGCAAAGCAATACAAAAGTAGCTGACAAAACTAACATACAGAACTTCTGTAGAGGAAGAGGACAATATGCAAAACATTTGTTTTTAATCAATGAAAGGAACAAGCTGCTTTTGGAACTGGGTACAGACAAAAGTCATGGACAAAACCGCAAAAAAAGAGCAATATGTGTGAATTAATATTTTTTTACATCAGTTCAAATGTTTTGAGAAAGCTTTTGAATCAATTTCGATAATAACTGAAGTAAAAGCCCTTCAAAAACTATGCATTCACTCAACCTATATTATTATTGAATGTTGAAACATGTTTTGATCACCAAAATAATTTTATTTATCAACACATAATGCATTTTGGGAGAACCCTTCAGATCTGAGGCATGAAACATGAAATGCATGACAATACATTTGCAAGAACACAGTGAAGCTGGGAAACTGCCTTTAAAATAAATATTTCCGTAACACTAACAGAACCCAAGTGATGACATCTGGACAGTTCAAAATGGTACAAGATAAGAATTTTACCAGTAGGAGGAATTAGTGACAGTGATGCCTCTGATAACAGGCATAATTGTTATACAAAATACACTTATTAAAAAGTATAAACACACACACACACACACACACACACACACACACACACACACACACACGAAACCAGCTCAATAATTGCTGAAGTATTGACCGGTGTTATGTCTCCTGTCTAAATTCTGAAGACAAACTAATCATCACTGTATTACTGGAGTCAAAAAATGTGGGAAGATCACATCTTCTATGTGTTGGGTTCATTATTTGAAATTTGTCACTACATCAAGTTGTAGCAGGAAGCCATACAACGAAGAGAAGCAGTACTACTACTGAGGTAAAATCTAGGTCAGTACCTTGAAATTGGTGCCTGTCAGTTGAGAATGGGTTTCCACCTTGGCACCACAAAATAATCATGACTGTAGGACTACCTGGACTGAATGTGGCAGTGAAAAATGTATTGACAGTGATATTAAGCTTTTACAAAGATTTAACGGCAGATGCTGAAGTGAGGAGCAGTTACTTATGGTTGTATCACACAATCAGTGGAAACAAGTCAAGATTTTGAAGCTATGCAAGTGTTCAATATACAAAGTGGGTATATTTGTGATAAGACTGAACAGTGCACTGACAAATATAACAGAGGAAACAAGTGTAAATTTGATGCCTCACAGATAAGCTATACAAAGATTTTCAACTGACAAGCAGAAGGAATTTACCAACCAAAGGAAAGCCACCATATTGTAAGGAGCTCCAGCCAACAGCAAGACAAGGAGATCATCACCATATTTAGAGAGCAGCAACTAACAGAGAGATGATTTGATGTCAAAAATAAGCTTGCCAGGAGGAGAAAATACATTGTATCAACAACCAACACAGAGAAAAGTATAAAGCAAAAGTGTTTGATTTTTTGTTAAGCGTACATTAGCTATTCCCAAAATGAGTGACAAAGTTCAGAATAATGCAAAAATTTGAATCATATTGGCGGGATACATCCAGTTGATTGTCATGCTGTCCAGACAGTTGCCATAGTTGCTGGTGCCATGCTCCCCTGTGTTTGTTTGAAATGGGCCTGACTGCCACACATTTATATTCCCACAATCATATGCTCACCCCTGACCGATGAAGCTTTACATTTCAAAACTGGTTGTAGCCTAAATTAACAAAATTACTAGCAACTGAAGTGGATTTTTATTCTATAAATAGAAAGGCAAATAGTTAGGACTGATGCAAGTAAAGCTGAGAAAATGTAAGCCATTAGGGAATGAAAACATTGAAGTAGTATTATGTGATGGTGATGAAATTACCAGCAGTAAATGTATTCAGAATTTCTGACTGTACAGAAGGCATATGTGATGTTTAATGGAATGGTATTTGTGAAATCGGAAATATTCGAAGACTTCTATGTGTTCGTATTACACTTAGATGTAGATTATTAATAAATGTAGAGTTCACTTATTGCTTTAAAACTAGGTTGGGGAGCACGGACTGATGAATTTTGAGCAAATGAATAGTATGAGGTTTGCTGATCTGTAGTGAATAAACTACTTGGTAAATAGTGCCTTCCGAGCTGGGTGAAGTCATTCTTCCTTTTTTAGTTCACTCTCTTCTTCTACTATTCATCAGCTGATCATAAGAGAATGTACTGTAATAATATTTTCAATCAGAATAAGTACTAGAATGTAAATGTAATTTTTGTGTGTTGATAAGCAATGAAAGTTTTCAACAGATAGAAGTAAAAAATTTTTAAATGTTATGTCAGTTAAATGTTGTGAAAAATGTTTTATTTTATTTCGTCTTTGCGTCCAATAATAATGAAATAATGAGTCCCTTTCAGCCAAAAAGTATGGTAAAATATGAGGTAAGTCACAATATGAAAGAATGAGAAATTTAACAAAATATAATATGGGGAAATTGAACATAATTTTGAGTGTACAAAGTTGTCTGAAAGTATTATTAGCAAATCAAAGAAAACGGTAAATATGAAAAAGTGACAAGGAATTTGCACAGCATGTAAGGATTCGCATATGTGCTTGGTGGTAAATGAGACTTGGTGATATGCATCCTTACTACTGAATTGAGACTGCGACATTGTGTGTGTGTGTGTGTGTGTGTGTGTGTGTGTTCACAGAAATCTATGTAAGGCTGAGATTTGAACTGCGAAATACCACATTTAAGTAATAATAGTTATAGGCAAAACGAAATTATCTTATGTTTGGATTGGTGTGGTGGTTTTATGTGGGAGATATTGTTGGGGCACTAGACAGCTGCACGTGGTGTTAAGAGTGGGCAGGGGCTCAGAGTCTGCAGAGCAGGGCAGTGTGCCATGGACCTCCATCCATGGAGAAGTTCCACGATCATGGGACTTGGTAATTGGGGAGACATATGTATAACACACAACTAAATGCGACTCAGAACCATAAGGAGAGTTTGTTCTTGTTATTAGCTAGTTGTACAAAGTTACTATCAATAGACTGGAATAATAAACCCTATCTATGAACCTACCAGTCCCTCTTACTATGTACTAGTAGTGATCTCACAGGAAAAGGTGGGGTCCATCCAAAATGAGTAAGAAGATCACATCAAAAAAAGAGAACCCTCAAAAGCAGCAGTAATTTCAGTTGCCTATATGAAAATGTATTTTGAGTAACATGCCCTTCAGGCAAGAGTGAAGAAAAATATATTGTTTACAGTGAAATAATGGTTGGGTTACATTCTATTTTGTCAGTTATGTAAAGAAATGTGAGGTTTATCAGTAATATTCTTTTTTGTTGCTGTGCAGTCATTTTTGTGAGCAAAGCAAAGCAGCAATTTGAAGTTCAATGATGAAGTAAATGATGTACTGAAGTAGCTTCTGAAATAGTAAAGTACATAAAGCAACAAGATATAATTGAGTATCTGAAGTAACAAGGCATATGAATTATGCAGAGTAATGATGTGTTGTGCCATGCCTTGTCTGGAGAACTGAACTGCCTGGTACCAATGCAGCAAAACGACATCATAGTGGGTGACGCGCCATTACTATGGTGACTGTGAAGTAAAAACCCAATGCAGAAAAACAACGCCATAGTGGGTGAGGTCATTATGCTGACTGTGTACTGTGAAGTAAAAAGAGATACTCCGAATATGAGGATACATAAGTACACCAATGCTACAAAATATGCCCACCACAACCACTGAAAAGCGAAGCTGAACCACCTTCCAGCCACAACAGAGCACCTGGGAAAGCTGACCGGCCAAGAAAAGCATGCCAAGTGAAGTCACTATTGCTTCACGGTGGCAAGTGACTGTTGTAACTTGTTACGGTTTCCTGGCTAAAGCACAGACAAGAGGAAAGCACTAGCTGGTCTGGTTTGCATAATCAGATACCTGAATCAGACCCTCCCACTCTCTGACTGTCCCCAAAGGTTCTCATCCAGGTGTGTAGGTGATGCTGACCTATGCTGCTAGCACCAACCTCTAACTTTGAGATGAAGTCTGTTTACAGTACACGGTGCTGCAGCCACTAACCAAATATGGACTTACACTTTGGAAGTTGCCGGCATTCACCTGAACAAAAGAGTGTACACTAGCTGCATGTCATCTTCTCACTGCCGAGTCACCTACTGGATGACTACCTCCTGAGGACACCCCCACACCTGTGGGCTATGTGTTCGAGTCCAGACTGGTAGCTGCCTTGCTAACTTGGCATTGCACTCCAGTCCTTGTGGACCACCTCATTTCTGACCGCAAACCAGTGCGGGCACACGTCTTCGATGTTGATCATGCTGCAGGCGATGGTTTGAATACCTATGCTGTAGTCTAATGGTTTGAAGTGGGCAAGCAGTCTGGACGTGGCTGACACAATCGGCTGCAGTGCACATTACCTGTCACTTCTGCTGACATCAGTGGGTGATACCTATGCACATCACCATACAGATAGACCTGCGGATGGTGACTCGCCGAGCTTCTGTGTCTCATTGCATTATCCCCAGGCCAAAAGCCTCTGAACACATGTAAAGCATACCAGCAGAAGACACAACCAATATCTTCCCCACATGATAAAAATGGTGATGTCACTGATGTCAAGTGCCACTAAAGCAGAGTAACTAAATACAGTTTTCCAAAACTCCTTTACCAAAGAATATGAAGCAAATATTCCAAAATTAGAGTGTAAATTAACTGACAACATGAGTAACTTAGCAACAGATATCCTCACCATAGTGAAGCTGCTTAAATCATTTAATAAAGACAAGGCCTCCAGTGTGCACTGTACACCAGTCAGGTGCCTTTCAAAGTATGCCGATACAACAGCTCAATACTTAGCAATAATATACAACTGCTTGCTCATCGAAAGTTTTGTACCTAAAGATTGGAAAGCTTCACAAGTCATACCAATGCCCAAAGAAGGAAATAGGAGTAATCCACTGAATTACAGAACCACATGACTAACACTGATTTGCAGTATGGTTTTGAATGTATACTGTGTTCACACATTATGAATTATCTCAAAGATAACAATTTATTGACAAACAGTCAGCACAGACTCAGAAAATATTCTTGTGAGACAGAAGCAGCTCTTTATTCTCATGAAGTAATGAGTGCTATTGATGGGGGATGTCAAATTGAGTCCATATTTTTAGATTTTGAACCCATTACTCAGAAACATCTTCTAATCAAATTGCATGAGTACGGAACATGGCCTCAATTGTGCAACTGGATTTATGAGTTCCTGTCAGAAAGGTCACAGTTTGGAGTATTTGATGGAAAGTCTTTGAGAAAAACAAAAGTAATATACAGTATTCCCCTTGGAAGTGTTATAAGCCCTCTGCTGTTCCTGATCCATAAAAATGACATAGGAGACAATCTGAGCAGCCATGATGCTGTCATTTACCATATTGTAAAGTCATCAGATGATCAAAACCAGTTGCAAAAGGATTTAGACAAGATATCTGTATGATGTAGAAACTGCAATTAACTCTAAATGATGAAAAGTGTGAAGCTGTCTGCATGAGTACTAAAAGAAATCCACTAAATTTCTGTTACACGATAACCATAAAGGCTGTAAATTCAATTAAGAACTTACAGATTACAATTACGAATAACTTAAATAGGAAAAATCACTTTATGTTGTGTGTAAAGCAAACCAAAGACTGTGATTTGTTGGCAGAACACTTAGAAAGTGCAACAGGTCTACTAAAGAGACTGCTTACACAACACTTATGTCCTCTTTCAGGGTACTGCTATGCGTTGTGGGATCCGCATCAGATACGATTGATGGAAGACACTGAAAAAGTTCAAAGAAGGGTAGCTCATTTTTGTATTAGTGTTGAAACAGGGCAGAGAGTGCCACAAACATGAGGTATGAATTGGAGTGGCAGTTATTAAAAAATAGCATTTTTTGTTGCAACAGGATCTTCTCATGAAATTTCAATCACCAACTTTCTCCTCTGATCGCATAAATATTCTTATGGCATCCACTTACACACGGAGAAATGATCATTGTGATAAAATAAGAGAAATCAGACCTCACACAGGAAGATTTAAGTGCTCATTTTTTCTGTGCACCATTTGAGAGTGGAACGGTTGAGAAAGAGCTTGAAGATGGTTTGATGAACCCTCTGCCAGGCACTTAACTGTGAACCACAGATTCATCATGTAGTTGTAGATATTCTTAGAGTCATCATTTAATGCCAGTTCATGAAACTTTCTAACAAGACTTTCTCGGGATGGTTTCAGGACAAACAAATTTGTGATCATCCATGCTGACCTTTTCTGTATATGTTCAGTATTCCCTGTTAGTCTATTTGGTAAGGGGGCAACACACTTGAGCAATATTCTAGAATGTGCTGCATGACTGATTTTTAAGCAATCTCCTTTGTAGACTGGCTGCATCTTCCCACTATTCTCCCAAGAAACAGAGGTATACCACCTGCTTTACATGACTGAGCCTATGTGATTATTCCATTTCATATCCCTGTTAAGTGTAAGACTCATGTATTTGTATGAGCTGGTCTGTTCCAACTGTGACTCACTGATATTATAGTCATAGTATACAATGCTTTTTTTGTTTGTTTTGTGAAGTGCACAATTTTACATTTCTGAAAATTTAAAGCAAGTTGCCAATCTTTGCAGCACTTTCAAATCTTATCAAGATGTGACTGAATACTTATGCAGCTTCTTTCAGACAGTTCTTGATTATAGATATCTGCATCATATGTAAAAAGTCCGAGGTTACTGTTAATATTGTTCACAAGGTCATTAATGTACAATGTGAACAACAAATGTCCCAACACACTTCCCTGGAGCACTTCTACATCTAACAAAGATTCTCCATCCAAAATAACCTGCTGTGTCCTCCCCAACCAAAAAATACTCACTCCAGTCAAAAGTTTTGCTTGATAAACCATATGATCATACTTTTGATTATAAGCAGAGATGTGGTGCCAAGTCAAATGTTTCTCAGAAATCAAGAAATACTGCATATAACTTGCTGGGCTCTGTGAATATCTATGGAAGTAGAAATAATTTACCTACAATAATACCCACATTTTAGCACTTTTTCTGGTAATACATGTCATAATTAGAAAGACATGCTCATTATAATTTTGTTTCTTTAGATTTTGCTCTCTTTTATGTTAATAATTAATGTGTAACACCAAATTTGGATTTTTGTTCTTATGTGTGTCTATAAGTTACTGTGTAGGAAAATAATTCAGTCAGTTGGAGGATATCATTTTTTACATTAACATCTTGTGGTTGGTTTCAAGTTAAAGTGTATACAGACATGCTGTGGTTCACTGTTGAAATGTAAGTTTTTTTGTGGATCAGACATGTGTTTGCATGAATATATAATCAGTACTAATGTCAGCCTGCACCCTATAACCACGTGATAAACATCTCTGTGTCACTATCAGTCATCAAAACGTGCAGTTACTAAGTTTAGTCAATAATACAAATTGAATAGTACTACAAGCAGTGATTATACAGGACGATCCCAATGACCTTTCATGGATGATGGAGAAGCTTAAATGTATTAATTTGAGGTAAGGGACGCTGGTCTGGAAATGTAACAGTACTGTTGTTGCTAAGATTGTAGGATAAGTAACTTTTAGAAGTAGCTCTTAAGGTATGCATTTACAGCACATATTTACTGGACTTTTTTCTTCTTTTGGTCCATACTACCTCCTCCAAAAATATGAGTATGGAAATCAAAGATCAGGTTCATTATTTAAAAACTATCTAAATCAAATTATAACAGGAAGCCAGACAAGAAAGAGAAGCTGCACTATTACCAAGGTAAAATCCACACAAGCAACCTTACAAATCCATGCTGAAAAGCTGGTACATTGGAATAGAGCATAAAGCTGGTACATTGGAATAGAGCATATTTTTATCAATTTTATTGCTGCTTCTTTCATTAATAAAGACTTTTTGCCCTTATTTATCATATCACTATCAAAGTTTCTCACTCTTTAAAAATATCTTTTTACTCACAGTCATCTCTTCTCCTCTCTTTTCTTTTTGAATAGCCTTTTCCTATTTCGTTCACAATGTTGACTTCGTTATACAATAACTTGCAGCACTGACTTCCTATCTCATCTTGTACATTTAAGTGGTTTATTTGTTTCATATTTTATTCACTTATTTGTTATCCTACTTGTGATTTTTAAGATCTCTCTCTCTCTCTCTCTCTCTCTCTCTCTCTCTCTCTCCCTCCCTCCCTCTAGTATCAGTAATTATTTCAATGACTACAGATCTTCTCATCTTTGGTGAACTCTCATGCTGAGTATCATTTTATGCTGTTGCTCAATCTACTGCTTGCAGTCTTTGAGAACTTAAAACTTTCACCACAGCACATTTAACTGATAAGTGCCCCTACCTCTCTGTGCCACGTTTTCTATTTAGTCTTTTACATTAAATATACCTCCAAATGACTAGTAGATTATAATCTGATTCCATATCTGAATGTGGACATCTCTGGAAGTGTGGCGTGATCATGCCACAGCTTAGATTATTATTACATGTTTAGTCTGTATTTTCTTTATTAGCACTAGCACCACTGTGGAGGGGTGGGGGAGGGGGAGGGGGGGGGGGCAAAACTTGCCTGCAGCATTTCTTTTATTTGTGTAATATATCTAGTTGTTGGAGTGAATAAGCAAGAATTTTAGTAATTGTAGAAAAATATCTATAGTATGTGCTGCAATGGTTTTATAATTTTTGTAATTATTTAAATCTGCCTATTATATTTAACTTAAGTGTGGGCAGTTTTTTCCCAAAATGCAGTTTCTTACTGTTGTCACTGTTGTATTGTGTTGCCATTGTTGTTTTGAAATAAATCTCCTTCGTTGTTTAAGCAGTTGTGCATTACTCGGAGTTCTAATAAAATGTCTCGTCATTATCAGAGGTTTCTCACAGATGAAGGGGCGAAAGCTATAATAAATGACACAAGTGAAAGTGATGAAAGTGATCCAGAAGAAGATGATACAGTTGTGACATACGATAGTGACACAGCAATTGAAAATGAGTCAAGTTCATGGAGTTCATCCCCTGATGAACAGCATGCAGCTGCTTCCAGCATCACTTTTACAGCAGGTAGGGAATATATTACTGCACCTCCAAGGCAAGTATGCAGTTCAGTACAAAATATAGTGAATTTTCGTGAAGGTTTGACTCATGAAGGCTTGACCTCTAGTGTGTCAGAATCTTTCAAAAAGTTTATAACTCCCAAAATAATTAAGATTATCATGGACTATGCAAACCAAGAAGCTCGTGATAAACTTACAACCATAGAAGAAATGTATGCCTTCATTTGTATTTTGATACTCATGGGCACAAATAATGATGCTAGACTGCCTCTTGAGGACTTATGGGGGAAAGTACTGGGAAAGAATATCTGCATAACTACAATGAGTCGTATTCAATGTGGAGAACTTCTGTCCCTGATTAAATTTGATGATAAAGAAACAAGAACCACAAGACGAAAGCAGGATAAGTTTTGCCCCCTTCATGAAGTTTTCGACAAAATTGACGAAATGTTTGTGAAATACTACATACCAAGTGCATATCTAACGATCGATGAAATGCTCTTCCTATTGCGAGGAATATGTCCCTTTAAGGTCTTTGTGAAAGACAAGCCTGGGAAGTATGTCACAATGATTAGGATGTTATCAGATGCACACACCTGGTATGTTCTAAGAATGGAGGTCTACACAGGGATGGATGAAAGACCTGCCAAGGAACAGAGTGCAAAGACAGTTGTTAAATGCCTAATGAATCTGCTGTCAGGAAGTGGAAGAAATATAACACCAGATCGTTATTATACATCCATAGGCCTAGACGAGGAGCTTTACAATGATGACAAGTTAACTTTGGTGGGAACATTGAAGAATAACAGAAAACACATACCAGAACAGCTAAAGAAAACGCAGGGTCGAGAGCTATATTCCTCTAAGTTCTTATTCACAGATCCGAAAACAGGCAACACACCAGATATCTTGGTTTCATACATCTCCAAACTGAAGCCTACTAAGAACCTACTTTTTTCCACATAACACAATGATAACAAGGTGGACGAGTTGACACAGAAAAAAAAAAAAAAAGACAAACATCAATTCCTACTGCAATGAAACCCAAGGGGACATAGGCAGCATTGATCAAATGATGTGACATCATTCAGTAAACGAGTAATGACAAGTGGCCATTATCTCTCTTTTTCCACCTTGGTAGATACTTCCTGTATCAATGCTGTAACAAGTTTCATGATAAACAACCCAAACTGGAATAAGAAGAATTATAATGTAAGAAGGCTGTATCTGCTAGAACCAAGTCAACTACTCTTTAGGCCAACTGTGGAAGAGAGAGCAAAGAATATCATGGGTTTACAAAAGCCTATCATCTCTGCAATGAAAAGTGTTCCTATGGAAAACACTACCCAGCATTACTGCAACTGTTCAATCTATTGAATTTTATTCAAGAGGAAGATGTCACATCTGTCCGAAGAGTAAAAACTCTAAGGAGGAAAAAGACAAGATGACGAAAGTGCCTACAGTTTGTTGCAGGTGTTTCTGTGTTCCACTCATTCTGCAAAGACAGTCATATGCAAAGGTTGTGATATTGAAAGTGAGTAGGAAAGAAAAACTCAATTGTAATTTCTGACTTTGATTTTCTGTTTTCTTATTAGTGGTTTGCTATTGTATGTTCTCATATGATTTCTTTATATAAGTCTGATGTATGTGAAAGTGTTAGTTTCATGATAAAAATATAATAATATTTCTCATATACATTACTTTATTTATTGCTTTTGTATATGTTATAATGTTCCTGATAACTATGGAAAGTGTGTTGCAAACCTAGTAAATAAATTCCTAGTTCATTAAATAATGAAAACAAAACAAACAAACAAAGTTAAAAGAACTTGAGGGCAATTTTTGCCCCCCCCTTAGACATCTATATGACAGATCCAAGCTTAGTGGTGCTAGAGTTAATAACAGTATTCGTGACAATTTTTGCAGAAAATTTATGGTCTGTAACCGATTTCTTTTTTCTGCCCTCCATAGGCGACATGCCTTGATAATCCAGCTTTCATTTCCCTTCTCCAGTACAGTATTCCAGTCTCTCATAATGCAACATTCCTCCCTTTCACACATATTGCTGATCTATGCATATCACTTCTGCCTGTATGTGTTAACCCATAAACTTGTAAAATGGTTATTAATGTAACTTCAGTTTCAATTTTGAGAAAAATAGCCTTTCGTAACTGACTCTGGTTATATAATATTGTAATACTCACTTCTCATTACTGTTAAAGATTAGCACCTTTTATATACTTAATAAAAAATATTTCTCCTGCTTTCATTTACCTGTGCTATGCTCAGTCTTAAAATCTGTCACAACAGATTTTCTGACATCATCACAGGATAGAGGTTATGCTATTACTTACATGTTTTACGGAGTGACATTGGTAAAGGTTGTCACGGGGTATGACAGGAATGCCACAAAGTGCATCAAATGCTGGTTGCACCTATTCAACGAAAGAGCAACAACCAGAAAATGTATTTCATATCAAACAGTTGAAGTAATTGTGACAAATCCTGACATGAATATGACCAAAAGAACAGAAACTGTAATTGCAAATAGTCATACGAGTTTTGCCATAACAATAAAAACAATAGTGTGAGCACATGATATGTAGTCAAAATCAATATTTCACATGTTCTGTTAACCGTGGCTGATTGTCTGTTACAGACAGACTCTGTAGCTGAGCTGCTTCTCCTGGCATCATTAACTGTAGCAGAGTTTTTCTCACAAAATCAGTAACTATGACCAAGCTCTTTATTATAAGATCACATTCTTTGGCTCTGCCAATGAGCAACCAAACTAATATCTTCCAACTTAATGTATACATTAAGATACACACTACAGATTAACCTCTCACCACAACTTTCATTCCAAAAAGTAGAAGAAATATGACAGTTGTGGGAGCAGCAATTTAAGGCAATATTTTATGCCAAATGCAGTCACAAATAATCTGCATAAAATATTGAATGGTTTCAGTTTTGTGACTCAAAATATGCTGTCTTTGTTTTCCCTTTATCCAGCATCAGGCTGGGTTGGGACAGTTATGATACTTGTCCACTTTCCCCTATCTTCCACCAGTCTTCTTCTTAAACTTGTCTTTATTGAGTCAATCCAACTTAGCCTCTGTCATTCATTTTGGTATTCTTCCATTCTCTTGGCACATCCAAACCATTATAACCTGTTGTTCTCAATTCTCTCATTCAACTTTTCTACTCAAATTTCATCCATAACATCTTCATTTCTCACTCTGTCTTGCCTTGTATTCCATAACACATTTTTTAGGTGTTTCATTTCACATGCTTTGTTTCTACTGTCCTCTCTTCTTGTCACTGTTCAGGTCTCCGATGTCTTGTACAGGTATTCCTTACACTTCATTGGCATCTCCCTTCACCAGACTAAGCCCCTCACACATTGGCAAAATGGATTGCTCTTCTGTAACCTTCTTGATAACTTCTGCCGCCATTCTTGCATTCTTCATTATCACATTTCTTGGATATTTAATGCCATCCACAATTTCAATATCCTGTCCTTAAATATTAATTCACCCCTTGCCTTTTTTCTCTCCAGTGGTTACCACCACCTTGCTTTTCTCCACACTGTATTTCATTCACAGTTTCTTTATTGTTTTTCCTTTAGGATGTCTATTTGCTCTTGTACTTCCTTGCTGTTGGTTCTCCACACCACAATGACATCAACAAATAGCAATAACTTCATCTCCCTTCCTCTGTGTGCTTCATTTGTCCCTCTTATGATTTCATCCATCCTCAATATACACAATAATGGTGACACCGTACTTCCTTGTCTCAACCCCATAACATTCCTAAACTAATTAGTTCTCCGAACTTGCATCTGGGTACAGCTGAAGCTTTTATCATACATTGATTCAAGAATTTCAATCATTTGTTTTCCAACTCGAGGTTCCCCATACCTTTTCTCTTGAGACATAGTGGTATGCCTTCACCAGGTCAGAAAATGTTATCACCAGGTCTTTTCCATACTCCCTACGCCTTTCCATCAACTGTCTCGTACCAAAGCTTGGATCCACTGTTTATCTTTGTTGAAAGAGACACTGCTTCTCTACTACCCACTTTTCAACTTTTTCCACCTATCTTTTTTCCACTACCCTCTCCATTATTTCTGCTGCTTGTGCTATGAGTGCGATCCCTCGGTAATTATCACATACTTTTCTGTCTCCATTCTTGAACACTGGAATTATTATTCCCATTCCACATTCTTCAGGCACACATTTCTGAGTCCATATGCATATTTGCAGTCTTCGTAACCATTGTAGTCTGGTAGGTACAGCTGCCTTTATCATCTCTGCACCCACTTCATCTATCCCAGGTGCTTTCCCGTTTTTACTCTTCTCAGTGCCAGTTCTACTTCTAACACTGTAATATCATATTTTTTCTCTTCTTCCAGCCCCAGGTCTCCCTGCCATACTTCTATCCCAATTCTCTACTGTTTCTCACATTTAGTAGTTTGTCAAAGTACTCTTTCCATCTTTTCTTTATCACCTCCAGTTGCATTATTAGCTGTTCATCTAGTAACATACTTTTCCAATTTGCATGTGAATTTCTCCCAGCTTTTCCTCTTTTCTTCCACTACCACTTTCTTACACTTCTTTTTACTTTCCTGGTATTTCATTTTTCTTTCTTCCTTTCTACCTCTGTTCCATTTATACCATGCTTTCCCCTTTTTTTATTGATTCCTTCACCTACTCATTCTATCAACGTGTCTCCTTGCCCTCCAGACATTCTGCCACTACTGTTCTCCACAGAGCTTACAAATACATCTTTGAACTTACCACACTCATCTCCCACATTCAGTGGTTCTTACTTTAAACTTAATTAACATTGAACTTTTCTTGTACCTTCCTATATTTTAGTTTCCACACTTTTATTTTCTACTGCCTTCCTGCTTTTATTCCTTCTATTTTCCCCATCCTCATCTTTGCACCATTACCTGATGGTCTCCATCTAAAGCTTCTCCCAGTAGTACAGTTACATCTATCAGCTGTCTACGATTTTGATTTTCCGCCAGGAAGTAGTCAATGAGCATCTTTGTGCTTCTCTCTTCCCACCCATACCCTGTTAACTTCTGGTTGTTTTTCTGCCTGAATCACGCACTGCCCTCAATCAAACCCCGTTTTTCAGAAAAATTGACCAATTTCTCTCCTTCCTCGTTTTCCCTTGTCTTTCCTTCCCCAAATAGGCACTTAAGCCATTCGTCACTATCGTTTCCACATCTGTAATTTCAGTCTTTAATTTTTTTTAGGAATTTCTCGATGGTCTCCACTTTATTTCCTGTCCATGTTCACTTACTTGGATGAAGTCCTTCGCCCCACTACTTGTGCTCATCCGTATCATCATCATCCTGCCATTTGTATATTCTACAGCTTCCACATATTCTTCTAAGGATGGTGTTTCTATTATAATCATTCCATTTTTGGCTTCTTGTCTGCCACGCCAAGAAAGTGTGTATCCTTTCCTTATTTTCCTCCTTCTTCTTCCCTTCCATTTGACTTCACTAAGTCCCAAATTTCTAAACTCCTCAAAGCTTATTTGCTCCTCTCCTCTCCCATGCAGCATCACAATATTAATGATGCTAACCTTCAACGTGTTGATGACTAGTCGCCCACTTCTCACAAGTTTCTCAACACAACCTGTGTGTCGCCTGCAGTGAACACCCTGACTGGAATGGTACTCAACTCAAAATCCATCACCTCTATTTTCATCTCTATTTGAAACTATCTCTCCATTAGCTATGCAAAACTGATGAAATGCCAATCCATGTACTGTAGACGAAAATTCCCTAGCTGGCGCAACCCTTTACCCCAGTTTCTGACTTGAACCCTCCATATACACATGCGTAAATTTTTAACAATGAGTTAGTAATATTTTAGCTTTATGTGTCTCTCTTTTCATATTGAATTCTCTTAAAGCCACTGATCTACAATTGAAGACTAGTTTATCACTGGACTCCATTTGTGGAGAGAAATCACTATGTCCCACTATTTCTAGTCCCATTTTGTGTCTTTCATTGTACTAATTACATTTTATTCTGTGTTTTTAATGAAGCAGTTCCACTGGGAAAAGAAATGAAAATAATGGCTTAATGTCCAATCAACTATAAGGTCATTAGAGATGAAGCACGAGCTCAGATAGGGCAAAGATGGGAAGGATATCAGCTATCTCTTCCTCAAAATAACCACCCAGAATGAATCTTCATTAATTCAGCTGACAATGTTTATTGTAAATATGATCAACGAAACATTAGATAATGAACTGTATAATCTGATCCATGGTACAAGCATAGGTAACTGCAGGGCATCCTCACCTTCCTAGCCACACAAAATCATAAACCTGTCATCTGGTTCAGATTAACTGATAATATATTCCTGGTTCAGACCATGAGCCTAGACACACTAACCTCATTTCATAATGTCAAGATTATCTCTCCTATCTGTTTCACCCGGTTCTATGTGGTGGCCTCCCCCATTCTGGTGATTCCATAACCGCCATATCATATATCAACTTCTGTAATAATTGCATACATTTTATACAAGTATGACCGTGACACACTAACCATCTGCCTACTCTCATGAATTTCCACTACAGAACTGTGGTCAGGAACAATGTGGCATACCCAGTCACAGCTTACTACTCAATACAAACGGGCTGATTTCAATAGCTGTTTTGCAACCCAAACTACCTGGGTCATATCACCTGTCACCTTTTCTAAAGCGCTCAACAGGACAGACAGAAAACCCCACATATCTCTCTCTCTCTCTCTCTCTCTCTCTCTCTCTCTCTCTCTCTCTCTCTCTCTCTCTCTCTCTCTCTCTCTCTCTGAGGTACAGTGTTAAACTACATTTTATATGTGACTAGTCACTACTCATCACCTCTTCTATATCACAGGTATTTGACTTTACTCAAGATTTTACATTAGAGACTTAAGAATTTCTTTTATACACAGAGGTTACCATTTTTCCCAACTGTAAAAGACTTACCTGTAAGTCCACCAAGGTTCCCAGAGTGGCAAGACATCTGTAATATCACCTTCTCTTACAAGAGCTTCAAATTCTTGTCGCTCGTAATCTGTGAGACTCTTCCACACAGAATCAGCATCATCTAAGTCCACACCTTCAAGTCGTTCACTGAGATCATGTTCATCATCCGAGTCTGTACACACACACCCAGAACAGATGATGAGAAATGCATAGCCTCACTCAATAAAGTAAATTAGCTGTTATGTATAGGATGTATATCAAAAATAAAGTTTATTAGCCCACCAGCAAGTTTCCATGCAGTTGGCTACATCAGTGGAAGTTTTACATTTACGTAAATGCATTTGCACACAAATACACACACTTACAAGTAACTCTAATTATATGCCTACTTACATATACAGGATGTTACAAAAAGGTACGGCCAAACTTTCAGGAAAAATTCCTCACACACAAATAAAGAAAAGATGTTATGTGGACATGTGTCCGGAAACGCTTAATTTCCATGTTAGAGCTCATTTTAGTTTCGTCAGTATGTACTGCACTTCCTCGATTCACTGCCAGTTGGCCCAAATGAAGGAAGGTAATGTTGACATCGGTGCTTGTGTTGACATGCGACTTATTGCTCTACAGTACTAGCATCAATCACATCAGTATGTTGCATCAACAGGTTAGTGTTCATCACGAACGTGGTTTTGCAGTCAGTGCAATGTTTACAAATGCGGAGCTGGCAGATGCCCATTTGATGTATGGATTAGCACAGGGCTATAGCTGTGGCACAGTATGTTTGTATCGAGACAGATTTCCAGAACGAAGGTGTCCCGACAGGAAGAAGTTCAAAGCAATTGCTCGGCATCTTAGGGAGCATGGTACATTCCAGCCTATGACTCGAGAGTGGGGAAGACCTAGAACGACGAGGACACCAGCAATGGACGAGGCAATTCTTCGTGCAGTTGACGATAACCCTAATGTCAGCGTCAGAGAAGTTGCTGCTGTACAAGGTAATGTTGACCACGTCACTGTATGGAGAGTGCTACGGGAGAACCAGTTGTTTCCGTACCATGTGCAGCGTGTGCAGGCACTATCAGCAGCTGATTGGCCTCCACAGGTACACTACTGCGAATGGTTCATCGAACAATGTGTCAATCCTCATTTCAGTGCAAATGTTCTCTTTACGGACGAGGCTTCATTCCAACGTAATCAAATTGTAAATTTTCACAATCAACATGTGTAGGCAGACGAGAATCTGCACGCAATTGTGCAATCATGTCATCAACACAGATTTTCTGTGAATGTTTGGGCACGCATTGTTGGTGATGTCTTGATTGGGCCCCACGTTCTTCCTTCTACACTCAATGGAGCACGTTGTCATGATTTCATACGGGATACACTACCTGTGGTGCTAGAACATGTGCTATTACAAGTACGACACAACATGTGGTTCATGCACGATGGAGCTCCTGTACATTTCAGTTGAAGTGTTCGTACGCTTCTCAACAACAGATTCGGTGACTGATGGATTGGTAGAGGCGGACCAATTCCATGGCCTCCACGCTCTCCTGACCTCAACCCTCTTGACTTTCATTTATGGGAGCATTTGAAAGCTCTTGTCTACACAACACCGGTACCAAATGTGGAGACTCTTCGTGCTCGTATGGTGGACGGCTGTGATACAACGCCATTCTCCAGGGCTGCATCAGCGCATCAGGGATTCCATGCGACGGAGGGTGGATGCACATGTATCCTCGCTAACGAAGGACATTTTGAACATTTCCTGTAACAGTGTTTGAAGTGACACTGGTACGTTCTGTTGCTGCGTGTTTCCATTCCATGATTAATGTGATTTGAAGAGAAGTAATAATATGAGCTCTAGCTTGAAAAGTAAGCTTTTCCGGACACATGTCCACTTAACATATTTTCTTTCTTTGTGTGTGAGGAATGTTTCCTGAAAGTTTGGCCACACCTTTTTGTAACACCCTGTATGAACAAATACTCCACAACCCTTTCAAGATTCACATTAGGCTACATATCTACATATTGTTTTAGTAAGTACATTATGTATGTACATTTTACATGACTAAGAAATCAGTGTAGAATACACATATCTGCTAGTTACTGCAGCCCTTTTATCCACATTTGTATCTTTTCAATTACATTAAAAGAATTCTTCAGCTGAACAGCGTACTTTACTTTTAATTCAGCAATCAATACACGATTAATTTTATCTAGGTGTATGCTTCTCACTGTTCGTGGCAGTTTGCTGTATAACTTGAAGCTCAGACATTTATTATTTATGTGTATTACTGACAGCCTTCAAAATTGCACATCTAGCTTCCAGTTGTTTCTCGCATTTAGCAAATATATGGTCAATCTCAAGGTAAATTTTTCTGCCCACAGCATTCAAAGCCTGATCCTCACGAATTTTCTCAGAACAGAAACCAATATTGCAACTGAAAAACAAAGGAGACAATAGAAAGTCAGAAACAATATTTTTTTACTACCAGAGTTTCTTATTTTAAATGATAGAAAATGTGTGTGTGCAAGTGTACTACTTGGATATATTGTACTTCATCCCACTATGTCCTGTTATGAAATCCAGATTTTTAGACTTTGATGTTTTGTTTTCATATGTTTGTGCAATTAAATGAAATAAATTTCCTCTGTTTTTGACTCATTTACACATAGCTTGTTAGCTTTACACCTGCTGCTGCTACTCTCAACAAGTCTCTGTTTTTATATCATCAGCATAGAAGGCCATATTCTTTAAGCAGCCATTAACATGTAAAATATAGAGGACAAGACCGAGAACAGAACCCTGTTGTATTCTTCTCTTTATTTGGACTTCTTCTTAATCAATAACTGTTACTTGTTGTTTAGATAAGAACTAATTAAATGCAGCAACTTAACTGCAGTACGATAATACATATCTTCTCTGCAACAATATCATGTGACACAGTGTCAAATATGCTACTTACGCCTGTAAAATTAGCATAAGTAGTTGACCTCCTTTCGCAAGAATTATGGATTGTAGTTATCAGGCTTTCAATTGTGTTTATGATTAATAGTTTTATTTGAAAATCACGCTGGTTTCATTATTATTTTCAAAAAGGCTGTAAATCTGCTGATGTACACGATTCAACTTTATTTTTGATACGATAGGGAAAACTGATAGGCCTGTAGTTATCTGGTATGTCACTATGACCCACTGGAAGTGTAAATGTAATTTCAAGACATTCTGGGAAAGTGTTATCATCAAGATGGACAACAAGCTTTCGCAGTTTTTAACATAGCTGCTGAAGTAATAATAGTCCTCTGATCTGGAGCTGCTCCAATTATTCAGAAATTTAGTAATAACTCTTGGAGGGATTCTGGTCCAAATGCATCATTCTTTTGTTGCACATCATGCTTGTGAAAAGAGAGCTTCACCATCAGTTGTACCATTACTGTGTGGTACAAAAGAGTTTGTAAAGTTTATAAAATACTCACTTAGAGCATTACAGTCAATTGCAATAGTGGTTTGTGTCTTACTCATGTTTATTTCATTTTTTACAAAGTTCTAACACACAATGCATTTAATTTTGGAATTTAAGATGCAGTTCTCATTTGCTTCGGATTTTGCTGATTTAATTTCAGACAAAGTTTTTTTAAGGCCTTAAATTATTCTTATTTTCACCCCAGTTAAGCATTCACAAGTAAAAGTATCCTAATTTGATTTGAGTCATGGGGAGTACCATTTTTTGCTTGTGGTGGTTTGTGTATACTGCTATTGTTGCACATTTTAATAGCAAGAGGGCAGTTATTATTAAAGTTAAGTGTCATGGTAGATATGAATGCAGAGAAGCATTAATTAAACTTCTCCCAATGGTCAATATATTGAGCCAGTCTATTATTACCATATCATTTCCCATCGTTTCAATGCTCACTTTGTTTAGAGCTCTTATACCGCTAGCCTTTCGAAATTCTCATTAGCTACGGTACAACTATTTAGCTATATGGTATCATCGTCAGATATTCATAATTTAATGACATAATACTTCATTGCAGATTTCTCACCCTCTTCTATCAGGTTGAAAAATGTTGGATCCCTCTTAATGCATCAGGAGTGTGTTACATACCATTAGTGGCTACTAGAAATCCACAGTAAGTAGTGCACTACAGACAGCAAGTGGCCATTCGAATAACAGAATGTGTGTGGCAAGTAAATGTTCTTTAAAGTTTGTTTTAGGATAGAGGAATCCCTCCATAGGCTTGAAAAATATTCTGAATTCAGAGAAGGAAGAACAGAAGCACCCCTAATTAGAGATGTACTCTTCATAGCAGACTGGAAGAAGTTAATGTGATTATAGTCTTAACTAATTGTGGAGTGTTCATGAAAAGGTTTCAGCATTTGTATCACTTACAAAAGGTAATGCCTGTATAGTGTCAGGAACAGAAAGCTTGATGAAATCATGTGATAAAAGCAAAGAAATTCTAAATTCTGATTGGATAGTATATCGTAAAGATAGACTACATGCAGGTAGTGGAAGCATTTTTACAGCTGCATATAATATGGTAATATTTAGTGAAGTTTACTAACTTCATTTCCAAATATGAAATTCTGTGGGTGAAGATAATGATTACAGGTGTATCAAACATGGTAGGTGGTTGCTTTTATTGGCTTCTGGCCTCAAGAGCAATAGTCATAGAACATTTCAGAGAAAAAGCTGGAGAAGGTTGCACATAAATTTCCTGCCCATTTTATATAATTAGTGGGAGATTTCAACTTACCAGCCATGCATTAGGAGATTCAAGGGATTATGGTGGGTACTCAGGACAGGGTGTCATGTGAAGCCGTTCTAAATGCCAAAAATTACCTTAAGCTGTTAATCAGAGAACCCATTCTAGATGGTAACATCTTAGATTTTTAGATTACAAATGGTCTAAACTTTTTGACTCAGCATGGAGAAGGGAATCAGTGATCATGTGGCCATTATAGCACCGTTCACTATATGTGTGAAGAGCATCTAACAGCCAACACCAAACATTCACTCTTGACACTGAAAATATTGAGTATAAATCATCAACATTCAAGAGTATTGTGCAACACACCTTAAATATATATGTGCTGGCCAAAGTTATAAAGGATATGAATGACCTGCTCTGTATCAACAGCCAAGTAAAAAAAAAATTTTTAGTCAAATAAAAAAAACTAACTTTGCTGTATATCTAAACATAGCCAAAGTCTTGTTGACAAAGAACAACTGATCAAAGGAAGTCAGTGTACCTAAAGCCACATGTGAAGTATTTATAAATTCAAAAGTAAAATTCTATCCAACAATATGACAGAAAATCCCAGTAAGTTTGGGTCCTATGCTAAATCACTAAACAGGTCAAAGCCATCTATCTTCACACGAAGAGACCATAATGATATTGAAACAAAGACTGTAAGAGAGATGGCTTTAACACGAAATTCTAGTTTCCAAAATTATTTCATTAAGATGTTGATACATGTGACTATGGTATAGGAAGAAAAGTAAAATCACTTCTCAGAAGAAAGGCAATTTGGCCTGATGAATTCCTATAGGACTACGAGTGTGAAAGAAATTGCACTTCCTTTAGCAGCCAAAGGTCACTGGAGGAGCAAAGTATCCCAAGTGATTGAAAAATTCATCTGTCATCACAGTTTTGGTGACATGTTATTGCACAAATGCACAATATTATAGATGAATTTGCTGACATCAGTTAGTCAGTCAGTAAGTTAGTTAGTTTCTTGTCCTATGAATCATTTTCCACACTAGATTGTAATGATTTGGAATGAGTCATTTTACATTCACACTGCAAATTAATTTGAACATATGGTTACATTTTTCAAAAAGAAAAAAAGATATAGATGCTGTGGTTCAGCAAGGCCTATGCACCACCTTTCACACATTGCAGTAAAAGGAATTCTTCTATGGAATACAAGGTTTTGTCAAAGAGAAACTTTCTCAGTTTTTTTTCAAACTGTACTTCACTGTCTATCACACTTTTTATATCACAAGTGATAAAATTTTTTGTCGTAGCATTGTGTACCCCTTTGTGTCCTAAAGACAACCTCAATGTGGACTAATGAAGGTCATTTCTCCTTCCATACAGCGGAGATGCTGAGTCGCAGTCAGGAACAACAAAAAGACTGTCACAAATAATAGCTTTTGGCCGGTAAGGCCTTTGTCAGAAGTAGACAGCAAACACACTCATACACACTTAAGCAAACGCAACACACACACACACACACACACGACCATAGTCTTTGGCAAATGAGGCCTCAGTTGTGTGTGTGAGTTGCATTTGTGTGAGTGTGTTTGTGTATGTTTGCCATCTAATTCTAACGAAGACTTACTGGCAAAAGCTATTATTTGTGACAGTCTTTTTGTTGTGCCTATCTGTGACTCAGCATCTCTACTAAATGGTGATTCTGTCCTGGATTTTCCATTGTTTCATTTCTCCTTCCAGTATTGTAATTATGTGCATCACTGTTCCTTTTGAACTGTATTGGATTCTTTACAACAAACTTCATGATGGATATAACTATAGTGTGACGCAGTAGTCAGAATGCTAAATTCCTTGAACAGATGTCTACAAGATGATCATTGATGGGCACCACATAGTTCTCTTACAGAACATTTATGCACAATGAAAACTTTCTTTCTTAAAGATGAGTTACCCGAGAAAATTACTCCATAGGACATTACTGAATGAAGATATTTCAACTTACTCTTCAAGATTTGCAATGATTCTAAGTGCAAATGTGGCTGAACTAAGTTGTTTTAGAAGTTCCAGAATGTGCATTTTCCAATTTAAGTTCTCATCAATATGGATACTAAAGAATTTTGAAGTTTCCATCCTATTTATTATTCCCTCAGTATTTGTTACACTTATGATTAGTGGAGCATCCCTAGATGTGCAGAACGGAATACATTCTGTCTTTTTAAAATTAAAGGTGAGACCATTCACAGAAAACAAGTCAGTGATACTTTTAAGGACTTCCTTTAGTATTTCTTCAAAAATGTTCAAATGTGTGTGAAATCTTATGGGACTTGACTGCTAAAGTCATCAGTCCCTAAGCTTACACACACACACACACACACACACACACACACACACACACACACACACACACCCGAGGGAGGACTCGAGCCTCCGCCGGGACCAGCCACACAGTCCATGACTGCAGCGCCTTAGACAGCTCGGCTAATCCCACGCGGCTACTATTTCTTCTTTTTCTGTATTTATGCTTGGATTGATAACAGTACTAGTTACAGGAAAGCTGGCAGAGGATGAACATTTGGTGCAGAGATCAGCAGTTTACCTTCAACATAAACAAAAGTATTATACTGCACATAAACAGATAAAAAGACCCATTACTGTATGACTATAAAGTATTTAGTGAAAAAATGTAACATGAGGCTGCGGTTGTATTAACAATGACTTAAACAGATATCTATACGATGTAAGGTGTGTGAATCCTATTCATTTTAAACAGTGAAAGCTTTTTATCTAAGGGAAGGGTTGCCTCAGAATATATTGGTGTGCAAAACTTAAGGACAAAAACAATGTTTGCATGATGTGTCACTGCTAAATAATACAGCTCAATGAAACTTGGACCATGTGTAGAAAGAACTGCTACAATGTAGAACAGAAGGTAAATGAAAGAAATATGTAATGAGACAAACAGAAATGACACTTTTATTCAGAGACAATAGTTACACTGAAGTCATTGTGATTCAGGATGGTCCCCTGGACACTGCAAAGAGAGGACATCGTTCTTAATAGTGTGTGTGATCACCATGGCCAACAATGCATGCTTTGCAACCTGCTTTCATGCTGGCCACAACGCTGACAACTGCTGAATACTTGTTGGAGCATGTGGATGTGCTGTGATACATCTCCTCAATGCTTCCCTTATGTGCTCGATACGATTTAAGTCGGCGGAATGATAAGGCCAGACCATTCGAAGGATATCATCTCGTTCCAATAGCTGCTCCACCTGCACTGTTTGATGCAGTTGCACATTGTTATTCATTAAAATGAAGTCAGGGTGGAATGCACATCTGAAAAGAAGCACATGGGTAATGACTATGGTGTCGCAATATTAATATCATTGATAGGTGAATGTACCACATTCAAAGATCTTGAGGTCAATATGCCCATGTACCATTATGCCTCCCCATTTGCCATTGGGGCCAACAATGATTGTGCTCCTGGGTGCATCACATTATCCCACCTCTTTCCATATGCGGGTATATAATGTACCCAAGAAAATTGTCAAGCATAACAGTTTTGATGATCCAGGGGTTACGGTGTGTCGACAAACAATGCTGCACGGGCATACTGACCTCTAAATCTTTGAACACAATATGCTCACCAGTCAACATTATTGAGACACTGTAGTCCTTCCCCATGTACATCTTTTCAGGGATACATTCGGTCCTGACTTCATTTTAATGGATGACAATGTGCAAATGCATCCAATAGTGCAGGTGGAAAAGCTCTTGGAACAAGAGGATATTCAGAAATTGGACTGGCCTGCTGCCCATTCCCCTAACTTAAATCCCATCAAGCACATTTTGGATGCGTTGGGGAGATGTACTGCAGCATGTCCACATGCAACAACAACAACGCAGAAGTTGTCAATGATGCTGATCAATGAATGGAACACCCTGTCACCAAAAGTCCTTACCGTGGCCAACATGAAAACATGTAGCAGAGAATTCACTGGCATCCTAGGTGGTTACACACCTTATTAAGAATGATGTCCTGCCTTTTGTTATGTCTAAGGGACCATCCGAATTACACAGATTACAGTGTAATTACTGGCTTTGGATAAAAATGTCATTTCTGTTCCTCTCATACCATATTTATTTCGGTTGCCTTCGGTATCATACTTTATCAGTATGTATAGTAGAGATGCCGAGTTCATTATTCCATCCTGGATTTTCAGTTATTTAAAGATGGCCATAATTCAGACCTAGTGAACAATGCATGCCACTGGTATAGTCTTAGAAGGTTATGTCATATGTTATGTACATGAAGTTGGTTGGTTGGTTGGTTGGTTTGTGGGGGGTTAAAGGGGCCAGACTACTTAGGTCATCGGTCCCTTGTTCCACGACCATAATAATACACGAAGAAAAGTCCAACAAGCAATAAACACATAACGGAGACGACAAGGGACGACACAGTACAAGAAAGACATAGACGAAGACCAGAGAAAAGAGATTAAAAGACACACAGAGTGCGACGGTCATTGGCCGACCATGAAAATAAAACTGGAAAGGCCAACAACCAAGGGACACATTAAAACACCACAAACTAAAACCCCAGGCCAAAAGCCACAGTCGACACTAAAAAAAAAAATAAAAAGGGACTCTCATATTGAATGATAAAAACCCCCTGCTCGAATAAAACGGAGAACTAAGTCAGCCATAGTAGAGTCATCGGTTAAAAGAGCAGGGAGTGTATCAGGCAGCGCGAACGTCTGCCTGAGGGCAGTTAAAAGTGGGCAGTCTAGTAAGACGTGTACCACGGTCAGGGCCAATCCGCAGCGACAGAGAGGCGGGTCGTCACGGCACAAGAGATACGCGTGCGTGAGCCGGGTATGTCCTATGCGGAGCCGGCAGAGGACGACAGCGTCCTTGCGAGACCCCCGCATGGAGGAGCGCCACACACTGGTTGTCTCCTTGACTGCCCGAAGTTTGTTGGGAGAGGGCAGGGTGCGCCACTCATCACGCCAAGCAGCAAGGACCTTCTGCCGCAATACGGATCGGACGTCACTCTCTAAAAGACCGATCTCCATGGCCGGGGAACTGACCGCCTGTTTCGCCAGTTCGTCAACCCGCTCGTTACCCGGGATGCCGACGTGACCCGGGGACCAAACAAAGGTGACAGAGCGGCCGCAACGGACGAGAGTATGGAGGGACTCCTGGATGGCCATCACCAGACGGGAACGAGGGAAACACTGGTCAAGAGCTCGTAAACCGCTCAGGGAGTCACTACAGATGACAAAGGACTCACCTGAGCGGGAGCGGAGAAACTCTAGGGCACGATAGATGGCAACCAACTCGGCAGTGTATACACTGGAGCCAGCTGCCAATGACCGTTGCTCACAATAATCCCGTAGAGTGAGAGCGTAACCAGTGTGACCAGAGACCACCGAACCGTCGGTGTAGGCCACCGCCGCGTTCGGAAACTCGGCCAGGATGGAAAGAAAGCGGCGGCGGAGGGCCTCCGGAGGCACTGAGACCTTCGGACCCTGTGCCAAGTCGAGCCGAAGGCACGGTCGGGGCACACTCCACAGGGGCAGACGGAGATTGGCCCGGAAAACAGGCGGCAGAGGAAAAAAGTCAAGGCCACGGAGAAGGTCCCGGAGGCGAACCGCAATGGGACACCCTGACCGGGGCCGCCTGTCTGGAACATGGACGATCGAGCGCGGGAACAGGAGACGGTAGTTTGGATGCCCTGGCATGCTATAAACGTGCGCGGCATAGGCGGCCAGAAGGCGGTCACGCCGGAACCGCAATGGAGGGACACCAGCCTCCACAAGTATGCTGTCGACGGGGCTTGTCCGGAATGCTCCCGGGGCGAGGCGGATCCCGCAGTGGTGTATGGGATCCAGCAATCGCAATGCTGAAGGCGAGGCAGAACCGTACGCCACACACCCATAATCAAGGCGGGACTGGATCAGCGCTTGATATAGGTGGAGGAGGGTGGACCGGTCGGCACCCCACCTGGTGTGGCTTAAGCAACGGAGAGCGTTTAAGTGCCGCCAGCATGTTTGCTTCAGCTGCCTAATATGGGGCAGCCAAGTCAACCGGGTATCGAACACCAGTCCCAAGAACCGATGCGTCGCGACCACAGCAAGAGGTTCACCGTCAAGGTAAAGGCGCGGCTCAGGGTGAACCGTGCGACGCCGGCAGAAATGCATAATGCAGGTCTTCGCGGCCGAAAACTGGAAGCCGTGCGCTACAGCCCATGACTGCGCCTTGCGGATGGCACCTTGCAGCTGCCGTTCAGCAGCGGCGATGCCACTGGAGCTGTAATATAGGCAGAAGTCGTCCGCATATAAAGAAGCCGCGACGGACGACCCCAACGCCTCAACGAGCCCATTGATGGCAATTAAAAACAGGGACACACTGAGGACAGACCCCTGTGGGACCCCGTTCTCCTGGACCCGGGAGGAACTATGCGACGCAGCTACTTGCACGCGGAAGGAACGATACGAAAGAAAATTCTGAATAAAAATCGGGAGCGGGCCCCTAAGGCCCCACCCATGAAGTGTGGCCAGGATGTGATGGCGCCAAGTCGTATCGTATGCCTTCCGCATGTCGAAGAAGACGGCAACCAGATGTTGGCGGCGCGCAAAGGCTGTACGGATGGCAGACTCCAGGGAGACCAGATTATCGACGGCAGAGCGGCCTTTACGGAACCCACCCTGAGACGGAGCCAGAAGGCCCCGAGACTCGAGGAGCCAACTCAACCTCCGGCTCACCATACGTTCCAGCAACTTGCAAGGAACGTTGGTGAGGCTTATGGGGCGATAGCTGTCCACCTCCAGCGGGTTCTTGCCAGGTTTCAATACGGGGAGGACTATGTTTTCCCGCCATTGAGACGGGAAAACACCCTCGACCCAGACGCGATTGAAAAGATCTAGGAGGCGTCGCTGGCAAGGCACTGAGAGGTGTTTCAGCATCTGGCTGTGAATGCGGTCTGGTCCAGGAGCCGTATCAGGGCAAGCAGAAAGTGCGCTCTGGAATTCCCATTCGCTGAAAGGAGCATTGTACGACTCCGCGTGGCGCGTGTGAAAGGAAAGCCTCCGACTTTCCAACCGCTCTTTCCGGGAGCGGAAGGCCAACGGGTAGTTCGTTGACGCGGAACACTGAGCAAAATGCTCTGCTAACCGGTCCGCAATCGTGTCGGAGTCGGTGCACACTGCTCCATTCAGCGAAAGCCCAGGGACAGAGACAGGTGGCCGATAGCCTTGGAGTCGCCGAATCTTGGCCCAAACCTGCGATGCAGAGGTACGGACGCCAATGGTGGAAACATAACGTTCCCAGCACTCCTGCTTCCGTTGGCGAATAAGGCGTCGGGCTCGGGCGCGGAACTGTTTAAAAGCAATGAGGGTCTCCAACGACGGGTGCCGCTTATGGCGCTGAAGAGCCCGCCGGCGATCTCGAATCGCCTCTGCGATCTCGGGCGACCACCACGGCACAGTCCTCCGCCGAGGTGACCCGGATGTACAGGGAATCGCAGATGCCGCCGCAGAAACGATGCTGGTGGTGACCGACTGAACCACCGCATCAATCGGATCAGTGGAAGGAGGTGCGATCACTGCGACAGATGTAAATAAGTCCCAATCAGCCTTATTCAGAGCCCATCTGGAGGGGCGTTCAGAAGAGTGACGCTGTGGCAGTGACAGAAAGATGGGGAAATGGTCACTACCACATAAGTCGTCATGGACCCTCCAGTGGATGGATGGCGAAAGTCCGGGGCTGCAAATAGAAAGGTCAATGGCCGAAAACGAGCCATGGACCGCACTAAAGTGGGTCGCCTCTCCCGTGTTTAAAAGGCAGAGGTCAAGCTGTGACAGAAGAGTCTCGGCATCTCTGCCCCGGCCAGTAATCGCGGCGCTACCCCACAAGGGGTTATGGGCGTTAAAGTCACCCAGCAACACAAAGGGAGGCGGCAGTTGTCCTATCAATGCAGCCAACACATGACGAGAGACATCACCATCCGGCGGAAGGTACAAACTGCAGACAGTAATAGGCTGAGGCGTCCACATCCTTACAGCGACAGCCTCTAAGGGTGTATGAAGAGGCACACACTCGCTGTAGATAGAGTTAAGGACGTAGACGCAGACTCCACCAGACACCCTCTCATAAGCTGCCCGGTTCTTATAATAACCCCGATACCCTCGTAGGGCAGGGGTCCGCATTGCCGGAAACCACGTTTCCTGGAGGGCAATGCAGAAGAAAGGGTGACTGCTGACGAGTTGGCGGAGCTCAGCAAGGTGGTGGAAAAAACCGCTGCAGTTCCACTGGAGAATCACTTTGTCCATGGGCGAAATAGGCGTGAAGGGACCGAGGAGGCAGATCACGTCACTGGGTCACCTGCTGTCACCGATCGAGGACCAGTACAATCGGCGTCCTTGGCATCTGAGGGTATGGCGAGATCCAGGTCCTCAGCGGACGCCAGGATCTCCACCTCATCCCCAGACGCAGAGCCTGTATGGAGCGGTGGGGTGGATGCCACCGCGCGTTCCTTGGCCTTAGAGGCCTTCTTCTTCTTCGTCTTCTCTCTCTGCTCCTTGGGCTTTACTGGCTGGGAGGGCTCCACCGAGTCAGTCTCCGGGACGGAGGAGGAGCGGGAAGCCCTGCGACCAGCTGCTGGCCTGCTTTTCAGCCATTGGCTGACGTCACCCTTCCCAGAGGTGGAAACCTGGGAAGGGAGGGACCCGAGGGATCCCTTGCGAGAGAGAGTCGCCGAAGAAGTCGGACGCTTCTCCGGCTTAGAGTTGGGGACTTGTGTCCCCGATGGTTGGGGGGTCGTTGCTCCTGAGGTAGGTGGTGCAGGAGCAACAGATGGGGAAGTGCCCCCCACCATCAAGGGGGCAGGTGTAGTATTCCGGCTCAGAGTGTTCAGTGGAATCGGTGCAGCAGATGACAAAACTACTGTTTTGGCAGCGGTGGCATAGGAGCTGGTCAGAGCCACAGGATGTAGCCTCTCGTATTTCCGCTTAGCCTCAGTATAGGTCATGCGGTCCAGGGCCTTATATTCCATGATCCTTCGTTCTTTCAGTAGAACCTTGCAGTCTGGCGAGCAAGGGGAATGGTGTTCGCCGCAGTTCACACAGATGGGAGGCGGCGCACATGCAGTATTAGGATGTGAAGGGCGTCCACAATCTCTGCATGTCATGCTGGAAGTACACCGAGATGACATGTGGCCGAACTTCCAGCATTTGAAACACCTCATCGGGGGAGGGATATAGGGCTTCACATCACATCGGTAGACCATCACCTTGACCTTTTCGGGTAGGACGTCACCCTCGAAGGCCAAGATGAAGGCACCGGTGGCTACCTGATTATCCCTCGGACCCCGATGGACGCGCCGGACGAAGTGAACACCCCGCCGTTCTAAATTGGCGCGTAGCTCGTCGTCTGACTGCAAGAGTAGGTCCCTATGGAATATAATGCCCTGGACCATGTTGAGACTCTTATGGGGTGTGATCGTGACGGAAACATCCCCCAACTTGTCACAAGCGAGTAACCGCCGTGACTGTGCAGAGGATGCCGTTTTGATCAATACTGCCCCAGAGCGCATTTTGGACAAGCCCTCCACCTCCCCAAACTTGTCCTCCAAGTGCTCGACAAAAAACTGAGGCTTGGTCGCCATAAACGATTCCCCATCGACTCGTGTACAGACTAAATAGCGAGGTGAATAAGGTTCGCTGCCAACCGTAGCCTTTCGTTCCTCCCATGGTGTGGCCAGGGAGGGGAACGATTGTGGATCATATGCCTGAGCGTTGTATTGAGGCCGAGAACGCTTAGAGACTGCTGGCGGCTGGCCGCCAGCAAGAGATGATGTACCACGCTTCATCGCGGGTCATCCGCCCTGATGCCACCTACTCCGACCAAGGGCCCTCCCCACGGGCGCCACCCAGCCTCAGCAACGACCACCTGGCGGGATGGCCATTGCCGGGAGTCCCGATGCCCCAAGGAGACAGGCATCTACTCCTTGGCATACGCGGGGAGTTAACGGCGCAGGCATCAGTAGAGCGATCCCTGTGTTGTCAGGGGGCTACAACCGACAGGGTACATGGCGGCCCCACCACAACGGACTGGCTACCGTGCTGGATTTCAGGTGAAATGTAGCCCATGATCGTCATTGGCGCATAAAGCGACACAGCAGAGCAGACTGCAAAAACCGCACCCAAGAACAAAGCCACGCCCTAAAGATGGTGAGTGGGCGGGACAGCTATGCGACGACGACCAACCAAGCTAGAGACGGTAATGAGCGATGGACACATTGCACCTTGTAAGGCACCCTTCCCCAATCAGCTCGCTCTTCGGAAGAATTTAGAAGATGGAGGTCAAACCCGGTAGGGGACCATCACATAAGGCCGAAACGTTTGAGACTCCTTTTAGTCGCCTCTTACGACAGGCAGGAATACCGTGGGCCTATTCTTACCCCCGAACCCACAGGGGGATGTACATGAAGTCTTGGATGTTTTTATTTATATGTTTCAGTAGTGAATGCCTATATACATTTTGTTTGTAACGTACCATCTATTTCTTGTGGATGGTGGCTTAGATCAAGTTGTTAGCTAGAATTACTAGAGGAGATGGTGATCCATTGAGGAGAGCAGTGTTTTGGATTATGTTGTAGACTAGACCTTGAGGTAGAGGTAGATTTTTTACGCGATTGCAGTCACGCAAATGAACTGTAGCATAACCTGAGGAGTAGGTTACATTGGAATGCGACAGTTGGATGAGGGTTAATGAAGGTAACACGTGTCATAACAATGATAAGAAGATATTTTCGTTATTTAAGTTTGTGGTGAGTGATCTGTAGTGTGATGCTGGAAGATGACAATTTGGTTCTTAGTTGGCGAAGCTAACGAATGTGTCATGACAATTTTTTATTTACACTACTATGATCAAAACCTATATTATTCTAATAATAAGTGAAAGGTGCTAGTTTGATTTTGTTCTCCAGTATTTCTTTTATTGGGTTAACTTGCTTTCGGCTTACAGAGCCATCTTCAGACATTTACTGACTATGGTCACCAAAGAAGTTAGAATGCTTGTAAATAAAATAGAAAAAGAAGTTACATATCTAGATTGAAGCACAAATGTACAGTACATAACATCTGGCAGTTTGGTGGCAATGCAATGTAAAAAGTTGGACAGTAAATAAATTTAAAGAGAGTAAACAGGAAGAACTTTAATACAAAACTGGAAGAGCAAGCCTACATAACTGTTTATGCAGGGTGTACATAAAGTCCAGGAACAATTTCAATTACCAAGTGGGGCGGCGCACTTGTTAGCACACTGGATTCACATTCGGGAGGATGACGGTTCAATCCCGCGTCCACCATTCTGGTTTAGGTTTTCTGTTATTTCCTTAATACGCTCATGCCGGGATGGTTCCTTTGAAAGGCCATCGCCGACATCCTTCCCTAATCTGATGTGACCGATGACTACACTGTCTAGTCTGCTCCCCCAAACAACCCAACCCCACTTTCAATTATTTATTGCACAAGAACGAAACATTATACAGATATCTTGCATATGTCATTTTGAAGAGAAACCCTGAAAGTTGTTTTTCATGTATACAAACACAGTGTAGTTTGGTAATTTGCCGACAGTCAGCTCTAGTCGCAAACATGGTGAATTCAGGTGCAGCATGAGGTTGCTTTCATGAAATGGCCTCCCTGATCACCAGATCTCATTCCGTGTGACTTTTTTCTGTGGGGACACATTAAAGATCTAGTGTATGCACCGCCTCTACCACGTGATGTAGCAGAGGTCTGGGAGAGAATACAGGAAGTGACTGCCACAGTCGACAATGCAGTGCTGGGATGGGTATGGCAAGAATTCGATTACTGTGTTGACATCTGTCAGGTCACTCATGGTTTGCGTATCAAATGTTTGAAAGAAGGGGAAAAAAAGTCAGAGTTTCTCTTCAAAATGCGTTATGTATGACATCTGTACAATATTTAGTTCTTGTGCAATAAATAATTGAAAGTGTTCCAGGACTTTATATACACCCTGTACTCATAAACAAAATCAATAAAATAATATAAAATTAGTAATTGTCAAGGCTACTTCAGGAGGTATAAAATACGAAGAGTGATACAAAAACCAATTAAAAGAAAGAAATATCAATTTGACTAAAGAGTATATCAGGAACTTATGCAACATCAATAAGATAGACAGAAATGAATAAATGCAGGGAAATGGAAGAGTGTAAAGGAACATTCAGTAAATACTATCTTTGAGAGTGTGGTGATACTGCATTTAAAAAAGTAAAATGTTGAACAATATACAAATTAAAACAGAGCAGGCAGGAAAAACATTAAAACTATACTCAAAATTATGCCTCCGTAACAGTTTGCATTAAATAAATGAAACAAGTAATATTAAAACAGTACCTGATAACACAACTTCAAGAGGTATTAAACATGGAAAATTCTACAGGTACCAGTTAAAGGAAGACTTACAATTGTAACTACAGTCTACATGGATTACAGAGACCATTTCAATAAAATAAAAGAACTCAATGAATAAACGAAAATGGGGGAGTATGTAGCAACAGACAGTGTGGGAAATAATGAAAAATTAAGAGGATTATTTGAAGTTTAGGAAAGGAGAACTGTTAAGCTGTGTCTGGTTATTCAAGATTAGATCTGAACTGTGAGCCACACGATTTCCACAGGTTCTAGCAGACTGAGTTTTTGGCCTTTGTTTGCTAAGTGAATGGCTTGGGACTCTAGCTGGTAGTTGGAGCCCTCATTCAGTACATCTTCAGCAAATGCAGAGTCAGAATTCTGCAACCTCTAGCTATGTTCATGTTAAGCCAGCATAGATGCTATGTGTCTGCCAGACTGGCCAATGTATAAAACTTGTCACAATCAGAACATGTAATTTTGTATACCCCACTGTTGGCTAATTACAGGATCTTATCTTCACTATTGAAAATATACTGGGCTCTAGTGTTCTTAACATTGTGGGAAAGCCTATGCTACTGTGGTTTGCTATTTTAAAGTTTTTAATATGTTTGAAACTGTTAAACACAAGAACATTCCTGTTCAAAATTCCTTATTCCCTTTGGGGGCCCATTAGTTTGTAAGATTTTATTTTTCTAGTGTTTTTGTGTTGATAGTGACATCCCTTTGGTTGATTTGTAAGGCTTATAACTTTGCCAAGTAAACAATCAATCTACCGAGGCAAATTACGCAGTAATTAACCTCTGTTATTCTTGCATCAAAAATAATTGTACCCAAACATTTTAGCAGGGCTATATTTCTCTTTCAATTGAAGATTCTGCCAGAGCTTAGAACTTTCTATACTTTACATCAAAAATTACATTCACTGAAAATGCAGTACTTTCGAGGGCATTAAAGGGGACAAGCTGTTTTCTTTAAAGTTTAAAGATAACTCACTTGTAAAAAACTAGTTAATTTCTTTCACAAATGATTTATTATACAGTTCTGTTGATGCTTTGTTACTCTGACAACAATAACTGCACCACCTGCAAAAAGAAGCACATAATACTGCATTATGACTCACATTAAGCAGCAATAACTGAGCATAGAGAGATGTCTGCATCACATTTTTCACATAATTTAGAAAAAGTAGGACTTAGTTATTGAAAATACCTGTTCCGCATGAAGTCTTTCACAATGCTCTCATTACCTTTAAAAGAAACAGCTTTATCCTCTAAGCATTTTGCTTTGCCTTTTATTGGCAGTGTTCCACACTTTATGTCTATACCACACAAGGCACAAATATACTTTTGGAGCTATTTTTACAGATTTTTGCATTACTTTAACAAGCTGAAATTAATGATAAACACAACATCTGTGCTATGTTGTAATTTCAGTCTTGGACCAAATCACCAAAACCCTAAAAATGTAGCCAGAATATCGTCCACCTAGTCTTAAATTAGATACTTTTGGTGTACTAATGACACGGTGTTTGTTTCTAGCTCCAATGCAAGCACCAAGATTTACATTTTTACCGGTTCCCACAACGCAACGGACTTACAGTGGATTGACAATGCAAGACATTGGTGTTTTCTTAGAAGTGTGATGGCATACATCACACACCTGGTGCCAGCAGTTTTATTTACTGTTTGTGTTCAACATCATGAGGTTCAGTTGTGAGTGATATCTTAAATTGTGTTATATACTAGAATCGTTTAGGTCTAATGGACATCTTAAAGTGTACTGAAGATAGCGATATTGCCATTATGTTTTGCACACTTGTTTGGTCTAGGTTATAGTGGAAGGTAATATTTTGATTGAGAATTGGCAAAGCAAATGACAAACTTATTTTTTACATTCTCTGTATCCTATAGTTATAATTACATCTCTGGTGGAAATATCTATTTTTCCACGTTCATTTGACATTTTCAAATTTTTAATATACTTAAAAGCATTAATAACAGGAACATCCCAGTTCAAAACCACTATTACCATTGAGGTCTCCTTTCTTTTTTAAGTAAGTTTTTGATCTGTTGATAACAGTATCCCCATTGGTTGTTTCTTGAAGCATGTACCGACACTGCATTAGTAACATCATCAGTTGATCGATGCAGTTTTGCATTGTTTAATAATCCCATTAATATTTATTTCATTCTTTAAGAGTATCTTTCCAAAAATTTCACTTAGAGCAGCAAAAATAGAAAGTTATTGGGTCAGTTCTCCTTATGTAGACAGAGGATAGAGAAAAATACATCAGTGGCTCAATTTGCATCCATTGCTAGCAAACATTATTTTGCAAACTAGCAAGCTATTACATATTGAATGACGTGTTGACATGGTGGGTAATGTAATCTTACCCACAGTAATAACAGCACCTGTGGAAGCAGCATATTAAGGCAGAAATGGTACAACATAAGTAGATAATACAACAGCAAATATAATATAAGCTAATGAATAATTTGGACATGGCACTGGATCAGTGTAATGAGATTAGATTATACAAAAGGGGTGGGGAAGGGCAATGAAGTAAAAAACAGCAAGTGTGTAAAGCACAAAAAAGAAACAATGGTGTGAGATTGTTGGGTTTAAAACACCGATTGAAAACAAGTATGCCTGAAATATTCATGCCAATTATAGATTGCCAATCAGACAGATAACCGTTACAAACATGGTAGGCTATAGGTGCAGTTCAGAACTTGAGGTTTGTGAGAAACACTATAAACTGACAATTACTACAGTTGATTTCGAAATAATAGAAGAATGATTAACGTTCAGTTCAAGAGTCAACAAGCATCAAACAACAAAAACTGTTCTTTGTTTGGACTTTTCACTAATTCAAGGAAACATGATCCTTGGATGCCAAGCCGCCGTAATAGTTAATTTAAATAAATCGACGCTCTTCACAAACATTCAAAACACCTCGCTTTACATGTATTTCTGTCTTATTCGATTGCTGTGACACCTTTTCTTACATTTGATAACAAAAACATATTAACTGCGCAAAAACCTACCCAGTTCATCCTGTTCTTCCTTACGCATCCTAGAAAGTATTTCCAGCATTTTTCTTTGCCCTTCAGGATCATCATTTTCCAGTTTAAGTTCGCATAGAACACTTTCCTTATAAAATGTTTCAGAGCACACACTATGTATATCTGACTGATAACACTGGACAGAGCAAAACGAAATATTGCACCGCGGACACATGTACTTCCCTGCACAGCGATTACATCTGGAAATAAAAAGCTTTTATAGCATGTGACAAAATTAGTTACTTTTTTAAAGACGAAGTTGGAAAACAAATTTCACCAATAACACTGATGTTCCGATCCATTTGTTTACTTTAAGAAGGGCATTTCAGTAGTAATATTAATTTTCTAGGCTTAACATGCTTACATCTGACATGAATTTTGATCGATTTCCTCCATGACGAACTATAATTACATTACAGTTTCGAAGCAAACCCCGTTAACATTGCAGGACTAGCTACAACTTGGCGGCCCATAAACAATCAACAACGTAGTGCCGAACTGCGCTCGTATTCAAGGACTTCCACAAATGACATTAAGGTTGAAGTGGCATTATATTGGGTGTCTCAACTTTTATTTAAATCTCTAATGTACAATACAATTCCAATGGAATACACAACTACATTGTCAAAATAACATTTCTATTCGTCTTTCATGTAACAGTGATGCCAAAACAATTCAACCAAGTTTTCAATTCGAGTAGCCTCCACATGCATACGAAACTTGCACCACTGTCACTGTCACGTTACGTCATCAACGTAGATTATGCCCGCAAAGTTTGAGAGTCACTATGTTTTTGAAATCCAAGCTTATTTGTTGATGTGGATTTTGACGACACGGTCATTATTTGCAGAACTCATGAGACGTGTAAGCAAATATCATAAGAAAGAATAGTAGCTTAACACCACATGGAGCGACAAACTAGTAACACTGTTTCATCAACTTTGGCAATATCCGACGATTTTTTTTAATGTTTTAGTATTATTGTTAAACATTCAGACGAATTACTTTGCATTTCATCTGCAATACCATACAAAAATACTAACTTGAAATTGCCTGTCTCAGCTGAACACAAGTTTTCCCTAGCACTTCAAAATATTATTCGACCTATTTCTTGTCCTCCTTGAATTTACATATTTATTTTTGGTCAGGTGAACACACGGTTATAAATACAAAATCAAATAGGGGTAATTCAGGAGAGGGTTTACTAATGAATACAAAAATAGGAGTACGGGTAAGCTACAACAAACAGCATAGTGAACGCACTATTGTGGCCAAAATAGACATGAAGCCCACGTCTACTACAGTAGCACAAGTTTATATGCCAACTAGCTCTGCAGATGCAGAAGAAATTGATGAAATGTATGATAAGATAAAAGAAATTATTCAGAGAGTGAAGGGAGACGAATATTTAATAGTCATTGGTGACTGAAATTCGATGGTAGGAAAAGGAAGATAAGGTAACGTAGGAGGTGAATATGGATTGGGGGTAAGAAATGAAAGAGGAAGCCGCCTAGTAGAAATTTGCACAGAGCGTAACTTAATCATGGCTAACACAAGAATCACGAAAGATGGTTGCATATGTGGAAGAAGCCTGGAGACACTAGAAGGTATCAGATACATTATATAATAGTAAGACAGTGATTTAAGAACCAGGTTTTAAATTGTAAGACATTTCCAGGTGCTGATGTGGACTCTGACCACAATCTATTGGTTATGAACTGTAGATTAAAACTGAATAAACAGCAAATACGTGGAAATTTAAGGAGATGGGACCTGGAAAAATTGACTAAACCAGAAGTTGTACAGAATTTTTGGGCGAACACAAGGGAACAATTGACAGGAATGGGAGAAAGAAATACAGAAGAGGAAGAATGGGTAGCTTTGAGGGATGAAGTAGTGAAGGCAGCAGAGGATCAAATAGGTAAAAAGACGAGGGCTAGTAGAAATCCTTGGTCAACAGAAGAAATATGGAATTTAACTGATGAAAGGAGAAAATATAAAAATGCAGTAAATGAAGCAGGCAGAAGAATATAATAATTTCAATCCCAAAGAAAGCATTTGTTGACAGATGTGAAATTTACCGAAATATCAGTTTAATAAGTCACAGCTACAAAATACTAACACAAATTGTTTACAGACGAATGGAAAAACTGGTAGAAGCCAACCTTGGGGAAGATCAGTTTGGATTCCATAGAAATACTGGAACACATGAGGCAACACTGACCTTACGACTTATCTTAGAAGAAAGATTAAGGAAAGGCAAACCTACATTTCTAGCATTTGTAGACTAAGAGAAAGCTTTTGACAATGTTGATTGGAATACTCTCTTTCAAATTCTGATGGTGGCAGGGGTACAATACATGGAGCGAAAGGCTATTTACAATTTGTATAGAAACCAGATGGCAGTTATAAGAGTCGAGGGACATGAAAGGGAAGCAATGGTTAGAAAGGGAGTGAGACAGGGTTGTAGCGTCTCCCCGATGTTATTCCATCTGTATGTCGAGCAAGCAGTAAAGGAAACAAAAGAAAAATTCGGAGTAGGCATTAAAATCCATGGAGCAGGAATAAAAACTTTGAGGTTCGCCGATGACATTGTAATTCTGTCAGAGACAGAAAAGTACTTGAGAGTGCAGTTGAACGGAATGGATAGTGTCTTGAAAGGAGGATATAAGATGAACATCAACAAAAGCAAAACGGGGATAATGGAATGTAGTCGAATTAAATCAGGTGATGCTGTGGGAAGTAGATTAGGAAATGAGACACTTAAAGTGGAAAAGAAATTTTGCTATTTGGGGCCCAAAATAACTGATGATGATCGAAGTAGAGAGGATATAAAATGTAGATTGGCAACGGCAAGTAAATTGCTTCTGAAGAAGAGAAATTTGTTAACATAGCGTATAGATTTAAGTGTCAGGAAGCCGTTTCTGAAAGTATTTATAAGAAATGTAGCCATGTATGGAAGTGAAACATGGACGATAAATAGTTTGGACAAGAAGATAATAGAAGCTTTCGAAATTTGGCGCTACAGAAGAATGCTGAAGATTAGATGGGTAGATCACATAACTAATGAGGAGATATTGAGTAGAATTGGGGAGAAGAGGAGTTTGTGGCACAACTTGACTAGAAGAAGGGATTGGTTGGTAGTAAATGTTGTGAGGCATCAAGGGATCACCAATTTAGTATTGGAGGGAGATCAAGAGATGAATATATTAAGCAGATTCGGAAGGATGTAGTTTGCAGTAAGTACTGGGAGATGAAGAAGCTTGCACAGGATAGAGTAGCATGGAGAGCTGCATCAAACCAGTCTCAGGATTGAAGACCACAACAACAAGATATGTGAACAGTTCTTCAAATCTTTGTCGAAAAAGGCTGGGATTTTTTTCACTTGCTCTAGATGAATATCATTATCGCTATCGCCTTCATGCAGTCACACTTGCGAAGACGTTGATGCCATGTTTGCGTGCGGGGCCAACGAGATATATGGGCCATGCACGGAACTTGTGACATCAGCTTTTCTGCCACATTTCGCGAACGCTCGGCTCCGTGCAGCACCCACAGGAAATAAATTTCTAACTGAAAACGTATCCACTTAGGGTCTTGCTTTAGTCGTGTGCTGTCGAGAAGCTGCATGATTTGAAACATGCGGTCAAGAATTATTAAACTAGTCTGAAATAGTTACATGCTCCCCGCCAGTCACGGCTGCTGGCACTTGTAAGACCTGCAGTGTCACGTGCTGTGACATACGCTCCACGACCTATCTTTCTCGTGGCTTCCTTTGCGCGTCACTGAGTCGATAGTCGGAAAGCAAATGGGGTGTGTAGAATATACGAAGAGCAACAATTTTGTCACCATAGGGCACACAATTATCAAAATCTAGCGACGCAGGGACAGTTTTGTCATCAGCTTGTTAGCACGTTGGCAAACGAGAGTGTCGCCCAGTTGTCAAACTATAACAATCATGCATTTACGTATCTATCCACAGACTCGTGGACAAATGTGACGAAACAGTCACGATGACAAAAATTACCCGTGTGTGTTAGTCACAAGTACCAAGTTGTGTGTCCACGGGCAAAGTAAACTCGCCCGCGCAACCCCCCACAATCACACACCTGCCACCCACTTGAACTGAGGAAGCAATGAAGCACCTCCCACTTGTTCCCTGTCAAACAAGATAAAGTGACGCTAAGAATAAAAGCCGTTTAACGTAAGGCCATTTCACACTGAACGTCAACAGAACTGAAGACGACGTAAATGTAAAAGTATGGCCTATTCACAACCAAGGAGTTAAAATTTTAAATCGTAGTTCATACCAGAAATAACTTCAACACAAACGTTACTTCACTTAGTCAAGTACTGAGAGGAAAAAAATAAGCTTACAAGATACTGTCACTGATACAAAAAGCTTTAATATAGAATTAAGCTACTATCATTGTAAAAGTATTGCTTATTCAGACCTATGAGTTGAAATTTTAAACCGTTACTCACACCAGAAATAATTTCAACACAAACGTCACTTCGCTCAGTCAAGTACTGAACTAAAAAAAAAGAGCTTATGAGATACCATCAGTGATACAAAAAGTCAGAATCCAGAACTGAGCTACTGTCAATGACAAGTATATTAAAGGGCAAAGCAAAATCATAATGAAGGGCGTTCACAAAGTTTTATGGCAGCCTACTGAGATATGAAGTGATAGAAAAAACGTTGTCGTGACAGTCGTTTGCAACAGAAAATACATACATACAAACTCATCAAACAATATTTAAAAGAGACGCATGTTACATCTGTTTTTCTACTTCAACAGCGATGAATTTTTCGCTGTTAAAGAAGTTTGTAAATGAAAACTCTTTCATCATTCCTACTCTTATTTATGTATAGAGTAGGCTTCTTCTTGGTTCTAGTGTCGTAAAATGAGCGTCTCTCCATTTAAATCCTATGTGAATCTCACCATCTCTAATTAACGCTACAGAATTGTTAGTCTCATCAGAGTATCTAGTTACGTAAGACTTACTTTCATGGAGGAACACTAATACACACATCAAAAAAAGTTTTACATCAGCCTGGCTCCCAGAACTACAGAAGATAGACGTTGACTGTGGATACTGTATCACAGACACAGTCCCTTTGACTGTTCAGAGATGTCACTAAGCCCACCTAAAGATGTAGACAACTATGCATGAGCACCGCCTATTAGATGGACGGGGTCCGACAGCCAATCCATTTCAGTCATTCCACCTGGAAGGAGATACATGGCTCGTGTTGTCTGTAGTTCAGAATACCGCGGTTCGATCGCTTCCGCATTGTTACTTTGTGCCAGGAAGGGCTCTCAACAAGGGAAATGTTCAGGTGTCTCGGAATGAAACAAAGCGATGTTGTTCAGACATGGAGGAGATACAGAGGGACACGAACTGTCGATGACACTCCTCGCTCAGGCCGCCCAAGGGCTAATACTGCAGTAGATCACCGCTACCTACGGATTATGGCTCGGAGGAACCCTGTCAGCAACGCCACCATGTTGAATAATGCTTTTCTTGCAGTCACAGGACGTCGTTACTACTCAAACTATGCGCAATAGGCTGCATGATGCGCAACTTCACTCCCGACGTCCATGGCGAGTCCGTCTTTGCAGCCATGACACCATGCAGCGTGGTACAAATGGGCTCAACAACATGCCAAATGGAATGCTCAGGATTGGCATTACGTTCCCTTCTCTGATGAGTTTGGCATATGCCGTCAACCAATAGCCAGACACGTGCTTCGAGTTGACCCAGTCAGGCTCAACGCCTTAGACACACTGTCCAGCGAGTGCAGCTAGGTGGAGGTTATCTACTGTTTTGGGGTGGGATTATGTATGGTTGACATACACTGCTGGTAGTCATGGAAGGCCCAGTAACAGCTGTACGATACATGAATGCTATCCTCTGACCGATAGTGCAACCATATCAGCACCATATTGGCGAGGCATTCGTCTTCATGGACAACAACTCGCGTCCCCATCGTGCACATCTTGTGAATGATTTCCTTCAGCATGTTCTCCAGACATGAACCCCATTGACACATGCCTGGGATAGATTGACAAGGGTTGTTTATAGACGACATGACCCACCAAACACTCTGAGGGACCTATGCCGAATCGCCATTGAGAAGTGGGACAATGTGGACCAACAGTGCCTTGATGAACTTGTGGATAGTATGCCAAGACAAATACAGGCATGCATCAATGCAAGAGGACATGCTACTGGGTATTAGAGGTACTGGTGTGTACATTAATCTGGACCACCACCTCTGGAGGTCTCGCTGTATGGTGGTACAACATGCAATGTGTGATTTTCAAGAGAAATAAAAAGGGCGGATATGATGCTTATGTTGATCTGTATTCCAATTTTCTGTATGAGTTCTGGAACTCTCGGAACTGAAGTTATGCAAAACGTTTTCTGATGTAATCACAGAGCTTAAAACTTAAGTTGTTGATGAGAAATTTCATACAATGAGGATTAGATTAGACTAGATTCAGTTTTCGTTCTATAGGTCCAAAAAATGAGATGATTCCCATGAGTCTGGAGCATGTCAGAATTTATAACATAAAAACACAGAACATTTGAATGTAATTCTCACTTCCTTGTTCATTGTCAGGGAATTGTCAAAATAGGCGAATACATTACAGTAAACTGCCAGAAAAACAGTTTTGACTCCACTTGGTCACTACAGTCAAGATTAAGTACTTTATGTATGATAAATTTATTAAAAGTGCATAGCTATGTTTCATTCTGACAGTGTATTAATTCTATACACTGTGGAGTCAAAACTGAAATATAGCAGACATTTTTACTTAAGCTGGTATAACAGATCCTGTTAAGATATTTATCTACAGAGTAGAAGGCATTACCCAACAAAAAGTCTTTCAAACTCTCTTTAAACTGTGCTTTATCTGAAACCAAGTTTTTAATGATTGCCGGCAGTTTATTGAAAATGTGTGCTCCTGGATATTGGACCCCTTTTTGGACCAAGGTAAATTATTTTAAGTGTTTATGTAGATTGTTTTTAATCCTAGTATTCATACTATGTATTGAGCTATCGGTTGGAGACAGACATATTATTTGCATCAAATTTCATTAGGGAACAAATATACTGAGAAGCAGTGGCTAGAATACCCAGTTCCTTGAACAGCTTTCTACAGGATGTTGTTGAATTTAGACCATAAATGATCTTTTCAGTTAAATCGAACTTTTCGCTTTAATAGCTGTCAATACAAATGGCACAAGATCCATCCTATCATTGCAATACCAAAATCTACGATAATCAGAATATAAACACTGACCCAACACTTTTTTACTCAGGCAGTAGACAATGATAGTATTATATGAAAATTATTGATTGAGCCCCACCACTTAATTCAAAAACTTACACTTACTGTCAAATACAGCTTATCATTGTTTCTCTCAGACATTTTTCCCATTCTAAGAAAGTCTAGGTCATTCTACACAGTATCAATGTCGTTTGACAGTTTTGCATAATTGGGAATTTATATTTCAGTCATGATTTTAGATTACCATTACAGTCATTACAGCGCGTATATTCAATTATGATGTCTGTAAAAATGAATTTCAACAACAAATGTGTTAACACTTAAATGATCACAAAACAATACTCCTGTGCTTTGTGAAATTAAATAATTTATTTCACTTTCACAAACAAAACGAACTTGCAGCTTATTAAACAGCATACTTTATCACAAATCTAGTTCAATTTCCTTCAAACATAATTAGATTACTGTATTCCCGTTCACTTTTGTTTATGTGAGAAAGACTTTCAGCATTATCACTGCATGAACTATATAGACATAGAGACTGTAATACCATATGATTATCAAGTGATGATTGGCATCTCACATGAGCTCTCAGGTTAAGAAATAAAGTCTTATTTAAACACTAACTCAAACTTTCACTAACCATTAAACCAAAGGAATAATGTGGGCACACATATGAAGGGCTTTTTTCAATAGTGGTACAAGTCCATTTTTGTTCATTCTGAGACACACAGTCCTATAGTCAGATGAGCGCTGAAAAATCTGCAGTTGAGATACCAGAAATATTCAAGTATATATATTCATATTTCTTGTGAAGGCAGGTGCCCCACTTTGCTGCTACTGATTGTTTTAGGATGCAAGAACCTTCACTTAATCATAAGCTCTTGTAAAAAAAAGTTCAGCTTTTGTGCAAAACACCTCAAAGCTGAGCCACATTTCGCAAGAAGAACAAAACATGTTGTCTTGGCAAGCTGATGTGACAACTCTTCATTTTCATGGGCTACTCTGTTAAGCACTGAAATACTTCTTCAATATGTAGTGTGCAAGGCTTTTATCATATGATTCAAATGATTATTTCTTTTCTTGAGGCGACAGTTGAACTGCTGAGGAAGCTTAATTTTCTTTCTGTGATTCATGTTTACTTCACACACAATGTACAACTTTCTCTTGATATGAAAAACAGTGCTATCATGTGGTAATTAACATTGGGGATGTATAAAATTAGCATTGTATGTCAAAGGTTTCGTTGCACAAAAATTATTATTACTTTCTGGAGCAGCAGTTCCCAAAATAAAGAAACATCTTCCAACGTAACTATTAGCACAGACCAGAATAATCATTTGTATGCACAACAAAATTTTTATGTTGAAAATTTTAAATGAATGGTTTGTTACCTAGTTGCAACGTTCACCCACTGTGTAGGATAGCAACTACATTGCGTAGTAATGTATAAATATTCCTCCTCAATTTTTCTTTTTACTTACATTTGATAATAAGAGTACTAACGAAAAAATTCACCTAAACTCAGAGAGAAGAATTTCATTCCACCTATTAGATGATGTGAAATAAATATTTAGTATGTACTCCAGTTAAAGTAATAGGGAGCACTTGGAATGACTCTAGGCAGATAGATGACTGTATATTATATATGGAAGGCGGAGAGTTGCTTTGAGTGCGAAGGTGCAAGAGCCAAGTAGCCGTAAGTTATATCTGTGTGGCGTTTGCATATGAATGCAGAAAATTCTCGCATGCTCTACAAGATTTTTTGTGTAGATAAATTTGTCAGCTTAAAAGTATGCAGAATGGTTATGCTGAAGGGGGACCCCAATACTAGTCTGCTATATAATAGATCGAGATATCACAAATAGTTCCAGTAGTTTTCATCCCTTCAGGTTAAGAATTATTTATTTTAATTGTAGTCTAAAGAAGGTAATAGAAGATGACATCTACTGAGTCAGGTTCCTCTGTTTCAGTGTATGTTTTTATTAATTTTCCAAAGCAGATTCATCTGCTGAAACTCACAAGCACAGGAGCATATGCTCAATGGGGGGAGCACCAGCTAAGGTCTCAGAGTGCTCGTAACATTAAGTGCTAGTTGGGTTACTGAGAGGCAGCTCACACAGCTGAATGCTTGACAAAAATGTTCATTTTTGAAGTAGTACAGTACTTTAGAATACTGTTGCTCTTCAGACACTTCTCTAATATGTGAAACAGCATCTGAGTAGCGACTGGTTTTTTCACAAACATTACACGCAATATCACGTACGAGTAGGAATGACTTTGAATGTATGTGCAATTATCACTTCCAGCTGTGACTATTACTAGAACGACAGTAGGATCGCGTTCTCAAGTCAATATGCTGTCTCAAGACTGTGGGTAAGTGATTTTGGCACAAGAGTTGGCCCGTGTGAGATTTTTGTTGTTTGTGTCTTTGTGGTTTAACCACAAAGATGGTCGACTGCTTGTGTGACGAATTCCGTTTATTATGTGCAGACGAGGAAGAGTGTAGTTCAGAACCACTACTGAAAGACCTTTGTGTCAGTGCAAAATTAATTATTGCAAGTGACAGTATTATTACATATTATTTTTCCATGTTCGTAAATTATCAAATGCTTAAGGCGGATCTCTAGAGTTCTAGAAACTGCTAATGTGAGTAAAGATTCTCTTCATAGTGAATACTTTATTTCGGAGGAGAATTATATTTAACATGAGTGATGGAAGTATCAAACAAGGTGCGTATTGGAATAAATTCACATGATACTGCTGTCTCTCATATGCTCTCTTCTCAAACAAGACATGACAAACACAACTGTAACTATCAATCCCTTGCTACTGTAAGTGCTGTTTATTAGAGGACAATGCACCTCTCATTTACATTTGAAGGTTTACTGCAGTTCTGTTTTATTTATTTGTGGCTAACCAGTCCTCCTACCCAGGCAACCATAGTTTAATTATGATTCATATAATTGAAGTGTGTACCTACAAGAGGGGATTAGCAGGGCCATCCATTAGTACCTTTTCAATAAGATAGTGAAGTAGTGCAGTTTTTGGCCCTCATGGCACTTCACAAACGTGAGAAAGCAGTTGGAATGCTGCCTGCCTTGTAAATGAAGAGAGCGGCACCTTTGCATTCAAGTAACTGGTCACTGGCATCCAACCGATGTGATTGACACACATTTATGTTTAGGCTTTGAAATTAAAATAGCATTTTTCCAGTTACTGAGATAGTCAGGTGAGACCTTTTGTGGCCCATCACTGTAAATGCTAGATTCCAAAATGATGCGCCCGGACGTAAAATACGTTGCTAAATTGTCCAATGAGGTCGAAAAAACAATTTCCCGAACGCGTGAGACCTACAAGGTTTGTTCACAATTCATGTTTTACATTTCTAGAAATTGTAGAGAGGACTTAGTAGATGAAGTTTAACACAGGAAACCATGTCTGGAAACGTCATCCAACGACACTACAGAGTGCCAAAGTTCTAGGTATAACTAGATACAGAGTGATTATGTTAAGATGTTACAAAGTTTCAAGAATGATGAAGAAGGATAAATGTGTCAATTTGAGATAAGTACCCCGGTACTGGAAACTAACGAGTCGAAAATTATAAACAAAAACTGTTCTGGTAACTTTGACAATGGATTACACCTACCTGTACTATTGTCGCTAAGATTGTGGGTTAGGCAACTTTCAGAGCTGGTAATGTTGATCATCACAAGAAAAACTGTCTAGTAAGCATGGTCTCTAAAATGCACATCTTACACAGCTATGAGCACTTGTTCAATAGAGAAGACGTTTCACAGCAGAGAAAATGAACAAGGGCTCATAGCTTCCAAGGTATGCGCTTTGGAGCCCACGTTTGCTAGACATTTTTTTTCCTTTTATTGGTCCATACTCCTCTGAAAGTTGCCTACCCTACAATCTCAGCAACAACAGTACCAGTACGTGTATTCTGCTGACAGAGGTGTCAGAAAGATTTTTGCTTATATCTTTCGACTCGTTTGTTTCTGTTAGAGGGACGCTTATCTCCAATTTATACATTTATCCCTCTCCATCATTCTAGGAAGTTTATAACGTCATCGTGGAATCACCATGTATACAGATACATTTACAGGCGCTGGCGCCTGTATCTTTGACGCTCTGTGGCATCGTTGGATGGGAAACTTGATCTACTAGGTCCTCTTTACAACCTGTAGAAATGTGTAACATTAATTTTGAAACACACTTTAGAATTAACTATAAAAAAGATAGATTAATGTCAGCTAAGTAAATGTAATTAGTAATTATCAGGAATGAGTTATTCAGTATCAGAATTCCAATACATGGAATCATTATCTCATAGTGTGACAGAGCACTGAACAACTGAGCAGGAGCCATCAGCATAAAAACACCGATCACGCGCTTGGAGTAGAGCCCATCAGAAACAACAAGGAAGAACAGAGGGCCACGGAATCCTGGCACGGAACAGGGTGTCCCACAATTCTTTGCTTGATCATCACAGATGGAGAGGTGTAGCCAAGGAGCTAGCTGGATGAACCGCAGAATACGTCGAGTGGGGCGAGCTACACACGCCGACTATGACGACCGACTCGCCATTTTAGTGCATTGTTGCGAATGAACACAACAAAAAGTGATAGAAAATAATTTTGTTTATTCAGAAGTGTCTTAGTAATGTGTACAAAAATGGCTGGGCAAGCAGACAAGGATAGGTTGCCAACTCAATGAGCCAGGTGAACACTCCAGTAGTTATAGTAACATTAAGATAAAACAAGAAGTGCATGGTAGCAGCACAGAGAGCGTCACAAACAATTAATTGGAGAATGCATATGAGAAGGTAATCTGTAGTACTAGTTTTGACGTGATTTACTGGCATAACGTCATCAATGACATCATCAATGGCATCATTAATGAGTTGTGGGATTTCCCCACAACCTCTCCCTCCCCTTCTGATAAAGGTCAATTGTCTTATGTAAAAAAAGTGGGAAATTCAAGTGTGGGCAGGAAATTCAAATTCTGGCATGAAATAAAAAACAGCGCAACTGTGCTAGTGTGTTTCCTATGGAAGGAGGGATGCTGTCCTAAGTATAAGTTGGAGGAAAACTCAAAAATGCATACTGGCTCCAGGGCACACTGGTACAAGCTCTGTGGCATCAGAATCCAAGTCTTGGAATATATGAAACTGGCTCTATGATGATGTAATCCAGCTGAGACCTGTTGGGCTATTTATAACAGTGAAAAATTCTGGTACAGCCCCTTGAGCTGGAATACTGGCACTGGCTCTAGGGCATCATGATCCGGCTCACACCAGTCAGGCTACTTGTAACTGAGTAGAGCTCTGTCATATTGGCCCAGACTTGAGATACTGGGGTAGGTTCTATGACATCAGAATCCAAGTTCTGGGATACCAGCACTATGACGTCAGAATCCGAGATGTTAGGATAAAGGGGAGTGGCTTGCCTGCAGAAACCTGTAGGGTTATTTATAGCAGTGAGGTCATTGTGGCTTCCATTTGCCAGTCATAAGTTAAGCAATTCACCCTGCTTAAAAAATACTGGTAGTTCATGATTGGCCAGCACAAATGTAATATAGCACTGTAAGTTGAAGTCCAAACTGAATGCTGTGTAGTAGTAACAAATATAATTTTATTTAAACAAACACTGAGGGAGGGAAATACTCTTCACTCATCACCAACCCCATCTGTGAGTGTCTGCACCACTCCACACCAAGCTGGGTCTATTTCCTGAAAGTCCATTTGTGCTATGCTTAAATAACATCTATCCTCACTCACAATAGATTTTAAGCAATTCGCCCATCCACAGCAGCTATTGTAACTCCAAAATGTTGAGAAAATCTATTGACTCCCTCTTTAAAATGAAGGGAAACTACACATCACTACCGATCATCATTCTGATTGTAAACTGCTTACCCCATGATTACCCTACTGATGCGGTTTACATGGTTGTCGCTATCACCTTTAATAGGAATAGAAAAGGTATCCACTTGCTTCTTTATTAAATAAACACCTCACAGGTGAATGTTTCTTGCGTAGATGATCTGCCAGGCAGTGCTGGCCTGCCACTATTATGATAGCCAGAAACTGCACAGTCCTGTGTAACACTCCAACACTGTCTTCAAATTGTTGACAAACCCTGGCACCGTGTTCTCCTCAGCATATGATGTACTGCTACATACTTAACTGCTTTCACCTAAAAGTATAGAGCAGCAGATGCCACATCATAAAGAGAGATATGCTGGAGAGCATCTCTGGCCTACATGGTCCTGTAGACTGCTCGCTCAGAGCTCGCTGTGCTCCACATCACATTAATCAGTTTCACGTATAGCACTATACTTCAACAGAACAAATAGTCCTGCTAACAGAAAAGCCACAAATTACAATATTGGCTGCTACTGTATTAGTACTATTCCGATAATGTCACACCTGCGAAAAGATTTTTCCTGTGTAAGAAGCGAATGAACGTCCTGCTAATGAAAATGCCACATATGACACTCTTATACAGCGAATTGTGCATATTTGACCATGATGTATGATAAATGGATATGGGAATTGGTCTATTAGTTCCTTTTCCTAACAGTTTTCCAGCTGTTACAAAGAAATGCAGTAAAAATGGAATGATACTGACTCTAGGACCTTTCTGTACCAAGTTCATTAAGTGGTTTGTCTAATGGATTTACGATCACACACCTATCTAGGCAAAGAAATGATTAAGTTTCAAAAAAGCAGAAGAAGTAAATTTGGCCTACTTTCTTACTGTTCCCTACTATAACTTCACAAATAAATACAATTTTGAGGATATAATTCTGAGAAGGACTCAAGAATCTTTTAGTTATAGCACCCACATATACATATAGTTTTGATCTAGAATGACCATGAATTATTAATCATTACTATGTGCAAAAAAATTTGGCCAGGGGTGACTTCTATGTTTGCAACCAGCAAATTAAATACTTAAATCAAACAGTGGAGAATCCAGGATGGACTGTGACAATATTATGAAAAGGAAAGTTCTTAGTCACCATATAGTGTAGATGCTGAGTCGCAGACATGCACAACAAAAAGACTCTCACAATTAAAGCTTTCAGCCATTGAGGCGTCCGTTAACAATAGACGACAGACACACAAATGCACTCACACACACTCACACAAACGCAAGTTGCACACGTGACTGCAGTCTCAGGCAACTGAAACCACACTGTGAGCGGCAGCACCAGTGCATGATGGGATTGGCGAATGGGTCGGGATAAGGATGAGGCAGGGGTAAGGAGAGGGAGGGACAGTATGGTGGGGTTGGAGGACAGTGAAGTGGTGCAAGTTAGACTGGCGAGGGGGTGGGGGTTGAAGTAGCGGAAAAGGAGAGAAATAAGAAGAATGGGTGTGATGGTGGGATGACGGCTGTGTAGTGCTGTAATGAGAACAGGGAAGTGGATGGATCGGTGAGGACAGTGACTAATGAAGGTTGAGGTCAGGAGGGTTATGGGAATGTAGGATGAACTGCAGGGAAAGTTCCCACATGCATAACCCAGGAAAGCTGGTGTTGGTGGGAAGGATCCATTTGGCACAGGCAGTCATTGAAATGAAGGATATCATCTTTGGCAGCATGTTTAATAACATGGTGGTCAACTTGTTTCTTGGCCACTGTTTATTGTGCCTATCTACAACGCAGCATCTCTGCTATATGGTGAGTAGCAACTTTACTTTTCATAAATTAAATACTTAAATATTCTAATAGCATAAGCAAATTTCTGTTCATCACTCTTTGTACTGTTTCATTCAATATTTATATGCAACCATACCTCACTGTTACTGAGCTATATTACTGAATTTCATTTGTAACTGAAACAATTTTATCTGTTTTTTGTACCCAAAACTTTTTACTTATTTTCACTTTAAAAAACTAATTCACAACAATTGTTTTCAGAGATTTATTCAAAGATGAAAATTGGTGCTTTCAGATACTGAATAAAGCACTTCAAATGTTTTTAAAACGGATTTACTCAGAGTAATCAAAAGCCAGGGAAAAACCCTATGTAGATGAATGATTAGAAATAAATAACAGAGTGAACCAAATTTTATGTTTTAACACAATGATTATTTTAAAAAGTTGATTTTTAATTAATGGTTCTAATTATAATGTTCATAGCCTGTTGCTGTAGGCATCGGTTGTGTCCGAGAGTGGTGGTGGCTACACTGCCCATTGTAGGCGTACAAGTTTCTTCAAGTGTGGCCTAACTGATTCTTCTTGGCATCGTTTTAATGTCTGTTACCTAGATCAACAACTTGTACCAAAGCCATAATAATTCGACAGTCGTCATTTGCGGATATTGTGCTAAAATTTCCAAGCAAAGGCATCGACTGCTCTATCTGTGTGTTGCCTGTTTAACTGCTGCCTACCGACTATGTCCTCTCGTACCCACTCGCTCTACAGGTAGCGCCCTAGAAACTCAAGCCATCTTTTTCCATTCCCACTGTCACTTTTGTATGGCACAAAAGCACTCCATCTTTTACATAAAAAGTATCTTACACATTATCCCTAAATGTGTACCATTTCATGCAAATGAAAACTTGCAGAAATATATAAAATTACACACACAAACATATTCATTTCATTAATCCATGACAAAATATTATATAGTAAATTATACATTTCACATATTTATTTATGTAAGTTACAAACAGACATTAGCAAAGCACTCTAACATCACATATATCACATTTTTCAAATAGTCTTTGGATATCACAGTTATATTGCAATAAAATTTAAAGGCAAACATTTTTTTATAAATTTAGATGGCAGACTGAAGGAGACTCCGATACACGTAAGCAACAAACAGTGTGTCTACTATCATCTCCAGTCGTGACTGTCGACTTACTCCCACATGATTATGTGTAAACTGGACGGCACTACCACCACAACTGGCGAGCTCTGTTGTAGGAAGAAATCTGTTGCCAGGACCTAAAATACCTTCACCTAGCAAGTTTCTCTTGTACAAAGCTCCAAATACAATGCTCAAAAACCTTAAGAGGATATCAAATATAAAATAGATTCATTCTGTGACAAACCATTTATATGTTTCTGGAGGAGCACATCGTTCCTATACCGCTTGTACACTGAAGAGCCAAAGAAACTGTACACCTGCTTGGTGTGGTGTAGGGCCCCTGCAAGCAAGCAGAAGTGCCACAACATGATATGACATAGACTCGACTAATCTCTAAAGTACTGCTGGAAGGAATTGACTTCATGAATCCTGCAGGGCTGTCCATAAATCCATAAGAGTACGAGGGGGTGGAGATCTCTTCTGAACAGCACATTGCTAGGCATCCCAGATATACTAAATAATGTTCATGTCTGGGGAGTTTGGTGGCCAGTAGAAGTGTTCAAACTCAGAACAATGTTCCTGGAGCCACTCTGTATCAATTCTGGATGTGTGGGGTGTCGCTTTGTCCTCCTGGAATTGCCCAAGTCCGTCGGTATGTACACTGAATATGAATGGATGCAGATGATCACATAGGATGCTTACATACATGTCACCTGTCAGAGTAGTATATATATGTGACAGGGTCCCATATCACTCCAACTGTACACGTCCCATACCGTTACAGAGCCTCCACCAGCTTGAACAGTGCCCTGCTGACATGCAAGTGTACACGTCCATTTGCTCGATGCAATTTGAAACGAGTCTCGTCCGACCAGGCAACATGTTTCCAGTCATCAACAGTCCAATGTCGGCGTTGACAGGGCCAGACGAGTTGTAAAGCTTTGTGTGATGCAATCATCAAGGGTACACAAGTGGGCCTTCAGCTCTGAAATCCCATATCGGTTATGTTTCGTTGAATGGTACGCACGCTGACACTTGTTGGTGGCCCAGCGTTGAAATCTGCAGCAATTTGCGGAAAGGTTGCACTTATATCACTTTGAATTATTTTCTTCAGTCATTATTGGTCTCAGTTTTGCAAGATATTTTTCTGGCCACAGCGATGTCAGAGATTTGAGGTTTCACCAGATTCTTGACATTCACAACACACCCATGAAATAGTTGTATGGGAAAATCCGCACTTCATCACTACCTTGGAGATGCTATGTCCCATCGCTCGTGCGCCGACTATAACACCACGTTCGAACTCTCTTAAATCTTGATAACCTGCCATTGTAGCAGCAGCCCCTGATCTAACAACTGCGCCAGACATATGTTGTCTTTTGTAGCCGTTGCAGACTGCAGCGCCGTATTCTACCTGTTTACATATCTCTGTATTTGAACACGCATGCATATACCAGTTTCTTTGGCACTTCAGTGTGTAACGTTTGTGATGGTGTTATGCCCACAACCCAACGTGACCTAAGTTAAAACGATGTGAAACGTGAAACCTACAACCCACACAAATGTTCTGCTTGTGAATTGAAAATCGAATAGATGCACATTCGTCTTCTTTACTGTGGATGCTTATGCCAGGCTCAAAGTCTAAAAAACAAATTGAGGTATTATGCTTGTAAAGTGAGTATACAAAAAAAATCAAAAATGCACATTCATCCTCATGATGTTGGACCATTCCCTTCTTACACATGACACTTTAGCAAAAAAAAAGCCGTCACCAGTGCTAGATGACAGACCAAATCACTCCCTGTATTTAACGCTCACCAGAAGTTAGGAACGTTAACTTTTGTGTTCCAGCAAACACTTGAACAGTTAAGATATGTCCGCCATTGATTGAATCTCTCCATAGCCATCCTTAGAGTAAAAGTCGCGCAGGTTCACCACACTAGAACGCTTAGTTACTTGTCAGATACATATACTCATTCTCCTGTTGTTCCACATGCAAGTGGGAATAGCAAAAGGGACCAACTAACAGTGGTTCAAGACGTTTATAATGTAGCAGTGCCTGAATTGTTAATCAGAACGATGCAATATTCTTTTGACCAGGTATGCATGTCTGAAGAAACAGGCACTATGGCGACTACAGCCATTATGAAATACGTGAAGTGTATCTGCAGTTGCGGATATGCACAACCATCAGCTGTACAAGGAAATAATGACAGTTAAAATTTATTCCAGAATGGGACTCGAACCCGAATCTCATGTTTAACTGCTTCGGTTATCCATGCACACCTCAGGGCCAGACCCAAACTTCCATATGTCACCGTTCCTCCGCCACAACCTGCACCTGTGTGCTTACTGTAAGTCCTGTTCTGCAACTTTTGTTAACTGAAAGTCGCTGCGTAGTATTGGCACATAAATTCGACACTGCAGTGCTTGTGTTGTTAAGAAGAATTATGCAATGTTCCTTCAGACATTCATGCATGTCCAGAGGAACATTGTACCGTTTTTAACAACAAATGCACTGTAATATCGTATCAGAATGTGATTTAATGTCCAGGCTGGCACTACATCTTTAAGTGATTCCACACATAAATTATAAATGTTTCATGTTGTACATAGGCGTCTAAGGTTGCCAGCAGATTTCTATTCACTATTCAGATGTAGCGTCCAAGCTTACTACCCATCAAGAATGAAGTGTCTGCTATTACTGTAATGTTGAAACTTCCTGGCAGATTAAAACTGTGTGCCGGACCGAGACACGAACTCGGGACCTTTGCCTTTAGCGGGCAAGTGCTCTACCAACTGAGCTACCCAAGCACAACTCACGCCCCGTCCTCACAGCTTTACTTCTGCTAGTATCTCGTCTCCTACCTTCAAAACTTTACAGAAGCTCTCCTGCGAACCCTGCAGAACTAGCACTCCTGAAAGAAAGGACATTGCGGAGACATGGCTTAGCCACAGCCTGGGGGATGTTTCCAGAATGGGATTTTCACTCTTCAGTGGAGTGTGCGCTGATATGAAACTTCCTGGCAGATTAAAACTGTGTGCTGGTCTGAGACTCGAACACGGGACCTTGCCTTTCATGGTCAAGTGCTCTACCAACTGAGCTACCCAAGCACGACTCACGCCCTGTCCTCACAGCTTTACTTCTGCCAGTATCTCGTCTCCTACCTTCCTTTCTTTCAGGAGTGCTAGTTCTGCAGGGTTCGCAGGAGAGCTTCTGTAAAGTTTGGAAGGTAGGAGACGAGATACTGGCAGAAGAAAAGCTGTGAGGACGGGGTGTGAGTCGTGCTTGGGTAGCTCAGTTGGTAGAGCACTTGCCCTCGAAAGGCAAAGGTCTCAAGATCGAGTCTCGGTCCAGCACACAGTTTTAATCTGCCAGGAAGTTTCATATCAGCGCACACTCCGCTGCAGAGTGAAAATCTCATTCTACTGTAATGTAATTCTTATCTGACATTCCAACACAGGAAAATACTGATCAGGATAACACTATTTCTATGACATCACCCTGTAGACTCTAACTTGGATAGTTCTAAGTTTAGAATCCAAGACAGTGATCCATGACGTCTTCGATAACATCAGAGACCAAGATGGTAGACCCGGGGGTTGGGATGCATAATAGTTGTTCCAGTTCCCATGACCCTGTAGTCATCCACCCCAATCACTTATCCTCAGCGCAGGCTCACTAACAATAAAGCAAATGCCCGACTTGTGCTGTGTACTCCATAGTGAAAGGACGATCATCATCATCATCATCATCATCATCATCATCATCATCATTATTATTAAGGTTCATCAGAGATCTATCACATTCAGACACAAGGTACTGACTCAAACATTGGATTGTAAGTATTAAATCATTCCTCTGTCTCACTGTTATTATTCGTTATAAGTGTGCGTCTTTGACATATTTTTATGGCCTTCTTTTATTCCTCCCTCAGTTCAGTAGCTCCCTGATGTAAACAATGAAGTGCCTGATACGCAGCAGCAGCAGCAGGAGATATCAAGAAACATGCACACACACTTCCTGATGTAGCTCCCAAAACACGTTGGTGTGGAAATCAAGTACATTTGAGAATCAGCAGAAGCAGAAATCAAGTCAGTGACCAGACAAGTTCCCTGACGCAGATCTCAACATGCTGGAGTGGAAATCAAGTCAGCATGGATAACTGTTTCCAGATTTTGAGTTTCCACTATATCCTGTACTGACACCACTAAGTCAACATGCAGACAAGCTTTCTGATGTAGCACTTCATATACCAGTGTAGGACACGGAACTGTTTGCAAACTCTGATTTTCCACTATTTCCTACGTCTGCACCACTTATCAAGCCTCAACTAAATCATTCCAGAGTGCTGTTGTTCAACGCTCTATATCAACTGACCACCAATGGAATGAAGTGTTTTAATGTTGGTTTAGCACCTGATGCAGAATTCTAAGCTACAGTGGAAATGAAGAATGTCCTGAGGGGTAAAAAGGTGCAGCTCACTGAAATGGAATGGGATCAACTATGCAGCTATGCCAAGTCTGTTAATGCTCCTGGTGGTTTGTGAGAAAAACATGGTGAATAAAGCACATAAAAACAGTTATTTGGAAAGTATTGTAGGATGATGAATAGGGTTGACACAGAAAAAAGAGATTGACGATTTTTTAAGGCAGTTATTTATTTTCTAAAATTCACAAAGTAAAAACTGTATGTTAACAATACATAAAATTTGTGTATAATAAATAACATTTTTACAAGTTGTATTATTTTTATTCCACCACACATATATCTCTTGAGAGTTAACAGTCCAGATATTCTAGAGAGAGCTTTAGTAGTTTATACATTTGCAATGTCAGTGAGAGACTTTATAGTCCACTTGCTGCTACTATGGTCCAAGAGACTTAGCACATTTTATATGATATGAGATTTATACCCTGAAAGGTCTAAGAGTTACATTTTCTGGTACAGCTTCTTACAGTTTCTTACAACAAAAGACTATTATCTACTACATTCCTTCATTCATACAGCTGTGGGAAGAGTCTGTGACACATTCAACTGTCAGGAAGGCAGATTTCCCATGAGATGATAAATAGATGTTTCAAATTCTAAGAAAAATTAGTGTTGGCTGTAGGGAAGAGAAAAACAGCACGTAGGTTAACCTTTTGGAATGGAAGTTCAAGAGCAAGGTGGGTCGATGGATGAATAAGAGAAACTTGGAGTTGATCTTGTACATTGAAGAACAACTGACAGCTATTGTGATATTCCAGACAGCTGTCCCGTGAAAGCACCAGTTTTAACATAAACCCACACCAGCTTACATAGTTTGTTCAAAGGTCTTTTAGATGCTTTCTTGCTGATCTTATCCTGTATTCCTCCTGCATTATCATCCCCATATAGTAGGTATGGTTTTTCAGCCTTGATAGAGGTGGATTTGAGAACTTGAGAAAGTGTTAAGGGTATCACATTCATTTTGAAAGTGTTCATCAGTTGGACTCCTCATCCTATCAAGAAGTAGAAGCATACAAGATGAATCACAAACACGTACCTGTATCAAAGAGGTGAACCACAAAAGGTGTTTGTGGCACCAGAAGGAGACCACCACTCACAAACTTCACACTATCCCAGGATACATACACCTGCAGCCACATTTGGGTACAGCTCCATACTAAACCATCCACCTAATGCATTGTAGCATCCCATTTGAAACTGCAGTCAGGTATGCATATAAGTGCAGTGTTATACTCCACAACCTCTCTTAGGTGCTGTACCACATCATTCAGAACCCCATTCGATTACAGCATCGTGTTATACCTTCTGCCTAATGCAATGTACTACCGCACCAGAAACTGCTTTCAGTACATGTCAGCTACAGCACAGTATGATAGCATCCACTAATGCGCTGTACTACAGCAGTTGGAACCACATTGGGTCACATTCAGTTACAACACCGTAGTATACTGTTCACACTTTATACTTTGTGAACTGTAAAATACATGTAACCATTGTTAAAAAACATTTCATCACTCTACAATATTTTCCAGATAACTGTATGCTTTAAATTCAATGTATTTCCCCCAAACCAACTGGAGAGACTTAAGAATACCATGTAAATTCTACTTACATGAATTTCTGTTTATAGGTGTAACACTATCAGACTTAGGTAAAGCACACATACACACATCTATACACACACTTAAATCCTCGTTCTTATCATGCACTTCATGTTCCTGTGGAACTTGACAATAACATAGAAGAGCAGTTTAACATACCTTCGACATAGAGTCTCTTCCTCGTGATCCATATTGCATCATACAGGATGTATAGGTTTGTGACACCGCGACACTTCAAATATATATATTGTGTTGACTTGATTTGGACGTGTGCTACTGCTCAAATGTATTTGATTTCCATTCCAATGTGTTTGGGATTTGCACCAGGGAGCATGTCTGCTTACTTGCTTGACATCTGTTGCTGATGGTGATTCTCAAATGTATCATGCACTGCATCGTTTACATCAGGAAGCTATTGAACTGAGGGAGAAATAAAAGAAGTTTGGTTGGTTGGTTGAGGGGACCAAACGGTGAGGTCACCGCTCCCATCAGATTAGGGAAGGATGGGGAAGGAACTCGGCTGTGCCCTTTCAAAGGAACCATCCTGGCATTTGCCTGAAGCAATTTAGGGAAATCACGAAACACCTGAATCATAAAAGAAGATCATGAAAAAAACACACATGCACAGGCAGACACATAACGAATAATAAACATCGAGAGAGAGAAGTGGTTTAATACTTACAGTCCAGTGTGTGAGTCATTTCCTTCTGTCTGGAGGTGGTAGATTTCTGACAACTCTTCATGATGATGATGATCGTGATTTCACTGTGGAATAAAGAGCGCAAGGGGTGGGTTCTCTTGATGGCTAGTAAGCCAGTGGTCAGAATGAGTTGCAGCGCCATGGGAACTGGAACAGCTATTTTGTACTGCATTCATATCCCCAGGTCTGCCATCTTAGATTCAGACGTCATCGAAGACATCATGGATCGCCTTATTGAATTCTAAACTTAGAACTATGCAGGTTATGGCCTGGAGAGTCATGTCATAGAAATATGACATCTGCTGAATGGTTTACTGTGTTTGAATATGAGATGTGAATAATGTGCTAGAAATTACAGTAAAAGCAGACATTACATTAATGTTGAACAGTGAGCCTCGACGTTACAGGTGAGTAGTGGATAGAAAACTGCTAGCAATCTTAGATATTCTATGTACAACGTAAAACATCTATAATTCATGTTAGGAATCATTTGAAAATGCAGTGCTAACCAGGACATTAGATCACATTCTGTTTATCGAAAGAATGGTTGTAGTTTAACGTTTCGTTTACATCGATACCGAATTTTCATCACACTAAGACATGTCTACAGTGGTGTTAGTTGAAAAGCTATACTGCCACCCAACAAAAGAGTGTTTGCATCGCTGTGGTATGACTGGCTGAGAATACTACAGTTAATTGGGAATCTATTGCAATCTGAATTCGCGATGCAGCTTACTGTTTTCATCTACTACTACAACTGCTACTATTACCAGTACTACAAATGCTGGTATGGAACTATACCAACTGAACCAGTGTTCCACATGTCTGTATAAACAATTATAGAAGAACCCTTACAATACATCAGAAATGAGAGATGTGTGTTGTGTGTGATTTTAAAAACTTCGATGCTGCTTCTGCTAAGCCGCAAATCTTAGAAAGAGGTCTATGTATACTCTGCAAGCCTGCATACAACACATTGTGGAGATAATCTTATATCACTGCTAGTCGACCATATCACTGCTAGTCGACCGTTTTCTGCTATTCCATCTGCGTGTGGAGCAATGGCAGAACGAATATGTGTCTCTGACAAGCAACTTTCAGCGTTGTAGTGTGATGAACCTATGCAATCTGTACTGTACAATATATATCACCATGAGGAAACTCAATCTATGTTGAGAATATCTCAAATGCTCTTGGTTTTATTGTCAAGTATTTGCTGGAGCACAATTTTAGGATTCCTGACTTTGTGACGTTGTTAAACACAGGGAACAGTGTGATCTATCATCTGGCACTGGTGACTTATTTTACGAGTAGAAACACCATGTACAATAAGGAAACAGATCATTAGTCTCGTGAAATATCCTACAGGGTGTTTCAAAAATGACCGGTATATTTGAAACGGCAATAAAAACTAAACAAGCAGCGATAGAAATACACCGTTTGTTGCAATATGCTTGGGACAACAGTACATTTTCAGGCGGACAAACTTTCGAAAGTACAGTAGTTACAATTTTCAAAAACAGATGGCGCTGCAAGTGATGTGAAAGATATAGAAGACAACGCAGTCTGTGGGTGCGCCATTCTGTACGTCGTCTTTCTGCTGTAAGCGTGTACTGTTCACAACGCGCAAGTGTGCTGTGGACAACATGGTTTATTCCTTAGAACAGAGGATTTTTCTGGTGTTGGAATTCCACCGCCTAGAACACAGTGTTGTTGCAACAAGACGAAGTTTTCAACGGAGGTTTAATGTAACCAAAGGACCGAAAAGCGATACAATAAAGGATCTGTTTGAAAAATTTCAACGGACTGGGAACGTGACGGATGAACGTGCTGGAAAGGTAGGGCGACCACGTACGGCAACCACAGCGGGCAACGCGCAGCTAGTGCAGCAGGTGATCCAACAGCAGCCTCCGGTTTCCGTTCGCCGTGTTGCAGCTGCGGTCCAAATGACGCCAACGCCCACGTATCGTCTCATGCGCCAGAGTTTACACCTCTATCCATACAAAATTCAAACGCGGCAACCCCTCAGCGCCGCTACCATTGCTGCACGAGAGACATTCGCTAACGATATAGTGCACAGGATTGATGACGGCGATATGCATGTGGGCAGCATTTGGTTTACTGATGAAGTTTATTTTTACCTGGACGGCTTCGTCAATAAACAGAACTGGCGCATATGGGGAACCGAAAAGCCCCATGTTGCAGTCCCATCGTCCCTGCATCTTCAAAAAGTACTGGTCTGGGCCGCCATTTCTTCCAAAGGAATCATTGGCCCATTTTTCAGGTACGAAACGATTACTGCATCACGCTATCTGGACATTCTTCGTGAATTTGTGGCGGTAGAAACTGCCTTAGACGACACTGCGAGCACCTCATGGTTTATGCAAGATGGTGCCAGGCCACATCGCAAGGCCGACGTCTTTAATTTCCTGAATGAATATTTCGATGATCGTGTGATTGCTTTGGGCTATCCGAAACATACAGGAGGCGGCGTGGATTGGCCTCCCTATTCGCCAGACATGAACCCCTGTGACTTCTTTCTGTGGGGACACTTGAAAGACCAGGTGTACCGCCAGAATCCAGAAACAATTGAACAGCTGAAGCAGTACATCTCATCTGCATGTGAAGCCATTCCACCAGACACGTTATCAAAGGTTTCGGGTAATTTCATTCAGAGACTACGCCATATTATTGCTACACATGGTGGATATGTGGAAAATATCGTACTATAGAGTTTCCCAGACCGCAGCGCCATCTGTTGTTGTCAATTGTAACTACAGCAATTTCGAAAGTTTGTCTGCCTGAAAATGTAATGTTGTCCCAAGCATATTGCAACAAACGGTGTATTTCTATCGCTGCTCGTTTAGTTTGTATTGTCGTTTCAAATATAGCGGTCATTTTTGAAACACCCTATACTTTCCCCTCATATGTACTTACCGCATTTTTTATGATTACAATTCTACTTGAAAATAAGCATAAGCGTGCTTCATTATCGTTGATACTTGACTGTCTATGAGAATGAGGAGTTCATGGCAGATCTGTGATAGCTGGCTATGTTATTGCCTGAAAATAGCCACTATGTATTCCATACAAATTTGTGGTGAATTTTACAAGCATAGTACCGCACTCTATTTTTTTTCTCTTGGAGCTACTAGACAAGTACCCATCGCACAAGAGGACGAATTTGGATCTCTTTATATTCAGTCTCCAAGCGGAACGTATGCGTGGGCTACATGTTTCACATTCCCGTAATTTTAACTTAGGGCTGTCGGTGTAGCGCCATCTGAACGTTATACAAGAGATATAGAAATGATATAACCTACTGCAAACCTATAAAATGGTTAGCGTCAGACTGAATGTCTGATGTACAAAGTAGTAGTTTCACCTCTTAAAGTCTGTGAGCATTGTGTTTGGAACCCTGTACAACCTTTGTACTTGATGTACAAAGTAGCAGTTTCACCTCTCAAAGTCTGTGAGCATTGTGTTTGGAACCCTGTACAACAGCAACCTGCTACATTGAATGTCTGTCGTGTGCTAGAACTGTATTTCCTCCTACTATCGAGACTGCCAGCTGTGGCAGAGCGCACGGTCTGTATGTCATAGTGCCAGGTAGTTCAGACCGAATAAGCGAACAGTCACGACCGGAGACGATAGTAGCAACGTGGTTTGTCGCTTACGTGGGGCCGTTTGACATCATGTGGAGGGTGACAAGCTGTGAGTGAGAAGTCTGCAGGACCATGTAGGTGAGAGATGCTCTGTTGCACTCCTCACTGTATGACATGCCATCTGCTGCTTTATACTTGTAGGTGAAACCGGGTGAGTCCTTAGTGGTACATCGTACACCCTGCAGCGCTCAGTACCAGGGTTCGTCAACAGTTGGAGACAGCCTTGGAGTGTTACAAACTTCTGCGTGGTCTCTGGCACTGGTGGTAGCGGCAATCAAGCGCTGGCTGGCACAACAGCCGACTGATGGAGGTACAGCTACAATAAACTCATGCTCGTGGTAGATACCCTCATCTGTGTGGTGTTTCTTTTGATAAAGACGTAAGCGGATACTGTCGTGACGCGACAGTTACGCCGCGCCGACGACGTCTCATGAGCCAGCGTAGTCTATGCAACCGCGGCCACACCTCAGCGGCTCATAGGACCAGCCTCGCAGTGAAGCCAACAGAGAGAGGAAGCTCCAGGCCGTCCAGGCCATTCGTTGGCGCACACAACCTAGAAGATACTCGCAAGCGGAACTCTCTTCTTCCATTGAAGCTGCAAGGGCAGCCAACCAAAAACTTGCAGCTCCATGGCACAGCCTATTTAGTTCGGCTTTGCAGCCCTCGACAGCAGAATCGTCGCAGCCTATGACCGAGGATTACCGCTAATATCACTTAGGACTTTGCAGCTCCAGTAATCGCCTCACTGCATGGATCTGTGGTGTCATTCTGATTGGTTCCCTGAAGACTGGTAGTTGGTGACTTTTCCATACTTTGTCCAGGCTGCAGAAACTCCATTTTGAATTTAGAAATATTTAGCTACTTGCTCAGCAGAACTTTAACTTTGTGTTACACTTCGAAATATTTCGCTGCTTGCACACGAAGACTTAACTCCATAATCCAAAGGAACTAATACCAACGAGTTCCTGAACGGAATTTAGAAGTTAGGCTTCAGAAGGGTGTTTTTTCAGTTAAGTTTAAGTCGAGAAGAAACCTTAGGTTGTGTAATCCATTTCTGCAATTCCCTGTTGAACTTAAGCCACAGTTTGGTTGTTATAAAGAAATTGTATGTTTGTCAGACTGTGTAAGTTGACAGACTATGAATAAATATATTAAGTGCTAACTGACTTTTCATGCTGGTTATTTCCCAGGTGCTGTGTATAGCATTGGCGATGAGAAGTATAAATTGGGCCAATGCACTGTTAGAGATAGTCAGTTTTCCAATCTCGACTTGTTGACATGGCAATGACAGCTGATACTATAGACATCACATATCCTGTGATTGTTCTGTTACAGAGGGTCCTGTGGATGGAGGAGATGTTGGTGGAATTTCTGGCAGCAATTATACCATCAACACCAGCAATGGCAGGACAGCTGGCGCAAACTGATGGATGGGACATCACAGCAACACCACCCCCTTCAAAACTTTGATTGAAAGCTGGAATCTTGTTGTGCTACATTAGACACACGGAACATCACTTCTTGGTTCATGACATAATAGGTGATATGCAGCAACTTGCATTCTTACTGACAAATGCAGGCCCTGTATTTATCAACTTATACTGCAGCTTCACCCATTGGTGGAAACAAACTCCCTTACCTGTGCCCCCTTATGTCTAACCTGATCGAGTATTTTGATTCCCAGGTTCATGTGGCAGCCACCCAGAACACATTCTTCATCTGCAATAAACAGCCCTCAGAATCATATCGCAAATGGATCTTGAGGCTCCAGAGAATATTCTGGGACTGCAGATTCCAGTGCTCCAACCCTGAATGTGAAGAATTGTTTGCGTCTACTCTGGTTCTGAACATGATGTTGTTGTACTCACCCAATAAATTTTTCATAAATGACCCGATGAAGTCAAAAAGATTCACCCCGGGTGCTTGTTGACTGATTATAAAGGCATTTGAACAATCTCTGCGTTTGTCAGGCTTCCTCCAGGTCCCAACATTAGAGTTTGCCACCCGCTAGATCATAAACAGCCCACATGATAAGCAAAATCACCGGAAAACGAACACAGCTGCAGAGAGACGCCACAATCCTGAACAGTTACCATCGTGTGCACAGGGCTTTATCAGACACCAACGTCAGCAGTGCCGTTTTAGTATAACTAATTGTGTCTCCTGTGGCAAGTCAAGTCATAAGGCGGAGGTGTGCCGATTGGTCCCACCTATGGAGGTGGGTTGGGCATTCTCTGATCCAGTTGAACCACCCACCACTGGCGATGTCTCAATGGGCATCTCCTGTGAGCAAACATATGTCCCCCTTTCACGACGAATCATATCGATTGTGGTGTGCCTCGGGGGAATCCCAGTCGTGTTCCAAATTGTCACGGGCTGCTCAGCCACTGTCATTGATTGGAAAACGTATCAGAATGTTGGGTCACCCCATTTACATCCGTTCGACACTCAGATTCGTAGTTTTAGGAATGGCCTCATATCTGTGTCAGGATTTTTTTCTGCACAAATTCAACACAGCGATAACACTCTCACAGCATTGATTTTGTGGTCGTCTCTAAGGGTGCTTCCATCCTCTTGGGTTTGGACCTATTTGGTACATTAGGACTAGAAATTTGTGGTTTGTCGGAGACCATGAGGGCATCAAGACAAACCATAGACATCATGGATCTATTAGAGACATTTCCGACTATTTTCACAGGCCTCATGAGTCTGGAACTTCGAGGTACACATTAACTTGCTACCAATGGCGATACCCAAATTCATCAAAGCATGTAACCTTCCATTCTCACTTAGGAGGGAGAAGCTGTACAGTGAGTTACAAGGTTTCCAGGACCAAGGCATTCTCACCAAAGTTACGAACAGTTGATGGACAACTCCAATTGCGATAATGAAAGAACCAAATTCACAATTATCGGTGCTCTCATATCCGATTCCCAGGTCATAAGAAATCAAAACCAAACTCGCAAGGAAACACCTATCTGCTACGATAGGCCTTAAGGATGCTTATTTACAATTACACTTGGAAGAAGAAGAATAATGCTCAGAGTTTCTCATCAAAGCTCTGTTTGGGCTGTATCGATATAACCGCCTACTGTTGGGAATAGCTAGTGCACCAGCTGTATTCCAAAGATACCTGGAGAACTTCCGAAAACGGTGAATTATCTGGACGATATCCTCTTTGCAGGTACAGATGCTGCAGATCTTATCAAGAATCTTGAACAACTTTTTTCGGTGTTTCTGCAAACGAATCTCCATTGTAACATAGACAAGTGTTAATATTTCGTGCAACAAATCGAGTATCTTGGATACATATTTAGTGCCTCAGGAATCCACCTTCCCCAACGGATGTGGGCGCCGTTCAAAAGCTGCTAGTACCCAAGGACAGATCACAGCTTCAGCTGGTACTTTTTCAGTTGAACTATTAACGTCAGTTTATTCCACAGGCAGCAGCGCTCTCTGAACACCTCCATCAGTTTGCTTCACAAAAACGTCCTCTGCAAATAAAAGAAATGTATTCGCAGTTGCAAATATGGACAACCATCAACTGTATAATGGGTTGGCGACAATGAAAATTTGTGGCAGACCGATACTCGAACCCGGATTTCTTACTTATCATGATTGGTGGCCTTACCATTAGGGTACCCAAACATGACTCACAGCCAGATAGAAAATTCCATACGTCGTCAACCATGTGTCTACAACCTGTACTCATAAATTCTTATGTATATTCCCATATAGGGGAACATTTTATTTGAAAGTTACTAGCCCGCTGTCGGCGGATACATACGATATTACAGTGTACCTGTTATTCCTAATTATGATCAGTGTTCATTCGGACATGCACACATTGCAGGGGGTTTAATTAAATAAAATGCAAATAATTTTAATTTTTAGTCACTGTTTGTCCAGTTACGCAGTCTCTTACCGGTTGGTCCTGACTAGTATGACTCCGCAATCTGACTGCATAGAATAACAACAAAGAATGAAAGGAAATTTCCGTTAACACAATTAATTAATTAAGTCCCCAGCAACTATAAAAGCTATGAAACAAGAAAGCATAAGTGTAACTGTTCTGTGTGTGGAAGTGTGATTCAATGTACACATCTGGCATGGTTCTTCCTCAATACGACAAGATGCTTTAAACGCCGTTTACAATGCAGTAATCAAAAAAACCGAAATACTATGATTGCACATAGAAACCAGAATTACACTTTAATACATGAACACAAGCCAGATGCTTTGTTGACTGAACCTGTGACCAAGACACATTGATATTTAGGAAATTTGAAATACAAATTTTTCTCTATTACCTCATATATATTGACGAAAAATACACTCTGATCATTACAACATCCCCAATCGAATAGCATCTGCTGTCTAGCCCATCAGATCAACTGCACACGACATACTCACAACTAGTACTGCAACTACGGATACCTAAGAACTACAACTGCCCACAGCAACTTCTCAGCTGCAACTGCCAGTGGAGGTGGCTGAATAATACTCTTTGGCGCAATCTCTGGCGCTGAGACTCAGTGTAGCCACCTTTCAAATGCCCCTCCTCCACGGGCTAGAATTTGATGGTATTTTTGCCAGCATTGGTGGTGAAAATACCACCAAATTCGTCCAAAAATAGAGACAAAAAATAAAAAGTAATATTAATAAGTAAATATCACATAACTAAATAAATTTTGGCTTTGCATTGACCCTTCAATAACCTAATATATAAAATAGATTAAGGAATACAAATGCTTTCATACATGTGATTTTACACGATAGTTTACACAAGTATAATTCAATCAATGGCAGCAGCAATGACGAATAGGTGTAGGTAAGAGTCTCATAACATTTCATACACAGTAAATACACCAAAAAATCATTTTATACAAATATTCACACAAAATCCTTTCAATAGTTCAATAAACAAGTAGGACTCCTCAGAGTAGTTGACAGTTCCAACAGTAGCACCCAGCAATGTTCAACAGGTGCAGGCACCAACAAGTGACATTATCTCAGTAGAAGCAGTTCCATCAGTGGCACCCAGCAATGTTGAGCAGGTGCAGACACCAACAAGTGACATCATTTCCGTAGAAGCAGTTCAATCAGTGGCACCCAGCAATGTTGAACAGGTGCAGACACCAACAAGTGACATTATTTCAGTAGAAGCAGTTCCATCAGTGGCACCCAGCAATGTTGAGCAGGTGCAGACACCAACAAGTGACATCATTTCAGTAGAAGCAGTTCCATCAGTGGCACCCAGCAATGTTGAACAGGTGCAGACACCAACAAGTGACATTATTTCAGTAGAAGCAGTTCCATTAGTGACACCCAGCAATGTTGAGCAGGTGCAGACACCAACAAGTGACATTATTTCAGGAGAAGCAGTTCCATCAATGGCACTCAGCAATATTGAACAGGTGCAGACATCAACAAGTGACATAATCAGTAGTAGCAATTCCAACAGTGGCACCCAGAAATGGCGAGCAGCCGCAGACAACATCAAGTGACATTATCTCAGTAGAAGCAGTTCCATCAGTGGCACCCAGCAATGTTGAACAGGTGCAGACACCAACAAGTGACATCATTTCAGTAGAAGCAGTTCCATCCAGCTATGATGAGCAGGTGCAGACACCAACAAGTGACATCATTTCAGTTGAAGCAGTTCTTTCAGTGGCACCCAGCAATGTTGAGCAGGTGCAGACGCCAACAAGTGACATCATTCCAGTAGAAGCAGTCCATCAGTGGCACCCAGTAATGTTGAGCAGATGCAGACACCAACAAGCGACATCATTTCAGTAGCAGTTCTTTCAGTAGCACCCAGCAACGTTGAGCAGGTGCAAACAGCAACAAGTTACATTATCTCAGTAGAAGCAGTTCCATCAGTGGCACCCATCAATGTTGAGCAGGTGCAGACACCACAAGTGACATCATTTCCTTAAAAGCAGTTCCATCAGTGGCACCCAGCAATGTTGAACAGGTGCAGACAGCAACAAGGAATATTATTTCAGTAGAAGCAGTTCCATCAGTGGCACCCAGTAATGTTGAACAGGTGCAGACAGCAACAAGTAATATTATTTGAGTAGAAGCAGCTCCGTCAGTGGCACCCACTAATGTTGAACCAGTCCAGGTAACAGTCCATAATATTCACTATCACTAATCAGACAGTTCATCAGAGTTCATTAGCACAAATTAAACATTTCCAAGTGGCACCCATCAATGTTGAACAAGTGCAGGTATCAGTCCATAAACATCATTATCAAGAATTAAACAGTTCATCAGCAGAAATTAAACATTTCCAAGTGGCACCCACCAATGTTAATACGTGTAAGCACGAAGAACAGTTTGAATGCACACACAATTGCTTTTACAAAGTTGCTATCAATGCTCTTACTCTAAACATAAAATTATAATAAACACACAAATGATATCAGATAATTGTAATACTAACTATTAAAAATACACAAATATCAGTAAACCTATAATATTTATGGGTGTCAGTGCAAGCAACAAAAAACAAGTAAAATAATATTTAGGAGATAGGTCGGTACTAATTGTTAGGGATTAGGAAAGGAAAACACACAAAACACATTCACTCATCTCTCATCCACATATTAAGTACTACTGTGTAATTGAATAGTGTTAACTGTGTAAATGCAATTCTGTCAAAATTTGATGCTCAATATGTGTATCAAGTAGTAGTGGTACAGTGTATAACAGTCAATAATAGTTAGTCAACGTCATAGTCATCATGTCAAGACCAATGTTTGCCAAGCCAACTTTTTCTGAACAACTGTCAGTGTGCCATGATATGCAAATACCTCCTCTCTCCAAAAAAAAGTATATACTGCTTACTGATTTAACCAAGTGTGTGTGTGAGTGTGTAGACAATCTTCTAGTGTTCTAGTCTGCCATCTTCATCCTCCTTGTTCCATATAAACAAAAAAATATGGTACTCACTTACTTTGCCTCTTATCCACCAAAACTCCAGTAATCATCAGCATCACATAATCTTAATACTTCAATAATACCTCTTACGTCGGTACATATAAACCTTATCAACATCATTTACGTTACCTCTAGTGCACCAAAACTCCAATAATCATCAACTTCAGACAATCTCAATACCTCAATAACACCTCGCTAATACGTCGATACATATAAACCTTATTGCCAATATCATACCACTTCCGTAACAACTCTTCCCTCCTCGAACAAGTACAGATAAAATCCTAGTGCAAACTTCAATTCATCATCCCATACAATCCAAAGACATAATGTCCACACACAACCTCTGTGTAATCCATCTGACCCGAATCTTCTACTCATTATGAATTATAAAATACATTTTGGTTCCCTTGGCCATCATTAAATAAAAGAAATGCGTACATGACCTCTAACAGCCTTTAGTTTGAATAACTCTCAGTAAGTAAGTATGAGTACAGAGTATGAATGATCGTAATATTTCACATGCTCTGAATAACCGGACATCACCTATTGGTATTTTTTGTGATCTCTCAAAGGCCTTTGATTGTGTAAATCATGGAATTTTTTTAGATAAGCTAAATCATTATGATTTGAGGGGGGCAGTGCACAAATGGTTTAATTCATACTTAACTGGAAGAATGCAGAAAGTTGAAATAAGTGGTTCATGTAATGTTAAAACAACAGCTGATTCCTCAAACTGGGGGGCTATCAAATACGGGGTCCCACAGGGTTTGGTCTTAGGTTCTTTACTGTTCTTGATATACATTATTGACTTACCATTCCATATTGATGAAGATGCAAAGTTAGTTCTTTTTGCTGATGATACAAGTATAGTAATAACATCCAAAAACCAAGAACTAAGTGATGTAATTGTAAATGATGTTTTTCACAAAATTATTAAGTGGTTCTCAGCAAATGGACTCTTTTTAAATTTTGATAAAACACAGTATATACAGTTTCGTACAGTAAATGGCACAACTCCAGTAATAAATATAGACTTTGAACAGAAGTCTGTAGCTAAGGTAGAATTTTCAAAATTTTTAGGTGTGTCCATTCATGAGAGGTTAAACTGGAAGCAACACATTGATGGTCTTCTGAAACGTCTGAGTTCAGCTACATATGCTATTAGGGTTATTGCAAATTTTTGTGATAAGAATCTCAGTAAATTAGCTTACTATGCCTACTTTCATTCACTGCTTTCGTATGGTATCATATTCTGGGGTAATTCATCGTTGAGTAGAAAAGTATTCATTGCTCAAAAACGTGTAATCAGAATAACTGCTGGACCCCACCCACGGTCATCCTGCAGACATCTATTTAAGGATCTAGGGATCCTCACAGTAAACTCACAGTGTATATATTCACTTATGAAATTTGTTGTTAATAATCCAACCCAGTTCAAAAGTAATAGCAGTGTGCATAGCTATAACACCAGGAGAAAGGATGATCTCCACTATGCAGGGTTAAATCTGACTTTGGCACAGAAAGGGGTAAATTATGCTGCCACAAAAGTCTTTGCTCACCTACCAAACAGCATCAAAAGCATGACAGATAGTCAACCAACATTTAAAAATAAATTAAAAGAATTTCTTGATGACAACTCCTTCTAATCATTGGCTGAATTTTTAGATATAAATTAAGGGAGGGAAAAAAACTAACTTAAACATTAGTGTCATGCAATATTTTGTGTAATGTAATATCTTGTACAGACATCTTTCATTAACCTGACACGTTCCACATCATTACGAAGTGTCGTATTCATGATCTATGGAACAAGTATTAATCTAATCTGATCTAATCTAATCAGTGTGTACACCACTTCAAGAATCATGGCAAAACAGAAGCAAACATGTGGAGTATTTCTTGGTCAAGTGTCACTTGCTGTTTCAATTGCTTACGAAGAATGCAGTGTAATAACTGTCAATGTTCTAAACCTAGTGCTGGTATTTCATGTCGTTAGCTTCCTTCCTATTAGCATAAATTTACACACCTTCCATAAAACCTCCAGCTCACGTGACTTCAATGAAGTTTCTTGTACCAATGTCGTTCGTAGAATTATAGCAGTTCATTTTCTTATCTTAAAATATAAGGCACTGAGCGTAAGCAAAACATGCAATAGCGAGTAAATGTACCAGTAGAGTACAGAATGTTAACAAGTGGATGTAGCACAATCCCTATAATGAGGCTCTTCCAAGTGAAGAATTTATAATTAATACCATAGTGTGGCCTAAACTCCATGTTCGTACACCGTACATCAGCATTTCTATATACCAAATTAAAGAATAGTTATGACAACAAACAGAAATGTGTAAATATGCAATCCATACGCAATGCAGCAAATATATATCTCACATAATAAACAGGTCATTAGCATCATATCAGCATAAGCAAATAAATGTTCATATGTAATCTTAATAAGTAAACATGAAGGTGCAAGCAGATAAATCACAAAGTATAATTTACATACATAACCATATCAGTACAATTAATCAGGTGATAATTATAATTTAAATAAATAAGCACAGCAGGCACATAATTAAAAAAAAGTGACGTCAGTGAAAAAGAATAGCAGCCAAGCGATGCATAATATACATAAGTAACAACCCTGTTCATTAATCAATCATTGTCAGTATCAGTTAACACGAAGTATGAATCACGTAATCGCGAGCAGCAAATTACATCTAAAGTACGTACCTAAGTGGAAATATGTTTCCTGAAAAATAAACTCGATTAATAGTTACCTTTTTAGTTTATTAATTTCTTCTTTGAAATGACATTCTTCCTGAAATTTTCTCGATAGCAAGTCCTCTTAACGTCGGACGCACACAAAATTTACCTGAAGTTCTTAAATATTTTATACAACTGTATCCTGAAAAATACTGAACATTAATAACATAATTTATCAAGTCACTATAGCTTTATACTGAATTGAATCAGAGAAATTAGACTGTGTATTTGTTTACGGCTGTCAGTGCATTCGTACTGAGCGCTCGATCAGCTGTAGGTACGCGTGACGTAGGAAGCAATTGTTTGCTGTCAACGACTGCCTTGTGCGGCGCGCAGACTTGAATGTTGCTTTGAGTATGTGCCGCCGGCGGAACACGGCGCGGTATCCTTGTACTCTCCTTGTGTTTACGTATAACTGTTAGTTTCTCAAAAGTATGTCATTCCGCAAAAATTTTAACGTTCGATATATGATGTATTCCCTTAGAGCGCCGAGATTTAAGAGTTTCTACTTCGACAGTGTTATCATGAATAATTTTGCGAATTCTATATGGGCCGTTATAAAGCAGAAAAAAATTGCGACACAAGCCCTTTCCTTTGTGAGACAAACGATGAGACTTAATTAACACCTTTTGACCAACTGACAAGTTTTTTAAACGACCAGGACGTTTAGCTGATTTCTCTCTTCTAGCAGTCGCAGATGCAACATTTTGTAGAGCCAGATTGACAACTTTAGAATGCCACAGTTTCCGTGAAGGCGGAAAAGGAACGATTTCAGAAATGCAATTTGTCGGTGCTTTGTTTTTTAATATCGATATAGGCGGTAAAGAAGTTGAATCATTAGGGAGTGAATTCAGAATGTTTTGAAAAATATGAAGATACTGATCCCACGTTCTGTGATTCTGATGACAATAAAGTCGACACAATTTATTGATTTCCTTCATCCATCTCTCTGAAGCGTTAGATTGAGGATGAAAAAGCGAAATGAAAATTGGTTTAATCTTACGACGCCGTAGAGTATGAAGCCAAATTTTAGAGCGAAACTGTGATCAACATGTCCCACTTCTTTAAGAAAATGTTTGATGAAAGCATTAGATACTGAACGAGCTGTTGTTTTGCGTAAAGGTGTAAAACACACGTATTTTGATGTCAATTCCACTGCTACCAAAATGTACGCAAAACCATTAGTAGAACGAACCACTGGACCGAAAAAATCGACTGCAGCCATCCCCTTTAATTTCGCTGGAATGATAGGAAACAAATGTGCTCTGTGAGAAACAGTTGGCGGCTTAGCCTTTTGACATAATTTGCATTTGACAAGAACTGATCGAATACGTTTTTCCAGATTACTTAAGTAGCAATTTTCTCGTAATTTATAAAAGCATTTTCTGGGACCAAAGTGTGCATAACTGAAATGTGTGTACCAAATCAATTTATGAAGCCACTCATCAGGAATGCAAACTAACCAAACAGAGTTGTCGACCGATTTTCGTTTAAAAAGAACATCATTGCGAGCTAAATAATACTGTCTAATCGCTACGCTTTCCTTTCTCCTCAACTTCTCCTTAATGTCCTTCCAGATTGGATCCTTGTTTTGCTCCTTAGCGATGTCCTGGAGCGAAGACGAAATAAAATTTTCAAACGCAACACCTTGAATATACATCAAACAATAATTGTTTACTTTGCAGTCCTCCTCAGCACTTTGTTTCAAACCCATATGTGCACGTGATAAAGCATCAGCAAATAATATTTGAGGAACTCTGTATGTAAACAATACTAAAATCAAATTCCTGTAGATACAGCGCCCATCGTGACAATATTCCATGTGTTAATTTTGTTGACATAAGAAATTCCAGAGCTCGATGATCGGTGTAAACCTTAGTATGTCTGCCATACAAAAATTTGCGAAATTTTGTGAAAGCCCAAACAACAGCCAAGGCTTCAAGTTCCGTAATCGAATAATTCTTTTCTGATTTAGAGAGAACACGACCTCCAAATGCAATAGTTTTCTGTACTACAACGCCGTTTTCTTCTATCTCTTGAAATAAATGTGCACCTAGGCCTTCGTATGATGAGTCCGTCGCCAAACAAAAATCTTTAGACAAATCCGGATGTGAAAGAAGCGGAGCAGCAACTAAAGCATCACGAAGTTGTTCAAATTCTGACTGAGCTTCTTCATCCCAACACCAATTAGAATTCTTTCCAGATATTTCACATAAACGAGGTGTGGCCAAATCGTCCAGTCTAACAAAGCGTCTAAGAAAATTACAGACACCAAGGAAACTACGAACATCACGTTTTGTAGTAGGAACAGCATATTTACGAATAGCGTCTAGTTTCTCTGGATCAGGAAGAATACCTTCTGTAGAAATAATATGACCAAGAAATTTCACCTGAGAACGACCAAATTCAGATTTTTCCAAGTTCACTGTAATGCCAACTCTTGCAAAAATACGTAATAATGAATCCAAAATTTTGTTGTGCTCACTCCAAGAACGTTTAGCAATAAGAATATCGTCAACGTATGAAGTAATATTGTCACGAAGATAAACTGGTAAAATTTCGTTTAAAAATGAATGCCGCTGAAGATACAGTAAGTCCAAACGGTAATTTCCAAAATTGATAACAGTTACCAAAGGCTAAAAAGGCAGTGTATTTTCTACAATCAGAGTGAAGTTTTATTTGCCAAAAACTTGCGCGCATATCGATCGTGGATAAAACTTTAATTCCAAGGAAATGTTGAAGAAGTTCATCTAAATTTTGTGGACGGTCAGTTTCAGGAATGATGATATTATTTATCTGTCTGGAATCCAGAACCAAACGAACTGACCCATCCTTTTTAAGAACGACGTGTAATGGGCTGGTATAAGGACTGACTGCTGGCTCAATAATGCCTTGATCTAACACGTATTGAAGTTCACTCTTGACCTTGTCTCTGTAAGCCAAAGGAATAGCGTACGTTTTCTCCCGAAATGGCGTGTGTTCTTTTACTTTAAATAAATATTGTAAGCCTTGTAAAGTTCCTGTGTGATGACTAAGTACTGTAGTATGTGAAGTCAAAATTTGGTGCAGTTCTTCTCTTGAAACGTCATTTGACACTTCAACTTTCTTAACCTTTTCATTAATTAATTCTTCGCTATTAATTGTATCATCCATCGCGTCTCTGTATCTATTGCCGTTGTCATGAATGAACACATTGTCGTCATAATGCTCAGCGAAAACATCAGAAGTAAGAAGCCTTAAACATTTTGTGTCTGATTCAGATTTTGTTAAACACTAAAAAATTTCAAACATTTCGGCATTCCGGCAACAGTCAAATCCACACTTCCTTCTTTAAACTTTAAAATTGCCTAATGTGCGTAAAAAAACTCCATACCTAATATAATTTGTGCACTGAGTAATGGAACAATAATAAAATTAGCAGAAAATTCGTATCCTTGACAAATGAAATTTAAGTTGGTCTGTTGTTTGACTTCCACACTTTTTCCAGAAATAGCTCCTCGAATTGTAGTTTTAGAAACAGGTAACACAGGACAAGTAATAGTTCTTACACATATACGAAAAACTGATTCACTAATGACATTCAATGGGCTCCCAGAATCTAAAACTGCAGTGAACTTATTCTTACCCACACATACTTCAATAACAGGATGTAAAAATGCGTCTACATTATTTTCCTTTTCGTCTAGCAAAATGTCTCTCATGTCTTCCAGACGTACGTAGTGTAAAGTCGTAGTGTCATTACTTTCTGAACCGTCTATATTGCTGCCAGAAGCCGAAGCTACAAGTCATTGTCGATTGTTCGCGTCACGTCTTTGATTATTCCCGTCATTTCGTGGATCAATTTCTACGATTTGCACTTGTATCTCTGAATTTATGTCACGCGGAGGATGCCAATTACGTATCTCCTGTCTGTTAGATGTAAATTCTTGGTTGTGTCTGTTATTAAAATTTCTATTTTCCTGTCTATCTGCATGACTGCTTCGTGTGTAATTTCGACTGTCACTTCTGAAATTATTGTTATATCTACTACTCTGGTTATTTCTGTAGTAAGAATTTCTATTATTGTATGAATAATTTCTGTCTTGATGATACCGATTACTGTTTCCGTATGATTGATCATTCCGGTACGAATTTCCGTTATTATAATTGTGTGTTATTTCTGTTAGACCGTCTGTTATTGTCATAAGCCTGGTATCTATTGTCCTGTCTGTTACGTTTGTCATTTTCAAAATTACCGCTATAACATCTGTTCCGATCACTATCCCTTTTCTCTGAAAATATATTGTAATTACTGTTACTGAAAAAATTACAAGAAGTCCCGTCGTCGTTGTCATACTCAAGTTCTTGTAGCAACGTCTTAAAAGTCTCAATGTAGTCTTTACATATTCCGGCTAAAGCAATTTGTTTTATCGATCGTGGCAGCTTAGTTAAACAAATGCGAATTAATTCAGTCGGGCTATAAGGGTTGGAAAGGAACTGATTCTTTCGAATCATGTCTTCAAAGTATTCTGCCGGCGTGCGAACTCAGACTGTTTAAAATTACGCTGCATAATAAGACTATGTTTGACTCTGTCTTGCGTGTTTTCGGACCAATATCCGGATAGAAATGCATGATAAAAATCATTTACATTATTACAATCTCTAATAAGTGCGCGCATCCGCGTCGCCGGTTCGTTTTCTAAATACCACACATAAATTCCAGTTTGTGACTTAGTGGCCAATTTGGTGGAAGTGCGTACGTAAATTGATCTAACCATGAACATGGATGTATGTCATTCTTAGAATTGCGAAAGATTTTAAATTTCCGAACAGTTAAAAAGTGTTTATAATCAAAGTTTTCGCCTGGTGGCGACAAAGACCTACCGCGTGTGTCCCAGTCCCAATGTCGATTATTGTCAAGTTCGCGCGCCTGGCGCTCCCTTGTTGCTTCTCGTAAATGAAATAAGTTATTTTCTTCAAAGCCCTCTACTATCTGTGATTTTAAATTTCTTCTGCTGTCTTTCCCTACGATTTCGCTTTCAATCTGTTTGACTTGCTTTCTTAACGCCTCAAATTCCCTTCTAACGCGTTCATTAAATTTTCCCTGATTTTCAACATGTTTATTAATGTTCTGGTACTCTTCGGTTTCTGCAAATGGCAATGAAACTGTATCGTCTGAATCTCTGTCTCTATTTAAACTAAGACTTGTCAATTTATCTGAAATCTCCTCAGCTCTTTCCGATAAGTCACCTATTTGTTCTTTCTGTTTATTTACGTCTTCTGACTCGGGTTTCAGTATTAACACATTTCGTAGTTACCTGTTCATACTGTTGTGTTAGATTATTTATTCTGTCATTTGGTACGGATTTCTCGATTCTTTCAAATATTTCTTCCTTATCGTGTGCACGTTGTAAATGTAACTCTGAAAATTTTTGTACTATCACGAGATCTCTTTCTTCCTGTTCTCTATGCTGTTCTTTTTGTCTGATTTCTATTGAAATTACTCTATTGTTGTGAGCATTCAAAATCGGTTGTACTTCTTCTCTAATTTCTTTCTTTAATTTATCTTTCATGTTTTTAAAACATGTCCCTATTCGTGAGTCTAACCGTGTTTCCATTGTTTCCATCTTGGTTTTAATTGTTCCTATTTGTGAGTCTAACCGTGTTTTCATTGTTCCCATCTCAGTTTTAATTGTTCCTATTTGTGATCCCACTGTTTTTAATTCAGATCTTAACTGTGTTTCCATTGTTCCCATACCAGTCTCTAACCTTGCTGCCAAATTTAATATAACACCCATCAACTGTTCCATATTAACTGGTTCAAAATTCTTTTCGCCCCTAAAATTTCTCGTATAACTAACTTCCTTTGGCATAGCCGTAAAGCTATCTGTGTTCGATACCATTTCAGAATCTTCTATCGTTAATCTCGTATTCTGTGAATTTGTTGATTAAGAAAAATTTTGAACTGGTTCCGGACTATTTTCCCGGCTTATTAAATTGTTTTCTACTTCATGATTCATCATACTGTTCTCCTGTGTTGGCGAGTTCGCCATGTTAACAATTTTGTCATTCTGACTATCCATCATTTTTGCCTTTTTCATTGATCGCGTAATCATTTACAAAACATACACAACTCGTCACTATACGAAAATTACACACAATATAATACTTTATCACCAAGAATACCATTCACACGAAATGCTTCCCGACAAACACGATTAATAAACAATTAGAACCTTCATAATTGCACAAAATTGTCAAACCCGTATACGACTCATCAAAAATTAAATTCCATAAAAATACGGTCAGAAGAATGACAAGACAACTACAAATGTTCAATTACCAAATCTACACATGCAATATAGCCTACAATTACTAAACTACAAATTACTACAACAATACTACTGTCTACTAATTTTACTATCAAAAGACTTCCAAGGGACGATCCGAAGCAGCGGTCGCCACGTGCATGGGGGCTTAATTAAATAAAATGGTAATAATTTTAATTTTTAGTCACTGTTTGCCTGGTTACGCAGTCTCGTACTGATTGGCCCTGACTAGTATTACTCCGCAAACTGACTGCATAGAATAAAAACAAAGAATGAAAGGAAATTTCCGTTAACACAATTAATTAATTAAGTCCCCAGCAACTATAAAAGCTATGAAACAAGAAAGCATAAGTGTAACTGTTCTGTGTGTGGAAGTGTGATTCAACGTACACATCTGGCATGATTCTTCCTCAATACGACAAGATGCTTTAAACGCCATTTAAAATGAAGTAATTAAAAAAACCGAAATACTATGATTGCACATAGAAACCAGAATTACACTCTAATACATGAACACAAGCCAGATGCTTTGTTGACAAAACCTGTGACCAAGACGCATTGATATTTAGGAAATTTGAAATACAAAATTTTTTCTATTACCTCATATATATTGACGAAAAATACACTCTGATCATTACAACATCCCCAATCGAATAGCATCGGCTGTCTAGCCCATCAGATCAATGGCACACGACATGCTCACAACTAGTACTGCAACTACGGTTACCTAAGAACTAAAACTGCCCACAGCAACTTCTCAGCTGCAACTGCCAATGGAGGCGGCTGAATAATACTCTCTGGCGCAATCTCTGGCGCTGTGACTCAGTGTAGCCATCTTTCAACATGTCACATGATGGACGGCATATGGAAGTTTTCGTTTGTCTGTAAGGCGTGCTCAGACAGCCTAAAGGTAATGCGACTGCTCACGATAAACGGGGAATCAGGGTTCGAGGCCAGAGACCACACAAATTTTGTCACCACTCCATCATACAGCTTACGACTGTCCATATTTACAACTGTCAATATATTTCTTGAGTTCAGTAATGGCCGTAATCGTGTCTGTTGCTATAGACATGTATGCATCTCCAAAGATCATTGCATCCTAATTCGGAATGATACAGGTACTACAATATCGTAACAGGGAAGTGGTTGTCTGCTTGTGAGAAGGCATTCTGGAATTTGATACGGGCACTGTTACAACTAATCCACCTCATTGCATATAATAACAAACATTGCGTCATGTTGGCAGTTGATGCCTCCAATTACATCATGGACAAAGTTCTCTTGCATATAATTAACAGAGTCGACTGACCCATCTGATTCGCATCAATGACATTAAATTTGGTACAGCGCAACTATAGACAAATTGAAAAGGAGGCTCTTGCCATAATTTTTGGGATAAAAAAAGCTCCATGACTATGTGTATGTGTGGACATTCACCTTCATTGCAGACTGTAAACCATTGCTACCCTTACTAAATATTGCAGAAGGATACCAACCAAAATGGCACAGCACCTGCAAAGGTGGGCCCTGTTCCTCTCTGCCTATACATGTGATATCCCGTTTCTGTCCTCAACACAACACGCCAATGCTGATTTGTTATCTCCATTGCATGTAGGTCAGGTGCCTGCATTTGAGGCTGACCTGGGGCTGTGCTACTAGACAGATGCAGCCGCCGAAGAGGCCATAGATGACCAACCACTGAATGCACACCTCGTCCAACACCCCACAAATTTGGACTTGGTGCTGCGAGACCTCATCAGGTACATCAACAGAGGCTGGCCAACAAATAAGAAGACCTCACAACGTCCGGATTTACAAGCATTCTGGGCACAATGCCACAAGCTGTCTGTGACAATGGTCGCACTAAGGTCCTTATTCTCGCCGCTCTTCAGCAATAGGCCCTGGATCTGCTACAACGCAGTGTGGTGCTCACGAAGTGATTCGCAAGGCATCACATCTACTGGCAAGGTATGGTCTCTGATATCATGCCTATAGCCACCAAGTGCACAACTTGTCAAAGTAAGCAAGCTGCCTCATCCCACTGTTATTTCCCTTTGCCAACGACCTCCACTTCATGGTACCACGTACATTTTGGTTTAGTGGGCCCAGTCCTAGGGGCTACCTCTCTCATAGCGATAGATGCTGGTACGGAATTTCCCTTCGTAATACGAATGACCTCCATGGCATATGGATATAGAATCCAAGCACAAAGATTTTCGCACTTGAAGGGCTGCCTGAGTCTGTTATCATGGACAATGGTCCTCAGTTAACTTTAGCCGAATTACAGACCTTTTACAAGTCCAATGGCATTTCTTTGGTCGACACTGCACTATTCCACCAGCTTCTAACAGGTAAGCGAAAAGATTTGTCTTAGCTATCTCAGCATCACTCCCTACAAGAGGCAATAACACTGTTCTTAGTGTCATATCGTAATTCACCCCAGTGGAAAAACTCTGTGGTTGCCCTCACTGCTCCAAGCTCTCAATATGTCATTCCCAGGTAGACAAAACAAGCATCAGAGAAAAAAAAATGGTTCAAATGGCTCTGAGCACTATGGGACTTAACATCTGAGGTCATCAGTCCCCTAGAACTTAGAACTACTTAAACCTAACTAACCTAAGGACGACACACACATGCATACCCGAGGCATGATTCGAACCTGCAACCGTAGCGGTCGTGTGGTTACAGACTGAAGCACCTAGAACCACTCGGCCACTCCGGCCGGCATCAGAGAGAATAGGCGTAACTTTTCTCTCTCCAATATGCAGTGTGAACCTTCACGTTTTCATGAGAACACACCCACTTATTCCCAGTTAAGGTCACCCACCTTCTAGGCTGAGCCAAAAACACATTAACCAGCTACATCCTCGTTGTAGCCCAGTTCCACCACCAGATAACCTAATACAGGTCTCTGTTACAGACTCATGAGCAACAGGGGGTCCACCACTTAGTTAGTGACAGACATCACAGAAGGACAGAGATTGCAGACCATCCCAGCCAGTCATCCCCATCCCGGGGAGAGAAATGTTGTGACTCGACAGCTAAATTATATCAGTCTCATCTTGTGAGCCAGCGCGCACCTCGCGACCATGACCACAGCGATGTGGCTCAGAGGACAAGCCTCACAGCAAAACCAACAGATGGCAGCAGTTCCAGGTCGTACAGGACATTCGTCAGCGGACGTATCCTAGAAGACAAGCGTATGCAGAACGATCATCTTCCACTGAAGCTGCAAGGGAAACCAACTGAAAGCTTGTAGCTCTATGCTACAGCGAATTTAATTCGATGCAGCTGCCCTTGAAATCAGAATCATCACAGCCTACGACCGAGTATCTCTGCTGTCATCACTTGGGACTTAGCAGCTCTGATAATGGACTCGCCACGTGGATCTATGATGGCATTCTGATTGGCTTTCTGAAGATTGGTAGTTGGTGACTGTTCCATACTTCTTCCGGGCTGAGAAACTCAATTTCGGACATAGACATACTTCACTGCTCGCTCAGCAGAGGTTTAGCTTTTTGTTAGACTTCGAAATATTTCGCTGCTCGCTCAGCAGGACTTAACTTCGTATTCCAAAGAGACTACAGTCCGATCCAGGAACGATGGCGGTTCGGTCATGTCGAGGCACGGATGGGAATGACATTGTTGCCGATTCCAAGCGACAGCTGCGGTACACGCATGCGCGTGCTTTCCGCTTGAAGGAAGGGTATATCCTGCAAATTATGTCTCTGACTTGCTTACGCAGAATTTATGGCTTACCACCACCATCAGCGATGACAGCTAATGACAAATGAAACAGAAATTTGCTAAATAACTCGTTACGATCCCGTTTAATATTCGCATTACCTACTGCATTCAGAGCAGAGCGCTCAGAGTACTACTGAACGCTCATTGGCTATCGAAGTGTGTGTGACATAGGTGCGCAGAACAAGGAGACTGTGTCACTTGTCAGGTTGTGAATAAATGTGCTACCAGACTTTCTATATTCATTATCTCCAGGGTACTGAATGTAGCAAATATCTCTACTGTCACTGCTAAACATGGTACTAACAATCACACAGACTGCCTTAGTGGGGTAATCAGTTTTGAAGATACAACGAATACTCTGTGGTTAGACAGTCAGCAAGTGGGTAGGTGGATTTTCTCAATATTTTGAAGTTATGGTAACTACTGTTGATGGGTGAATTGTTTTAACTATAATGTCAGAGGGAATGTAGAAATTCTTTAAGCATAGCACAAGTGGATTTGGAGGAAGTGGACCCAGCTTGGGGTGGAGCAATGCAGATACTCATGGATGGTGGTGGTAGTGGTGGTGGTGGTGGTGGTGGTGAGTGAAGAGCTCTTTCCCTCCCACTGTGTTTGTTTAAATAAAGACATAATTGTTATTACTACACAGTATACAGTTAGGAATTTGACTTATGATGCTGCATGATATATGTGCTTGCCAAACACAAACAATTGTCTAAGCAAGGATAATTGCTAAACTTAGGACAGACATGATGGAATTGCACAGTTACGTTACTGCTATAAATAACACTACGGGTTTCTACATGTACAATACTCCACTTGGTCCTAACATCTCGGATTCTGACGCCATAATGCTGGTATTCCAGGACCTGGATTCTGATGTCATAGAACCTGTCCTAGTATCTCACATCTGGGCCAATATGGCAGAATTATATTCTGTTATAAATAGCTCATCAGATATGAGTTGCGTTGTGATATCATAGAGCCAGTACCAGTATTCCAAGACTTGGATTCTGATTTCACAGAGATTGTCCCAGTATGCCCTGATCGCTATTTTCCGTTTTTGAGTTTCCCTCTAATTCATACTTAGGGCAACATCGCTACTTCCATATGAAACACGTTAATGCAATTGGACTTTTTTTTCTTTCTTGCTGTAATTTGAATTTCCTGTCCAAATTTGAATTACTGCCCTTCTTTACAAGGGGCAAGTAGTGGGACAAAGAGAGCATCACCCCACTTTGTTAGTGCGAATTGCCTACATCAGGAGCAAGCATACATTCAGGGCACCCTCCCCCCCCTCCCACCACCTGATGACATCATGGGTTTTCCGCAACTGGCACACTCCCCTTCCTCTCCCTTCCTCTCCCCCATCCACCTGTATCCCTGGAAATGGTGGGAACTGACATTTTGGTGGGAAATTGAAATTTATTGATGGGAATATCAACCACCAGAGGGCGCTGTTGGCGCCCACTCCCAGACTCCTCTCTCCCCTGTCTTCCCTATCAGGAAATTGGCAGGCAAAGGACTCACTGTCAGTCTGGGCTCGGCTGCTGCTTAGGATAGACAGATGTATTTATTCTGTATGCAGTGTACTAGATCGTTAATGTAAACAATTGGAGTTGCCCTTGATCAATCACTAGACAGTAGCTCCATCCAGTTTCGTCGATAACTGCTAGATGTGGAATGGATATTTCCGCTATTAGTGTAACACTGGAGAGTTGCTACAGCCAGTCTAGTCAATAGCCCTATATGGGAAATAATAATAGGAAAGCAAGCCTTCGCTGAAATACAGGGAAGTAGCCTCCTGCTGATCTACATATAAATAGTTGGTGCTGGGAGGAACATAAGAATGAGTAATAATAATATTAGAACAGCAACACACTGTCCCACTGCGCCTGTAACAGCCTGCCCTATGTATAGAACTCCTGTAATTTCATTTGAGAGTGAAACACACTTATAACTATTTATGAGCTGCAAGCCATATCATAGCCAACAGAAGCAAGGTAAATATATCGTACATACTTTTTGAGTCTGCTGCTCATTATCTCAGCTGAACACAGTGTCTCAAGACAAGAAAGAAAAGCCACCTCCAGTCACCTTTAGTCTAGTCCAGTGCCGCCTACCAAGTATGTTGTATATCTGAAGAGGCGGCCAGCCGAGGAGCTGTGGGTCATTGGGGGCCAGGCTAATCCGCAACTTCCTGCTGCCCAACATCCTTGTGAGCCCTCACAGCGCCTGTCACCAAGGCTCGGTGCAAGCCAAGCACCAGCAGCTGGGATGTATACAGTAGTTCCATACCTAACATAGACTCCTTATTTAAAAAAATACTAAACTGAAATGTTAATTGGCAAAAATAACTCTAAATTCTCATGTTAAATATGGATTCCTCCCTTTCATACGACTTTTTTCGAAGATAGAAGAAATCAGACCATTCACGCGTTTTCACATCGCTAAAGTATCGTTACTTATTGTGAAAATCCCGTACAACACACTGGCATAGGCTATATTTCCTCTAAGGATTTTCTCATCAGATAGAAAAATATTTTTTCTTACATGCCACTCTCTGCATCGCGTGATTAGAATATTAAACTCATTTTCGGCTCATGACAGACTGCCTCCTTGTGGTAGGATAGAGACAACGACAATAAATACCTCTGCAAGGTAGAGCACTCTGTGATATATTGAGAAGCACTAAACGCGACACACTTAAACCACAATCCAATCTGTACTAGTAGTAGTTCTCATAGCTAAATGTTGGAGATCGTTGTCAATCAGGAATGTGATGTCTTGATTCGGTTTCTAAAGCACTTTAGAATCCCTAAATTGTTTCTCTCCACTACATTCAGAAGGAGGAGAAGGAAGGACTTCCTGAATGATAGGATAGAGACAACAGCAAATACTACTGCAAGACAGTGTCCACTGCGATGTATTGAGTAGCACTAAACATGGCACACTTAAACCACAATTCAGTCCATAGCAGTAGTTGTCCTGGTGAGATATTAGAGGTCGCTAAAACACTTGCCATCTCACGCGCTCGTGTCCCGATGTCCACACACAGTGCACAGATCACCTCATACACCTCCAGCGCCAATGCTCAGACACCGCCGCGACCGCATCCGCAGTCGTGGACACACGTGTGTGCCTGAATGCACCACCCCTGGCATGTAGGGCAGCTGGGTATGATTGGAGTGCTAGAATTTGGATGTTATCAATACGCCTAGCCCCACACCAGGCAGTGGTCGACACTGAATCATTCATTTTCCGCGGAGAATACATGCAACACATGTGATCGAGGAGACATTCCAACTCACAATGAATATTAGTTCACTATTCAGCTATATAAAAGGCCCCACTGCCGGGACTTGCCCTTGCACTTGCGAGAAAGAGGCAACTAGCTGGCCAGTGTGAACTTTTCTTTCTACCCGCTGTTTGCGAGAGGCCGAAGCCAGAAATGCCAATTTGTTCCAGACACAGGCTACCTTCACCAAGCGCCCCACATGCCAAATCGCATCGCCCTAGGAAACCAGCTACATATTTATCACTGTAATTACAATTATTGTGGTTGCACCCCCAATATGATGACATTCGACCACGAGCAAAGTATCGGAAATACCTCCTCCTGTGACTCTGGGAAGATCAATACTTATATACCTCTTATAATTGGATATAATTAGTTGTAGGGCAAACTTCATACGAGTGCATTTTGTTGGTGTGGGTTGCCTACATCGGGGGCAGGCATGCACTCAGGGGCAAAACTGTTGTTCTCCTTTGAGTAACAGGTACTTGACTTATTATTCTCCTTTTATTGACAGGCCCTTAACCCATTGTTCTGTTAACTGGTTTACCATGTCATTGCACTTAACCTATTGTCCCCACACCACCTCCCACTCCCTTCACCCCCACAGGAAACCTCCCCTCGCTGCTACAGGTAAACTGTCAGATCTGAGTTATTGGAATACCCCCTGTCACTACTATCAGTTTCACTGACTACTTAACTAAGTTGATTAATTAATTAACCTCTCCCCCTCTGGTAAACCCCCTCATCTCCCACCCTCTCTTCCCTCCCGGAAAATACGGGAAAAAGAATCAGTTGATTGGTCATTTAGAGGGAAATCGATTGCTCTGCATGGAATATTGTTTAAACAATTTAGACAATGTATGGAATATATGGAAAGGGTATATTGTATATTTATAAAAAAATTCAGTTTGTGGAGGTTGGATTTCCCTTGCTCACCATTCTCTGCTGTTTGAAAACATCTAGGTTTTACAAGAAGTAATTACATGGAGTAAACATGTTGCATAACCTAATGTTCGCCACTGTACTCTGGGTGCCTTAACCTAATGTTTGGGCCTTTTTCGGCACTTAACTTCTTGTTCTGTTAAGTGGTTTTCCATGTCACCTTCATTTCCTTAAACTATTGTACCGCCTTTGATACCAAATTTAGCAATTAGTTATCTCCACCCACCATTTTCTTGTACACTTTTCGAATTTCACATTCTTTCGAATGCCATTTCTTGCGCATTCTTCTCTGTCATCAACCCGCTTAAGGGGGGTAGGAGGTCAAACGGGCCGACTTGGAGCTGGAGAGACACCACAGGACATTTTAATTTCCACTGTCTATACTTTTACAAATAAATTCACAAAACTTTGTCAGCATAACCAGGAAGGATTCAGAAATCACACTCATAGGAGTGGAAGTTCGAAAACATAACGAAATTATTCTTTTTTACATGTGAAATTTCAGCATTTTTTTCACTTACTAATGGCAGTTTTTGTTGCTGTAGGTACACTTTTCTTCATAAGTAAGAGAGATTCTTCGATGAATTTTGCACAGCATACAAACCATACTTAAAGGTGTATGAAACTCTAGAATTTTCCAAATCCATTAAAACTGTAGTAACAATTGAGGTAATTAACTACAAAATTTGTATTTATTCTAAACGTGAAGTTTAAAATATAACATCGCATTCGTTTTCTCATTAATTACATAAATTCTAGAGTTTCATACACCTGTGAGTATGGGACGTGTGCTGTGCAAAATTCATCGAAGAATCTCTCTAACTTGTGAAGAAAAGTGTACCTATAGCAACAAATGCAGCCATTAGTAAGTGAAAAAATGATGAAATTTCGCACGTAAAAACATTATTTTGTTATGTTTTTGAACTTCCACTGCAATGGGTGTGAATTTTGAATCCTTCCTGCAGTTGCTGACAAAGTTTTATGAATTTATTTGTAAAATTATAGACACTGAAAATTAAAACGTCCAGTGATGCCTCACATGCTCCAATTCGCCCCGTTTGATTTCCTACCTCCCCTTAAACTATTGTACTGTGTTTTACATGAAAATTATTCAAATTAACTTAGTTTTCTGCACTTAACCTGCTGTTCTGCTCCATGTCACCCACTCACACACAGGCGCCTATTAACTATTGTACCGCTAACACCACGTTGATATAAAAAATTTATGCAAATTAATTAAATAGATATTCTTCACATGTATGGAGTAGTTTTAAAAAATTGGCATCCTATTAGTGTTAGAGTATTGTTCGACTGTAGGGGGGCGGGGCCTTATCAGTTGGGTCTGATTCAAGTGACTGAGAACGTCCAAAGAAGAACTGCACAATTCGTGACTGGTACATTTAGCCATCGAGAGAGCGTTACAAACCTCACTGAAAGTTTGAAGTGGGATGCACTTGCAGATAGACGACACGTTAAACGGAAGGGACGGCTCACTAAATTCCAAAAACCTGTCATTGCAAAGGATGTAGAGCATATATTATTACCATCTACTTTCATATCATGCAATGATCACCATTCAAAGATAAGGGAAATTAGAGCTTGTACTGAGGGGTTCAGACTGTCGTTTTCCCCTTGCGCAATCCGCGAGTGGAACAGAGGGGGATAAATATGATTTTTTCGCGAATAGTGCCCTCCACCACCACCACCACTTGGTGGATAGCGGAGAATATATGTAGATGTAGACGTAGATGGAATATGGTTTCAACAAAAGATCGCTAATAAAAAAACACTTCCCGCCACCCGACGCCTTACGCCAATGCCGGAGTCGGGGTGCATCAGCGATTCCCGCAAAGTTACGACGCGACCGTTCGGGTCCCGCAAGGGTGAGGCGCTAGCACCTCTTTCATACTCGACACCTGAAAAATTCCTGTCGAAATACGTATTTACCTAGGAACTGTTGCTGGCGTGATGACGCATAGGGGACAGCACGGATTGTGAGATGTTGCAATACTTCCCAGAATAGCAGAGGGTGCATTCCTAACGGTACAGCCTGTACGTCACTGAACTTGCCCATCAAATTGCCATTGCTACCGATGTAGGAGCACCATCCACCCCTTTTTTTCTGCAGGCGAGAATTTCAGTGGCAAAATTATTTTGCACAGATCGCACTGACGGTTAAACCCGCAAAAGTTGCCTACCGGTCAAATACATACAAAACTCAAAAGAATATTGGTAGCCAGGAACATATTTACCAGTCTAACTACATTTAAATATTACAGTTGCTGCTACAGTCTGACAGTAATCGATGTACAGGCAATGTCTCCTCTTGACGGCTATGGTTCTGGAACGAATCTCAGCATCTATAGCGCACATAATTTTCCACGTAAAATATCTCTCTCATACCCTTGTGGTTATCGATGTGCTGATTCTGTATGTCCCTCACGATAGGACACACACTCATCTTCCTCGGTCATGCCACAACATAAGCCACAGTAACTTTACAATTCAATATATACACATTTTACACAAACAGTGAGTTATCTTTTGTATCTGTACAGCATCCGAACAACTTATGGTATGACTACACTCACACCGGCTATATGTCTCGATCCCACTCAGTTCTAGGAGATTATCCGACAAAGTCTTACAATCAGCACTTCTGGAAGGTGCTGCATCCAGCCAGGATTCTCTCAAACAAGTGTTGTGAAGGACAGGCGTCAGGCACTATGTGTGATAATGAATACTGCACCTCCATACGTAATGCTTAGAAAGACATCACCGATGCAGGTTGGTGTACTGTAATCATCATCACAAGGAAAAATACGAATTCGTTCTTCCTTGCGCTTCTGATGCGACAACCTGTCCATCACATGTTACCCTTCCTGCTATCAACATACACAAACATTCTCACTGCTATGTAGAGCATGCTATACCCCAGCACAAGCGACGTCTTGTGAATGAATGGAGGATTATAATTGGCTCTTATCGAATTTACCCACCAAATTACTGATGCCGTCAGTGTTGAACCACAGTCTGCCTTTTCTTATTCTTTCTGCAGACGAGACTTTCAGAAGGATCGCCATATTTCACCAACAACTAAACATCACAATGCGACCTACATATCGTCAAATATGGAAAGAATCATACTCAATTACAATGCTCTCCCACTGAGGACAGGAGACTGAATATTAAAGCGTGAAACCGATCTCCATCCCAGCAATATATCACCGCGTACCGTGTCGATGTAGTAAACATAAAATTCGTATCCTACACCATACAAAAATTGCTCCTTTTACATCATTCATACATATACCGCGAAGACAGACAGCACTGTAGTTCTACTCGTGGCACACGATATTTCCCTATGAGGTCGGCGGTCATCCACTCCCGATGGGTGACCAGAACACCCTCAGTGGGCCGAAGTCACTCTCAGAACTGTTCTACAAATTCGAGCTTGTTCCCCCTCAATACAAACACATCACTGTTTCTGGTCCAGAACTGCTTCCCTGCTTGCTTTTCTCTACATGCATCTCCAGACTCTGGGATTACAAGAACAAATATATTTTCCCACAGTTTGCACACAGCAGTATCCTACCGATAGCTCACCCAACATAATTCTGAAGATGCAGACTGGGAATTATTTCTCAACAAAACCCAAACTTTAGCTAGGTGGAGCGTGGTCTAGACCAATGAATAGCTAGAAATGTATCCCGTATGTGAAAATCTTTACGTGGGAACTCGAGCCAAATAGAGGAAATAGATATTTCTACTCGCGAATATCGATGTTGGTGATGTAACAGATTCCAAATCATCCCTATAACTTACAAAGTCAACTAAGATGTTTCTCATATCTAGAGAACCGGCAAATCTGTCCTCCACCTGCTAGACACACACACCCCAATCGATATTCTCTCAATTAAATAAAGGTGGGAAATGTGAAGGAACAGTAAACAGACCAAATTATGGCCCAGTGCAAACACAATTCCATATTGAATCTTGTCAAATTTCCGCGAGATCACGAATGCTATCCAACACATACTAAATATTAGTTGTTTATTCGATCGTCTAGAGGACAACCCGGTTAAGACGTCTACATTCCTATGATCCAACAGGTCTCTCCATTTGGAGGGCTTCTACTGCTAACGGGAAATGTGAATCATCCTCACACAGGTCACTAGCACTGCACGCCAAGCATTCACAGGTAGAATCATCATGCTAAGAAATCGATCACATATATATTTTATCCCTGTACTTACAACTAAATGTTACGATCGCGATCTCAGTTGAAGGACATTCGACAACAAGTGAAGTATCGGAAATACATCCTGCTGACGGCTGTGGCTCTGGAAATAGAAATATCAGTACCATTCTTATGACTTGACTTACTGTTCCCTTTACTATCTCAGTGCTCGACGTCAAATCCATACCTTTCTTAGGAATTCATTTCCTGTGCACCTGTCGGAACACAAACACATACTTTATAAGCCTAATGCTGAAGATGAACCTATCACGCATCCCCTACTACTACTTAGTATCATACTTGACCAATAAATGATTACACATGATACAAAATAATACTGAGAGAAAATCAATGATGGGCGGGCATGTCTGATACTTGCCAGTGTTACCATTGTGTCTTAGAAAGAGAGGCGTAATCGGCCAGATGTTAAAAAAAAACCTGTTCACAACAACTGCTGTATGTTACTGTCACAAGCGGTCTTGGTTCTTCAGGTACACACAAGTATTCATGTTAGAAGCTATACTGGCTTTTTAAATCGAGGTGTGGCATTACCTACGAACGACGTGGTTCTTCCGGACAAATACCGAGATGGTGATCGTAGGAGTGTATATTATCATACCAGCAGTCAGGTTACATGTGACCCACGATGCAACCTCGTCATAAAATCGCTCAACTTGGAAAGTATTTCGGCTAAGAAACTTGATATGAAACCGCTATCTGCAAATCCCTTATGCTGTTAGATATTTCTTCAGTATGTGTAACATACACTGTCTCGATACCATGTCAGAGGTTCTGCGATATATCCAATGAGTTATAGGCAATAACTGATTGAGAAGATCACAAACAATAGTAGATGGAGTACTGATTGAGGTCGTAAGAAATGTACACTAGCTTTTCAGGTGTCTACGTGTAACTCTGTCCACTAGAAATGATATCTATGATTTGGAATCAAGTCCTTCCATTCAACCACATACCTGCATTTGATCACAGCCACAAGTGAATCATATTTCTGGCACTCTCATATCTCGAAACGAGGCACCCTTCTCAAACCTGTCTGCTACAGTAAAATTCCAACATGGTTTTAATCAACCCCTCCGCATCTTGTAACTTATCCCATTTCTACAGCTTAGCACATGTGATCATTCCAATTTAAGACGGAACTGAGCAGAAGTCGGAGAAACAGAATGACCTGAGTTAGTGCAACAAGACCGTGTTTTGACCATTCGGAGGAAATGCATGCATTGTGGTGCGCCTCCAAACCAGATACAGATACTACAGTCGGAAGCATATCCACGCCCATTCACATCTATCAGACCAACATGTTATCATCGTTATTCTGTAGCATCCAACAGAGAAAAACTACGAACTATAAAAGCTCCACTAATTTCTTCTCATATAGAACTCACCTAGGCACCGATGCTGTCGCCATGCTGATGCATAGCTGTGGCAGCGTCCAGCACAGATGAGACATGGTGCAGTGCTTTCCAGAATAGCATTCCTCGTAGCATTCCTAACAGAACAGCCCATCCGTCACTAAATTTACCTGTCAAACTGCTGCTGCTCTCGGTGTGGGGCGATCCTATTAAATACACAGCTTTCGATCCACTGCAGAGGCCAGATTAAGGTTTCATCACCTGTGCTGCAGGTGGATGATCGTATCCCGTGGACTATACTGTAGATCGCAGTAGAGTCGCTCCCTGTGGTCCTGTCTCGTTGTTTGAAGCATTATTTGTTTCTGCTGTAGCACACTTGGTACATCGCCATATATTTTGTTTTTCTACCATGAGTTGAAGATCGATGTCAGGTCCATAACTGACATTAAGACACTCTCATCCACGGCTTCTCGTAGAAAACTAGACATCGCACAATGTAAATCATATTGTTACTGTGGCTACCATAACACGCCAAAAACACTGGACGATTTTAAATAAAAGAAAGTTAAAACATAAGGAAACTGGAAGATTCCTACGGCGTTGGTGTAGGTTTCCAAACTACATTTAGACTCATCTGTCATAGTCACGGATTAACTGATTACTCTAAGTTCCGCAGGTGCGGTATTCATTATCACACATAGTGCCTGACGCCTGTTTTTCACAACACTTGTTTGATAGAATCCTGGCTGGATGCAGCACCTTCCAGAAGCGCTGATTGTAAGACTTTATCAAATAATTTCCTAGAGCTGAGGAGGATCTAGACATATGGCCGGTGTGACTGCAGGCATACCATAAATTGTTTGGATGCTGTACAGATAAAAAAGATAACGCACAGTTTGTGTAAAATGTGTATATATTGAATTGTAAAGTTACTGTGGCTTATGTTGTGGCATGACCGAGGAAGATGAGTGTGTGTCCTATCGTGAGGGACATACAGAATCAGCACATCGATAACCACAAGGGTATGAGAGAGATATTTTACGTGGAAAATTATGTGCGCTATAGATGCTGAGATTCGTTCCAGAACCATAGCCGTCAAGAGGAGACATTGCCTGTACATCGATTACTGTCAGACTGTAGCAGCAACTGTAATATTTAAATGTAGTTAGACTGGTAAATATGTTCCTGACTTCCAATATTCTTTTGAGTTTTGTATGTATTTGACCGGTAGGCAACTTTTGCGGGTTTAACCGTCAGTGCGATCTGTGCAAAATAATTTTGCCACTGAAATTCTCGCCTGCAGAAAAAAAGGGGTGGATGGTGCTCCTACATCGGTAGCAATGGCAATTTGATGGGTAGGTTCAGTGACGGACAGGCTGTACCGTTAGGAATGCACCCTCAGCTATTCTGGGAAGTATTGCAACATCTCACAATCCGTGCTGTCCCCTATGCGTCATCACGCCAGCAACAGTACCTAGGTTAATACGTATTTCGACAGGAATTTTTCAGGTGTCGAGTATGAAAGAGGTGCTAGCGCCTCACCCTTGCGGGACCCGAACGGTCGCGTCGTAACTTTGCGGGAATCGCTGATGCACCCCGACTCCGACATTGGCGTAAGGCGTCGGGTGGCGAGAAGTTGAAACTATATTCCATCTACGTCTACATCTACATATATTCTCCGAGGCAAAAAGGAATACAAACGTCTCAAAAATGAGATCGACAGGAAGTGCAAAATGGCTAAACAGGGATGGCTAGAGGACAAATGTAAGGATGTAGAGGCTTATCTCACTAGGGGTAAGATAGATACTGCCTACAGGAAAATTAAAGAGACCCTTGGAGAGAAGAGAACCACGTGTATGAATATCAAGAGCTCAGATGGCAACCCAGTTCTAAGCAAAGAAGGGAAGGCAGAAAGGTGGAAGGAGTATATAGAAGGTTTATACAAGGGTGATGTACTTGAGGACAATATTATGGAAATGGAAGAGGATGTAGATGAAGACGAAATGGGTGATACGATACTGCGTGAAGAGTTTGACAGAGCACTGAAAGACCTGAGTCGAAACAAGGCCCCCGGAGTAGACAACATTCCATTAGAACTACTGACGGCCTTGGGAGAGCCAGTCATGACAAAACTCTACGAGCTGGTGAGCAAGATGTATGAGACAGGCGAAATACCCTCAGACTTCAAGAAGAATATAATAATTCCAATCCCAAAGAAAGCAGGTGCTGACAGATGTGAAAATTACCGAACAATAAGTTTAATAAGTCACAGCTGCAAAATACTAACGCGAATTCTTTACAGACGAATGGAAAAACTGGTAGATGCGGACCTCGGGGAGGATCAGTTTGGATTCCGTCGAAATGTTGGAACACGTGAGGCAATACTGACCTTACGACTTATCTTAGAAGAAAGATTAAGAAAAGGGAAACCTACGTTTCTAGCATTTGTAGACTTAGAGAAAGCTTTTGACAATGTTGACTGGAATACTCTTTTTCAAATTCTAAAGGTGGCAGGGGTAAAATACAGGGAGCGAAAGGCTATTTACAATTTGTACAGAAACCAGATGGCAGTCATAAGAGTCGAGGGGCATGAAAGGGAAGCAGTGGTTGGGAAAGGAGTGAGACAGGGTTGTAGCCTCTCCCCGATGTTATTCAATCTGTATATTGAGCAAGCAGTAAAGGAAACAAAAGAAAAATTTGGAGTAGGTATTAAAATTCATGGAGACGAAGTAAAAACTTTGAGGTTCGCCGATGACATTGTAATTCTGTCAGAGACGGCAAAGGACTTGGAAGAGCAGTTGAACGGAATGGACAGTGTCTTGAAAGGAGGATATAAGATGAACATCAACAAAAGCAAAACGAGGATAATGGAATGTAGTCCAATTAAATCGGGTGATGCTGAGGGAATTAGATTAGGAAATGAGACACTTAAAGTAGTAAAGGAGTTTTGCTATTTAGGAAGTAAAATAACTGATGATGGTCGAAGTAGAGAGGATATAAAATGTAGACTGGCAATGGCAAGGAAAACGTTTCTGAAGAAGAGAAATTTGTTAACATCGAATATAGATTTAAGTGTCAGGAAGTCATTTCTGAAAATATTTGTTTGGAGTGTAGCCATGTATGGAAGTGAAACATGGACGATAACTAGTTTGGACAAGAAGAGAATAGAAGCTTTCGAAATGTGGTGCTACAGAAGAATACTGAAGATAAGGTGGATAGATCACGTAACTAATGAGGAGGTATTGAATAGGATTGGGGAGAAGAGAAGTTTGTGGCACAACTTGACTAGAAGAAGGGATCGGTTGGTAGGACATGTTTTGAGGCATCAAGGGATCACAAATTTAGCATTGGAGGGCAGTGTGGAGGGTAAAAATCGTAGAGGGAGACCGAGAGATGAGTACACTAAGCAGATTCAGAAGGATGTAGGTTGCAGTAGGTACTGGGAGATGAAGAAGCTTGCACAGGATAGAGTAGCATGGAGAGCTGCATCAAACCAGTCTCAGGACTGAAGACCACAACAACAACAACAACAACATCCACCAAGTGGTGATGGTGGAGGGTACTATTCGCGAAAAAATCATATTCATCCCCCTCTGTTCCACTCGCGGATCGCGCAAGGGGAAAACGACAGTCTGAACGCCTCAGTACAAGCTCTAATTTCCCTTATCTTTGAATGGTGATCATTGCATGATATGAAAGTAGATGGTAATAATATATGCTCTACATCCTTTGCAATGACAGGTTTTTGGAATTTAGTGAGCCGTCTCTTCCGTTTAACGTGTCGTCTATCTGCAAGTGCATCCCACTTCAAACTTCCAGTGAGGTTTGTAAAGCTCTCTCGATGGCTAAATATACCAGTCACGAATTGTGCAGTTCTTCTTTGGACGTTCTCAATCACTTGAATCAGACCCAACTGATAAGGCCCTGCCCCCCTACAGTCGAACAATACTCTAACACTAATAGGATGCCAATTTTTTAAAACTACTCCATACATGTGAAGAATATCTATTTAATTAATTTGCATAAATTTTTTATATCAACGTGGTGTTAGCGGTACAATAGTTAATAGGCGCCTGTGTGTGAGTGGGTGACATGGAGCAGAACAGCAGGTTAAGTGCAGAAAACTAAGTTAATTTGAATAATTTTCATGTAAAACGCAGTACAGTAGTTTAAGGTGGTGGATGACAGAGAAAAATGTGCAAGAAATGACGTTCGAAAGAATGTGAAATTCGAAAAGTGTACAAGAAAATGGTGGGAGGAGATAACTAATTACTAAATTTGGTATCATAGGTGGTACAATAGTTTAAGGAAATGGGGGTGCCATGGAAAACCACTTAACAGAACAAGAAGTTAAGTGCCGACAAAGGGCCAAACATTAGGTTAAGACACTCAGATTACAGTGCCGAACATTAGGTTATGCAACATGTTTGCTCCATGTAAGTGCTTCTTGTAAGACCTATATGTTTTCAAACAGCAGAGAATAGTGAGCAAGAGAAATCCAAGCCCCACAAACCGAATTTTTTTTAAATACATTTGCAATATACCCTTTCCATGTATTCCATACATTTTCTAAATTGTTTAAACAATATTCAATGCAGAGCAATCGATTTCCCTCTAAATGACCGATCAACGGAGTCTTTTTCCCGCTATTTTCCGGGAGGGAAGAGAGGGTGGGAGGTGAGGGGGTTTACCAGAGGGTGAGAGGTTAATAAATTGATCAACTTAGTTAAGCAGTCAATGAAACTGATAGTAGTGACAGGCGTATTCCAATAACTCAGACCTGAAGCAGAGAGGGGAGTTTTCCTGTGGAGGTGGGGGGGGGGGGGAGGGGAGCGGGAGGAGGGGGGACAATAGGTTAAGTGCAATGACATGGAAAACCACTTAACAGAACAATGGATTAAGGACCGGTCAATAAAAGAAGAACAATAGGTTACGTATCTGTCAATCAAAGGACAACAATAGGTTTGCCTCTTAGTGCAACCAGCACTATCAAAATGCACTCATACGAAGTTTGCCCTACAATTATAATTTTCCATGTAAAGTCTTTCAACCTCCTTACAGCTATCAGTGCATTGAATCGCAGTCTTTGACATCAAACCCATACCTTTCTTATGGCTGGACATGGTTGTTTTCTTTGTACTTGTCGGAACAATGACCACAGTAACTTTACACCACAATACAAACTTTATAAGGCTTTCGATTGCAGTGAATCTATCACACATCTCCTACTAAGTTTAATACTTCGCCAATACTGAATGCTGGTGGCACCAAACAATACTGAGAGAAAATTAGCTTTGAATGGACATCTCTCATTTGTTTTACTTGCAAATGGTATCAGTGTCTCTTAGGAAGAGAGATATAATCGCTTTATATGCGATCAGACGTTGAAAACACGATCACAACGATAGTGTTACTGTTAGCCTGCATACAAAGCGGTCTTGGTTCTACAGACAATCACAAATATCACTGACGACATCCATGTTAAAAACTGTACAAGTTTTATAAATGGAGGTATGGTATTGCTTCCGAATGAAGTGGTCTTCCACACAAATACCACGACATTGAATATAGATAGTGATTGCAGGGTGTGTAGTAACAGACCGAAAGTGCAGGTGCACGTCCCCAGAAGTGTAAACTCATAAAAAAATTACCCTTATTACTGAATTTAGAAAGTGATTGAGCTAAGGAACGGGGTATTAGGCAGATACTTGCAACTCCTTCTTGCCGCTGCTAGATATTCCGCATGATAACAAACAGTATTTGTAATACATTCTATCTCTAGTACCATACAGAAAGTGTAACAGAGGTTCTGCATTATATCCACAGGTTTGTAGGCGAGGGAGAATGGTGGATGACAGAATGATCACATGTAGTAGAAGGTGTGCTGTTTGAGGAATCACTTAAAAAATGCAATAGTAGGTTGAGGTCATAAGAAATGTATAAAATCCTATGACAAATATACTGGTTTTTAGTTCTATAGTGTTACGCTTTCTGGTATATATGTTGTCTGCGATTTTGAATTAGGTCTCTCCATTCAATCACATACCTGCCAGGGATCCTATGCAGATGCCTTTTAATGATAACAGCCAATGGTGAATCAAATTTGTGGCACTGTCATAACTCGAAACAAATCACCTTTTTCTGACCTATCTGCTAATAACCCTGTATAGCAAAATTACAGTATGGTTTTAGACAGTCCCTCTGCATCTTGTAACTGTTCTGCAGCCTCTACCCCGCCCTCCCTGCAGCTTTGTCAATGTGATCAGTCTAATTTAAGTCGGAACAGATGAGAAACTGGAGAGCACTATACTTACCACCTTCTGCATTCCGTGGAGAAACATGGTGAGCTGAGTTAAAGCGACAGGACCATGTTTTGACCACTCAGCAGAAATGGGAACGTGTTGTCTTAGATCTGGCACCTGTGTTCAATGTGTGAGGCCAGCGCCAAACGAAGCTTTCTTCTCCAACATGAGGCAGTAGAAAAGACAGGCTGAGCTGTTACAGTGGTGTTTCTTGTTGGGAAAATTAGGATGACTACAAATCATACGGCAACTGGGAGAAGGATGACCATTTTGCTACTGCACTGCGGTGTGTTTCCAAACTACATACAGATAATGCAGTCAAAAGGAGATTCTTTGGTCAGATGGTATAGTATAGCACTGAACTCAAATGCATCCAGTAACCTCCATCCACATATTCTATACTTGCAGTGCATTTGCTCTGCTTTCTGTATGTCCGTGTCTGTGCGTGTCATGGATGGCTCCCATGACCTAGGATAGAACTGAGTTAGTGTTTAATTGTGAATCTGCCACGTATTATATCCAGAGTAATGTTCAAATGCAGATCCACAACATGCCACATCTGGGATGTGACTTGAAGATGTATCCGCTGTGTGTTATATACATAGGCGAATCCACATTATGATATGTGTGGTATAGAACCAGAAGGTGAATCCACCATGTGTTACGTCGAGAGATGTATTCTATGTCTGAAAGTGAGTCTAAATGGATCATTGAAGTCATCTGCGACACATGCACAGACATAGACATACAGAAAACAGAGCAAATGCACAGAAAATGTAGAATATGTGGTTGAAGGTGCCTAGACGCATTCGAGAACAGCGCTGTACTGTACCATCTGACCAGAAAAATATTGCATTTGCGCTAGGTGTTGGCAAGTGTACTACATTTACAGGCAATTTTTATAATATGTGGTGAGAAGTGATGTCATGATTGCATGGATAAAAGTGATATAAAATCGATAAAATCTCAAAATTGACGGAAAATATCTATAAATTGAGCGAAAATACGCCAAAATGAGGAAAAATTGTGGGGGAATGAGGAATTACATGTGCGTCTTTTGCTTGGTGCAAGAAAGTTCTTGTACATGGGCACACGTATGTGACAGCAAGAGGAAGAGGAATACAAGAAAAAGTTGACATGGAAGCACTGGGAACTAGGGAAACAGTCGTTTTTCGTCAACAGCAATAAGATGGCTGGAACAGAATGTTTAGCGTGAATGACTGCCAAATGCAGAGTAATAAATTCATATACGGCAGACCATAAGCCCAGGTGTGAGCCCAAAGTTGTCGGCAACTACCTTATAGATTCTTATGAAGCGTCCTTAGCTAAAGATTGTTGCGTTACCAGCTGGGGACTGCTGCATACAACTGCAGAATGGATCACGTGTTTGATCTGTGCAAGAGTGTTTAGGGCTCTTAAACCTTAACAAACAGTATTTACGATGACCTTCTCTGTACTCTCCATCAATCACAGTCTTGTGGTGTCAGCTAACAAATAGCTTACCTGAAGAGTTGCTGTATGGTTTTTTAGCAACTGTATGTCTGTTGAGGTAATAGTGATAAAATTCAAGCTGACTGCTGTGTTTGATGCTTTCCTATAAAAGAGAACCATCTGCATTTAAACTGACATCGATCTGCATTAAACGATGATAAAAGTAGACAGAATGATCAGTTGAGAGAGGTTGTAGCAATGTACGATTTAATGGTAGGCTGATGATGATTTCTAGAGAGAGCGAGATGATGCTGCAAGAGAGGGGAGTGAACTACGTCAATTGGTCTCCAGACTTCAAGTTGAACACACAAAATTTGATATTTCTGCCAATAAATCTGGATTTAACCCAAAAATTTAAATTTCCCATCATTTCCTAAAGGGTGGAGGGGAGAGGAGAAGGAAGGGACCCAGGGAAAATCCATGGTGTCATTAGGACGTGGGTGGGAGGGTGCCCTTGAATGTATGCTTGCCATTGATGTAGGCAACCCACACTAACGAAGTGGGATGGTGCTCTCTTTGTCCCTCTACTAGGGTATCATTGCTCTCTGACAGGTGGTGAAGGGGAATGGTCAAATACCATGAGTGATCAATGACATCATTTACCACATCATTGGTGATGTCAGCACACCAGAAAATCTCCCCAGAACCTTTCCTACATTTATATTACATGTAGTTGAACCTGTTGTACACATTAAGAAGGAAGAAATTGAGGAATGAATAATAGATGATTCTGACCATTATTGTGCAGAAATTACTAGGCTTCCAGATGAACCAGAGCAAACTAAATTTTATGAACAAATTCTTGCTGGGGATGGAGATAACGCAATTGTGTCATTTCTGAGTGCAATGAGTGCTCGAATAACTGCTGTAAATAATGATATTGCTACTGTAAATTCTAACATATAAACTGTAAATTCAAAAGCAGAAACAGCAAGTTCCAAAACAGGATCTTCAAATTAAAAAGTAAATACAAAAACAGAAAATGTAGAGTCAAATGTGGAAAGTGAGAGCAGAAAGTTGAGAAAGTGGAGCAGAAACTTTCCAGAGAAACTGTTAATTTTAAAACTTTATACAGGTTTGTGGAACATTCTAAGCAAATGAAAAGAGAATGGAATCAATATTTTGCGAACTACATAGAAAATTATAGGGTATGGTAAAAGTGGTTCATGATGAATGAGAACAAGTGGTTACTGATTCCACAGCTGTAGTACAAAAAGATTTTAAAACTCATAAGAAGGAATATGATAAATTTTAGCAGTTAATTGTATCTGAACAAGCTGCCCTTGAGGGTAAATAGTAACTTTGCATCCTGAAATGTCAAAAGAAAATACAGAAATGCTCCAGGGAGCAGTGTCGGGAGAGAATTGAGTGATTGGCGTGGAACGTCAAACCCAGTGATCGCTTCAGACCATTCTGGTCGCCCATAATGTAATGGTAGGTCAGCACTCAGATCTTTATATGGAAACCAGTGGGCTCTCTCATAAAGTTATGCGTAGTCCAACGTTTGGATCCGCAGATGTGGCATTAATTAGCTGTAAAAAATTTGATTGCTTTGTTCCTAAGGTAAAAGTGAATGCAAAAATATTCATTCGAAGTTTTGACGATGTTTTACCTAAATCTTGGAAATTAAATGAGCAAATATATTTCATCATTGGGTAATTGCGAGAAGATGCCCTTGTATGGGCAAACAGTGCCAAAAATTCCTGTAAAACAGTAGATGAATTTGAGGAGAACATTTTGCAGAAGTACTGCTGCAGAGAAATCGAGGAAGAGTTAGTTAGATATTTCTCTAATCGCCGAGACTTACCAGTTAGATATGGTGCATTAGTTTCGTTCTTGTGAACATTGGTGAGAGAAGGTAAAGTTAATAGAGACTGGTATGGACGTCATCGTTCAGTTTTAATTTGGAGTTACTTCTGCCTTGTGCAGTACAGAAGGCTGTGTTGCCAGCACTATGTGACACATATGAGAACTATCTGGAATACTATTAGGGTAGAGCGTTTAAAGGTGCAGAACAACAGCCTACGAGATCGACAATAGTCGTAGGAGTCGCCGTAACAGGTAAACATGGAGCGTGCAGGTAGGGGCAGCAGACTTCGTTGACTACCAGCCACGCCTAATTACAACTTTAATGGCAATTCTACACATGATAAGAACTAAGGAGTGTCTCAGCGTAGGACTGCCTAAAGACAAGACGGATATCTGAGGTCTCACGAAGACATACATAGCCTGTGAGTGAAGTTAAACTGTCGCGTGGTTTGGAGACGAGAACTGGGGTGGTGATGCAGTCGAACCCAGTATACTGCAGCTGAGTCATAACATGTTGGAATCGGGGGGGGGGGGGGGGGCGGCAATAAAATCGCTCAGCCTACTCCATTTGCAGAGCAAACAGTGAAATTCGCCACTGATCAGCTATTACAACTCGGCAATGATATCAAAATAAATAATGTGATTGATATGATTGAGAAATAGGTTTCAGACACTATTAATAACCCTTCTGAATTATTCGAAAAACCAGTGACTGAAGAATTACCTGAGGTAAATTTGGAGGAAGATACAGTGAGTAAATGCAATTTCAGCAGTGTAATGTGGAGTATGAGGTCTCCTGAAACCGAAGTACAATTGCAAGACGAATTTGAAAGGTAAATTGTGATTATAACAATGTGATTGTGTGTATGAAGTTAATAATGATGAAGTGCCTGTTAGCAATAAGGAAGATATTAGGGGAAAGCAAATTATTATTTGTGGGGACTTCAATGATGATTCACTGAAAGAGTGTAATAGGAAGAATGACCTGGAAGTCTTGCTCGGTCCTTTCAATTTGACATCTGTCATTAATTTTCCTGCTCGGGTAGTAAAGGACAGCAACACATTGATAGATAACACTTTTATAGACCAAGATAGGTTTAAAACATAAATTCTTGTCCTGTTGAGAATGGGCTTTCTGATCATGATGCTCAGCTAGCTACAGTATATCACATTGCTCCATTCAGTAATTCAAAACTACCCTCCAAAGTTGTGTGTTCAATTACTGACTCAACAATTAAAAATTTCAGAGAAAATCTTCAACAGTTAGACTGGGATGAGGTGTACAAGGGACCCGATGCTAATTTAAAATATAACTTATTTCAAGATACACTTGTAAGAGAATTTGAAAACTGTTTCCCCAAGAAAGTAGTCAAATCTATTTATAAGAAACCATGCAAAAAACCTTGGCTTACTAATGGAATAAAAATATCTTGTAACTGCAAAAGGGAACTGTATCTAACAACAAGAAAGGGTAATGACCCAGAAACAGCCAAATACTATGAAAACTACCGTGCTACATTAAGAAAGGTTATTAAAAAGTCCAGAAGCATGTGCATCATGTCTGAGATTAATACCTCTGACAACAAAATCAAAACAATTTGGAATATTATAAAAAGGGAGACAGGGCAACCAAGAGCACAGGATGATGGCATCACCATCAAAGCGAATGGAAACTTGATAAACAACAAGCCAGAAGTCGAAAACAGTTTGAATACTCTTTTTTTAAATGTTGTAGAAGAAATGGGATCTAAATGTTCATTAGAAGAGGCAAGGCAGTTAATGGAAGAGGCCTTACTCACACCATTTGATACAATTGAAATTCCACCCACCTCTCCTGCTGAAATTAGGAAGATAATAAACTCTCTCAAGAATAAAAGCTCACATGGAATTGATGGTATTTCCAGCAGGATAATAAAAACTTGTTCCCAAGAAATAAGTGGGATTCTTAGCCATGTATGTAATAGATCTTTGAAGTGGGTATTTTCCCAGACAGACTAAAGTATGCCATTGTTAAACCACTGCATAAAAAAGGGGATACATCTGATGTCAACAATTACCGCCCAATCTCTCTTCTGACTGCCTTATCCAAAATTTTTAAAAAGTAATGTATTGTAGAGTAGCTTCACAGCTTTATAAAAATAAAGTTTTAACAAAATGTCAGTTTGGTTTCCAGAAGAATTTTTCAACGAAAAATGCTATATATACTTTCACTAATGAAATATTAAATGTTCTGAGTAACCGAAAGTCAACTGTTGGGATTTTTTGTGTTCTATCAAAGGCTTTTGATTGTGTAAATCATGGAATACTTCTAGATAAGCTCAAGTACTGTGGTATGAATGGGACAATACTCCAATGGTTTAAATCACACCTAACTGTAAGAGTGCAGAATGTTGAAATAAGCAATTCACATAATATGTAAAAAAAGGTGATTTCTCAAAGTGGCGAACAATCAAGAATGGGATGCCGCAAGGTTCGGTCTTGGGTCCTCTGCTGTTCTTAATATATATTAATGAGTTGCCATTCTATATTCCCAAAGATGGAAAGCTGGTACTTTTTGCCGATGATACTAGTATTGCTATCACACCCAACAGTCAAGAATTAAGTGGTGAAATTGTAAACGATGTTTCTCAGAAAATCATTAAGTGGTTCTTTGCAAATGGGCTCTCATTTAACGTTGACAAAACACAGCATATACAGTTCCACACAGTAAATGGAATGACACCATTAATAAATATAGACTTCGATCAGAAATCGGTAACTAAGGCAGAATATTCAAAATTTCTAGGTGTATGCATTGATGAGGGGTTGAACTGGAAAAAAACACACTGAGGATCTGCTGAAACGTTTGAGTTCAGCTACTTATGCTATTAGGGTCATTGCAAATTTTGGCGATATACATCTGAGTAAATTAGCTTACCATGCCTATTTTCATTCTCTGTTTTCGTATGGCACCATTTTCTGGGGTAACTCATCATTGAGTAAAAGAGTGTTCATTGCACAAACGCGTTTAATCAGAATAATTGCTGGAGCTTATCCAAGATCATCCTGCAAACACTTATTTAAAGAGCTAGAGATCTTCACTGTAGCCTCACAATGTATATATTCACTCATGAAACTTGTTATTAACAATCCAAACGAATTCAAAAGTAATAGCAATGTATATGGCTACTACACTAGGAGAAAGGATGATCTTCACTACACAAGGTTAAATATAAATTTGGCTCAGAAGGGGGTAAATTATGCTGCCACGAAAGTCTTTGGTCACTTACCTAATAGCATCAAAACTCTGACAGATAACCATATAGCATTTAAAAGAAAATTAAAAGAATTTCTTAATGGCAACGCCTTCTACTCATTAGATGAATTTTTGGAATAGCAAGTGGGTAATTTCGTCAACCCCCACAAAAAAATTAAGTGTCATGTAATATTTTGTGTAATGTAATATCTTGTATAGACACCTTTTATTAACCTGACACATTCCACATCATTACGAAATGTCGTATTCATGATCTATGGAACAAGTGCTAATCTAATCTAATCTAAGGGAGTTTATTTTTGAAGAGAAAGATGGTAACGAGTATGAATATGTTTCTGAGAATATATTTAGTGTTATGGAGCTTCAGGATTTGGATGGGCAGGAGGTGTAGCATCAGGCACACGACATGAGCAGTCTATCATTTCAGGATAGGGTGGCCGAATTTCATCATTGTCTACCCATTATTACCGATAATAGAGAATCAGAGGATTAATCTAACTTTAGTAGGAAGGAAATAATTAAGGATCTGTTTGAAGAAAGGGATGATAATGAAAATGTTACAAATCATAAATCTGGTAATCACTGTCCAGTTAGCAGGTGTCACTGCTGATATTTTTGTCGGTAACGGTTCAAAGGTGTCGTCTTTGTGTAAAGAAACTGAAGAGTCTCAAAGACAGAAAACTTTTCAGTTTTGCCATTTAGGAATTTGAAAATTTTAGGTATCACTAGATTACTTTCTAGAATAAGGGAGAATGAAATATTGTTACCTATGGCGCTGAACAGAAAGACAGTAGAGCATAATTTTTTAATCACACCAAATTTAAGCCTACAGTTATTGGTAGCTGAGTTTCCAAATGAATTCGAATGCTCTCTAGATTTTGGAGGTAAAAGGATGAAACTGTGTGTGAAAGGTCGAGGGACAGAGTTTCCATTTGAAAACCAATTAAAGTTTGAAAAGGAGAACTCAGATATTTTCTTTATTGAATAGTTCCAGGACGACAATGTATCAAATCAGGCTAACATTTACAACATTCAGAGAATTAACAGGAAAGGGGATATGCAAAGGGAATCTGAACAACCGGATACTTTGGAAGAAATACATGACAGATAAGAGAAAACCGAAGTTTTGTCTGACAGGTAGAAGAAGATTTGTGGGGAGTGCCCATGAATTTAAAGGGAGCGTTTTTTAATCTCCAGGCCAGATTAAGGACTTCCAGCGTTGGTTATCTATAAAGCCACATAGCAAGTTTACAGCAAAAGTATAAATTATTCCATATATAAATAATAAAGCAATAAAAAGAGAATTAGATAGGATGTTATCTTTGGGTGTCATTGAACAGGCTAGGAGTGAGTAGATAAATCCACTTATATTTGTCCTTAAACATGATGAAAGTGTACACTTAGTTTCAGATGCAAGAAAGCTCAGTGATAGAGTAAAAGGAGAAAGTGATCACCAAATGCAAAATTTTAATTCAAATGAACATCCAAAGGTGGAGGTGCTCTACAAGTTTCATAATGGTGTGCTGTTTAGTGAGAGAAAGGCCAATGTATTAGGATGGAAATCATGCTTCCCCAACCATCACGTGAATAAATTAATAGAGTTGATACGTAACAGCTATGGGTATAACGGTGAAAATTCATCGAAAAGTTGCAGGAGACAGTTCTCTTTGATAATATGTGACGGCAAGTACAAAAGTTAGTAGGAGCATGTGACCAATCTCAGAAAGTGTGAGCTGCTTGCTGCATGTCCCACTCAGGGTCTGAGGTGAAGTATCTTACCCAAGAGATCTTTAGAGCTTTTGGTTGTTGATTTGTTTGGGCTGTTACACAAGGCAAGTGAAGAGTTCAACATATTTTTGTAGAATCTCACACTTTCATTAAATTTGTAAACTTTTTCCCCATTAGAAAGGTAACAGGCTGAATTTTAATAAAGGAACTACAAATTTTCTTCGAAACGTTTGATAACCCAGCAGCTGTTTCATCCACTAGTGGTCCTTAGTTTGTCAGTAAAGTTTGAAAGAGTTCCCTGGAGTCTGAAGGAGTAGATCATATCGGAACAGCACTTTATTTTCCACAGGGCAACACTAGTGGAAGAGTTATGAAGAAGGAACATGTTGTGCCTCATTTTTTTTATCATTTCTGGTTCTGAAGGGATAACCAACAAATTGTGGCATGAAGAGACCGAATTCCTTGCCTGTGAATTGATGTTGGGAGGAAAGTGACCAGTATCATCATGGAAGAGGTGTGTTTCCCTGTGACGCAAGTTTTCAGAAAAGGTGAGGAGGAAGAACTAGCGAGGGGAAAAATGAAAAAGATTGCCCAAGAGAGGAAGACAAGACACTATGGAGGAGTTAAGGCTACCATATTTATGGAACGTGATTTGGCGTGAGTGTAAAAAAAGAAGAAATGAGAGATCAAAGAAGATTTCAGATGCAATTAAAAAGTGTCTTATTGTGCATTATGGTCACTTTATGGTGGAATCATGCCTCCATGAAAATTATTATTACTTGCTGTATCTAGTACCGGTACTAGGAACATTGTGAAGTTCTTAGGGGATCAGTCGAACTGCGACTGATTCACAGTCGACCTGGCACACGTACCAAGCTTAAGAATGGTTTTCTTTGCTCTTCGTGACAGTTCATCTCTCTCCCCTCTCCCCAATTCTTCCACCATTACCACTGACAATAGTAATTCTGTAGTATTAGTAGTAGTAGTAGCTTCATTCATCCGTGGATCTCTTTTTACAAGGATATAGGACATGTCAAAGTATTTACAAGTTTAGGCCAATTAAAATAATCTAATTCGTATACACATACAATCACAGACATCTAGTTAGAGACAATCATCAGATTTACTCCTGGTATACAATACTTTTTTTTTTACAAATAACTTATTAAATAATGCAATGCCACACTGTTCACTCATCTCTCACTATCAGTGACTGCACACAATTTACACACATTGTTTCATAACACTTCACTCCCTACACTAAAACACACACACACACTGGTGATTTCTGGGCTATTTTCTGTAACACAACTTCCCATTTGCTATGCTGAAAAACTGAGTCAGCATCCCTCTGTAATGAGTGAGATGTTGAGCTCAGAAAGAGGAAGAGGTATTAATACTGAGAACCTGCAGAGATCCTGTACTTCAGTATACAGAAATAAATGTGTAGGTGATCAGTCGATTGGTGACTGATACACAGTTTGGTAGCCATGCACACCCAGCTGCGTTTTCTTTGCTCTTCGTAATCAAGTGCCGAGCCACTCTTCTACCATTACCATAAAACCATAATACTGCTGTGATAAAGCAGCAATATTGCAATAAGGTATTACAATAATCAAGTACATAGGACATTCCTCATTCAAGAAAGAGATCTTTTGGTGTATGTTATCAGTAACAGAATGTAAGAATTTTTGGTTGAAGTGGGTTGGAACAGAATTTTCAGGTATGTAAGATATGTATGTGGAGTGATCTTAATATATGTATGTGAAATGTGATCTGAGAGAAAATGGTTTAGTATAATGTAGGCAGAGTGTAAAAAGTAATGACCTGATGAGGAGAGATGCTGTGCTTTGATTCTAAGTGAAGATATTGTGACAGTCACCATAGCAAGGGAGTTAAGTGCATTTGAGTATGATTAAATTATAAAAGACCAGAGTACAATGACCCAAATGAAAAGGTGACAGGGCATATAAATAAACATAAATAATTTTGGTAACAACTAAGAATAAGAGTAAGTGTGGAAATAAATGTATGGTACTAACAGAGTATAATGAGGATACAGAGGAAGAAAGAATTTTTCGGGGAACTCTAATAATTGGATGACTTGGAGAGTAAATAAATCCTCGATGTCAGAAGCAATGGAATCAGAAATCTGAAGCTGGTACAGGCCGTCAGATACGAGTAGGAAATTTGTAGCAATGGACATAATGAGAGTGACTTTTCATTAATAATTAGGGACATTTAGGAATCTCCACCAAGGCACACAAGTAAAATTCAGCTAGAAAGCACGGCTTTTTTTATCCACTGGACAATTTCTGGAAGCTAAAAACATTTCAATGAAGGTTTGTAATTACTTGACAAACACAACTATTAAACTCATGGTACATGAACTTGGTAAGTATAAGTCAATGAAGACCTTCATTAATCAGGAAAATTAGTAACTCAAGAAAAAGCTTGAATGTGTGTGATGATCTAAATATGTAACAAGTTTTAATCTTCGTGAGGATTCCACAGTTGTGGCAGAATTGTGGGAGTCATAAGTCAAACATGCAGAACAACGTCCGTGAAATGGTTGTTAAGAACTGAAAATAAAATTTAAATTTGACAAAGCATAAATGTTTGTTTGCAAGAGGTTTCAATGATTTAAGTAGTGTCAAGGTAAAGAAAAGTGTGTATTAGGAAGGTTGTAACATTTTTATTTAAATAATATTTAGATTTTAGTTAGTTTAAGGGCTCAGGGAATTGGACTGTGGCAATGGATAAATTCCTCCTTTAGCAGACAAGTGAGATGACTATAAAGGGCACTGGTTATGTGATATTCCACCCTTAGTAAGTAGTATCATTTCTTAGGTTGAGAACCGTGAGACTGAAACAAATTCACATTTTAGATTGTAGTCCAGAAGTGATAATTTTTTAATAAGGTTGCTTGCAGCCAAAAGAGTGTAAATCTCAAACACTACGCTATGTGAAATTTAAACAGCAGTTAGGAAACATACTCCATTATGACAAAGTGTAAGTGAATACCTTTTGTGATATAGCATTAGATAATTGAATGAAAAAGAAAAAAAAAGCTGAGCCATTAGGAATTTCTCGAGAACTTTGGAGGGATGGACTTAAGTATTGGCAATAATCAGGATTTTCTACAAATGAAGAAACTTAAGATCGACTAACTGTATAATATTAAGGTATAGATGATACAATTTTTCCTTTTTGAATCCAAAAAGGGGTTCACAAGCTGTTTCCTAACTTTACTTAGGGAAAAAACAAGAAAAACAATTATTTTCAATTACATGATATGTATTTTTAATGGGTTAAATATTTAATTTGATGATTGGCTAGAAAAAGAGTCAATACTTAAAGTGTGTGTGTGTGTGTGTGTGTGTGTGTGTGTGTAATTAAAAAAACTAAATGGCTCGTGATTTATTCTTTTCCTTAACTGATCTACACTGAAGAGCCAAAGAAACTAGTACACTTGCCTAATATCTTGTAGTGCCCACGCGAGCACGCAGAAGTGCCGCAACATGACGTGGTATGGATTCAACTAATGTCTGAGTTAGTACTGGAGGGAACTGACAACATGAATCCTACAGGGCTGTCCATAAATCCGTAACAGGACGAGGAGGTGAAGATGTCTTCTGAATAGCTCTTTGCAAGGCATCCCTGATATGCTCAATATATTCATGTCTGGGGAGTTTAGTGGCCAGCGGAGGTGTTGAAACTCAGAAGAGTGCTCCTGGAGCCACTCTGCATCAATTCTGGACGTGTGTGGTGTCACATTGTCCTGCTGGACTTGCCCAATGGACATGAATGGATGCAGCTGATCAGACAGGATGCTTACGAACATATCACCTGCCAGACTCGTATCTAGATGTATCAGGGGCACCAGTACAGAGTCTCCACCAACTTGAACAGTCCCATGCCGATATGCAGGGTCCATGGAATCATGAGGTTGTCCCTATACCCATAGACGTCTGTCTGCTGGATACAATTTGAAACGAGACTCGTCTGACCAGGCAACATGTCGCCAGTCATCAACAGTCCAATGTCTGTGTTGACAGGCCCAGGCGAGGTGTAAAGCTTTGTGTTGTGCAGACATCAAGGGTAAACAAATGGGACTTCCACTCCGAAAGCCATATTTATGATGTATCGTTGAATGGTTCACACACTGACACTTTTTGGTGGTACAGCTCTGAAATATGCAGCAATTTTCGGAAGGGTTACAGTTCTGTCACATTGAACAATTCTCTTCAGTCATCATTGGTCACGGTTTTGCAGGATCGCTTTCCAGACGCAGTGATGTTGGGGACTTGATGTTCTACCAGATTCCTGATATTCAAGATACACTTGTGAAATGGTCATACGGAAAACTCCCCAGTTCATCGCTACCTCAGAGGTGCTGTTTACCATCACTTGTGCACTGACTATAACACCACGTTCAAATTCACTTAAATCTTGATAACCAGCCATTGTAACAGCACTAACAGATTTAACTGCTGCGCCGGACACGTGTTGTCTTACATAGGCGTTGCTGACTACAGTACTGTATTCTGCTTGTTTACGTAGATCTGTATTTGACTATGCATGCCTATACAAGTTTCTTTGGTGCTTCAGTTTATGTGTGTGTAAATTATCAAAAGTGGATAAAATGGTTCACAAGTAGTCTTTTATTTGGTTACGTTGTTGATATGCATATGAAAATTTTTACAAATAGGCAGAAATGTTCATGATTTGTTGGTTCATTTAAGTTGATTTATATATGTGTAATTTTCGTATATTCATAATTTTCAAGGGGGACCACAATGGTTAAATTATTAATTATTATTTGATTTCTTCAATGTCTAATGCCAAAGTCAAATTTCAGGTGTAAAAATTTTGTGTCATACTAAGAAAGCGAGGGACTGTATAAACACTTCGATAGTTTTAAAAGTAATTTTCATATGATGTGTTGATGTAAGAGAGCAGAAAAATACTTTGATTGTGTTTTCGGAAAATTTATGAAATTCAGCTGATAAATTTTTAGTGTTAATAAAGGAAACGCTAGAAACTTGTTCAATATATATATTTCTTTTATGTTTTCAAAATTATTCAAAACTCTCTTCTTATTGAATGAACTGATTATTATCTTTTAATGTTATGGAAATGGGCTGTAACATCGAAACTACATGCATAGTAATGTATAAATGTATTCTCCTATATTTTTCTTGTTACTTACATTTGATAATAATAGTAATAACTAAAGGCTTCACCTAAATTTAAAGAGAAGATTTTCACGCCACCTGTAATGTGAAATGAAATAAACTATTTACTTTGTACTCAAATTAAAGCAAGAGGGAGCATCTGAATTGATATGAACCAGGTGGAAGACTGCACATTACATATGGAAGACAGTGAATTCCCTGGAGCAGGAAACTGCAGGAGTGAAGTAGTCATAAGTTATATGGGTGTGGCATTTGCATGGGAATGCAGAAAATATCTTGCTTGTTCTAGAAGAATCTTCATGTGGGTACACAGTACAAGCAAGATATTTTCTGCATTCCCATGCAAATGCCACACCCATATAACTTATGACTACTTCACTCCTGCAGTTTCCTGCTCCAGGGAATTCACTGTCTTCCATATGTAATGTGCAGTCTTCCACCTGGTTCATATCAATTCAGATGCTCCCTCTTGCTTTAATTTGAGTACAAAGTAAATAGTTTATTTCATTTCACATTACAGGTGGCGTGAAAATAATAGTAATAACTAAAGGCTTCACCTAAATTTAAAGAGAAGATTCTCTTCACTGTGAGTACGTTATTTGGGAGGAGGACATGACATGTCTGACATGACATGACTGATGGAAATGCCATACAGCATAGCTGTGTTGGGAAAGTGCCAGAACTCCAAGCACTGATGCTCAAATTGTTATAGGCACCGAAAGCTGGCTCAAGCCAGTTCAGCAGAAAATTTTGCGAAGAACCTAAAGATGTTCCAAAAGGATAGGCTAAACACAGTTGGCGGTTGAAGTAGTTTACCTCGTAGGGAAATTGATGCAGGCAGTTCCTGTAAGGGCAGATGTCACTTTTGGCAACCGATATAGTATAATAATTGGATCCTTTTATCGACCTCCCAACTCAGATGATACAATTGCTGAAAGGTTTAATTTCAATCACATACCCGACTCATACAATTATAGTTGGTGGTAACTTTAATTTATCCTCAATATGTTGGCGAAAATACATGTTTAAACCCAGAGACACCAATACATCATCCGAAATTGTGCTAAACGCTTTCTCTGAAAATTATTTCAAGCAATTAGTTCAAGAGTCCACACGGATAGTAAACATGTGTGAAAACACACTTGACCTCTTGGCAACAAATAATCCTGAGCTAAAAATAAGAATCAAAACGGATACCGGGATTAGTGAACACAGGGTTGTCGAAGTGAGCTTGAATATTGTAACCCCCAACTCCTTCAAAAATAAACGAAAGATATACCTATTTAAAGAAGCAGGTAAAAAATCAGTTGACTACTTCCTGAGAGACAATTTCCACTCCTTCCAAATTAACAATGTAGGTGTAGACCACATGTGGCCTGAATTTAAAAAAAAATGGTATCGACAGCAGTTGATAGATTAACAATAAATAAATTAACAAACATTGGAGTTGATCCTCCTTGGTACACAAGAAGGGTCAGAATATCTTTGCAGATCACAACCAAAAAAGCATTCCAGATTTAAACGAACGCAAAATCTCCAAGATTGGTGACCTTTTACAGAAGCTCGAAATTTGGCGCGAACGTCTATGCTAGAATGCATAGTTTCGCAGCGACATGAATTAATAAAATTTTCTCGGGCTTCCAGCCGCATCAGGTGGTTAAAATCTTCGACCGATCTCTCCCTGGTCATTGTCAAGTGGTAAGACTGAGTGCTGTGTCGCCGTGGTCGCGTCGTTATATAGCCGCACTACTGGCTGGGACGTCACTGGTGCTCTCTACCTTGCCATATATGGTAATGTTTTCATTCCTTGTCCGTCGCGCCCGTTTCAACATCGCGGTAGCCGGGTCCCAGGCTGTGCTGAGCTGCAAAACCTGCGTCCTTGTTGATGGTGTTTTCAGAGGTTTTTATTTATAGCTTCTTTTATGACGCTATCCCAAAATCCCTTTGTCAGATATTTCGGAGAATAGAATTCGGTGTCCATTTTCTAAGGCGTGTTCTGCCACGGCTGATTTTTCTGGATAGTGTAGGCGTAAACACCTCTCGTGTTCCGTCCTGCGTTGCTCCGCCGTTCGTACTGTTTGCCCGACGTAGTAACAGCCACACAGGCATGGTATTGTACACTCCAGGCGTTCTAAGCCCTAGATCGTCCTTCACAGGCCTCATGACCTGACGAATTTTTGCTATGGGCCTGTTCACCGTTGAAATGTTATCTCTTCAGGAGCCAGCTAATCTTTCCCGACACTGTACCACAGAAAGGCAGAAACACAAGTTTCTTGCTTTTTTCTTCGGTGGTGTGTTTTCTTCCACTCACGCCCCAACATCGCTCAGCCCTCCTCCAGTGGTATCACGATAGGGGTTTATGGAAGAACGAATGGAGACGTGTCGTCTTCAGTGATGAGAGTCACTTCTGCCTTGGTGCCAATGACGGTCTTACGCATGTGTGGCGTCGTGTAGGGGAGCGCCATAATCTGGTGTGTGTACGATAGAGGCACATAGGTCCAACACCCAGAAATCATGGTGTGGGGAGCCATATCCTACACTGGCCATTCTCCACTGTAGAGGAACATTGACAGTGAATGGTACATTGAAACCATTATTCAACCGGTCTTGCTACTGTTCATGCGCCAACAAGGCGACGTGCTTTTCCAACAGGATGGTTCAAATCGCTCTGAGCACTATTCGACTTAACAGGTGAGGTCATCAGTCCCCTAGAACTTAGAACTACTTAAACCTAACTAACCTAAGGACATCACAAACATCCGTGCCCAAGGCAGGATTAGGACCTGCAACTGTAGTGGTAGCGCGGTTCCAGTCTGAAGCGCTTAGAACCGCTCGGCCACTGTGGACGGATTTTCCAACAGAACAATGCACGTCCACATATCTCCTGTGCCACCCAATGTGCTCTTCAAGGTGTACGCCAACTACCATGGCCAGCGCGATCCCCAGATCTGTGCCCCATTGAGCATGTTTGGGAACAGATGAAACGTCATCTTGCACAGTCTGCACGATCGGCATGGCATCTGGTCTAGCTGAGGCACAAGGTGGACACTGCATGGTACGTCATTCGTATAGACTACATTCGGCTCCTCTACAATCGTCTTCATGGGAGAATTTCAGCCTGCATTGCTGCAAAAGGAAGGTATGCACAGTACTAGCCGACACTGCGTACACTCTGTTGACTTTTTCTCATGTGGGTTTGGCTCTGTCTTTGTGATCGTGTGTTGTATACGTCCCCAAGAGTGTGTCAATAAAATTTCCCTCTGCTGGGTCGACGAATTCATGGTATTCTTTTTTCATTTTTCAGGAGTGTACTTAAACCAGAAGAATTATTTCAGCTAAAACATTTGCTTGTAGAAAGTGACTGTATACTTTCTGTCACTGTTTGTGCATCTGCAGGTAACACAGGCCATTTTTACACAAATTGAGTCTGTATTTCAATGAATAAGTCTACAATCCACACACTCTACTTACAATGTTTTGGTCTCAAACGTTCATGGCGTTACGGAGTCTCTATAGATTCTAACCTAGTTGTTTTGAGATAACGAGTCAAAATTTCGTAGAGTGGCTATCAGGAAGCTCAGTTAGTATTGCGCTCATGGGTGGCTAAGTATTTGCCATTATTCTGTAGTCAGACGTGTCGTCTACTTTGTCAAACCCCACTGAAATTGCTTTCAACTACCTTAAAATGGCTCATGCTAGCTTTATTTTTTCCTCAAAAACAGTAAATAGTGGTAATTTCTATGTTGATCAGTAGCACTGCAGATAAAATGTTGTAAGATGGCTCAAAGTGTACCCTCATAGGCAAGTAATCATTAGAGGCTGTGATGACTTGTGGTAGGCTGATCTTGTAGATGTGAAGGAATATTCACATGAGAAAAGTAGATTCAAATATACACTCCTGGAAATGGAAAAAAGAACACATTGACACCGGTGTGTCAGACCCACCATACTTGCTCCGGACACTGCGAGAGGGCTGTACAAGCAATGATCACACGCACGGCACATCGGACACACCAGGAACCGCGGTGTTGGCCTTCGAATGGCGCTAGCTGTGCAGCATTTCTGCACCGCCACCGTCAGTGTCAGCCAGTTTGCCGTGGCATACGGAGCTCCATCGCAGTCTTTAACACTGGTAGCATGCCGCAACAGCGTGGACGTGAACCGTATGTGCGGTTTACGGACTTTGAGCGAGGGCGTATAGTGGGCATGCGGGAGGCCGGGTGGACGTACCGCCGAATTGCTCAGCACGTGGGGCGTGAGGTCTCCACAGTACATCGATGTTGTCGCCAGTGGTCGGCGGAAGGTGCACGTGCCCGTCGACCTGGGACCGGACCACAGCGACGCACGGATGCACGCCAAGACCGTAGGATCCTACGCAGTGCCGTAGGGGACCGCACCGCCACTTCCCAGCAAATTAGGGACACTGTTGCTCCTGGGGTATCGGCGAGGACCATTCGCAACCGTCTCCATGAAGCTGGGCTACGGTCCCGCACACCGTTAGGCCGTCTTCCGCTCACGCCCCAACATCGTGCAGCCCGCCTCCAGTGGTGTCGCGACAGGCGTGAATGGAGGGACGAATGGAGACGTGTCGTCTTCAGCGATGAGAGTCGCTTCTGCCTTGGTGCCAATGATGATCGTATGCGTGTTTGGCGCCGTGCAGGTGAGCGCCACAATCAGGACTGCATATGACCGAGGCATACAGGGCCAACACCCGGAATCATGGTGTGGGGAGCGATCTCTTACACTGGCCGTACACCTCTGGTGATCGTCGAGAGGACACTGAATAGTGCACGATACATCCAAACCGTCATCGAACCCATCGTTCTACCATTCCTAGACCGGCAAGGGAACTTGCTGTTCCAACAGGACAATGCACGTCCGCATGTATCAAGTGCCATCCAACGTGCTCTAGAAGGTGTAAGTCAACTACCCTGACCAGCAAGATCTCCGGAACTGTCCCCCATTGAGCATGTTTGGGACTGGATGAAGCGTCGTCTCAGGCGGTCTGCACGTCCAGCACGAACGCTGGTCCAACTGAGGCGCCAGGTGTAAATGACATTGCAAGCCGTTCCACAGGACTACATCCAGCATCTCTACGATCGTCTCCATGGGAGAATAGCAGCCTGCATTGCTGCGAAAGGTGGATATACACTGTACTAGTGCAGACATTGTGCATGCTCTGTTGCCTGTGTCTATGTGCCTGTGGTTCTGTCAGTGTGATCATGTGATGTATCTGACCCTAGGAATGTGTCAATAAAGTTTCCCCTTCCTGGAACAATGAATTCACGGTGTTCTTATTTCAATTTCCAGGAGTGTATTTCAATGGTTGTTGTTAAAAACTCAATATTTGTCTGCCTGTCTCAAGAAAACAATAAAAGGTCAAATGTGATTGAATTTTAATCTTCGCAGCTCTTACAAATCGACAGATATCTTTCCAGAAATAATTGTACAGTATAGTCCAACCAAACATAGCGTAACAAAAATGAGACCGATAAATGTTCATGATAATGTGCACTACCGTGTTACAGTGCTGGATCCATGTAAACAGATATTTCATGTGGGTGATTTGGTATGTATCACAAAACCCAAGTCAACATTTGAAAAGTCACACTTCCCAAACTGGTCGAGTAAGGTATTCACAATTTCCAAAATGCAGACAACAAATCGTAGAACTTGCATCTTAAAGGATAGCAGTGGCGCTGAACTTTCAGGACGCTTTTACACAGAGAAATGCAGAAGAGCTCGGGACCAAACGGGTTTCTCATACAGCATGTCATAATATGTCAAATGAACAGAGTACAAGTTAAGTGGCATGTTTTTCTGCAACAAAACAGCTGGACTGATGCTGACAATTTACTATATAATATGGTGCACAGAGCACAACTAGCACAGCTACGTAACATGCATCACAGGAGACGCATTATAGGATGTGGTTGTATTCTCGACAAACTTCCAGACGACTTACACATTCTGGGGTATAATTACTGTTCACCTAGTGCAAAGCTTCAAAACGTTTGGCTCGTGGTGGTAAGGGGATTAACCTGCCCAATGAGGCGTATTTGGAACATGATCTTCCAGAACATCATACTGCACATCGAATTTTAGCTCATAAAGCAAAGGCAATATGTACGAGAAAGAATATTGGTATAGAGCAGCGCAATGCTGCATTTGTAGTTGATAAAACCATGCGTAGGTGTCAATTTCAAGCAAGTTACGAACGCCACGCATTGTGCTCTGAAGAAGAAGAATATAACGATATAAAGAAGGAGCCAGGCAGGGGTGTTTAAAAAACTGTATCCTGAAAGCGATGTATGCAGCTAAAAGTGCCCTGAAGCATAAAGGACCCGTTGAAACACCCTCGAAGATTGGGTTCACAGGCTGGTGTTGGTGTGGCTATTGCCAGAACAGTGAAGAACGCACAGGTCTCCTAGGAGCAGTTACAGAAAGCAAGAAGACATAAATACATGATGACAGAAGCAGTCTTTAGAAAAAGACTATATCTGAAGCCATACAACAAAGGACTACGCCTCTTCACAAATAGAAAAAAGTCCTTTAGTTGTTCTACTGGACAGACCGCTTACAAATACAGATCTGCTTAAGTTTCTTAGGAAAAAAATCACCATTCCAAAACTTCATGGTGTGATTATGAGTCATACATTACCAAAGACTATGTGGAAATCCAGATAACGTGGAATTGTGAGCCAGCCAAAGTGGCTGAGCGGTTCTAGGCGCTACAGTCTGGAACCGAACGACCCCTACAGTCGGAGGTTCGAATCCTGCCTCGAGCATGGATGTGTGTGATGTCCTTAGGTTAGTTAGGTTTAAGTAGGTCTAAGTTCGAGGGGACTGATGACCTTAGAAGTTAAGTCCCATAGTGCTCAGAGCCATTTGAACCATTTTGGAATTGTGAATTTAGGTGCTGCTGGGGGACCAGGAACGTACTGAGTGGTGTATGTTAAGAAAAATGCAAATAACGTCTACAATTTAGACTCATTTGGAGACTTGTAGCTGCCAGAAGAGTTACAACGAAACTTCACTGACAGAAGACATGTATTCTTCAATTTTCATCGCAACCGAGACTTTAATGCCTATTTATGCTGTCATTTGTGCATTATTTTTCTCCTAAAGTTTACGAAGAAAAATATGTACTCTGAAGCGCCAATGAACTGGTGTAGACATGGGTATTCAAATACAGATATATGCAAGCTGATAGAATACGGCGCTGTAATCGGCAAACGCCAATATAAGACAAGTGTCTGGCCCAGTTGTTAGATTGGTTACTGCTGCTACTATAGCAGGTTATCAAGATTTAAGTGAGTCTTAACGTGGTGTTATAGTCGGCGCACGAGCGATGGGACACAGCATCTCAGAGATAGCGATTAATTGGGGATTTTCCCGTACTACCGTTTTATGCGTGCATTGTGAATGTCAGGAACCTGTTAAAACATCAAATCTCCAACATCGCTGAGGCCGGGAAAAGATCCTGCAAGAACGGGACCAAAGACGACTGAAGCAAAAACGTGACAGAAGTGCAACCCTTTCGAAAATTACTGCAGATTTGAAGTTGTACCATCAGCAAGTGTCAGTGTGTGAGCCATTCAATGAAACATCACGAACATGGACTTTCGGAGCCAAAGGCCTATTCGTGTACCCTTGATGACTGCTGGACACACAGCTTTACTCCACGCCTGGGCCCGTCAACACTGACATAGGACTGTTAATCACCGGAAACATGTTGCCTGGTGGGACGAGTCTCTTTTCAAATTGTATCAAGCAGATGGACATGCAGTGGTATGGAGACAAACTCATGAATTCATGGGCCCTGCAAATCAGCCGAGGACTGTTCAAGCTGGTGGAGGCTCTGTAATGGTATGGGGCGTGTGCAGTTGGAGTGATGTGCGACCCCTGATCCATCTAGATACGACTCTGACAAGTGACATGTACATAAGCATCCTGTCTGATCAGCTGCATCCATACATGTCCATTGTGTATTCCAATGGACTTGGGAAATTCCAGCAGGGCAATGCGACCCCTCACACATCCAGAATTGTTAGTGAGTGGGCTCCAGGAACACTCTTATGATTTTAAACACTTCTGTTGGCCACCAACCTCCTCAGACATTATTTATCATATCAGGGATGAATTGCATCATGCTGTTCAGAAGAGATCTCGACCCTATCTTACTCTTACGGATTTATGGACAGCCCTGCAGGATTCATGGTGTCAATTCCCTCCAGCACTACTTCAGACGTTAGTTGAGTGCATGTCACGTAGTGTTGGGCACTTCTGGGTGCTCGCGTGGGCCCTGCACAATATTTAGACAGATGTACCAGTTTCTTAGGCTCTTCAGTGTATAAGGAAGTGTGTTAAACATCCACCCCTCCGTTAAGGTTATAATGCAGTGTAGTATACTCTGACTTTAAAAGAACGCTTGTCAGTATTATGGGAGAATTACTTCCCACCAATTGATTTAAGCAAGAGAGAGAGGAGCGTTGCACTGATTGGACTGGAGACATACAATAGCATTCAGAATATCGCAGAGGCTTTACTTCCCACCAATTGATTTAAGCAACAGAGAGAGGAGCGTTGCACTGATTGGACTGGAGACATACAATAGCATTCCGAATATCGCAGAGGCTAAAAATAAACTTCATGTGGAAATTAATGGTGGAAAATAAATTGTGGAAATAGAACCTGCTGCATACGATATTGTCAATTTAAACTATGTTTTAAAATCGTCTGGAAAAGGAATTGCGCTGCATGCAAACATCAGTATGCTTAAATCTGAAATAAAGACAACGCATACGATTGGCTTTAACGAGAAAGGTCAGTAGGATGATTACTGCGATTCACAAAAGGACAGGTTTGAAGAAGGTTCTTAATAAATCCAGAGATCCAACTAGTCAGTGGACATACTTCCTGTCAGTACAGTCCGTGTCCAGTGTTGCCACTGCAATAAACTCTTATCTCAACACCAGATTGATTCATGGAATGTACAGATTGTTCACATCAATGGGAACAAGCTATTGGAGCTTTGAGACCCCTAGCAACGCTATTTACCTCCCAATAACAGTCCAGGCTTTAGCCTATATGGATTTGCATATTGTGGGCCAGTATTATCAACTTGCTGATGTTTGTGGCGAGGAAATCATTGTATGGCTACACATAAAGCGAAACCAGCGGTGACCTAGAACGTCCAGAGACCCAAAAGTAACGGCGGCGGCCTTCAACCAGCCAAGACAGAGCCAGAAGCAATGACCTTTAACTTGCCGGACCGGAAGCGTCGGGCGCGAGCTTCAACCAGTCAGAGATCGCAGTGTCCCCATATTGTCAACGAATACAGGATGGAAGTAAGTATAAAACCGGAGTGCCCAACGCACAGCATGGTACTTCACAACAGAACAGTAAGGTGGTAACAGGTGCAAACTACGAGTTTCGCAGATCGGTAGGGCTAAAACCGCGCAATGACATCGTTCGGTATAACTAGCCTAGTGGAATGTGACAAATGTACTATACGCCAGGAATACTTCTCGTATAAACATTATGCATCAACCACATCTAACAAGAACTATGAAATTAGTATTTTCGGCCAACACCAAGATGCTTTAACACTCCCATGCAATATTTCATACATCCTGATGGATCATTTAAGAAAAGCTACAGTGGCATCGAACCTTACACGTAAGGCCTTAGCTTCCCTATTTCATGAGATAAAAAACGAACTTAATGAGATCGAGATTCACCTTACATACGATGTAGGCATAACATCAACTCTTAAAACGCATGTCTCTTCTTCTCCCTCGGATCTGAAGGATTCAGAAAACGTTGGATGGTTCATAGAAGTGCCAGTGGATAGAACAATGGAAGAGTACAAAAGATTTATTGCACACATGCCTTAAAACTGGTTATGGGATACTTTGAGGACATGCGGCGAATTGCTCTTAATGCTGAACAGGAACTTATTCTGGTATGGAGTGCAACGAATAACAACTTATACATTCAAGAAGCTCAAGAGGAGAACGAGATCACCATCAATGAAATAACATGGAAAATGCCACACATCACTGTATCGGATGAGTACAGTTTTAAGCTTTTAAGAGTTCTGAATGTTGGTGTATTTCTACAATTATCTTTCCATTATTGGATGGTTTTAGAGTACCCACTGATACCAAATGCAAACAGTCAAACCAAACGTGGTCTACTAAAACCTCCGCACAATTGGAGACGTCCAGGTTCATCATACTTGCGTTTCAGACCAACAGAAGAGAGAATATAACAAATGATTCCACCAAACTTGACAATTGCAAGTAACTAATGCCAGAGTCTGCTTCAACTCTGAATTCTACCCATATGATAATTTACACCTGCAGTGGAATGAAAACGTACACAGTCAGCATGTGATATGTATATGAGATTTCATGCTTCATACTAAGAAGAGGATGGATGTGTACCCAAACCATTGAAATTTAAGGAGCTGGTGCCAATCATGGTGATAGGTTGTGAGGTGTGCTAAAACATGAAGGAGTCCAAAGTGTTTAACACGTTTCTACCATAGAATTCACTGGGATGATCCTGGGATACCCTATAAGGATCTGGTGACATCGTTTCACTTATTCTACCACATGCATATTATTGTCTATGTCAGAGACATGGAGAAGGTCACATGGATGGGTCGAATCTTCAAGTTTGATACTTCTCAAGACCAGGATTTCTACAGGTATCTTGCTCAAGGTGAACAAGAAGATGTGTGAAAATAGTATTGTGTTGGCTTATGGAAATGTATGATTACTTTAGAGTTGGATGAGTAATAAATTATTTTTTTACCTCACTGTCTGTGTATCATTTCCCTTTACCCTGTTCCCTCTAACCTGTTCCCACGTTGATAGTATACAGTTTTAGCCAGATACTATGTCTATGGTTTTTCTCTAGTACTGGTGACATTATTTTGGACATGTGTGCTATATGTCTTTGGAAGCAGACATGGCCATATGCCTCCTGCTCCCATAAGTCAATTTGTGCTGCATGGTAGGTGTAATCCCATGGAACTATTCTACTCGTTTTGTTATCTTCCATGTTAAACTTCACCTAGATGTTCAAAACTAATGTTATTTGTGTCTTGCACATCCTTTATGTATATGGTTGGGATAGGTTTCTTTATATAAATAAAACAACAAAGGTAAATGGTAACGAATTCTTTTCGTTTATTCAATTCTCATAGTTATAATCTGATTCCTGAGATACGATTTGGTTTTTAAGGTACATTTTGGTCGTAATATTCAATACAGAGATCCTTTTTTCGCATAATAACAAAAATTTCACTGGTTAAAATATTAAAGTTTTCAGATATATGAATCTATGCAAAAAACTAATGCTGTGATACTTTTATTCTTCCCCTATAGGAGTTGCAATAATAGCAGTTACATGATCGTTATGCAACAACAATTTTGATGCACAGTGAACTATGTATATATCTATATCTACAATTAAAATTAACAAGACTTGGACAGCTAGCACCAGGTGAAACTTAAAAAAAAACTAGTCTGTCTACATGATGTGCAAGGTGAGTATACATATATTTCTGACACACTTTCCTTTTGTCTATTCATACAGTGCAGAGGCATTTTTTTGCAAGTGCAGTTTTTGTTGACATATGTGGTGCACAGATATTTTACTATTCTCATGGATGAACATGGTACATAGTTTTTTTTTACAAGATATATGGCTTTACATGTTTACAAAGTACACATTCCTCACTGACATAATGTGCATAAATAAATATGCATAAATAAATAAATATTCACACTGTACACACATACACACACACACACACACACACACACACACACACACACACACAGAGAGAGAGAGAGAGAGAGAGAGAGAGAGAGAGAGAGAGAGAGAGAGAGAGAGAGAGAGAGAGAAAGTTACACTATAATAAAGGGTCATACTATTCTGCACACAAACACACACATTCTCTCACTCAACCTCTCCCTCTCACTCATGCAGACTCCCCCACTACTTCTCTTGCTACATGTGAATTATGTGATTATGCGAAAGTTTAGAGCCCATCATCACAAATGTCCCTTTTACCGTATGAGGCGACAGGCCAAATTTAGGCTGCAGCACAGTGTACACCTAGTGCCCTCTCGAACGAATACTAGTTTGCCGTACCATATGTGGCAGCTGAGGTGCACCACTGCAAAACACCACTTTACAGGCACCACAAACAGATTTCAATAGAGAGGGCTCTCAATGCTACATGACGCAGACCCTTAGCCCAACTCTGAGTGGCCCCTTCCAATGTGTGATATGCATACATTTTTGCTGGCAGTCCTACAAACTCCACAATTGGTGACCCATTGGCCTCGTCCTTGATTAAGCCGATAAACTTCTTGCTCCATGGAATGATACCATAAGGATTATCGGCCGAGCATGATAACATGTCGAATTCCTTACAGTGGCACCCTATTACTTCATTTGGATCACAGTTCTTCACGCAATAAATGGAGCTGTGAGCATCCATATAAGATAATTTGGGATCAGTGAAATGAGGTTCCACAAACTCATAATGAAAGCAGTACATGTGAAGTTTGAATAGGTCTAGTATGCACAAAAGCAGACAGATAGATTTTGTGGACTCTACTGCAACCTTCACCATCTCCACAGCAACAAATTTCTCGTTAAATATTGGAACCTGTTTAAAATTTGATTGGGTGACGCGTTTTCTTATACCCCAACGCCCACCCCGTTCGATTCTAATCAAAATTTAACGATGTTCCCTCAAATTTTCCATTGTCTTACCGAAAATTGAATTATTCATTAATTTAAAAAAGTCTTTCTCACAGTCACATGTTGCAGAAGCCCTCAGTGTCATATTCAAATCAATATACTCCTTCAACCAGTGGGACTGCTAGAAGGAGATAGCTCATGTGATTCTAACCAGCTCAGTCCCCAATCTGACACACTACTGGAGATTATGATAGTCAATAATGTATCTCTGCTTATTCCCCAGCGTTGTTATCAGTTTTCGGGTGCAGCCTGTTTTGGACACAGCGGCAAATTGGCGGGGGCATCATGCAACCTAATAGGTTATGTGAGTTCTGCCTCCACCATATATCCCACCAAAACTCCCCAATCGCTAGTGATTGTCGCATGGTGTGCCCACATAAGTTGTTGACATCCAAGTACATGATGTAACTCATATCAAAGGATGTGTTTAACCTCTCATCCATACGTGGCGGTTCCATACACACATTGACAAAGTACTCCACAGATCATTAGCTTAAAGAAAAGAAGCATATCACCAGTCAATTGTCTGATGCTGCACTTCATTATCTTGAGCATTGGATCCCAGGACAACATAGGTGCTGTGAAATAAAAGGTGAGAACCAGAGATACTCATACAGAAAATCCACTTCCTAGTCATAACTTGAAACTTTTCTTCGTTGGGAAATGTAGCTCGAGCGATGTGCATATCCTACCTATGTAGAGTTTCATCGAGTTTCTGGAGTGGTGCCTGCATAAAATCTAGCGTGTCAAGGGAACGGAGCGTCATTCTTGGCGACATTCGTTTGGAGATGAAATGTATTTCTCAACACTCTCAGGTAAAGCACAGACCTAATTTTTCTACCAGCTGAAATCAGTCAAATGTTCAACAAGAATGTGAGCGTCATGCCCTCTTAAATGTGGAAGAAAACGGGTATCTGTCTTGGTAACTGGAGCTTCAAATAGCATCTATTGTGGGCTACACTACGGAACTTCTCCATAAGATGACAGTGATCCCTAAGAGGAATTTCCGCTTTTCTGTCTCATGGCAGCTCTCAAATATGACAGCCAATCGCGTTATTGTACAGATCTCATTCTCATTCGATTTGGTCATAGGAACGTTATCGATAAGCTTGTCAATCTCAAATGAAAATTTTTCGAGCTCAGTGAGAAGCCTAACCGCCGCATTATCTCCAACATAAGCTTTGTAGCGGTTAATACTTGAATCATAGGACAATGCAATTTAGTACACTGCTGCATATGGCATGTCAGGCTGTGGGGTCACCACAGCGGGTCACAGGAGCAAGGAAGTATTCAAAGTCGGGGAACACTACAAACGGGCATCGTTCCTGGTGGTGAGTATTTTTAAGCTTTTAACACGTACTGGGTCCTTGGAAGCACAATGAACTAGATGCTTGGCTAAATACTCGCTTGTGGAAAAATAATTCAGACATCTTAAACAAATAAACTCTACACAGTGATCAGTTGACAACCGGGAGGAAAGGAGTTAGGAAACGTCTTTGATCCAAACATAATGATAATTGCCTTTCTCGTTAATTTTGTCGTTGAAGAATAAGAGCATGCCGGCCGGAGTGACCGAGTGGTTCTAGGCGCTTCAGTCTGGAACCGCGCGACCGCTACGGTCGCAGGTTTGAATCCTGCCTCCGGCATGGATGTGTGTGATGTCCTTGGGTTAGTTAAGGTTTATGTAGTTCTAAGTTCTAGGGGACTGATGACCTCAGATGTTAAGTCCCATAGTGCTCAGAGCCATTTGAACTAATAAGAACATGTTTACATGCATCTTACATCCATCGACAAATTTTGAGAAATGGAAGGGCTGACAACAATATGCTCGTTCTGCTCATCTGTCCTGCGTTTCTCCAGGCCATAAACACGAACCGATATTCCGGTATTCTGCTTCTCAAATTTAGGTATGTATCCTGGATCTTGACGAGGAACTCGATATCGTTAAAGGTATACACTCTAGGGATAGCATTTTTATATGCATGGTATGTACATGTACGCTACTGACCTTTTACGTAATTTCGGTCACAAGCCAAGTTTGACCATGTAAAACAGGCCTGATCCTTTTCATTTTTAACATTAATGCATGTCCTCCTATTTGCTATATCATTAGGTAACTCGATACAGCCAGATCCTGCATTTACTGGATCATAGACACGTTTATGGCTGTCCAGATGCAGTATTCAGCTGAATGCTTTAGCTGGTCCTCGGAAAACCAACGCAGTAGAGGTCTCAAGATGGGTTCACGAAACCACTTGGTGACTGATGTGCTTTGTGTTACCATAGCATTTTCCTCCCAAAGATAATGAAGACATGTCTCTCCAACGCCAGAGGCAACTTTGAGTGGGGTGTACAGCACTGCACTGCATTTAATGGTAGGGTACTGCGGATCATTAACAACCTGGAGGAGCTCCGTTTCCGTGACAGGAAGGCATGCTCTTAGAAAACCAACAGGGCCGCGGTGCCCTCCTACCGGATTCTCGATCCTAGTGAACGAGATTCGCTCCTCAAACGCGTTCACAGACGCCGAGTATTCTAACTGCGGTATGGTGTCACTGATCTGATGTCCTTCACTAAATGGACAAGAGAGGAAACTACATAGCTATTGCAAATAATATAATTACAACTAGCTGACGACTATGATCAAGCTGCTTAGGGTGAGGTGTTGCCATATCTTGGAAGATCGGCGAGGACGAGAAGGTGGAGGAGGAAGAGGAGACACTGTGGCACTGGGTCAGTGTGAGCAGCCTGGCTGTGGCTGCTGCAGCCCTGACCTGCCTGATGGAGGAAGGGCAGGGAGGCCCATGGACTTTAGAGCAGTGCTATGGTGGTACTGGTGGCGAGGTTGGTAGCGGCACAGGCGACAGCAGTAGCCACGGCAGCCGCGGCTTCCCTCTCACTGATGATGGCCATCTTACACAGTGGAGTGGGCCGCAGCAGACCTCATCTAGATGGTTGTTTTTTCACTGCCCTGGGTACCCACACCACTGTGTACTGCATGGATGGTGGTGCTGTAGAGAAAAAGTAACTAGAAATAAGTACATCATTCCAGACATTGCCAGCTGCTACTGCAAGGAGAGAGAGAACACCGAGTAATCTTATTGGTAAGCAGAATGAGTAGATGTACATATATTTCCTATTTTACTCAGGCTCCTTGGCGCCTTCCTCAAGCCATCCAACACCTCACCTCACTGAGTAAGATGTCTCTCCACCTAGTCCACCCACTGTGGCATTTCATCCTCTCCTGTGTTGGGGAAGAGCCATCTGTCCATCTAACTAATATCGCATAAAACCACATACAATTTTTTAAATAATGAAAACATGTACACACGCAAAACACTACAAAAATTTTTAGAATATGCACTTACAGGAAATCTGTGATGGCTGCTGTTTATCCTTGGTACATACCCCTTCCTGTTCCTCTTCTTCTGCCAGGAAATCGTCTACAACAACAATAAAGAATATTGCCATGTTATATACATGATGAAATTTTTGTCAAACAGCAGCATATTACATGTACACAGTACTACGCAGAAGAACAATATATATACTGCTTACAATGCTGATGCTGATGCTGCCACTGTTGCTGGCCTTCAGCAGCCATCTTGCCAATTAAATTTGGACAAATACTGAAACAATAAAACAACATGTATTCAATACTACTAAATTCTTAATGTAAAAGTAACAGTTGTCGATTTTGATTTTCGAATTCATGTACAACAGCAAAGACTCACTGACTGACCACTAAATAACAGCAGTATGTTACGTACAAGAAGAAGAATACACATGCTACTTACGACTCTGCTGTTGCTGTTGCTCTTGCTGCAACTCATCCACAATTTGATGAAAGTATGCTGAAACAATAAGACGAAATGTATTTAATATCGTTAATACGAAATTCTTAGTGGAAAAAAAGTTACAGTTGTCGATTTGAATATTAACTTAACAGGCTATACCCATTGTATCGAGCATTTGATACCCCTGACATTGCTGCTTCTATTGTCTGTTGCAGATGTAGAACACTTCATGTTGGCACAGAGAAGATGTCGACAAAGCAAACAGACTAGTAATGCACAAGGGAAGAATAAAATAGAGCTGACCTGACGACGAACGATACCGGAATGAAGCCGGGGTGGAGGGGTAGGATTTGTATAGACTCAAGCTCTACCCACTAATGTGGTGGGAATCAATCAGACTGCAGTACTCACTAGACGTGGTAAAGGACGCCGCTGGGAACAAAGGGGACCACAGCTGCCGTGTGATCTGACTACTGGATGGTCACAAAAATGTGAGGGCAGTATTCTGAGACACCATGGTGGCTGGTTTGGACAGGTTGGTTGGAATTTCCCCAAGCAGTTGTATGCGACAGGAAGTAGCCACTTTGGGCATGCAAATACCGTGAGGTGGCTGGCAGTCCTTCATGTGGTGGCCTCTTGGTCAGCTTGCACACTGGGATATGCTGAAACCCAGTGAAGTGGCCAGCCCGTGGGTGCAGGAAGACACTGTGTCTAGTCTGATGCAGCTCCCAGCATGTCTGCCCTGTGGTCACTGCGAAGATGGTATCGGAAAATTTATAACAATGTAATTACATATGATGAGATCCTATCTCTCCCTTCCTCTCCACCACAGACTGACTCTTTTTTCCGCCAATTTCCAGGAAGGGGGGGGGGGGAGGGATGGAATGGAGGCATGGGTATTTGCCTGAGGAGAGGGGATAGAGAATTTGTCGATTTAATTAACTAGTCGATTACTTTGGTATCAAAGGTGGCCTTGTATCAGCGAGGGGATTTCCCATATATGTGGGGAAAGTGAAGGGGGAGGAGGAGGGCTGGAGGGTTTCTCAGAAGGATGAATTATCGCCAAGGGGTCATAAATCAATTAGCAGAACAATAGGTTAAGGGGAGGAGGGTTTACATGGAAAACCACTTAGCAGAACAATAGGTTAAGGTCATAAATCAATCAGCTGCCACAATTTTATTAATTTTCGTGTCAATTTGGTATCAAACGTGCGACAGAACGAAGGTTATCCTACTACTAATTCATACTGTACATTGCTACAATGCTGCAGTAGCAGCGCTCAGACATCCTAGTAGGTTGTTTACTAAATTGTTTACTATAGATGGAAATAACGGATGCAATGTTTTAGTCGGTTGTGATTCTGAGGTTAGTGTTTTTCCATGGCATCTGCGTTCTGAGTAGACGCCAGTTCAAAATGGTTCAAATGGCTCTGAGCACTATGGGACTCAACTGCTGTGGTCATAAGTCCCCTAGAACTTAGAACTACTTAAACCTAACTAACCTAAGGACATCACACACATCCATGCCCGAGGCAGGATTCGAACCTGCGACCGTAGCAGTCGCACGGTTCCGGACTGCGCGCCTAGAACCGCGAGACCACCGCGGCCGGCTAGACGCCAGTTCCTAAACCATACTTTAAAAGCGGAAAACAATACAAACATTATATCGTATTGTGAATTGAATGTCTCGCTACACTTCTGTCCTAATTCTTCGCCTATCTGGATGTTTGTCACTGCTCATGTCAGCAGCCCTATCGTGGAGCTGATTTTCTGAAATTTTTCATAGCAATCGCAGATGTAGTGAACGGCTGTTTGGTCAGTACTAAAACAGAAAATGTTTTACCTGTCAGTTGCCAGTTCACGATGGATGCGTATTTCGGCTCCACGAGACACGTACTTCGACGAATTCAGACAACACACGTGAGTGGAACCCAAGAATCTACCTATTTCTTCTGTCACAGTACCTGTGACAAGTGTGCTATGCTCCATTTCCGATGCTGCACGCAGTTCTTGAACGAATTCCCTGCACTGATGGACCCACTCAAAGCAAAACAACTTGCAACTACACCATGCAGCATTATATCAAAACTTTTCCCGGACAACCTGTTTTCTGTCGTGCAACAGGTCTGCCTCCAGAGAAATTTGTTGCAGAACAGAGGAAGATGAATAAAAAGTTATCTGAAGCATCAAGTCTGCCTCAGGCAGCGACAGAACCTCTCCACTCCAAATGGTGAAGACAATAGATGGTATGTGGAGATTATGGGCGACCAAAAAAGGGTTAATGTTCAAGCAACACTATCTGACACCAAACTTAGCTGACTGTAACTATGCCTCCAGTGAGGTATCTGTTTTCAGTTACATCGACTGCACAAAAGCATTCTCTCAGATTTCTAAGGCCTAGGTGGACTTAAATAAAACGACCATTGTAACGCCATTTTGGCTATTTCATTACAATTTTTGCTGTATTGTTTACACAACACTGCACAGACATGGCGGAGATTTATCCAAAGCGTGTAATATGATTTCCAATTTGTTTTTTGTTCTCTAGGTGATATATTGATCTTACCTACATCCTTCAAGAACATTTACAACATTTGCAACAATTCTTCCAACGCTTTAAAGACTTTGGAATCCTCATAACACCAGAGGAGGGTGTGTTTACAAAATTGAGATTTCTTTTCTGCAATACAAGGTCTCCTCCACTGTACTGGCACCACTATCTTGTAAGACTGTAGCCATTCAAAATACGCCACGCCTTAACAAGTACAAGGTCCCATACATTTTACTGGGTTGATAAATGTTTACTATCGTCATTAACTGCACATTGCAGTTGTGCAGCATCCTGTTGATCTGCCTCTCTCCGGTGAAAATTCTTCCAGTAACAGAAAAATTGTGTAGCCTTCTGTATAATCTAAAGTGTTTGAAGACATTAAGACAGTACTGGCAAAAGCAACACTACTCACAAATCCGAAAGTTGGTGCAACTATCGGTCTTTTCGTCTACACCACCCAGGTAGTAGTGGGCATCACCTCACGTCCAAAAATACGCGGATCTTGGCAACCCCTGGCATTTTTTAAGCTTCTTTCTGAGGTGCAGGCTAAAAGAAGCAGTATAAAAGGGGACCACTCACCACGTACCAGACTTTTAAACGTTTCCAATACTTTGGAGGGCGAACATTTTACTATTTTTACAGACTACCGAACACTTACTTCTGTTTTATAGTGACGAACTGGACTTGTTTCGGCATGTCAAAGGTGCTATGCCGAATGTTTGTCTCAGTTTACTACAGATGTGTGCCACATCAAGGGCAAGGACAACACCACAGCGGATTGCCTTTCTGGAATATTGACAGTGTAACAATAGTGAACTGCGCTAAAATTGCTGATGAATAGCTAGTGGAAGCATTCATACAACAGTTAGTCATTGATGGTCATCATTTCAAGAGACTCATGTGCCAGAGGAAGTATTGGCAAACTATATGTGGTTTGTCTGCAGCAGTCGTCGTCTAAGGCCTTCAATACCGCAAAAGCGTCACAATGAAATCTTTAATGCCATTCACAACATGTTACACCATTCAATCAAAACGATGGCGAAAATTTTTTCAGGTTAGGTGATCTGACCTGGAATTAAAAGAGACAGTCTTGTGTGGGCACACTCTTGTTTCTCGTGGCAGCAAAACAAAGTTTCACAACATGTGCACGCAACAATTCAGGATTTTCCTTTCCTGACAGCGTGTTTTTCACACATCCATCTCGATTTCATTAGCCCGTTACCCTGTATTGATGGTCACTGTTTCTTGCTGGCTCTCATCGAGTCCGTACCACTTGCAGGTATCATGACTGAATCCTTTGGCAAAACACTTGTGGGTGCCTGGTTTTCTCGCCTTGGAAACTCTCTTACAATCAGCATGGACTGTGACTATCAGTTAGCGAGTTCTCTGCTCACTGAGCTATTTAACCTGTGTGACAGCCATCACATTCATACCACAAGCTATCATCCAGCCAGTAACGCCATGGTGGAGTGCATGCTCGCTTCCTGGAATCTATTCTAATGTGGCACAACAATGCTTGGATCGATTCATTGCCATGGGCTCTGTTTAGCGTATGGATAGCTGTGAGTGATGATATGTCTTACTTGACAGGCAGTTGGTAATTGGAGAACAGCTGCGTGTTCCTTGAGAGTTTATCAAGTTAACGCACCCTATAGCTCACCTGTCCTGTGACCACACAGGTTTTATATAGAAACTTGAATTGCTCATACAAGAATTTTGGCCACATAACCCGCAACCCCATGTACAATATCATCCTTTAGTTTTCAAAGATTTGGAAACCTCAACACACGTTTGGCTGCATGATGGCGCTGTACATCCGCCTCTTATTCTTCCATATTCTGGCAAATATGAAGTAATATCAAGAGCAACTAACATGTGCATCATTCGCAATGGCGGAGTGCGTGAATCTGTATTCACTGACTGACTTCAACCTGCTTTCCTCGACATATGGACAAACGAGCATTGGAGCAATTCTCTGGCGTTGGCACCACCATCATAATAACAACATGCAGCAGCCACAACCTCCTCTGTTCTACAACCAGTAACACCAGAGTCTAGTCAGTCATACTGTCATGCCCCCTCGTGCTTCTTCTGTAATGACGCACAGGCAGATTGATCACGTGCAAGTACCTGTATATTCCCACTGCACCATGCTACCGTGAATAGAGACAGTGGCAGGACAGCGTCGCCCAGGTGACTGAGATTCCTACCAACGTTTCTGCACTTAATGTTGGTCGCTCAGTTCTTCTGCCACCAACTCGTACTGAAAAGGCCCAACCGTGTCCCTGATCTGGCAACCTGCTACAGGTAAGTGTTGGTTGTCTCCCTCAAAGTCCTCAAAGAGGGTAGAAGAAAGTTGAGGCACAACATGCCATTCATTCTAGCTGTAGCCTCTACAGCTTTCCAAGGGAGGAGGGAGGGTGGGGCCAGGTTGCTACTGTGGCGATCACGAGATCGTCTAACGTTCTGACGACGTAAGGTGTGAGTGTGGGTCTGGGTTATATTTCTTTATTTCCCAAAATCACATTCCACTTCTTTACGCAATGACTTACTTGGGGTTTGCAGCCACTCTTCTCTACTGGACAACCGGCTGCTGGAAACTCTCTTGATTTCTTTTCCATCAAATAACGGTAGGTACAGGTACTTTCAAGGCTCTTTCTACTGGTGAAATAAGTAGCCATACAAACTTTACGTTTCGTCAATCAACGATGTATTTGACTTTCAAGCACAATAAAAATTCTCATTTTCAACATAATATGTAACTTCAGTAAGTCTCTCGTACAGTCGTATGTTAGAAACAAATTGATTTACATTCGAAAGAAAGTCTGCTTAGACTCCGTGCCTTTCAGAAAAAGAGACTGAAAAAAGTCTTGCCTCTCACACGGCTGAGTCAAGAGTCTACAAGTGTACTTTTTCAACTGCTCTTGTTTCACATAACAATAGTCAATAGCACAATAAGCGCAGAGCTGCTTTCAGCCGTTACATAAAATCCTGGTGTTTTAAAAGCAAACATTCAAGCTTATTCTGGAGAAGTTACTTGGGCCCCCAGCCATGAATTGATCTTTGTTGTTTTAAAGAGAAAACTGTGCATTGGTTTGAGCAATAAAGTTGTGTGTGTTCTTGTATAACTAACAATAACTGGCCTTGGTCCGTTTCCACAACCTGGTCCGCTCCGTCCTGCGAAATCAGATTTCATGGTTCTAGAATTTACACAACAAACGACTGATCGAAGTGCATTGTATAGTGTGGTACAAAGTGATATCTTTTCCTGGCTGGCGTGTTTCGTCTTTTGTGTTTGTAATGTGCTTAGATAAACACTGCCACTCTCGAAGTGTATTTTCTGAAAAACATTGTGGTTATATGTTATCATATACTTTTAATAATCTGCAGTTAGGTTAACACCACAAAAGGAATGCTAGAGTTTCATAATCATCTGATCACTGTTCGTCAAGGTGAAAACAGATTATAATTGTCTTTAACGAATTAAAAATTAATGAAATCAAAGAGTTAGGCACTTCACACAGAACAGAAACCTAGTTAACAAATCTGTAACATTACAAGTAGTGCAGCTAAGCCAGCACAAGGACTGTCAGCATAGTTGCAACATTCCCAATGGTGACATTGCTGATGTAAAGACACATTATTGCCGGATTTCCCTCTCCCCTCCGACATCATAGGCCAATTGCTCTATTTATGAAATGGCAGGAAATTAAAAAATCGTAGGTTTGCAATTGCCCTTGAGAGATTGCAGGGCACTCTTCACTTTTGATATGGTGTCATGCTGCTTAATGTCCATGCGGAAGGTAATCTTTTTTACTTGGTTGCTATATTTCATAAGATCTGATTTCATTCATAAGATGAAATGGTTGACAATAGTTAACGCTCTTGCTTGTGTGTTCTACTGAAGGCATAGCAATAGGCTTTACCTGCATTCGAAGGAAGAGGGTGCCGAGTTAATTGACTGCAGTTAAAGTGTACGGTGGTTGAAGGCCAAAGGGAGTTTTTTTCTGTAGAAACTGGGAGAAAACGTTTGCCGACAGCAAAGTCTCACGGACTCATTGTGTAGACACTTTGGGGTGAGTCTGGTCGGTCAGCGGCCGCGGCCAGGTAGGCTGACAAGCGCCGAGGAGTCACTGCAGCTATGATCAGCCCATTGTAAGATCTGAAGGGCGGCAATAAAGCAGAATATGGGCTCTTGTTAAGTGGAAAGCGGATGAGACAGCTGAGAGTTTCTGTGAATTCTGTGGGACAGGGCAGTGGCGCCCAGGCTTCCAGATTCTGCTACAAAACAAATTAGTGAAGGCACAAGGCTTTTAGCGAGTTTATGGCCATTATTTGGAAAGTTAGAAATCGACGCAACAGGGGAGATAACTATCTCTTTATGGAGGGCTGTGGTTCCATCCATGTCATGCTTTTAGCAAAGACACAGTGTTAATGTCTGTGAAAGAGGGCGCGAAGCAATCTTTTTCTCTTTTCTCCCAATTAATTTTTAAAGCCGCTGGTTGGTCATATCTGTGTATGCAGAGCTGGGGGGCGTTATCCCAGCATCGAATGCCGAGCTCCAGCTCGTGATTGGCTTGTGCTAAAGTGGGTGTAGTCTAAGCATGCAAATGTGCTTTGCTACTGAGCTGCGGAGGAAAGCTGTAGAGAAAGACACTCTTGTACTGTCGCTTTGCTAGTAAGAAACGGCAGGTCTTTATGTAAATGGTGAGACTTGTGTCTCTTGATAGTGTGCCACTTAGAGGCTGTGCCAGTCACCATCTGAACCGTCAGAGGTACTGCTTCTGGTATCACGCACACAACGAGCTATGCATGGGTGTATTTATTTGTTTTGAGTCGGCCGTCTAAACATTTGACGTATTCCATCACGCATAGTCTTGTCACAGAGTTAAATTGGTTTGGCAGACAAGCAAATGAGTCACCTGCACACTGGAATCCACAGGGGTTTCAGAGGCTCATAGGAAAGTATCTGCATTCTGAATCAGCTGAACGCGAGACCACGTACTTGCATGTTTCCAGGCGCGCGCCGTTAACAACAGATTGTCGCTGTCCGTGACGCAGTCGGCGAGCGTGTTGTACTGTGATGCCCTGACCTGCAGAACGGTAAAGTATTCGCTGCTGTGGCGTCGTACTCCAATATATGCTTCTCAGCACACTGTTCTTTATAGAATAGTAGAGTATAGATGCTTGATAGTAGCATAGTTTTTGAGGCATACCACATATAGCATTTATGAAGTCAGGTAAGACGACTACTTTTGATTAGTGTGGCGTGTCGCTCCTCAGCTGATCACTTTGTTAACCATAGACCGCATATTATTGAAACCATCTGTCAAATAAAAATGTTTGTGTGGCTTTTGTTTAGACATCTTTTGTCATGTTATGTTAAGAATGAATAAATCAATTGTTATTTGGACCAAAACTCCTCCCAGTGTTCTGATTTACGTTATCTTTGCCATTTTATTAAAGTCTTGTTGCAAATGAAAGACCTGGAAGCTTACACCCTGATGGTGTGAAATTCAAAAATTCAAGATGGCGATCCAAGACGGTGACCTGGAAATATGAGGACAGCCTCTGTGAGTCAGAATGCAAGTTGGTGGAGTGAAGAGATGAGAGGAGTCTACGTGGTTGTGAGATCACTTATATCCAAAATGGTGGACCAAGTGATACAAGAACTGACTGCATGATTGCCAGATTTCATACACTCTGAGTTTAGAATCCTATCCCATGTAAAATGGCAGGATATTAAAAAAAAAAGACAGGAGTTTTCTCCGCTCCTATTAACGTTACTGTTCACCTGTGCTTAGAGTCCACTTGCCCTAAGTTTAAATCCACTTATGCTATGTTCATGTTTAATGCTTACAAAATTTTCCTCTGACCGTCAATGTCACAACTTACATGAGTGACACCCTAACTCTGGAACCTGAGAACTGACTTACCATAAGTTTGAAACTGAGTGCCGTTAAACTTTTACAGTTGGAACAGGACAGAAATGTTTACGTTTTTATTCATAGGAATTTCGGACAGATAGACAGAGAGCACTTTCCCTCAGCCATAATGTTCACAAAGGCCATCACCTCATGAGCCTCTAAATCCTGCATCATGCCAGGTTGTGCCAATGCTGGAAGAATGGGTCTGTGAGCTGACAGCACCTCACCCACCACTCAACTGGTCTTGGTATTGGCCCATGTCATCAAGTCTGGATGCTGTTTAAAGAGGCTGAAGTAGCGCAGCTGTCCTTCTCTTCCACGCCACCCGCTGCACAACATTCACCTCCCCCGCAGACCATGGACATCATGACTCAAGTTTAAAACCCAAGGGCCAATATGTTCTAATGGCGGGACATCCAAGAAACCAAACTGAACTCCCCAAAGATCATTTCGCTAAGTTTAAAATGACATCAACTGTACAATAAACCACACATACATTCTACAGCATCACTTGACCTGTTGCAGAGTTAATAATGAAGCAATTTATGGTCAACTGTGGGAGCAACTTACAACTCCGAGAAGGAATTTTCATAATATATTTAAACATATGTGATGTATATATATGAGGTTTGTCCGGAAAATACGTATAAAAGTTGAATAATAACTTCATTTTACAATTATTCAGGTATTACAATATGGTCTCCTTCAAAGTACTCGCCCTTAGACGCGATACACTTCAGCCAACGTCGTTTCCACTGTTGATAACATTGCTGAAAGTCTTCAGTTGTGATGTTGTTCAGTTGCTGTGTCGTTTCCGCCTTGATGGCTTCCACATCTCCTAAGTGCCGCTCCTGAAGCACCATTTTGCATTTCGGGAAGAATGGGTCTGTGAGCTGACAGCACCTCACCCACCACTCAACTGGTCCTGGTATTGGCCCATGTCATCAAGTCTGGATGCTGTTTAAAGAGGCTGAAGTAGCGCAGCTGTCCTTCTCTTCCACGCCACACGCTGCACAACATTCACTCCCCCCCACAGTCTCACGAGGCTAAATCGGGGGAATAAAGCGGGTGGTCTGTCACTGTGATTGAGCTTTGGGCCAAAAACTCGCGCACAACGAGCGACGTGTGAGCGGGCGCATTGTCGTGATGAAGGATCCACCTGCCCCCTTTTGACAACTCCGGTCGAACTGGGGCACACGAGCTCTGAGACGTGTCAGAACTTCAACGTAAAAGTTTCCGTTCACTCTCTGGCCGGGAGGGACAAATTCCTTGTGAACAATGCCCCTAGAATCAAAGAAAACAATCAACATTGTCTTCACATTGGACCCTGATTTTCGCGACTTTTTTTTGTTCTCGGTTCTCCTGCTAGTTTCCATTCCTTGCTCTGAGATTTGAGTTCCACATCGAATTCGTAAAACCGGGACTCGTCTCCAGTGATGACTCGGTTGAGAAAGTTCCAACCAATCTTCACAGCACTCTTTGCTTTCTGTTCTGGCGTCAAGAGCTTCGGTACAATTTTCGCACACAACTTCTTCATTTCAAGTTTTTGTGTCAGGATTTCGTGAACGATTGTTTTGGGGATTGACAGCTTGTTAGTAATCATTCTGACTGTCAATCTACGGTCTTTATAACATAAGTCCGAATTCGTTCAACATTTGCATCGGAACTCGATGTCGACGGGCGTCCTGGGCGAGGGTCATCATTCACTTATTCTCGGCCATCCTGGAACCTTTTTAACCACTTGTTCATGGTTGGTTCCTTCAGAGAATTGTCTCCGTAAACCTGTTTCAAACACTCAAAAATCTCACGGCCATTCTTGCCTAGCTTTGCAAGAAACTTGATGTTGACCCGCTGTTCCTCAATCAGAGAGATCTCCATGCCGACAGCAGGTGAAAAAGGGTAACTGTCACCTTCACGCAGAGTGCTCTGACTCCAACTGAGCGTTGATCGGATTGATTACAGCAGTAGTCCCACCTGGCGGTAACTGCAACCTGTAACATAAAGACATTATTCAACTTTTGTACGTATTTTCCGGACAAACCTCGTATATGTCTCAATTTTACTTTCACAGATGCGTAGTAGAAAGTATGTGTGTAATGTGTGAATTTGTTTCATGTCGTTAATGTCAATACTCGGAGAAATGTAATTATTGGTAACTTATGCAATCAGGATTACATTCGTATGAAATAGTAATAATAATAATGCTATTTAAAAGATAAATTAGTTTCATGACCGAAAGACAATCAAACGCTTTCGCTTTTACTCCTCTGAAAATATTATTTTATCCTCAGGGAGTAACTGTCTCCAGGTCATGAACGACTGTCATAGAGAGTGATGTAATATTTGTTGGCAGTGAACATTTTCACGGTGAAAAACGAGCATGAAAACTCTGTTACTGCAAGCGCGAAAGGTTTTTGTGCCTGTAATTGAATGGTGGGAGTGATACTTCTATTTGCTAGCAATGTAGGACATACACAGCACACTGAATACATCAGGACATACACAGCACAGTGAATACATCACTGAATTTTGCTTCGAAATCAGTTAACATTTTGCCAAAATAAGTGAATATTGTAGCGAAATCAAAGAATTTTCTACGTAAGTCAGTGAGTTTTTGCTTCAAACCTGCTCGCCTACCATTGAACATGTACGTCAAAGGACCAAATGTAGTCATTCTCTCTGTTTCAAACTCAGAAAAGACACACAACAGCCACAATTTCGCAGAACATTTACAATAAAGGTTATTGCTTTGCTATATGTTTAATGATACACATATAATATCAACTGGTCTATATGATTTCTAAATAATTCCTGCGGGTGCAGGTGTGGTTCGCTCAACAAGAACGCTTGTGCAGGAAGCGTTTCACCAGCTGAGGCTGCGAGTGTCAGGGGAGATGAATTTGGAATGTGGAATCGGTAGCTCGTATCGACCACGAAACTTAACATCTGTGAACTCTAAGTGCTATGTCGAGCCTCCATCTTATCTTTACTTTAGTCAGTTCTTTGTTATACTTCATTCTGTAAGGACGCAGTGTCAAGTGTACATATATAGGAGCTACGACATATATGGGAATTAGGTTTTCTATATCCTGATTACCGATCCCGTTATGTGCACTACGCAATGACCACGCCAAACAATGCCTTGTTCGAAGATGTGGAAGCACAACTCTGCTCACCGAGTTTTGTCGTTTCTTCGCCAACGGTGTATTCATCATTTACGCACAGTGATTCGCATTCTCAACCAACGCCGTGTGCTAACCTGATTAGTTTTCAACAGGCGACAAGTACGCCATTAGAGCGAACAATGGACTCAGGCATCGCGTCACCGGATTATGACCATCCAACAGTGAAATGTGAATTGAACAATACTTCGAATTGTGTCTCTTCAAATCGAGTGTTTCAAGAACAAAGTGATCTCCATTCGAACACATGTTTAGCCACCCACCAGCATGCCACATCAGCTACTGTCAGGCCGTGTGCAACGCCGCCGTTACTACAAACGGCGCCGGATCCGTTCCGTGCACGTGGTGTTCCAGTTGTGTCCAATTTACATGCACAATTCAGTGTTTCGCGAAGTATGGACCCCTTACCTCGCCTCGGTGGCCCGCCACATGCACTGCAGTCATGGTATGCATAAGATAGATTCCACGAAGGTGGCGTTCTTAACTCCCCCTCCCCTCCTCACTTGTGGGGTCCCCATTTCTGGTCGCTCAACCGCCTGCCGGTTCCACAGCACCGCCTGTGTCTGCCGCGCCGGTCTCTCCCCCTGTTCCGGAAGTGGGGGGTTTCCATCCAGCACTCGTCACTCAGGGTCCAGTTTCCGGGCCCACCTCATGTGCCGTCCATCCACTCGTTTCCAAGGTACCGTCTGTGCCTGCTGTGCTGAGTTTCCGTGACACACAGTCAACTAAGCCAGCTGCCGATACTACTGATTCGCTTGCCTGGTTTAAATCCGGGTCTACCACGCCAGCCTCTGACTTAACCTCAGTTCAGCCACTACCCCAAGAGACAGTGAAGCTGCCATTGTCACCTCCTCCTGGCCACCTACCGAAGCTACTGCCCTTATATGAGGACAACCCGGCATTGTGGTTCGTGCCCGTCGAGCATCTGCTCGAGTTACATCATGTATCTGACAGCAACTCAAAGTTTCTCTGCCTAGTCACACACCTCCACGCCCACTTGGATTTGATTTGTGCTCCTTTCGCCGCCGCCTGCTCCAAAATACGAGTTTGCAAAGAAGACTATAATGGAACGACTTGCCTGCTCGCCACAAGAGTTAATAATCAAGATTCTCCACGAGGAGCACCTGGGGGAACGCATCCCCTCACAACTCTGGTAATGCCTTCGATTGCTTGTGAACAAGCATACCATGCCTGACACCACACTATGGACTGTGTGGTCTGCCAGACTACTTACTGACCTACAGATCCATCTGTTACCACACTCGTTTGAGTCCATCGGCTCCTGTCTACACATTGCTGACCAGTTGCATTCGCTGCTGCGGCAACATTACCCGGTTCATACCACACCGTTCATTGGCACAGCCGCCTCTGCATATCGACCTTCAGCCGGCAGAGGCATGGCTTGCTCTGCCATCACCTCGTCTGCTTCTCCTGGCAGTGTTGGCTCACTCTCTTCGCTGTCTGAGCACTCCAGGATCGCCCACGCACCTTACGTACCAGTCTATTTACCTGAACAAATCAACAAGGACAAGCCGCCCCCGTTGCTGCAGTCTCCACCTCCTCCTCACCTTGCTTACCCTTTCTGCTGGTATCACAATGTGTTAGGCGCCGACGCCAAGAAGTGCAGATTGCAATGCCAACACCCAAACGCCGACCACAGGAACTAAGAGATGCCAAGTCCTGCGTCCTCTTACATTACACTCCGTTCACTTGTCCACCCGGCCGAGTGGTCGTCTCTATGTCACTGATATTGCGTCAGGCCTAGCTTTTCTGGTCGACACTGGTGTTAATGTGTCGATCATACCTACTTCGATGGCTCCACCCGCTTCTTCACAGACGAAGTCACTTCTGCGAGCTGTCAACGCAACAACATTACCTCCCTCAGGCTCAACAAAGGTTACAGTGACCCCATCTCTTTCTCTACGTTTTCCGTGAACGTTCTACATTGCCAACATCGATGAGCTGATCCTCGTTATGGATTTTTTGTCTCATTGTGAACTATCTCCGAACATCGTACAGGGTTCAGTGCTTCACCATCCCACGAACACTCACATACTGTGCTCCCGCACCTATGTCCAATGCTCTCTTTCCACCGCAACATACGATATCATACGCGAGTGCTCCACCCTCGTGGGCAACATTGTGACCTGTGTTACCGACCTACTGTCAGAATATGACTCAGCGACGCAACTCCCCCAGGACAACGAGAAGCTGAAACAACACGTCACATCCACTTACAGCGAGCTTGTTGCAGCTTCTGCAACTGCAGTCGACGGCGCCACCACCTAAACAAGATTGCTCGGCCGAGCCTAGCTCGAACTCTCACAAGTTTAGTCCACGAATCTTACTTGCATGTGACGTTCCAACCTCCCCTCCCCTCCCCAGCACGCTCGCCTCATCCAGTGCTGTGTGTTTCAAACAGTGCTGCCAATGACAGTCGCACGCGCGTTGCGACCACTCCCACCTCTCGGACAGCTACCGGGCGTGTTGATAAACATTCCCTCTCTCTCACTCACCGTCCATATAACCCAGTGGCCATTCTAGCCCCACGAGCGACGCCAGCGCTGCTCTCGCCCACGCCGATTGTCCAGTGCAAGGTTAACAGCAGACAGTCGCCGCTCATTCCCTTTCGCTCGGCGCTGTGCGCGCACCCACCCCCTCCACACAAGCGCACGCTGCGCTCCCGTAAGAGACATGTGACTTTCGTGCTACCTTTCCCCACTTGCGCTAACGGCTAAGCCTCATCGAGCCCTACAAGTCCGAAGACTCGACTCCAGGACGTTAACCAATCTTATGTGCAGTTCTCAGTTTCTTCTGTCACTGATGGAATGGCACACAAGATAGTTACCACTGTCGGCCCTCCTATTAGGCATAAGGTCCGACGCCTCAACCCTATCAAGTTGCGCGTGGCCCGGCAGCAGATTCATAAAGTTTTGGCGGCAGGTGTTCTGCAACCTTCAGGTGGCAACTGATCTTCACCAATCCACCTCGTCCCCAAACATGATGGATGTTTTCGAATGTGCAGCTATTACAGACACTTAAACGCTCGTAGTGTAATGGACAATTACCCAGTGCCGAACATCAATGACTTCACTCGTATGTTATGGGGCACCACAATTTTCAGTGTTATTGACTGTAAATGCGATTACAACCAGATTCCCGTGGCGTCGGAAGACATTCCTAAGATGGCTATTATCACGCCACTCGGTTTATTCCAATACCACTTCATGCTGTTCAGCCTAAAGAACGTGGCCCAAACGTGAGAACGTTTCATTGACTATATCTTGTGACAGTTCGAGTTTTGCTTTTCTTATCTGGACGACATTCTCGTTTTCAGCAGCTCAGCGGAGGAACATGAAAATCATCTGTCTATGGTCCTCCAGACCTTGAACTCCAATGGTGTCGAGGTCAACAGAGACAAGTTCCAGCTGTGCCAGGCGTCCGTCTCCTTCCTAGGTTACACCATATCTGCTGATGAAACACAGCCTCCCAAATCTCGTGTGCAGGCTATCATGTCTCTGCCGCCCCCGGCTACTTACAAAGAGCTACGCCGTTTCCCTAGGCACCATCAATTAATACCGTCGCCATCTGCCTTCCACCACTGCTTTTCAGGCACCCCTGACAGACGTGCTATCAGGCAAACAAACTTTAGGTATCAAATCTGTCTGTTGGACTGCTATGATGCTAGAGGCCTTCAGGGCTCTGAAGTCTTCTTTAGCTCACGCTGTGACACTCGCCCACCCCAACCCCTCGGCCAACTTATTTATCACTACAGATGCCAGCGAGATCGCGGAGGGGGCAGTGTTGCAACAACGCAAGTGCGACACAGTTTCTGCCCTTCATTTCCTCTCCAAGAAACTATCTACGGCTCAGAGAAAATATACTGCATTCGATAGGGAGGTCCTTGCTGTTTATGAGGCACTCAAACATTTCTCCCCCGACATCGAGGGACGTTCGTTTTCCGTCTTCACCGATCACAACCCACTGGCAGATGCAACCCACCTGAGGATCCACCCCTTCGATGTTACCGCCACTTTGACCTGGTTTCTCAACAATGGACGTCCATTACATCAAGGGCGCAGATAACATCGCTGCGGATTTCTTCTCGTCAATCGGTGCTCTTTCCCGCATCTCTGATCTTTCCGATCTGGCCTCCCTCCAAGCTTCTCACGAAGATTCTCAGGCTCTCCTACGAGACCCACAAATATCACTTGTTTTCACAAAGGCTAAGTTTCCTGGCATTTCCGACGAGATGTAGTGTGATTCTTCAACCGGCACCCTTCGCCCTTTGCTCCCACTTGGGCTGCGTTGACAGGTTTTCGATGCCCTGCATAACTTATCCCACCCGGGCATTCGAACCACCACACGTCTCATCTCAGAACGTTTTGTTTGGAAGAATATCAAACGGGACTGTAAAACCTGGGCACGCAACTGCGTCGCTTGCCAATGGAATAAGATCAGCCACCACACCTCCCTGCCTCTGGGCAAGTTCGACATTCCTACAGGACGATTCCATCAACTGCATAGTGATCTCATGGGGCCTCTTCCTCCTTCGGAAGGCCATAGATATATCTTATCAACTATGGACCATTTGTCTCGCTGGGTCGTGGCTGTCCCTCTCCCTAAAATTACTGCCAAGGTGGTAGCCAAGGCTTTCATTGACTCGTGGAGCGCTCGTTTCGGGTGTCCATCCACTCTCACCACCGATCAGGGTCGACAGTTCGAATTCTCCCTTTTCGCCATCCTCTGCAATATCTGCATTATTAAAAAAATACACACTACCGCCTATCGCCCAAAACGCAATGGGTTGGTGGAGAGATGGCACGACACCCTCAAGATGGCCCTTTGATGTCATTATTGTCTCTGGTCGGGAGCTCCCCTGTGGGTGCTACTTGGTCTACAATCGACCTATAAACCTGACCTATGGGGGACTATATCCAAATTTGTTTTCGGCGAGAATCTGATCCTACCAGGGGAACTTGTTCTTCCCCAGGTTAGTGAGGATCTTCCCCCCTCGCCAGATTTCATTAGCCGGATGCAAACACATTTTCAACAAACGCGTTTGCACCCGCCCATCAGTCACTCACTGCCCGAGACTTTGTTCCCACCGCACTCTCCGACTGCTCCCACGTCATGCTGCGTGTTGATGCAGTTAGGCAGCCTCTTCAACCTCCTTATCTTGGCCCCTACAAGGTCCTGCAGTGTGGGGAAAACGACTTTTGATTTCATAATTAAAGACCGCACACAGACAGTTTCTCTGCATGACCTGAAACCGGCTTTCGTCGTCCCTGATGGTCTCACACCGCCGCAGTCGGACTCTGCAGACGATCCATCCTTGATCGAGAACGAAGACATGCTCTCATCAACCACACTGCACACCTCTTCTGCCGAAGGCTGTTCGCCATCGTTCACTGGTTTCCCGGCCTCGCCCCCTGTTTCAGCGTGTTTCGCGCCGTCACCTCCAACGTCGGAAACACACACACCTACCATCAGTTTGTCCTGCACCATGCCTCTGCACCAAGTGAACGACGTTTCTATAGTGGCGTTCGACGACCGAGTGCTCATTCTTTTGACAGATACCGAGGCCACGCCATAGGACGGTCCCTTACACGTCAACATTGCACACAACCTCACACTCCCGCGCGAATGTGGCTGAGCATCTCTATGTGCTTTCATTTCTACGGACGGCTCAATCCGCTTAAGGGACACACACGCCTCCACCACGCCAACGACCACCCAGCTTCCTTACTCCCGGGCCGGCCGCCGTCTCATCTGGCCACGGTGACTGACTGACTATGAAGTGGACCTGCCTCTCGCCGCTCCACCTGCTCAGCCCACCTCGTTTGAGATGGAAGTACATATGGTGCGCCTGCCTATGCGCACGATTTCCACCGACGTCGACGCACGCACGCGCTCATCCTTGGACATCTGTAGTACTCCATACTGCAAGGGGGGGGGGGGGGGTGTCTGTGTGGCATCGATAGCTCGTATCGACCACGAAACTTAATATCTGTGAACTCTAAGTGCTCTGTCGAGCCTTAACTTTACTTTAGTCAGTTCTTTGTTATACTTCATTCTGTACAGACGCAGTGTCAAGTGTAAATACAGGGTGTTTCAAAAAGGTACGACCAAACTTTCAGGAAACATTCGTCACACACAAAGAAAGAAAATGTGTTATGTGGACATGTGTCCGCAAACGCTTACTTTCCATGTTAGTCCTCATTTTATTACTTCTCTTCAAATCACATTAATCATGGAATGGAAACACACAGAACAGAACGTACCAGCGTGACTTCAAACACTTTGTTACAGGAAATATTCAAAATGTCCTCCGTTAGCGAGGATACATGCATCCACCCTCCATCACATGGAATCCCTGATGCGCTGATGCAGCCCTGGAGAATGGCGTATTGTATCACAGCCATCCACAATACGAGCATGAAGAGTCTCTACATTTGGTACCGGGGTTGCGTAGACAAGAGCTTTCAAATGCCCCCATAAATGAAAGTCAAGATGGTTGAGGTCAGGAGAGCGTAGAGGCCATGGAATTGATCCGCCTCACCAATCCATCGGTCACCGAACCGTTGGTGACAAGCGTATGAACACTTCAACTGAAATGTGCATGAACCACATGTTGTGTCGTACTTGTAAAGGCACATATTCTAGCAGCACATATAGAATATCCTGTATGAAATGATGATAACGTGCTCCATTGAGCATAGGTGGGAGAACATGGGGCCCAATCAAGACATCGCCAACAATGCCTGCCCAAGCATTCACAGAAAATCTGTGTTGATGACATGATTGCACAATTGCGTGTGGATTCTCGTCAGGCCACACATGTTGATTGTGAAAATTTACAATTTGGTCACGTTGGAATGAAGCCTCATCTGTAAAGAGAACATTTGCACTGAAATGAGGATTGACACATTGTTGGATGAACCATTCACAGAAGTGTACCCATGGAGGCCAATTAGCTGCTGATAGTGCCTGCACACGCTGTACATGGTACGGAAACAACTGGTTCTCCCGTAGCACTCTCCATACAGTGACGTGGTCAACGTTACCTTGAACAGCAGCAACTTCTCTGACGCTGACATTAGGGTTATCGTCAACTGCACGAAGAATTGCCTCATCCATTGCAGGTGTCCTCGTCGTTTCTAGGTCTTCCCCAGTCGCGAGTCATAGGCTGGAATGTTCCGTGCTCCCTAAGACGCCGATCAATTGCTTCGAACGTCTTCCTGTCGGGACACCTTCGTTCTGGAAATGTCTCGATACAAACGTACCGCGCCACGGCTATTGCCCCGTGCTAACCCATACATCAAATGGGCATCTGCCAACTCCGCATTTGTAAACATTGCACTGACTGCAAAACCACGTTCATGATGAACACTGACCTGTTGATGCTACGTACTGATGAGCTTGATGCTAATGCTGTAGAGCAGTGAGTCGCATGTCAACACAAGCACCGAAGTCAACATTACCTTCCTTCAATTGGACCAACTGGCGGTGAATCGAGGAAGTACAGTACATACTGACGAAACTAAAATGTGCTCTAACATGGAAATTAAGCGTTTCCGGACACATGTCCACATAACATCTTTTCTTTATTTGTGTGTGAGGAATGTTTCCTGAAAGTTTGGCTGTACCTTTTTGTAACACACTGTGTATACGAGTTACGACATATGTGGGAATTAAGTCTTCTATATCCCGATTACCGATCCCATTCCCATAGGGGCAATTCTTCTCATCCAATAGAGTGAGAGACATTGAAATATATTCGATTTTATTTAGACTTTGAACAAGATCCGACAATCGTAGAACTCTATGTTATTCAAATTTGTGAGGACTGTAAGCTCAGAAAACCAGAACCACGAGTGGCGTATGTGATGTCGATGTTACAGGAAATCTGTAACACATTGTCCCATCATTACAACACAGTGGTAATTACTTGTTTCTATGCTACAGTAAAGTTGTAACAAATTATCACCTATTGCAGGGAAATTATAACAAAATTCTCCTATTACAGTGAAATTATAACAAATTACAACATATTACAGTACAACAGTATCAGAATGCTGCATGTTGCAGCAACATTGTAACTGATAACACTTAGGTTACAGTAAAATTTCAACAAGTATCACCTGTGTAACAGTTATATTGTAACAAATTGGCCTATATTACAGCAAAAATTAAGAAAATTCTCCATGCTAGAGCAAAAATTGTAACAGAATGGCCCTACTACAGATGAAATTGTAACCAGACACACCTGTTACAGTGAATTTGTAACAAAATGCCTTATGTCACAGATAAATTGTAAGTATTACCTGAAATACCAACACGTTATGGCAAAATTCCCTAAATGCCTGCAAGCTGCAGAGTTCCACAAAAGCTGTATAGCAGGCCAGAGACCAAACATGACAGATCAGTACAAGTTTGACACCACTAACATAGTGATTGTTCTGACTTGGGCCCATTATTAGATGCAACATCATAGCTTTGACACGTGTTCAGTGCTGTTATGAAAGACATCATAGCTCCAGCACAGTCATATCCTGCTAGGTTTTCCTCTTAGATCACACACTGTTATGGCTGTAAAATGTATTTACACCTCACGAACATTCTATAGCTGGTCGTCTGATTTCCTGAACCCATTGACATCACAGTGGAAGTACATCACTCATGCTAAGTATACTGTCCAAGATAGCTACTTAATTTAATATCCAAGATGAGAGTCCAAGTTGGCGGACCTTAGTGGTGCACTACGACATCACAATCAAATATGGCTACCTAGGACATCATCGATAGTGTTGTAATCCAAGATGACTCACCTGCAGATAATGGCGCAGCGTGCAATGTCACAGGTCCAAAATACTTATTCCAATGTCTGTGGTGCTGCAGTCACTCTCACAACTCATTCAGAGTATCCAGGCTTAGTTGCCATCAGGGTGGAGATGGCGTTCATGTCATGTATACCACAGTGAACGACTGGTCGTCATGAAGTATCAGCATAAATCTGCCACCTCCAGAAAGATAAAATTGACTCATATTGTCAGTTCCTCTCTGTCAGTGTTTATTATTATTCATTTTGTGTATGTGCATGTGTTTTCGTAGTTTTCATTTGTTTCTGCGTCAGCACAATAGCTCTCTGATGTAGACAATACATTGGCTAATACATTTGTTTGTGCAGCATCAGAAATTAAGACAGTGCATAGACATGTTCCTTGAGGCAGCTCCCAGCATTTAGAAGTAGAAATCAAATGAGCACACAGAACTGTTTCCAGACAATCTCCATGATACAATGTCTCATATATTTGAGCAGAGTACTGAACTGTTTCCAGACTTTGAGTTTCCACTATATCCAACGTCCACACCATTCATAAAGCTGTGACTAAATAGTATCAGAAAGCTCCAGTTGTTCAACATTGTTTATCAACTAACAAGGCAGTGGATCAAAATGTGTATAGCACCTGACATTGAATTCGAAGTAGGGAATGTCTGGCAGGGTACACAGTACAGTTGACTGACATGCAAGGGATCAACTGTTCAAGAAGCTGAAATACATTGAGGTTTGCATGACAACTGGCTGCAACACTCTCTCAAGACATCAATTCCTTTAGCAGCAACACCAGCAGTAGGGCACCCATCTCTACTATCTTTGGGGTGTGGTATACTGAATTTAACACCTCAAGATCCAACACAGTGTATATATTTAAAGCACCCAATTCTCATGGTCCGGCAAGCCTTGTACACTGCAGTATGGATTACCATGGTTAGTGCTGACCTATGGTGAACCCACATTAAATGACTCTTTGATGACATTCCCAGGTATGCACTGGAACATAAAGTTCACAGGTGGATGAGGAAGTAGACAAGTGTGTAAGTGTGTGTTTGTGTCTACTAATTCTACATCAACATCTATTCACATACTTTGCAGGCCACTGTACTGTGCATAGTGGAGGATAAAATGTACCGACACCCTACCTTGTTTCATCCACAGAAAAGAGTGAGGGAAAAACGACTACTATAAGCTTGTCTAGGAGACCTCATTTATTATATCTTACCTTTGTGGTACTTGTGTGAAATGTACAATGCAGCAGTAGAATCATTTTGCAGTTGGCCTCAAACGACAGTTCTCCAAATGCCCTTAAGAGTGTGTTGCAAAGAGAATGTCTTCCCTCCAGGGATCCCCATTAGAGTTGACGATGCATCTCCATAATACCTGCATGCTGATCAATCTTACCAGTAACAAATCTAGCAGCATGCCTCTGAACTGCTTTGATGTCTTCCTATAATCCAACTAGTGGGGCCCAAAACACGCTAGCAGTACTCAAGAATGGGTCGCACTAGTGTTCTACATGCTGCCTCCTTTATAGTTGAGCTCAAGTTTCCAAAAATTCTGTCAATAAAACGAAGTGCACCACTCGTCGTCCCTACTATCAACCTAACATGCTCATATCGCTATCTATAAAGTCTGTTACTATTGCTCCTATAAATAGAAATTCCATACAGCAGAGTTTACAGACAGTATATGTAAGTTTATTAATGCTCTGGTTGGTTTGGATGCAATACAAACTGAATTTAAAGAATATAAAAGGCAGTTATTTGGAAAATATTGCAGAGTGATGAATATGTTTCATGAAGAAAAAAGAATGACTATGTTTTAATGACAGAGTTCTGTTTTCCACAGCTAAGAAAGAACAAAAATGTATATCAACAGTGTGTGAAAGTTACATCAAAATATATATAGGGTATCTCACTAAATGTGTTTGCCTCTGTAAGTTACAAAGTAATATGCAACGGAAATATTTATTGCAGTAGGTTACCATAAGAAACGTTACACTGTCTGTGGAGCTATGAACATGGTTTACTGTGTTATTATTCAAAGACTTAAAGCAAAAAGATGCAATTTTTTTAATGGAACAATGGTTTTTTGTATCATGCACTGGAATCAGTAACACAAGTTATATATACATCAATTTAAATTACATTCCTATTACTTTTAGTTTGGGAGCTACAACCCATCATAGTTTCAGTGGCAGATACTACACACATTGCACGTAACGCAATGCACCTTCTAAATGTGAAATGTGATGCGACTGAGTTATAACGTCGCCGGTGACAAGGAGCGAGAAGCTTACTCGATGCGCTGTTAGACTACCGATTGTCGCAGCACACGACCATATATCCGACAGTTCGAGCCACACAAGCAAACGGGGCTCAATATACCACAGTTACTGACGTTGGATGAAGATGGTGTACACGAATAACGAGTACATTGACATGTTGCTGATGCTCGGCCAGTACCGACTCGATGCCACTGAAGCAGCCATGGCGTACGCTGTGAGATATCCCAGGCGAAGGGCTCTGAGAGCCATTACATTCTTACGTGCAGAACAACAATTTCGGGAAACAGGCAGCTTGGTAATGCACTGCAGTAACAGATGAAGAACTGCAAGAAGTGAGGAGATGGAGGTGTTTGTTTTAGCTGCAGTACACCACGGTCCTCATGTCAGCTTACAAGCTGTTGCTGTAGTCACTGGTGTCAGTGTCATATCTGTGTGGCATATAGTACATGGCCAAAGGTTTCACCTGTACAGCATGTCACTGACCCAGAGGCTGCATGGCAACGATTTCTGTGCGAGAGTTACATTCTGTGAATGGGCCATGCATTATTTCATGCTGAAGTCTTTACAAGGTGTTATGTTCTCTGATGAGTCCATGTTCACAAATTATGGTGCAGTGAATCGCCATAACGTGCACTTCTGGGCCGTAGACAATCCTCAGTGGGTATGACCTGTTGTCTTTCAACATCGGTGGTCTATTAATGTATGGTGTGTAATCCTTGGGGATGGAATCATCAGTCAACAGTTTGGGTGGTCTCCTTGAACAGGTGTGTCTACATCCAAGAGTCCGTATGTGGATGCAGCACAATGGTCACTCAGCCCATTCTGCATGTGCTGTTGTGTAAGAACTAAACAACAGGTTAGCAGGAAGGTGGTTCGGGCGCCATGGTCCTCATTCGTGAACCGCAAGGTCGCCCAATTTAACATCATTAGATTTCTTTTTGCGGGGATACCAAAAGGATCGTGTTTATGTCACTGAGCCCACATCTCCAGATGATCTAAAACGGAGCATCGAGGACGCATGTTGCTCTGTGACACCAGCAATGTTACATCTCGTCGCAGATCCTTTAGAAGGCGCATTGCACTGTGCATTCAGGAACATGTACCCACATTTGAACATATCATTTAAACAAACTTCCCACCGCCAGAACATCCATCACCCTCCACACAGCCATGTATTATGTACAGTGTGTAGTATCTGCCCCTGAAACTTTGAAGGGTTGTAGCTCCCAACCTAAAAGTGATAGGAATGTAATTTAAACTGATGTGTACACAGCTGGTGTTACTGATTACACTGCAAGATAGAAACAACTATTGTTCCATTTAAAAAATTGTATCTTTTGGCTTTAACTCATTGGATAATAACACAATAAACTATGTTCATAGCTCCGCAGACAGTGCAACGTTTCTTATGATCAACTACCGCAATACAAATTTCCGTCGTCTATTAGTTCGTAACTTACAGAGGTAAACACATTTAGTGAAACATCCTGTATAATAATAAGTTATATTTGTAGAAGTTGTATGTTTTATTCCATCATACATACTTCCCATGAGACATACCAGTTCAGCTGTTGGAGAGAGAGTCGTAGTAGTTCAACACATTAGCATTGTTAGAGAGACTTTGCAGTCCATTTGTTGCTATGTCGAAGAGTTAGTAAATTTTTACGTGAGATAAAACTTAACAGTTCAAAAGTTGCAATGTCAGAGAGTGAGACATAGCAGTTCATACATTTTCCAGTTGTTGCTGGACTTAGCACTTCATTATTAGAAGCAAAATTAATAAAAATAAATGCAGTAAAACATTCTTTGCTGCTAAGCTTATTATGACTAAAATTCTCTTACTTTAGTTGCACTTCAACATAAAGTGGAAGGGGAGCATTTACCTCAAACTGAAATATGCCTGCATGGATAGAACAGCACTCCAGTTTCATCAAGGAAAACGTTTTACATGGCCGACTATTGTCAAGAACCCTCATAGACACAGGCAGTTCAGTTGATGATTCACTCAATGCTTTTACAGAGTTTCAGATTCAGAGTAAGTTTTACATTAGCTGCATCCCTTGTTGTAATTAACAGAGATTTGTTGTGGCACACAGATCTATAAAATATTTACCCTTCACAAGGATCACAAATAAGCACATAGAAAGTCACAGAACATATTGAATTGATGGATCTTGTTTTCTTCCCAGCCTTTCAAGCCTTCACCACAAAGGATACACAAGGTTTGATCACCTTTACTGGTATAAAAGAATCCAACTCCACTGAGTTCGTCTGGGCACTGCTTAATATCTAACAACTAGTTGTTGAAGGATGCTGCCCCTTCTCATACATATTATATTTAAATTGAATTAACTCAGTGGTGATGGCTAGCACATCATGCTTTGAACTGCACATGATGTTAGTTAGTACATTCGTCAATGCACATGCATTTCCATTCTGCACTGGCTACAAGTATCATGCAAATAGACTTCAAGGTGTAACATTTAACTCGGCACAGACAGTCGGTAATCTTCCCCCATTCTTCTCATTACTTTTTTCTGGAAATAGGGCACTCGTCCAGTACAATTGACAAAATTTTACAATACGTGCGGCACTATAGAAGAACCCTATTCATCTCTTTTCTGAACTGACATATTTTATCTGCAAATTGCCCTTTCTTCTTATAATTATTAGACGAAGCCTACAGACGATATACGGTTTAAAATAACAAGAAAGCAGTGCGTTCAAACTCTTGACTTTTTGGTAACACAGCACGACCTTTATAAGCAGGTTACAACACAAAAACAGCTCGAGCAATCGCAAACACTGCCTCCACATCCTATAGTGTGGACAGTTCATGTAGACTGACGCATATAGGATTTTCAGAGATGGGCAAGATAACTGGCCCCTAATGTGAATAATTCTCACTTAGTTTCTGTGGTGATCAGCTGGCAGTCAGCTTTTATGTTACAGACTGCACAATCTATAGCCACCATTCTCGCTGTGTGTCTCCCTCTCACTAGTAATGATTTATCAAACAAGACAGAGAACAATTTGATGACAAAAATATCATTACCAGTCATGTTATTAGACTGTTGTATCTTTAACTGACCAGTGATTTCTTCAAGGACACAATAGTGTAAAACATATTGGTATTCTTCAATGTCAGTGGAAACCTCAAAACTTAAAGCCTCGGCAGAAATTGAGGCGATGAGATCAGAAACGGGTCTTGTCATCAGTTTTGGGGTATATGAGTTATTACTGTAGTTGGTATTTTCACACGATTCCGCATCTGTTGGGTATAAAATGGGACTTGTTCAGTGTTTTTTTTCCTGTCAAACTCAGTGTTGAAATTACGTTTCGTGCAGAAAGAGGACTTGTCACAAAGGCAAGTCCCTATATTACACTAATGAACGTGAGGCTTGAGGGCAGCTCTGTAGTGGTTTGCAGTAATCAGCTGTGAGATTTCAAAATGGCTTTGGTGATGAAACAGTCAGACGAGTCCGAAGACGATTTACGTGAATTTAGAAGGAAGAAAAGACGCCCTGAATTGTGGGAGCGGAATGTGATTAAGCAAAATAAGGCCAAGGGCTTGGAGCATACCAATTGGAAAGGACACATGGTTCCTAGGAGGGAAACAGGTGCAGATTGCAGGTAAATGGTCATACAATGTTTATTGTTTGAATTCTCTGTACATAATGTAATATTATGTAGCAGAGGCAAGTTGTGTAGGAACATTGTACAGAAATGTAAATATAAATTCCATTCATGGACGCAAAGTTTCAATTTCTGTTTTAGTTGTAATACAGGAAATAGGTAAAAATATGTTATTTGCCGATTATATAGGTTAATAATACGCTAATATCTGTTTACAGATGCCGGCGAAAATTTTTTGAGATGTTCTCATTTGCTGAGGAACTATTCTTGACAGAATTCAACAACATGAATAACAAAGATGGACAGGGTGTTCACATCCTTCCCTTCATTCCAAAAGCAAGGAGACCACTCCCAAATTCCGTTACCAATCGTGGAAGGACAGCAAACTATTATTATAAGATAACTGGCATGACAGTTGTAATATTACTTTATTAAGTATTTCGTTCCCGAATTATGGACATCTTTGATCTACGTTTTGTAAAATCCTTAAGACAATTAGTTAAGGCATATATTTAATACAGTCACAGTATTATGATTATGTAGATTTTTGTTTTATGATGCTAATTCACTTGTATCTGCAGGTTAAAGTTGGCTTCAAGGAAACTATGCTCTGCAAGAAAGCTTTTAATGCACTCCATGAAATAACAAAACACCGAGTGGAGAGACTGTGCAGCTTAAGTCAAGGAGGAGTAATTTCACCACATGATGGTCGTAGTAGACACCAACACTGTTTTTGGGTTCCAAAAAATAGCACTATGATGGTAGAGGAATTCACTGGGTCGTTTCCAGTAAGGGTAGCACATTATGTACATTGTGGTAGGACGAAGAGATACCTCTCAAGTTCTTTATCTGTTAAAACCATGTGGGAAATGTTTCTTGAAAAATACGACCCTGAGATGTAAATAATTTATAGGTCTCACCAAAGGTATGATATCATCATTTTTATCATTACTTCGTGAATCATTAAACTATGGCTTTGTCGTCCTCGAGTGTATGTCTGTGGTGAATGTGAATGGCTTACATGTACAATTGGTGAGAACAACTCCACCATTAAGATTGCAGCGCAAAATGAGTTGAAACTGCATAAGCTTCAGGCATGTCAGTTCCATGATAACATGCACATCGTGTAAAACTTGTACTAGGAGAAGAGGTGGAAAAATCAGAAATGATCACATTCGATTTCATGCAGAACATGCCTCTTCCACACATACCGGAAACTGATATGTTCTATTTGCGGCAGCCATGAGTATTTATCAGAATGAGATTTTCACTCTGCAGTGGAGTGTGCGCTGATATGAAGCTGTGAGTACCGGGCGTGAGTCGTGCTTCGGTAGCTCAGTTGGTAGAGCACTTGCCCGCGAAAGGCAAAGGTCCCGAGTTCGAGTCTCGGTCGGGCACAGAGTTTTAATCTGCCAGGAAGTTACATGAGTATTTATAATTGGTATTCATGGATTTTCTGGTGACAAAGCTTTCATTTATATCTTTAATGAAGTAACCGCTAAGAAGGGTCCTAATGCAATGGTTTCTCTCCTTATGGATTTCATAACTAAACATTTTCCCCCCCATGAACCATGGACCTCGCCATTGGTGGAGAGGCTTGCATGCCTCAGTGACACAGATAACCGTACTGTAGGTGAAACCACAATGGAGGGCTATCTGTTGAAAGGCCAGACAAACATGTGATTCCTGAAGAGGGGCAGCAGCCTTTTCAGTAGCTGCAGGGGCAACAGTTTGGATGATTGACTTATCTGGCCTTGTAACAATAATCAAAACGGCCTTGCTGTGCTGGTACTGCAAACGGCTGAAAGCAAGGGGAAACTACGGCCATAATTTTTCCCGAGGCATGCAGCTTTACTGTATGATCAAATGATGATGGCATCCTACTGGGTAAAATATTCCGGAGGTAAAATAGTCCCCGATTCGGATCTCCAGGCGGGGACTACTCAAGAGGATGTCATTATCAGGAGAAAGAAACTGGCGTTCTACGGATCGGAGCGTGGAATGTCAGATCCCTTAATCGGGCAGGTAGGTTAGAAAATTTAAAAAGGGAAATGGATAGGTTAAAGTTAGATATAGTGGGAATTAGTGAAGTTCGATGGCAGGAGGAAAAAGACTTCTGGTTATAGACACAAAATCAAATAGGGGTAATGCAGGAGTATGTTTAATAATGAATAGGAAAATAGGAATGCGGGTAAGCTACTACAAACAGCATAGTGAACGCATAATTGTGGCCAAGATAGATACGAAGCCCACACCTACTACAGTAGTACAAGTTTATATGCCAACTAGCTCTGCAGATGATGAAGAAATTGAAGAAATGTATGATCAAATAAAAGAAATTATTCAGATAGTGAAGGATGACGAAAATTTAATAGTCATGGGTGACTGTAATTCGGCAGTGGGAAAAGGGAGAGAAGGAAACGTAGTAGGTGAATATGGACTGGGGCAAAGAAATAAAAGAGGAAGCCACCTGGTAGAATTTTGCACAGAGCACAACTTAATCATAGCTAACATTTGGTTCAAGAATCATAAAAGAAGGCTGTGTCAATGGAAGAATCCTGGAGATACTGACAGGTTTCAGATAGATTATATAATGGTAAGACAGAGATTTAGGAACAAGGTTTTAAATTGTAAGACATTTCCAGGGGAAGATGTGGACTCTGACCACAATCTATTGGTTATGACCTGTAGATTAAAACTGAAGAAACTGCAAAAAGGTGGGAATTTTAGGACATGGGATCTGGATAAGCTGAAAGAACCAGAGTATATAGAGGGTCAATACATGGGCGATGTACTTGAGGACAATATTATGGAAATGGAAGAGGATGTAGATGAAGACGAAATGGGAGATAAGATACTGTGTGAAGAGTTTGACAGAGCACTGAATGACCTGAGTCGAAACAAGGCCCCCGGAGTAGACAACATTCCATTGGAACTACTGACGGCCTTGGGAGAACCAGTCCTGACAAAACTCTACCATCTGGTGAGCAAGATGTATGAGACAGGTGAAATACCCTCAGACTTCAAGAAGAATATAATTCCAATTCCGAAGAAAGCAGGTGTTGACAGATGTGAAAATTACCGAACTATCAGTTTAATGAGTCACAGCTGCAAAATACTAACGCGAATTCTTTACAGACAAGTGGAAAAACTAGTAGAAGCGGACCTCGGGGAAGATCAGTTTGGATTCCGTAGTAATGTGTGAGGCAATACTGACCCTACAACTTATCATAGAAGCTAGATTAAGGAAGGGCAAACCTACGTTTCTAGCATTTGTAGACTTAGAGAAAGCTTTTGACAATGTTGACTGGAATACTCTCTTTCAAATTCTGAAGATGGCAGGGGTAAAATACAGGGAGCGAAAGGCTATTTACAATTTGTATAGAAACCAGATGGCAGTTATAAGAGTCGAGGGACATGAAAGGGAGGCAGTGGTTGGGAAGGGAGTAAGACAGGGTTGTAACCTCTCCTGATGTTATTCAAACTGTATATTGAGCAAGCAGTGAAGGAAACAAAAGAAAAATTCGGAGTAGGTATTAAAATCCATGGAGAAGAAATAAAAACTTTGAGGTTCGCCGATGACATCGTAATTCTGTCAGAGACAGCAAAGGACTTGGAAGAGCAGTTGAATGGAATGGATAGTGTCTTGAAAGGAGGATATAAGATGAACATCAACAAAAGCAAAACGAGCATAATGGAATGTAGTCGAATTAAGTCAGGTGATGCTGAGGGAATTAGATTAGGAAATGAGGCACTTAAAGTAGTAAAGGAGTTTTGCTATTTGGGGAGCAAAATAACTGATGATGGTCGAAGTAGAGAGGATATAAAATGTAGACTGGCAATGGCCAAATAAGCGTTTCTGAAGAAGAGAAATTTGTTAACATAGCGTATAGATTTAAGTATCAGGAAGTCATCTCTGAAAGTATTTGTATGGAGTGTAGCCATGTATGGAAGCGAAACATGGACGATAAATAGTTTGGACAAGAAGAGAATAGAAGTTTTCGAAATGTGGTGCTACAGAAGAATGCTGAAGATTAGATGGGTAGATCACATAACTAATGAGGAAGTATTGAATAGTATTGGGGAGAAGAGAAGTTTGTGGCATAACTTAACTAGAAGAAGGGATCGGTTGGTAGGACATGTTGTGAGGCATCAAGGGATCACAAATTTAGTATTGGATGGCAGTGTGGAGAGTAAAAATCGTAGAGGGAGACCAAGAGATGAATACACTAAGCAGATTCAGAAGGATGTAGGTTGCAGTAGGTACTGGGAGATGAAGAAGCTTGCACAGGATAGAGTAGCATGGAGAGCTGCATCAAACCAGTCTCCGGACTGAAGACCACAACATCAACAAGAACCAATCATTTGGCCTCTGGTGTGAAAACGTTGTATACATTTTCAGATGCCTGTGCGGGACAGAACAGGAAACGCACAATGGTTCAATGTTGATACACTTTAGTTCATAGTGGTAGATTTTCCAACGTTTTCCACATGTTTCCAACCAGTGGGTATTCCTACAATGCTTGTGATAGGGACTTTACAAGTCTGGAATTACGGAAAAGGAAACTGGACACAGTGTATTCTCCCCACCAATGGTTCAGAGTACTTCAGAAAGCAAGGAAACGCATGAATATTGAACTATGCACACAAGATGCATTTCTTGACTGTCAGAAACTCTGTAACTGTGAAAGGAGAAAAATGGGCCGTTACACGCTACAAACTATTAGAGTACACTGACCAGTCAAAATGCGTCTCTGCTCCACCCAGTAGCAGTGGAATTGTGAAATATGATTCTCATCTGGTTAAGGCTGGGACAGTCCCTCATTTCCATAATGTGCCAAGAGCATACATGGACATCATTCAGCTGAAACCTGAGAAACTGAAGGATATTGCACGCATGATTGACTTTATCCCTTTGCAGTTTCAGGATTATTTTGATAGCTTTCTAAAACAATGTGACATTAATAAACTGACTGGTGGAGAGAACGTCAATGCATCTGGAAGTGAAGTTTGGGACAGTGATCAAGACAAATGTAAAAAGGGTTGTTTAACAAGCAAAACATGTGGAATTAACTCTCCCATGTTACATGTGTATGAATATGTTGAAAAGATTAAAAATAATATTTTGCTGTAGATGTGGTATTTTGTTTCATTATACAATATTTAAGTACAGTGATTGTTGTTTAAATCAAAAAGAGCATATGTCAGTCATTTTCTATTAGTTGCCTTCATCCTATGATTACAGGTTGTTGGTATAACATTTCATTCTTCCTCACGAGCCTGTGGGACTAACTATAAGATTTGGGAATAACGCTATTCAGAATTATACAGTTTTTTCAATATATCTCAGAACATCAATTGAGTGACATATCCCCATTTTGATCTCAATGCCTCAATTATTCAGACCAAATATAGAAGCTCTGCTTCAGAAATATTACTTGTTTATAGACGAGGAATTTATGAGAGGCATTCTACAAGCAATGAGTTCCATGTTCTTAATATTTGATGATATTTCTGTTTGAGATGTATTTCAAATAAATTATTTGATAATTTAATTAGTAATTAATTAAAATAAGTGCAATTTCATTTATTCATCCAGGTACATAATGATATTGTATGGATGTCATTAAACAAACACAAAACTTGATAAAATAGGGAATATACGATGCAATAAAACTTATTATGGTTTTATGAGTAAATGCAGTAAAAACAAAATATTGCAAGGTGTACTGTAGAAAAACCATACAGTGTAATTCGTTGTCAATACAATAAATCCAAAAGGCTGTACATTGTGTGAGAAACAGAATACAGGAGCAAAAACCTATTGCTCAGTTACATGCCATTTTATGTAAATAATTTCTTGTAAGATTCAATAAATATTTATTGCATTAGATGCATGAAATCATTCTTGCTACAAAAGGACTTTCGCATGAGATATTTTAAATCTGTTGAACACAGTTATTAATTACTGAGAACATCCACGACAGTTGTAATACATTTTTATTTTTGAATAGAAGAAGAACACAAATAGGTTTCAGGCGAGCAATTCCATCTTCAAATGCACGTGAAAAATTACAACTGAACTTTCACAACTGTCAAACTCTAGAAGACCCAAGGTAACTTGTAGTAATATTCTAAAGGGTATACACATATACATACAGATGGTTTATATAAGTCAACTAACAGGAGTTAATATAGTGATTACCCGGAACATGGCATGCAAACAAAAAATTTATCTCACATGTTTCTAGGCCAGATGGAAAATCTCTTAAAGAGGAGGACCTACATAAAACACATTAGATACCATGTATAACAGAGCACAACCACAGCAAATAAAATAAAAAGACAAAGTAATCACATCCTGACATCACACTAATCACAATACGAACTTACTGTGGTCCAGGCTTAAGGTTTTTGTTAACATACTTCCGCATAAAGCGAGATAACGGGAACTTTGCACACTGAAACCATAAAAAGAAATTATGCACTGTCTCTACACCTACAGGCCTCAATGTGTACATGAAATGTTCCCTTTTGTAATGTTTCTGTCTTACCAGTACTGCATACATGCTCATAGTACTGTACCGACCACAAGCCCTCAGTCTGAAAATGTAACTATAATAGCGAGTACTCACATATCTAAGGTCATAAGATGAACAGAAACTGTGGTGGTATGAAAAAGCCAACATTCACTGTCGTTTAGAGTTAAAACGAAAGTGCTAAAGATGTGGTACATCAAAAATAAAAGCCACAGACAGCAATCAAATCACTGATTAACTGATAATACCTAATAAACACAGTAACATGCTGTGTGACAGCTGACAAAATCACACAGACCTTGTGTAGTTAAATAGCAAAATAAAATACGGGATCAAATACAAACATCTCATCAAAAGCTATAATCCGATGGTATAACTGTCAGCTAGTTCAGAAGATAAACAGTGAAAGCCAGTGATAGGTCGAAAACTGGATTTCCATGGTAGAAAAACCAGAACTTAGCAATAAACCAATAGTGCTGTCAGTTGAAAGGAATGTGCGAAAACAATGAACCCAGATGAGAAAACACCATTATTCAGGCACTCAGTCCAACAAGGTCCCGTAGACACATCCTCAGGTAGCGTAATACGAAGATGCAAAAATAATCAGCTGACAAAGAAGTGAAGTGCATGCACTACAGACAAAAGTGTGTGTGGAGCCATGGAAAGAGGTGTGAACATTAACTGGTCTGGTATCGCCCATGTTACATTCTACAGCTTCAGTTGCAGTTATTAATATAAGAAGATGAATGGGAATAGCGAAAAAAGTTTTGTTTTCCTTTTTTCCAGGAAAATTAATAAATTATTGCAAGTGTACATTAACCTAATGATAAAAAAATGATGACGAATATTCAGTCTTTCATATAGATCTACTGTTGTTCATCTTGTGACTTGAGATATGTGACTACCCACTATTACAGGTACATTTTAGGACTGAGGATTTATGCTATAGGGAAAATAGAGTGGTTACATGTTTATATCTACATAATAACCTGCAGATGTGCTTGCAATGCCACAAAACCTGTTGTTAGCCCAATAAAAAGGATTTTCATACTTCTGAAGTAGTTTTTTATTTTCCAAGGCACAGATTTGCAACTGCGTTTGTCGGGACTCGATAATATTTTGCAAACAATATACGTTTAGTTGAACAATAACCTATTTAGAAGATCTTAGCATGGAAAGTCTTTGTGCTTTTTCTTACAGCTCATTTTCATAAAGTGTTTCAATCCTGTGCCAGAAAACGGAAATATGAAAAATTTGAAGCCCTTGTGCATTCTATTCTCCACTTGCTTGTGATTAAACGTAAAGTCAAAAAGTGAATTCAGCTTATTTTTGTCATGTAGTCTGGGTTTCCATCTAGATATAAACCCAAAATTCAGTCATAGGTTCTCTCTATCAGCAGATGCTTATCACTGATAACGAGGTCTGGATGAGACTTTATTTTTTGAAACGAAGTTAATTCGTTTTAGAAACATTTACAGTCATCCAGTTTTAGTCAAATCAGTCTTGTTTATACTCCAGTACTCCACGGGAAGTGTCTCACAACACCTTATATACTTCTCTTACTATAAAATTTGTTTCACCAGTAAGCGATGTAATTGGTGCATTGTTTGTAGAGCCTGTTGAACTTCCACTTCAACTGGTTAGTTGTTTGATATTAATTTATATGAGACTCTGAATTTTAGTCGAAATTATTTTAAAATATTGTACCATACTGTTTCTTCAAGTTTCTTCATATTTCCTTATCAAAATACCTTTTATGAATTGTGTGCTTTGGTCCAGAGATCGCAGTGCCACATCCAAAGTCAGCAACGCAAACCAGTACCACAGAAATTAGCGAGGGCTCACTGCAATATGCAATAACCAGTGGGAGACACTTCAGTGGACCACATCTCCCTCTCAGCGTAGCAGTTCCCTCGCACTGAGGTCAATATTGTGTCGAGCATGAAAGAGCTCTGAGTCTGTGACGTCATATGAAGGAGTCAACATCATGTTGTAGGGCCAACGAGTTGTTAAAGTTTTAAATGAAATTGTATTGTCATACACGTCTAATATTGCACCTCAAGAGAACTGTTTGTTACATAGTGCATCAAGTGAAACTTTTTTAGAAAAAGGAAGTCGTAAATTATCCAGTACTCGAGTCGCAAACAAGTGTGACACAGTTGAGTGTATCTTTATTCATTAATGTAATAAAGTTAACTAATATTTCACATTCTAGTGTGATGAGTCTTCTCCCAGAGCAATCAAGGAATTCATAGTTGTGGCCAGATAAAACTAATTTCATGTGGTAACAACATTTTGAGCTGTCTTATTCAGTATACTTACCTTTATGAAAACCATATAGAAATATAGAGAGGAGGGTCAGATTTTACAAGAAATTTTATACTTTTTTCCAAGATAGTTTCTATAGATTTTAAGAAGACTGGCAGAAATGATATGGGTATGTAGTTACCTACCTCTATCATGTCTTTCTTTTTAAGTAGCAGACCTATTTTGGCAAATTTTAATCTCTTTAGAAAAGTGTCTTTGAAATATACACTCCTGGAAATGGAAAAAAGAACACATTGACACCGGTGTGTCAGACCCACCATACTTGCTCCGGACACTGCGAGAGGGCTGTACAAGCAATGATCACACGCACGGCACAGCGGACACACCAGGAACCGCGGTGTTGGCCGTCGAATGGTGCTAGCTGCGCAGCATTTGTGCACCGCCGCCGTCAGTGTCAGCCAGTTTGTCGTGACATACGGAGCTCCATCGCAGTCTTTAACACTAGTAGCATGCCACGACAGCGTGGACGTGAACCGTATGTGCAGTTGGCGGACTTTGAGCGAGGGCGTATAGTGGGCATGCGGGAGGCCGGGTGGACGTACCGCCGAATTGCTCAACACGTGGGGCGTGAGGTCTCCACAGTACATCGATGTTGTCACCAGTGGTCGGCGGAAGGTGCACGTGCCCGTCGACCTGGGACCGGACCACAGCGACGCACGGATGCACGCCAAGACCGTAGGATCCTACGCAGTGCCGTAGGGGACCGCACCGCCACTTCCCAGCAAATTAGGGACACTGTTGCTCCTGGGGTATCGGCGAGGACCATTCGCAACCGTCTCCATGAAGCTGGGCTACGGTCCCGCACACCGTTAGGCCGTCTTCCGCTCACGCCCCAACATCGTGCAGCCCGCCTCCAGTGGTGTCGCGACAGGCGTGAATGGAGGGACGAATGGAGACGTGTCGTCTTCAGCGATGAGAGTCGCTTCTGCCTTGGTGCCAATGATGGTCGTATGCGTGTTTGGCGCCGTGCAGGTGAGCGCCACAATCAGGACTGCATACGACCGAGGCACACAGGGCCAACACCCGGCATCATGGTGTGGGGAGCGATCTCCTACACTGGCCGTACACCTCTGGTGATAGTCGTGGGGACACTGAATAGTGCACGGTACATCCAAACCGTCATCGAACCCATCGTTCTACCATTCCTAGACCGGCAAGGGAACTTGCTGTTCCAACAGGACAATGCACGTCAGCATGTATCCCGTGCCACCCAACGTGCTCTAGAAGGTGTAAGTCAACTACCCTGGCCAGCAAGATCTCCGGATCTGTCCCCCATTGAGCATGTTTGGGACTGGATGAAGTGTCGTCTCACGCGGTCTGCACGTCCAGCACGAACGCTGGTCCAACTGAGGTGCCAGGTGGAAATGGCATGGCAAGCCGTTCCACAGGACAACATGCAGCATCTCTACGATCGTCTCCATTGGAGAATAGCAGCCTGCATTGCTGCGAAAGGTGGATATACACTGTACTAGTGCCGACATTGTGCATGCTCTGTTGCCTGTGTCTATGTGCCTGTGGTTCTGTCAGTGTGATCATGTGATGTATCTGACCCCAGGAATGTGTCAATAAAGTTTCCCCTTCCTGGGACAATGAATTCACGGTGTTCTTATTTCAATTTCCAGGAGTGTATGTTGAGTGTATCTCTTGTTGCACGGTCATGGACAGAGCTGTTTGTGCAGAAATTAACAATGTTACTTTTGATATGTATAACTGACTGGTAAATGCATTCACATGGAGCAGTTAAAATTCCCAGTGTTTTGAACAGATCTTTACAATGTGCTCGACTAGTATTTTTGGGTATTGTTCCTATGGCCCTATTCTGGAGTTTGAAAATTTTGTTCATATTTTGTGCATTTGTTCCCCAAAACAGAATGCCATAACTAAGAACTGAGTCTAAATATGAATAATATGAAACTAAGAGGCACTGCATGTTACACACTGATGATAGGATTCTAAGGGCATAACGCTGATGACATTCTGTATCCCCTTTGCGTGTTCACACCACTTCAACTGAGAATCAGTATTCATTCCCAGAAATTTTGCATTTGTTACACAGTCTATAGACGTGCCATCTACATTTAATTTATCATTGTCATTTTTCCTCTTCAAACTGAAATTCATGGCATTAGTTTTCTTTATGTTCAGTGTCACTTTATTACTTATTGACCATTCATAAACTTCCTTGAGAGTTTCATTTGCTTTCTCAGCAAAGGAATTCTCTTGTTTTCTCAGTGACTGTTGTATTGCTGTCATCAGCAAAGAGAGTAACACTACTGGGCAAGTCATTGATGTATGTCAGGAATATTATTGGTCCTAATATGCTACCTTTGTTAACCTCCATATTAATGTATTTTGGTTATGATAAGTGTTTTACAAATTGTTTAAATCTATTGGAAGTATGTGTTGTCTGTACTCTTTGTACACTATCTGCTAGGTATGATTGAAACGAGTTATTAGCGACCCCTCTTATTCCTAATGCTTCTAATTTATGCAACAGAATCTTGTGGTTGACTGTAACAAACGCCTTAGACAGGTCCAAAAATATGCCTGTGACACTCTTATCTTTATCAAGAGCATCAAGTACAACTTTTGTGAATTCTACTACAGCTGACTCCGTATTTTTGCCACTACAGAAACCAAACTGTGATTAGCTTAAAAGATTGTATTTATTCAGGTAATTCATTAAACTGTCTTCCATAATTGCTGCTATTATTTTTGACAATACTGACAGCAAGGAAATGGGTCGGTAATTTTCTATGTCTTCTGCATTACCTTTTTTAAGCAAAGATGCAACTCTTAACTATTTTAACTGCTCTGGAAATGTCCCTGATGTGAAGGATTCATTTATGATATTCGTTAAGGGGCCTTCTATAATCCCTATGCATTGTTTCAGTACACACATTTATACTTCATGCAAGCATACTGACTTGTTATTTTTTAGTTTTTGAACGTTTTTATTGACTTCATTCTCTGTGGTTGGAAGTAACATCATTGTATTTAGTGCAACATTATTTATAGGTGTTATATTTGTTTCGGGGAATTTTTGCTGTAACTTTTCTGCAATACTTGAAAAATGCTCGTTTACATAGTTTCCATTTATTACCTTATCCCCCTCCCTTAGCAGTATGTTATTCTGTGATTGTTTGCCTCTCTCCATTTCCTTTTTTATAACATCCCAGACTGCTTCCCTTTATTCTCTGCATTATATATTATTTTGTCATTAAATGACTTTCTTGCATCAATCAGCACCTTCCTATACATCTTTTTGTATCTGTGATAGAAATTTAAGAATTCTGGATCATTGTGAATCTTTTTCGTGGAACTGAGGTGTTTAAGTGTTTCGGAGGACTTCTTAACACCTGCTGTTATCCATCTGTTTTGTGGGATATTGATACAGAGAAGCATGCGATTGGAAATGCCATTTCAAAGTTCACTTTAAACAATGTGGAGAATTATGTTGACCATTGTACTTGAGACGTTATCTAGAATTTCTGTTAATTTATTGAAAAAGGTATCCACACTACCACTATGCACACACAAAATGATTAATTTCCTGGCGATATCAAGCCCTGTTAATTCAATAGCTGATGTTTCAAAGTGTTTGTCTTCACTTACTGTACTGGGGTCATGTCTCGATTTGAACTATGTTCCTATTCTGATATAAATGCATGATCCTCCACCTCTTGAAGTAGTTCTGCAGTAAGAGTTTGCCCTTTCATTCACTGATAATACAACATGTTGGATTTCTGTGTCTCTACACCAGTGCTCAGAAATACAAACTACTGTGCAGTTCAAAGATTGGAGCTATACTTCTAATAGTTGTATTTTATTTTTTAATGATTCCATATTTTGATGGAGGATTATAAGGTCTGTGAAGTTCCCCATGTTACTCTTTTCAATGGTCTGTTTTTCTTTGTGATATCTGGGATGCGTGATATTTGAAATGTTAAAGTCAGTCTTGTGAGTGATTGTTTCAGTATTGTTTCAAACTGTTGGGTATACTATTCAAGAAGAGGAACCTGTTGTCTGGATTTATCCTAAAAAAGACCTACTTTTCCTACCAATGACAACAGGTATTTGACCATGTGTGGCCCAAGGTCCACCCCCTATACTTTCATGCATCACCTGCACCAATCTTCCCACCCCAATCCTGTTTAGGTGTGGGCCATGCCTAGTGAAACCCCATCTGTTGACAGTCCCAATGGGCACCAAAGAAACAAGAGCAAAGTTGACTGTCTTCAGAGCTATCCCTAACCCCACATTGATTCACCTCACAGCTCCATCAAGGTGTGGTCGATCATGATGCTGAAACAGCTCAACAAAGTGTATGTTGGTGCCATGAGTCAGGGAAGCTATCTTGTCCAGGTAACCACCTATGTCATATGCCCCATCCCTGTCCAAACTGTTTCCTGCCCCACCCACTATCACTACATGGTCCTCTTTTGTAAAGTTCTTACATAAAGACCCTAGGCCCTCTATCACATGACTTAGCCCTACATTTGGCATGAAGATAATGGTGGTCTGGTACACTGCCCCTAAACTTCCCTGTAACTGAGGACCTGCACCTCACCCATGGCTACTACCTAGCAGCAGCACTTTCTTCTTCCTAACACTTTGTACATTCCTAGGGTTTTTGCCTCTGTTGAAGTGTGCTGCACTTTTCGTGTCCCTTGTTCCACCTGAGGCTCTTCTCCACTTAATTCTGGCAGTGGTAAATACCTGTTTTTGGTTTTGATGATAAAACCGTCAGCTCGCGTTCTCTTTCTTCCTATCCTCCTACCAGCTGCCAGTTCCCAACCACCAGACTCCTCCCATCTCGCTTGATCCTTATGAGTTCCTTCCTTGCTTCCTCCAACTGTGCCTGAAGGGCACAGATTTTCCTCTCCTGTTCCCCAATCAGAATGTTCCTACTGCATACTTTGCAGTTCCAGGAGAGAGCCACTTCTGTTCTCCCAACATTCTCCCCACTGCATCCCCCACAGTGAAAATATTTCCTACAAGATTGGCAACAAATCCCTCTACTCACTACTCTATAGCAGCTCCCACATTCCTCACTCATGGTCAGTTTTGAAAGAATAATTACGTTTAAAGACTGCTTTAAATTTGTCAAGGACGTGAGATTGGTTGTGTTAAACAAAAAACGAGACAAAGGTCTTATGTGTAGTGGTTGTTGTTTTTGTACTGATTTAGAGATACAATGACAGAAGAATGTATTTGTAATTACACTGCTTTTAGAGAATTTACGTTATCAGGCGCGTTTGGTGAGGTTTTTAAACGTTTATAATTCGGAAAATGTAGGCCTGGATCTCGTCTATCTAACTAGTTAACAATACGAAATGTGTTAGTTAAATAGGATTTATAAGCGTTTAGTTACACTTTTATTGCGACAGTAGAAACTGTTGAAACTAGAAGCTGTCTTTTTAAACGAATTTTGCACTATCAAGAAAACTTGAATAGAATGTTTTGTTTTTGTCACTCAAAATTTCGGATATGTCGCGATTATCGGCACTTCAGCTAAAGAACAAGCTTTTTTAAGAACACTCTCAACTGGGACGCTAATATTCAGTTGTGTGACAAGAACAGACACTGCAGCAAGTATACAAAACGAAGAAAATTTTAATCTGACACTATTTCGTCTCAAATAAGCTCTTTTTCTGGACGAAGAAAATACCTGTGATCTCACTCGGCGGCCATCTTGTATATTGTTAGTTACTTCGTTGGTCCTTTTGACTAGCTAAACAAGCTTCAACCATTTGAAAGCTTCATTCACAATTCAGTACATGACCGAAATCTGCCATGCTAATTTATCATTCAAGTACTTTCACTGTTTAGAATGAGAGGTAGTGCTATCACTTCCAATCACACATGATGCATAACAGCAATTATCGTCATTTCTCTTCAGTCAGAACTTCCATAGACTTCTTCTGGACTCTAAAAATTTTTCTTAAAGTTACTTGACAAATCTTCCTTCGAACAGAATCCCTCAAAGTTACATTTTTTATATTATATATTAATCTCATTTGAACTAGTTCATTACTTCTTCAGAAGAGTTCTTACTTTTTAGAGATTACTAGTAGAAGCATATCTGATAGTAAACAATTTTCACAGTTCGACATCATGTACAATAGCGAGTACAAATTAAGCATTTACTTGTATTAGCAAGACATCTTGATAATAAGAGATATATCTTGAGAATGTCTGCCAAGTTCGCTGCTACCCACTGATCATTGGCTGGATTCTAATGGAGCCCAGAGTACCTGTTTCCATGTTGTGAGCACAGCACTGGAACCTTGTCTCGAGTCGATCGTATAACATGAAACAAATAACAAACATAGGGTTTTAATACAATGCTTCATGTAAAATTTATAGTACAAATTATGACATATATTTGTTGTTGCCTGCCATTGCTCAGTGAGATGCACCATTGTTATTATGATTACCATAATTACTATGAACTACTTAAGTAGATAGAATATTATGAAAGGCTTAAAAAGAATGTGATTAGGCAAAGGCAATGTATAGTGATAAAATAATCAAAGGTTCACAAATGAAATCCAACGACATTTCAGAAATGATATGTAAGTAAAGAAACAAAAGATGACAAACTGTGGTGGTACATTCTTAAGAAAATAAAAAAGACCCATTTCTTTGTCTGAGACCTGGAATTTAAAAAAATCGTATAGGAAGATTAGTGACTCAGTATCAGCAACATAGATCATCCTTAATAGTGTGTGGATGTAACTTATTTGCATATTTTACAACTTGTTTGGAATTTATAGCCATCTCAGTGTAACAACATACTGTGAAATTACTGGTGTCAATTAAGCAAATTTTATTATTTATTTGCTTGTGCGCTTCTTTTTAACAGTGATATGAGATATGTCAACAAAGACATTATAGGAACAAATTGACCTAAATGTAGAGAAAAAAATATATATGTAAATGTAAAATCTCATGCTACAAGGGCACGTAAAGTCCACTCATAGAAACTGTATTTCACTGGCGGACACTGTTTCATGAAGATCTGTTGCTCACATCAATGTATGTTACATTTAATGTAATATCAATGTCAACAGCAGGCAGACCCATATCACAGATAACAATGAAGTGGAACTTATCACACCATCACTCAGTATCATATTTGAACTACATTTCTTCTTCCATTGGCAGTAGCAGGTATAGCTGCTAGTGTATCTTATAAACGTGCAAATGAAAAATAGAAACAGTGAGCATTCCTATAACCAAAGTTATGCAGAACTTGTCTGCTATAATAAGTTCAAATTTAGATCTTTCATAAAGGCGTACATGTGAATCAGACTGAGATGCTGCTGCAATTTATTTCTTAAGGCGAACAACACCATGGCATTCTTTATGTTGTATGAAAAGTTATTCTTTAAAAACTCTTCCTACCTTTACTTGAATTTTATTCATTACTTTTAAAAACTTACTTTCTATACGACAATCATTCCTATTCCTACTGTTATGATCATGTATATCTTGGTTTAATTTGGCTGAGCAGTGATAGTTTACAAAGGAATCGTTTCATAAGCTGGAGATCTTTAAATTTTCCTCTGCAATGATTTCATTTATGTATAATGTGGCAACCGTTAACTTCTGGACATCTCTAATTTCCTCTCTGCAAAATTGTGAAAGACCTGTTTTTGTCATACACTTAATGGCTTTCTTTTGAAGTTTTAACAACCCTTGTATATGGACATTTGTAGCACGATCCCAGACCACAACGCAGTTAGTCATGTGTGTATGAGACTTTAGCACATTTTTAATAAAGTGTCTTTATTTACTGTACTAGAGGTTTTCCTCATAAAAGTAGTACTGTTATGCAAATCTTCTCTATATGAGTCTTGCATGTCACGTAACTGTCCACTACCACATCCAGTAATTTATGTCTGTTTGCTTCCTGTACCGCTGAGCTTCCAAAACTAAGGCTAGAATTATCAATGTAGAGTACTGTGCTGGTGTGTAACTGCATGTACATTCTTTTGCTTCCATTTTTAAACTATTGTTGCAGTTGAATTATATGTTTGATTTTCCAGTACTAAGATATGGCTGTTTTTGAAGTACTTGTGCTGTGTTACAGAAAGTAGCAAGAGAAGTGTTGTCAGCTTACATAATGACTTTGTCTCCCTGAACAACATTTGTGCCATTTGTGAAACGAATGAAAAGTAATGGCCCATGTACAGAACACTGAGCTGCTCTGTTCTTGATGTCAAGGAATCCACTGCAAGCATTAACAACATCATTATCCATTTTATATTTATCAGAACATTGTTGTTATCAGCAGAAAGAAAACTTGCGTTCTACAGATCGGAGCATGGAATGTCAGATCCCTTAATCGGGCAGGTAGGTTTGAAAATTTAAAAAGGGAAATGGATAGGTTAAAGTTAGATATAGTGGGAATTAGTGAAGTTCGGTGGCAGGAGGAACAAGACTTCTGGCCAGGTGACTACAGGGTTATAAACACAAAATCAAATAGAGGTAATGCAGGAGTAGGTTTAATAATGAATAGGAAAATAGGAATGCGGGTAAGCTACTACAAACAGCATAGTGAACGCATTATTGTGGGCAGGATAGATACGAAGCCCACACCTACTACAGTAGTAGAAGTTTATATGCCAACTAGCTCTGCAGATGACGAAGAAATTGAAGAAATGTATAATGATATAAAAGAAATTATTCAGATAGTGAATGGTGATGAAAATTTAATAGTCATGGGTGACTGGAATTCGGCAGTGGGAAAAGGGAGAGAAGGAAACGTAGTAGGTGAATATGGATTGAGGCTAAGAAATGAAAGAGGAACCCGCCTGGTAGAATTTTGCACAGAGCACAACTTAATCATAGCTAATACTTGGTTTAAAATTCATAAAAGAAGGTTGTATACATGGAAGAACCCTGGAGATACTAAAAGGTATCAGATAGATTATATAATGGTAAGATAGAGATTTAGGAAACAGGTTTTAAATTGTAAGACATTATCAGGGGCAGATGTGGACTCTGACCACAATCTATTGGTTATGACCTGTAGATTAAAACTGAAGAAACTGCAAAAAGGTGGGAAGTTTAGGACATGGGATCTGGATAAGCTGAAAGAACCAGAGTATATAGAGGGTCAATACAAGGGTGATGTACTTGAGGACAATATTATGGAAATGGAAGAGGATGTAGATGAAGACGAAATGGGAGATAAGATACTGCGTGAAGAGTTTGACAGAGCACTGAAAGACCTGAGTAGAAACAAGGCCCAGGAGTAGACAACATTCTATTAGAACTACTGACGGCCTTGGGAGAGCCAGTCCTGACAAAACTCTATCATCTGGTGAACAAGATGTATGAAACAGGCGAAATACCCGCAGACTTTAAGAAGAATATAATAATTCCAATCAAAAAGAAAGCAGGTGTTGACAGATGTGAAAATTAGCGAACTATCAGATAATAAGCCACAGCTGCAAAAAACTAACACGAATTCTTTACAGACGAGTGGAAAAACTAATAGAAGCCGACCTCAGGGAAGATCAGTTTGGATTCCGTAGAAATGTTGGAACACGTGAGGTAATACTGACCTTACGACTTATCTTAGAAGAAAGATTAAGGAAAGGCAAACCTACGTTTCTAGCATTCGTAGACTTAGAGAAAGCTTTTGACAACGTTGACTGGAATACTCTCTTTCAAATTCTGAAAGTGGCAGGGGTAAAATACAGGGAGCGAAAGGCTATTTACAATTTGTACAAAAACCAGATGGCAGTTATAAGAGTCGAGGGACATGAAAGGGAGGCAGTGGTTGGGAAGGGAGTAAGACAGGGTTGTAGCATCTCCCGATGTTATTCAAACTGTACATTGAGCAAGCAGTGAAGGAAACAAAAGAAAAATTCGGGGTAGGCATTAAAATCCATGGAGAAGAAATAAAAACTTTGAGGTTCGCCGATGACATCGTAATTCTGTCAGAGACAGCAAAGGACTTGGCAGAGCAGTTGAATGGAATGGATAGTGTCTTGGAAGGAGGATATAAGATGAACATCAACCATAGCAAAACGAGGATAATGGAATGTAGTCGAATTAAGTCGGGTGATGTTGAGAGAATTAGATTAGGAAATGAGGCACTTAAAGTAGTAAAGGAGTTTTGCTATTTGGGGAGAAAAATAACTGATGATGGTCGAAGTAGAGAGGATATAAAATGTAGACTGGCAATGGCCAGGAAAGCGTTTCTGAAGAAGAGAAATTTGTTAACATAGCGTATAGATTTAAGTGTCAGGAAGTCATCTCTGAAAGTATTTGTATGGAGTGTAGCCATGTATGGAAGCGAAACATGGACGATAAATAGTTTGGACAAGAAGAGAATAGAAGTTTTCGAAATGTGGTGCTACAGAAGAATGCTGAAGATTAGACGGGTAGATCACATAACTAATGAGGAAGTATTGAATAGGATTGGGGAGAAGAGAAGTTTGTGGCACAACTTGACCAGAAGAAGGGATCGGTTGGTAGGACATGTTTTGAGGCATCAAGGGATCACCAATTTAGTATTGGAGGGCAGTGTGGAGGGTAAAAATCGTAGAGGGAGACCAAGAGATGAATACACTAAGCAGATTCAGAAGGATGTAGGTTGCAGTAGGTACTGGGAGATGAAGAAGCTTGCACAGGATAGAGCTGCATCAAACCAGTCTCAGGACTGAAGACCACAACAACAACAACAACATTGTTCTCTCAATTTCACAAAAGAATTTGTAGGTATCATCAGGCATCACACAAAAAATTAAATGCATGTACTTTTTCTTGTATTATCTATTTCAGGCTCAGCACATCATTAGGAGTTTAGATTTAGTATCAAATCATCAGCAAATGATTTGAACTTAACATAATAACTCATCAAACAAACTGTGAGCACATTTCTGGTCCTGATCAGTTGACAGATTATTATGCAAAATATTGACATCGTCTGATGATGACTTGATAAAATGGCGAAAGTGGTATGATACCATTTGGATAAGATGTGGATGAAATTTATTGTATATCTCTGCTGTGGGTCTTCAAGTGTACATTCTCAGGTGTTTCGACAGATATTTGCAGTTTCGTTTTTGCAGTACGTATCCGGAGTCAGCCCAAACAAAAGCCGGCCTAAGTGGCCGAGCGGTTCTAGGCGCTTCAGTCTGGAACTGCGTCACTGCTACGGTTGCAGGTTTGAATCCTGCCTCGGGCATGGATGTGTGTGACGTCCTTAGGATAGTTAGGTTTAAGTAGTTCTAAGTTCTAGAGGACTGATTACCTCCGCTGTTAAGTCCCATAGTGCTTGGAGCCATTTGAACCCAAACAAAAACTGCTCACAATTCTTACTTAGGACACCAGGTGTCGATGAAAATTACAAACAGCACGACTTTTAAATCGGAATTTTGTGAGCCCATTAGATAGTTCGGTCCTAAGCTAGTGTAGTGCGTTATTCGTTTTATCTATATGTATTAACAGAAATAGTAAAGGCCAAAGAATAATCAGTACTCCAGCAGCGACTGCAAAACAGTAGCAGTCAGTGCAAGCCAGAGTGGTGCTATCGCTACTGGAACATTAGTTATTCTTCGTGTTTTACTAGCTGTATCGAATGGGCACTTAGAATTCCATTTTAAAAACCATTTTTTTTAAGGGAACCAAACCGACGCTTTCCATAGAACCTGGGAGTCGATTAAGGACATGATGAGCAATATATGTTTGAGCTGACTCCAGCCCCATGTTGCAAAAACGAAATTGCAAATTGATGCCGAAACATCATTGAAAACGTTCTTGATGGCTCTTGGGAGAGACACCCTAAATAACAAAAAAAAAATTAGGAAACGTCACTTAGTTTCGTCGGTTTCTGATACATGTTTAATGATTGATGCCATTTGTAGCTCCTTCAGCGTAATGACAAATAACAAGATAGCATTTATACCGTTCTAGAAGCGGATTCTTGCGTAGCTGTCTAACAAGAGCAGACGGAGATAATTTATAGTTGGCTAAAGATTAATTAAAGATTGCAATTCTGTCAGACCGCTTTTTTATCGAGTTGATCTCTGATATGGATTGCATGTTAGCGACATATGAGAGAATTATTAGCTTCGTGCTAGGGGAGCAAATTTTGCTTTGCGACTATCGAGATTTGTTTATCACCTTTGCGACAAAATAAGGTGCCAATTTTTGCGGGAGTTATGGAATATTTTCTAGTACGTAATATCTTTGTTGTCCCGTAGGATTTTGAGTAGGGTGTAGGATGTGATTGTGGTGTTGTTGATTCTGTTGTTTGAAAAGTACCATTACTGTCACAACCCAAAATATTAAAAAATGCCCTCCTTTTATAAAATTGAAATCAACAGAACGGAATGGGAAGTGCCAGAACGATACCAGATGCTTACTGCAGTAGGTTCAGGTGCCTATGGCCAAGTTTGGTATGTGCAGAAAAGAACTATTATGCTTTATAGTTGTATCAGTGTCTGTGCAATTAATGAAAGAATACCAGAGCTGAAATTTTCATAACTTTATTTAGGCTATCAAAGCTATTTTATCAGCGTTCAGTTGGCACTTTAGTTTTATTAGTACGGCGTCAAATAAAATGTCCAACTTAATGTCTGAGAGTTGTGCAAATTTAAGTTAAGAGTAATTTCGTCATGCTCAAAGTATATGCATATCCTTTCGCAGTTCAACAGTTTGCGTCTTTTCTACCCACATTCCATCCCTCTGATCCTTATCTATCTTTCGGCTCCTGTCACCTCCGCCTCCTCTAACCTTTCCTCGCTGTTTCACCTTTTCTGCCTCTCTCCGACCATCAACTCCATTCTCACAAATTTCATTTGCTTCAGAATTTCTACATGCTTTTCAGACACATTTCTTTGTGTGATCTCCAATGTATATGACTTGACTGTATCAGGAAGATGCTTGACACTCTTGAAATCATGGGGCGGTATCAAAAGAATGGGTGGCCTGCTATAAAATTCCCGAAACATTTTCACACTTTATTTGAATTTCACATGAAATAATACATGTACTATGATTGTCAATTGTATGTTGATTTGTTATTAGCGTATTAATAAGGCATAACATAAAAATCTGTCTTTTTAATTAATAGGAGCCTAGATATTTAGTTGTTCCAGTATTGCTCATGGCTTTATCAGTGATTCCTTTCCTACAACAATAGTAAATTTGACATTTTCCGGTCAATCCTATAAGGCTATCCAAGCAATACAACTGTTATTAGTGTAGGAATGTGCAATATCATTATTGCTCCATTTCAGTTTTTCTATTCACAAATGATCAATTTTAAAGAAAGTTGTTTTGTCCATGACGCAGCAATTTTGATTTTTGTACTATACAACCACTGTGCTATCGTACCTCATTTGTATGTGATTGCTAGGTATTTCATTCTGTGATAGCAGGATTTGTGGTCACTCTGACTCGATTTAAGTTGTATTTATTCCATCTTGTGGCAATTTAGGATTGAAACTCAGACTGTCCTTTACTGAAAGAGTTGTTAGTCACAATGAGAAGCCGGCTGTTGTGGCCAAGTGGTTGTTGGTGCTTCAGTCCAGAACTGCGCGACTGCCACGGTCACAGGTTCGAATCCTGCCTCGGGCATGGATGTGTGTGATGTCATTAGGTTAGGTGTAGGTAGTTCTAAGCTCTAGGGGACTGATGACCTCAGATGTTAAGTCCCATAGTGCTCAGAGGCATTTGAACCATTTTCTCAATGAGAGTGGATGGTGCTTCATAGTTCATATTATGATATTGTGGTTGCATGTAGCAAAATTATTATGTCTACACTGTACGTATGGTATTGGAGACCTGGGTATGTTAAAATTACATACTCATGAAACCACTGTTTTGATTTTGTCGTAACAACTATTGAGCTACCCCAAATTATATTGAGATTTAAAAGAAATTCAATAATTGTATTGTAAATTTGTAACTTCCATATTTTGTGGATCAAGAATAGAATTTATTGAGATTCGTTTCAAGTGATGTTTTTCAGACTCTGCATCGATGCCTCAGATAAAATTCCAAACCTCTGTGTAGAGTCTCTTGGAGTTAGGGCTTGTGATATTGTTGATGGTGACCCATCCATCAGTTGGGTTCTGAGCTCGGCAGCCCCATTGGTGCTATTCGAGAGGAATATGCTATGTTCCATTGCTGGGTTTCACCCTGTTCATTCTCTGATCATCGTACAATGCAAAAATAACACACACACACACACACACACACACACACACACACACACACACACACACACACACACAACAATCATCTATATGTCAGATATGTTTCCATAAAAATCTCGTGCTTCAAAAGAAAGGTGCCAGTGTGTGCAAAGGATCAGTAAAACCTCTCCAATTAGTGGCTTAATCTGTTCTTTGAGGTCTCCCAACCAATCCTGCTGCACAACTGTAAGTGAAGTTTTCATTTGTTGCTGTTTGTGTATTGCATGCAGAGAGACAATGGGGAGTTCCACTGTCACATACAGGGCAGTTGTACGGCATCTTTTTTTCTTTTCATAAAACACTTGAGTGTTACTGAATGTGAAAATTATATCTAAAGTAGGGCACATTATTTATTTTTCTTGCTATAAATTACTGTCTTGTACTTTTACATATTCTTGAAAACATGCTCTATACAGATGCCACATGCAGGACAATGCATGAAATACCTATACATGTAAAGAGTTAATAAAAAAATTCTGCTATTTGAAAAATACTACTGTAAGAAGACAATTTCCTCTTGAGAATATAGAGTGTCTCACATATAAATGAAATACTACTAAAATTTATGAATCCTGGAAATTAGTAAACAATTTATTTTTGTCACATGTATGGACTCTACACACATCTGGTAGGATGCAGGCATGTGATGGGATCAGTTAACTATATCCCAAGACTACACATGTTTAGTGTATGCAAGCTGTGAGGTCTACAGATGAAGGAAGTCGTTAGAGTACAGTTTCGAGAACAGTGTCATCAGTCTGACATTTATTTTGTAAAAACACCAACATAAACAAAACTTGGTATTTAAAATAACACTTTTTAAGATTGTTAGTTTCAGTTTAGTATGAAGTGAAAGCAGATAATACAAACAGTGACAATTAAATGTATCCCGTGAAGCAGAAGTGTCCATGCTTGTTTACAATTTCTCGTATTGCAATCTTACAAATCCATTATCATTGCAATAAATGCAGCCAGGGGGAACTGGCCACTTGAAGGTACCTGAGCTAATTTTGTGCACAACTTATATCTCGGTCCCTTGGGGATAGTTTTACAAGTCTCTCCAGGATATTTTTGTCCATTGTATGACGCAGTTACCCGGTCTCCAGCTGACCAGCTGTCATGTTGATTGTGCCTGCAGGAGTAAATTACATTGCAATCTAAGGAATATTATTCCTTCTTTATTTATTTCAATTGCATGAGACTGTAATACTCCTGCAGTTTCAGGAACATTTTTCCAAGGTTTCTCTTGTTCAATGCTTTTTTAATCGTCTCCTGGTCCACATTGAGCATGGTAGTATTTTTGCAAGCTTCAGAAGTCCTTGGCGGACTGTACAATTGTTGCTTTCTCACCCTGGGCCATGCTCTTCTGGCATACAAGATGCTTTGCATTTCCACCCACTCCATCCACTACATTTTTTCCCTATGAAGTGGCAAGATATTTCCAAGTAAATTTCTTGGAATGCTTCGCAAACAATAAGAAAAAAAAAAATAATCAAGAAGTCTGACCATGAGTCGATTTTTAAATTCTGAGGATGGGCCACCCCTCCAAATTACCACCTCTCCAGAATTAGATTTAAGTTCATTTTGGCAAATAGTATCATACAGTATATTCATAAAGACAAATATTGTGTCTCTGTCTTTCTGTGCATATTTGAACATATAAGTTTTACATTTTCCCTTGTAGAATTTGGCTGCAGTAAATAAAAGAATACTACTTCTAGGCCACAATGCACTCTGAATCTCATTTTGATACGTGCAGGAGTGTGACAGCAAAATCTACCTGAGGGCTACTCTCCCACTTTGTATTGTTTTATCCCTTTCAAAGACTGCATGTTGTATGCATTTTATGTTTACGTGATTCAGAATTTTAGGGAATTATCCTATGAGTACTTCAAACAATCCTCCCAAACACCCTTCCTCACAGAGGAGCTTAAACTTCATTTTTTCTCGAGTCTTTCCAAGTTATTTCTTTTTCAGGCTCACCTGGTGCCATAAGTTTACTCCCAGAACTACATGTGGAACATTTATTTTGTCAACAATTAGAATTTAAAATAGAATGACACAAATGGGACTTCAAAAAAGTCATCACTATAGTGGTATCGCAGACTCTTCAACTTCAGAATGAAATTCTCATGAATTTTACATTAGCATGGGTCAAGATGAGTAGACTTCAGAAGTAGAACATTTAGTGGTTTTGAGGAACAGAATTTTGAAAAGGCTATATGTAAATCTATACTACTCTCTTCCTTAAAGATTGCCAGATAATACATCTGCAAAATTTGTTTGTTTCTGTTTAACCAAAGGCACTTAGTCTCTTTTATCCCTGGGCAAAAGAAGAACACGACAACTTTGAATAACCTTTATTGCGATTAGAGGACATTTTCTTGTGCATTTCATTTGCAGGGGTCAGGCCAACTTTCTTCACAAGTCCTTCAACTACAGCTATGTTTTTCCAAGGGGATGTAGGAAGTGCCTGGATAGGCTTTGATAAAGCCTTGCCAAATATCTGAGGACATTCGTATGATGATATAATTGGCATTAGGATGTTCAGAAGAATAGCATTCTTCTTTTTCGTCCTCTGAAGGTGCTCTCGAACAAGCTCCTTCTTTTGAAGCTCCTAGAGTTCCATTTCTGTCATATGGTACATTCTTTATGTTTTAATTTTATTTATCTTTTTATTTCTTTCTTTCTGAAGCTGTGGATTTTCTTCTTTGTGCCGACTTCTCATTTTCCTCATTCTGGCTGCACTTGTGAGCGTCTTCTTTGATTGATCTGCTGCTTCTGTCAAAACGTAATCCAAATTAGATTTATGAACATCTTAAAATTAAATTATTTGCCAATGGCTGAAGCTAAATATGGATAGAAAGGAGTAAATTCATACTCTTACAGCATTGTTTAAGTAAAATTAGTATCCTTTACATACATTCATATGCATATGATGTCACATGTGGGACAAAAGTAAAATTAAGATATATCTAAACACGTAATTGAACTATTGTTGCCATATGTCAGTACTTCCACTCCGTCTTAGGAAACAAAGCCATCCCCTTTTTAACTTTTTCTCTGGATGCAATTTGAATCATAACCTCATTTTTGTCACATGCGTAACAACTGATTTTGGATGAACTCAAAATCATGTGGTCATAAGCTATAGGTATGTTAGTAAAATATGCATGCTGAGTATAGTTGTGCTTTCTATTATCAGAAACTAGAGCCACTTTCGGTGTTTCACACCCCAGGTGTGCAGCTGTATGACTTGAAGAAGATATACTAATTCAGCATGCACAAATCAGCTGATGGGCAGCCATCTTTAACATAATGCTGCCAACTCATAAAACGAAAATTCCTGAAGTATTATGTAGGTCACTGCTGTTGGTGCATTTCATTACTCTTTAATACAGTTTTTAACACTCAAAAATATATTTTTAAAGTATACATGTGGTTGCTGCTTTTCATGGAACACCCCAGTATAGCCTCTTTGTTCAGGTGAAGTGAGTATTTAATACAACCTGTTTTGGGATGGATTCAGTTCCTGGAATTAGAATAATGGCATGTAATTTCCAGTACCTTTAGTTTTGATCATTAATGGTTATCTAATTATTTTCATGTGTAGCTGCTTTTTCTCTCTTTACTGTTACTCCTATTGTGGATAAAACTCTACATCAGGGCTAGTGGCGTGCTTGTTTCATACATCGATGTTGTCTTTGCTGGTAGTGAGTTGTGATGGGAAGCAAAGGGGAGTGTCAGCGGCTGGGTCTACCTAGCCAAAGAGAGAACAGCAGACAGATGATTTATATGTGATGCCTTTTCTTTTGGACATTTCCGACTTTGACACGTCCGAAAGAACACACACGATTTTGACTCTGCAGGCATTATGAATTAGCCAGGACACAAAGGAACTCATGACATTAGCTGCCAGTGGCCATTGATTTAAATCAATGGGGAAAGTTGAAAATTTGTGCTAGGGTGGGATTCAGAGCCTGACTTCCTGTTTACCCAGTTCGGCACAAAATTTTCAACTTTCCACATTGATTTAAATCAGTGCCATTGCCAGCTAATGTCATTAATTGCTTTGTGTTTTGATTGACAGGCGGTGTGTTTAGAGGGATATTGTCACATTCTCATGGCAGTAGATCACAACCTCTGAAATGTAAACACATTGGGAAGGAACAGGTAAATATTATTTGAGACCTGAGATTATTAATTTAATGTAAGATGTACTGTTAGGGTATAACCTAACCACAACCTCATAATTTGTGATGTATACGGCAGAAACCAATGTATGTGAAAGTAAAGAAAGCTTCTGAGATGAAGTTTATTGCCTTGACCATGTGTATGTACATGGGTTACTAGTTCTGAGAGGACTAAGCTACCATCTTCAGATACACTTGAGTACAGGAGAGTAGAACATTAAAAAGTGTAGCTGTGTCTTCATGGCAAGACAGTGATACAAATGTGACATATCAAGAAGTGCTGCGTGTATCTGGTTTGGCTGTCAGCTACAAGTCACACACATGTGGCACTTCTTGATATGTCACACTTGTATGACTCTGTCTTGCCATGAAGACACAGCTATGTTATTGTAATATTCTGCCCAGTTTTTATTATGAACCCATTATGATGGTTGTTGTTGTTGTTGTCTTCAGTCCTGAGACTGGTTTGATGCAGCTCTCTATGCTACTCTATCCTGTGCAAGCTGCTTCATCTCCCAGTACCTACTGCAACCTACATCCTTCTGAATCTGCTTAGTGTACTCCTCTCGGTCTCCCTCTACGATTTTTACCCTCCACGCTGCCTTCCAATGCTAAATTTGTGATCCCTTGATGCCTCAAAACATGTCCTACCAACCGATCCCTTCTTCTAGTCAAGTTGTGCCACAAACTTCTCTTCTCCCCAATCCTATTCAATACCTCCTCATTAGTTACGTGATCTATCCACCTTATCTTCAGTATTCTTCTGTAGCACCATATTTCGAAAGCTTCTATGATGGTACAAACATAAATGTGTGGTTTAATGCACAGCATGATTTCATAACCTGTTCTCAGTGGATCTTAAGATGGCAACTTAAGCCTGTCAGAACTAGTAATCCTGTGTACACACACATGGTGAAGGCAATAAAAAACTTCATATCAGAAGTTTTATTTACATTGAATTAACTGATCACTATCCAGATGACAATGTCAGGTATTTATGAGAAGTGAAAGTGTTGCATTCTAACCCAAGCTAGGCCTTCGGATAAGATACTGATCAGTCTGTCACTACAGCCAGGTTTTTAAGCTTTCACATTCTTTGGCTTCGCCAACTCACAACGAAACTCACATTCCAATGTATCCTAAATCTCAGGCTGAGCTACAGATCAGTTTGTCGCCACAACGCTTTTTAGCTTTCACATTTGTTGGCTACACCAGCTCACAACCAAACTATTACATTCCAACTTTACCACAATGTTGTAATTCATGACATGCTTGGAAAAAAACTGTCACATTTGTGACAGTGAATTGCTGCTCCTTTAAATCACAGCTGTTTAAGCTGTGTTATTAGGTCCCAGCCTAACACAGTCTCATAATTCGTGACTCACCGGAAAAAAGTCTAAGAAGAGAATGGTTTCTATTTTGGCACTGTAAATTCATTGCCTCTTTCCTTTCCTCTCATTGGGTATGTGAAAGTATTATCCGATCAGCTACACAAACTGATTTTGCCAACTTGTGAGTAGTAGAGAAATGCTGCTGTGTCTTCCACAGGCTGTAATTTAGACTTTAGAACTCATTGTCCAATGTGGTCTATGGATATAATTTTTAAATACTCTCTCAGTATGACAAGGCCATACTCACAGGTTGGTAATATCTTTCACAAACCATAATACAAATGGGTATATTTTACCTGTAATGATGGAATTTTTACATGGTGTGTAGTAATTAGAGCACTGTTTTTGTATGTTGTGATTGATTTCTTTCTAGAGAGAAACATCAATGCATTTTCTTGCCACCATAGTGTGATATGTGTATTTTTTATCCACAAAGAATTAGTATTAATACCTAAATGGTTGTCCTGTGATTATTGAAACCTCAGTAACAAGACACATTGAGGATTTCAGCAACTCAAAATGGGTATTATTTGCAATCCAGCCTTGGTGTCAATTATTACTTTTTCTAACAGTAGTATGAATATTGTGACAGTGCTGTGGATGACATTGACAGAACTTCTTCTTCTCTCTATTCTCGTAAGTATTTCTCTGTCTCTATTAGGTTTGAAGGTCGTTCTTGTCATTCTTATTTCCAAGATATCCAATTTCATGGTGTGCCAAAGTTTCATGCTCAAGGTTACAATTGGGTGAATGGTGTATCTATGAAGACTGAAGCGACAGATGAAAATTCGTACCAAGCCTGGTGTCTCCTACTCACTAGGCAGATATGCTAACTATTATGCCACACTGGTACATTGGCTTTGCACAACTGTTCAAACTGCTCTAGCATGCGTCCCTCTTCCATCCAAATTCCCATTTACACCTCAGCCCACTAGATATTCCCGCTAAATTCAAGCAGCAGTGTAGAGGCTCTCCAACTGTATTGGAATAGTGCCTATGCATCAAACAAAATTGAGGATTCTCCTTGAAACTGGGCATAGGTGCTTTGATCAAATGCTGTTTGAGTTTAAGGGAAATACTATGTGGGTGGAGACACAAATTGGAATTTGGACTAAGGAGGTAGGCATCCGTGCAGTTGTGCAAAGCCACTGTGCCAGGGTGGCATAATGGTAAGTGCATCTACCTAATGAACAGGGGACCTGGGTTTGAAGCCTGGCCTGACACAAATTTTCAATCGTTACTTCAGTCTGCACATATACATCACACATAGATGTTTCAGATTTCAAAAGATCTCTGGAACCATTTTGTTTCATTTGAAAAATCCAGGATGGAATGTAACAACATTCTGGGAAGGAAAGTAACTACTCACCATACAGCGGAGATGCCAAGTTGCATATAGGCACAAGAAAAAGACACACACAATTAAAGCTTTCAGCCATTGGCCTTCATCAACAAATGCAACTCTCACACACACGACTGCAGTCTCAGGCAACTGAAGCCACACTACGAGCAGCAGCACCAGTGCATGATGGGCAATTGGGTGGGGTAAGGAGGAGATCGGGGCAGGGAGGGGGGGGGGGGATAGTGTGGTGGAAGTGGCGGACAGTGATGTGCTGCAGGTTACATGGAGGGCAGCGGAGGGGGAAGTAGCGGAAAAGGAGAGAAATAAAAAGATTGAGTCTAGTAGTGGAATGACAGCTGTATAGTGATGGAATGGGAACAGGGAAGGGGTTGCATGGGTGAGAACAGTGAGTAACGTAGGTTGAGGCCAGGAGGGTTACAGGAACATAACATGTATTGCAGAGAGAGTTCCCACCTGCGCAATTCAAGAAAGCTGGTGTTGGTGGGAAGGATCCATGTGGCACAGGCTGCGAAGCAGTCATTGAAGGATATCACGTTTAGCAGCGTGTTCAGAAACAGGGTGGTTCACTTGTTTCTTGGCTACAGTTTGACAGTGGCCATTCATGTGGACAGACTGCTTGTTGGTTGTCATGCCTGCATAGAATGCAGCACAGTGGTTGCAGATTAGTTTGTAGACCACATGACTGGTTTCACAGGTAGCCCTGCCTTTGATGGGATAGGTGATGTTAGTGACCAGACTGGAGTAGATGGTGGTGGGAAGGTGTATGGGACAGGTCTCACATCTAGGTCTGTAGGGGTATGAGCCAAGAGGTAAGGGTTTGGGAGCAGTAGTTGTGTAAGGATGGAAAAGTATATTGTGTAGGTTCAGTAGACAGCGGAATACCACTGTAGGAGGGGTAGGAAGGACAGTGGGCTGGACATTTCTCATTTCAGGGCACGACGAGAGGTAATTGAAACCCTGGTGGAGTATGTAATTCAGGCATCAGTAGTCACGAGCAGAACACCATGTGGTAAAGGGGCAGGAACTGTGGATAGTTGGTGGAGGAAATGGTTGTTATCTTTTATATAGAGGGTAGGTTCTGGGTAATAGGTTGACGGTGTTGGTCTATGAGAGCAGATATTCTCTCATTGGGAGCACAGTAACTGGACACAATGAGGCGTTCTGGGTGGTTAGGTTTACGGACTTTAGGAAGCATGTGAATTGGGCAGGGGCAGCAGGCCTGAAAACTGGTCTTTCTTCCATTTGCCTTGCCTCCTTTAATTAAGGACCAGTTTAGTACTAGTGGTGACCTAGATGCAAGACCTGCCCCATACATTGTCCCACCACCACCTACTCTAGTCCGGTCACTAACATCACCTATCCCATCAAAGGCAGGGCTACCTGTGAAACCAGTCATGTGGTCTACAAGCTGAGCTGCAACCACTGTGCTGCATTCTATGTAAGCATGACAACCAACAAGCTGTCTGTCCACATGAATGGCCCTGACAAACTGTGGCCAAGAAACAAGTGAACCACTCTCTTGCTGAACTTACTGCCAGATATGACATCCTTCATTTCAATGGCTGCTTCTCAGCCTGTGCCATATGGATCCTTCCCATTAACATCAACTTTTCTGAATTGCGCAGGTGGGAACTTTCCCTGCAATATATCCTACGTTCCCGTAACCACCCTGGCCTCAACCTTCGTTAGTCACTGTCCTTACCTATCCGATCCCTTCCCTGTTCCCACTCCAGCACTCATTCATTCAATCATTCATTCATTCATTCATTCATTCATTCCTGTTTCCAGCCAGCATTTGCAAAAAATAGCAGCTGTGATAGCTTTGTCATTTCCTTCGTAAACATTTTGTATTGAGCACGGTTTTTCCAGTGTCCAGGATGGGGCATACAAGTAGGTGGCCTGGATCTTCTTCAGCCCCGCAGTTGCAAGAGATGTCTGCAGTTGCTGGAAGGATTCCCCAATTCGTCAAATTGGCCTTGTATCAGGCGGACGCCCACTCTTAGGCTGTTGAGGAACTTCCATACAGGCTATTGTAGGTTTGCACCGGGAGCTAGTTCTTTTGGTGGTACATCTATGGGCAGTGAGCTCTTCCATGTTGCAAGACGAATTGTCTCCACTGGCACAGTCCTAGCAAGGAAACTCTTGTGGGATTGCAGCAGTGGCCCTCTGGATATTGGGTGAGGTTATTCCAATAATTGGACTGGTGTTGGCTTCAAGCATGCTGATATCATCCTTGCAGTATTGTTGACCGCAATATTGACTTGCTTAGTATGAGCCACATGGGAGCAGCATACGCAGTGACTGATACACAAAGCGCAGGTTCAGATTTCCTTGCGAGGTGCGGATTGACTCCTCAGCTGTTGCCAATCACCTTCAATCACCTTCTTAAGTATCCCACTGCGAGCAATGACTTCATGTTTAGACATTGCTGCCTGTACGCTAGAGCCCTGTCCAGTGTGACACTGGGGTAGACTGGTGTTGGGCAATTTTTCAGTTGCTCTCCTCGCCATGTGATGTCAGGCTTTTGCTGCACTTCCCTGTTTCGTGAGTAAAAGGCACTCACTTGAGTTTTACTGGGATTGGGCTTGAGGTGGTTGGCATCATAGTACTTGGAGAGTTCATCCATTGCTAGAGACAGTTTTCCCTCTACTTCCTTGGGCATAGATGAAAGAGAGTAGTACTTGCTGGTATTGGCTGATCATTTATGTATGTATTGTACAGTACTGGAGCAAGCACACTGCCTTGGGGAAGTCTGTTCTTCTGCATTCACCATCTACTCCTCTTACCCTGTAATGAACCTAGAATTTTCTGTTCTGAAGGATGGTACTAATAAGGGATGTTAGTTGGTAGTCCTTAGTAAGGTTATACAATTTCTCTAACAATTCCTTATGCTTCACAATGTCTTATGCAGCTGTTAGATCAACAAAAGTGACTCCAATAGTCTCACCATGTTCAAAACCATCTTTAATGTGCTGGGTTAGTTTCAAGATCTGACTACAGCATGATTTGCCAGCATAAAAGCGAGTTGTTGTGGGATAAACTTCACTTAGACAGTGGCACTGCTTCAACTAAGTACCAGCACTACACAGCCGTCATTCCACCACCACACCCAGTCTTTTTATTTCTCTCCTTTTCCACTACTCCCCCCCCCCCCCCCCACACCACACCCTCCATCTCTCCCCCACTCTCCATGTAACTTGCAGCAGTTCAATGTCCACCACCCCCACAACACTATCCCACCCTCTCCCTGCCCCAGCCTCCTCCTTACCTCCAATGAGTTGCCACTCCCGTCGTACACTGGTGTTGCTACTCGCAGTGTGGTTTCAGTTGCCTGAGACTACAGTTTTGTGTGTGTGTGTGGGGGGGGGGGGGCGGTGGGGGAGGCGGGGGGAGCAGCAGGCCTGAAAAATAGTCTTCTTCCATTTGCCTTGTCTCCTTTGAATTAAGGACGAGTTCAGTAAAAGTGGTGAATTAAACTCCCAGGTGTCGGAATTTATTCCATATTTTAACCTTAGTCCACTATCAGACAAAGTAGTCCATCACATTACCAAACACACACACACACACACACACACACACACACACACACACACACACACACACAGAGAGAGAGAGAGAGAGAGAGAGAGAGAGAGAGAGAGAGAGTCTGTCATTCATTGGTCCATAATTTCACTTTTGCAGCATGCTGCATAATATTTCCTGTCATACTTTTAAGTTTATCTTTGTCTTAGTTCAACACTCACAATGGTTTTCCATGTTTACTCACAGATCACAATGTCTTTTCAACTCTACTCTGTTGCAGTGGTTCTGTCTGTGTTCTTGATGACACTTTCCAGCCTTAGATTGAGTAAACTTATGCATCACTGCACCTGAGCTTGCAATTCATTGGAAACCTCTGACTTACCTCTTCACCTGCCACCAATTATGTTAGTTTAATCAGCACTTTGAGTGCTTGAAACATTTTCATGATAACTGCAAAGGCGCTTTTGGTGGGTTATATCATTTGTATCTTTAAAGGCAGTGAAAAGTTTGTGCAAGTCCTTGTGATGTTCAACACATCTTTTCCATGGGAAAAAAATATGTATGTCTTGTCAGGAGACTGATTGGTTCTTTCATTTTGTACAATCGAAATTTTCATTGACACAGGCCCCCCATGAACCATGGACCTTGCCGTTGGTGGGGAGGCTTGCGTGCCTCAGCGATACAGATGGCCGTACCGTAGGTGCGACCTCAACGGAGGGGTATCTGTTGAGAGGCCAGACAAACGTGGTTCCTGAAGAGGGGCAGCAGCCTTTTCAGTAGTTGCAGGGGCAACAGTCTGGATGATTGACTGACCTGGCCTTGCAACATCAACCAAAACGGCCTTGCTGTGTTGGTACTGCGAATGGCTGAAAGCAAGGGGAAACTACAGCCGTAATTTTTCCCGAGGACATGCAGCTTTACTGTATGATTAAATGATGATGGCGTCCTCTTGGGTAAAATATTCTGGAGGTAAAATAGTCCCCCATTCGGATCTCCGGGCGGGGACTACTCAGGAGGACGTCGTTATCAGGAGAAAGAAAACTGGCGTTCTACGGATCGGAGCGTGGAATGTCAGATCCCTTAATCGGGCAGGTAGGTTAGAAAATTTAAAAAGGGAAATGGATAGGTTAAAGTTAGATATAGTGGGAATTAGTGAAGTTCGGTGGCAGGAGGAACAAGACTTTTGGTCAGGTGAATACAGGGGTATAAATACAAAATCAAATAGGGGTAATGCAGGAGTAGGTTTAATAATGAATAAAAAAAATAGGAGTGCGGGTAAGCTACTACAAACAGCATAGTGAACGCATTATTGTGGCCAAGATAGACACAAAGCCCATGCCTACTACAGTAGTAAAAGTTTATATGCCAACTAGCTCTGCAGATGATGAAGAAATTGATGAAATGTATGATGAGATAAAAGAAATTATTCAGGTAGTGAAGGGAGACGAAAATTTAATAGTCATGGGTGACTGGAATTCGTCAGTAGGAAAAGGGAGAGAAGGAAACATAGTAGGTGATTATGGATTGGGGCTAAGAAATGATAGAGGAAGCCGCCTGGTAGAATTTTGCACAGAGCATAACGTAATCATAACTAACACTTCGTTCAAGAATCATAAAAGAAGGTTGTATACATGGAAGAATCCTGGAGATGCTAAAAGGTATCAGATAGATTATATAATGGTAAGACAGAGATTTAGGAACCAGGTTTTAAATTGTAGGACATTACCAGGAGCAGATGTGGACTCTGACCACAATCTATTGGTTATGACCTGTAGGTTAAAACTGAAGAAACTGCAAAAAGGTGGGAATTTAAGGACATGTGATCTGGATAAGCTGAAAGAACCAGAGATTGTACAGAGTTTCAAGGAGAGAATAAGGGAACAAGTGACAGGAATGGGGGAAAGAAACACAGTAGAAAAAGAATGGGTAGCTCTGAGGGATGAAGTAGTGAAGGGAGCAGAGGATAAAGTAGGTAAAAAGATGAGGGCTAGTAGAAATCCTTGGGTAACAGAGGAAATATTGAATTTAATTGATGAAAGGAGAAAATACAAAAATGCAGTAAATGAAACAGGCAAAAAGGAATACAAATGTCTCAAAAATGAGATCGACAGGAAGTGCAAAATGGCTAGGCAGGGATGGCTAGAGAACAAATGTAAGGATGTAGAAGCTTATCTCACTAGGGGTAAGATAGATGCTGCATACAGAAAAATTAAAGAGACCTTTGGAGAGAAGAGAACCACGTGTATGAATATCAAGAGCTCAGATGGCAACCCAGTTCTAAGCAAAGAAGGGAAGGCAGAAAGGTGGAAGGAGTATATAGAAGGTTTATACAAGGGCAATGTACTTGAGGACAATATTATGGAAATGGAAGAGGATGTAGGTGAAGACGAAATGGGAGATAAGATACTGCGTGAAGAGTTTGACAGAGCACTGAAAGACCTGAGTCGAAACAAGGCGCCCGGAGTAGACAACATTCCATTAGAACTACTGACGGCCTTGGGAGAGCCAGTCATGACAAAACTCTACCAGCTGGTAAGCAAGATGTATGAGACAGGCGAAATACCCTCAGACTTCAAGAAGAATATAATAATTCCAATCCCAAAGAAAGCAGGTGCTGACAGATTTGAAAATTACCTAACTATCAGTTTAGTAAGTCACAGCTGCAAAATACTAGCGCGAATTCTTTACAGATGGATGGAAAAACTGGTAGATGCGTACCTCGGGGAGGATCAGTTTGGATTCCGTAGAAATGTTGGAACACGTGAGGCAATACTGACCTTACGACTTATCCTAGAAGAAAGATTAAGGAAAGGCAAACCTACGTTTCTAGCATTTGTAGACTTAGAGAAAGCTTTTGATAATGTTGACTGGAATACTCTCTTTCAAATTCTGAAAGTGGCAGGGGTAAATACAGGGAGCGAAAGGCTATTTACAATTTGTACAGAAACCAGATGGCAGTTATTAGAGTCGAGGGGCATGAAAGGGAAGCAGTGGTTGGGAAAGGAGTGAGACAGGGTTGTAGCCTGTCCCCGATGTTATTCAATCTGTATATTGAGCAAGCAGTAAAGGAAACAAAAGAAAAATTTGGAGTAGGTATTAAAATTCGTGGAGAAGAAGTAAAAACTTTGAGGTTCGCCGATGACATTGTAATTCTGTCAGAGACGGCAAAGGACTTGGAAGAGCAGTTGAACGGAATGGACAGTGTCTTGAAAGGAGGATATAAGATGAACATCAACAAAAGCAAAATGAGGATAATGGAATGTAACCAAATTAAATCGGGTGATTTGAGGGAATTAGATTAGGAAATGAGGCACTTAAAGTAGTAAAGGAGTTTTGCTATTTAGGAAGTAAAATAACTGATGATGGTCGAAGTAGAGAGGATATAAAATGTAGACTGGCAATGGCCAGGAAAGCGTTCCTGAAGAAGAGAAATTTTTCAACATCGAATATAGATTTATGTATCAGGAAGTCGTTTCTGAAAGTATTTCTTTGGAGTGTAGCAATGTATGGAACTGAAACATGACGATAACTAGTTTGGACAAGAAGAGAATAGAAGTTTTCGAAATGTGGTGCTACAGAAGAATGCTGAAGATAAGATGGATAGATCATGTAACTAATGAGGAGGTATTTAATAGGATTGGGGAGAAGAGAAGCTTGTGGCACAACTTGACTAGAAGAAGGGATCGGTTAGTAGGACATGTTTTGAGGCATCAAGGGATCACAAATTTAGCATTGGAGGGCAGCGTGGAGGGTAAAAATCGTAGAGGGAGACCAAGAGATGAATACACTAAGCAGTTTCAGAAGGATGTAGGTTGCAGTAGGTACTGGGAGATGAAGCAGCTTGCACAGGATAGAGTAGCATGGAGAGCTGCATCAAACCAGTCTCAGGACTGAAGACAACAATAACAACAACAACAACAACAGGCACACAAACATTTTCTACTGTTAACCATTAGAAGCACTACCTGAAGCCAATCCTGATGTGCTTCAGTTCTGATGGTGCCACTGGTGACCAGTACCAGCAACAGCAGTATAAGACTTTTGTACAATTGTGTCAATAAAAAGATTAGATGTACTAACTTTTCCCATAGCTTCCTTCAAATAAATGTGTCATTTACAAATAACTACAAGAGAGGAGTGTGATGATTACATATGCCTCCATAATGCACCCAAATGATACACAAGGTGGTCAGCACTCCATGTTTTCAGTTAATACTCATTGTTCGTACCTTGCAGACGCGTGTTGGGTAGTTACCAGGATGTTCTATGTACATTTTCCAAGTGTGATTAACAAAATCATAGAGAGTATTTTACATGCCGTAGTAAGGTGGAATTACCACTGTAGTTGTAACAGTATGTCTTTAGTCCTTTTCATTCTTAATGAACCCATTCGAATTTAGGGAAATATTAAAAGTATGTCTCACAGGAGTGAAAGGAGACAAAGTTAGTTACTAACATGTTTCATGTTCTGTTCTCACCTCTCTGCTTTATGGCACATATGTGGGTATTATTCTTTTGGGCTCTGGAAAATAAAATCAGTGATCACACATCCGTTTCATGGGCATTAAAGACAATGCTATTTTTTACTTGCCCTCCTCATCGTCTTCACCCTTCACGCTTCCCCCACCTCCGGCCCCCCTGCCCTTTCCCCAGAGACCATCTAAAGAATACGTACCTTTTAAATTAAACAGATGAAATGCATCCATAGGAAAAAGATAGGCATTAGCAATTGATTTCTCCTTCTGCTTCTGTGGACACTGTTCAATTTGGAACAGAGTAAGTCTTGTGTTCAAATGACCACCCACTTTTCTTTATTGAGCTGTGATGGAAAGGGATCATCATAAAACGCAAAACTGCTTAGCTAGGCATACTGGATTCTGTATAGGCAGATTCCTGTATTTCAGCATAAAGATTGTACCTGGTGTGTGGCAGGTTATATTGAGGCTTTGACAGATTAAGCCATTATTGCATACATTCCAAAATCATTCGGACATTTCAGAATACATCTTGTTGATAGTTGGAGCAAGGAGTAAACCTTGCCAATCAGAGATAAGTATGTGCATCTATGAATTGTTTCAAGTGGAGTCAGTTAATAAGAAACCCTGCAGCTTTTAGGGTTATGAAGACAAAATTACATCATAAAAGACCAAGAAGATGTGGTAGAGGTAATTCTTAAACTATTCTACATGTTCTAGATAAGCTAGACTTTCGTTTATGTTGTGTTATGTTATTTGTCGTGTCAGTATAAGGTTCATTAAAGAAATAACCTAGTGTTGTATCACGTTTGTTGGCTTAGCCAACTCCCAGCCAGTTGTCTCTCAACTAACACAGACCTCAAGCTGTGCTACAGATCAGTCCTGCCAACTCAGTCTTAAAAAGAAATCTGATGGTGACATCACTGGTCCAATTTCTCATCCTTCCATCTGGGTTTTGTATAGTTTCCTAAATTGATTGAGATGGATTCTGAAATACGTGCTTTGAAAGATACATGCCTAATTTTTCACCACCCTTTTTACAACTGGGTTTCTACTCATCTCTAATGACTTTATTGACAGTAATACATTAAACTGTAATCTTGCATTCTTCCTCTGCCAGAATCTGTGTATCATCCTTGGACAGCTTCAGAGCTAGGCAAAATACAGTAATTCATGTATGCCTTCCACATTCTAAAGCCACTTGGGTTTTGCTTGAGTGTGTGAGACAAGTTTCATGTTGGATATAGCTTGATTCCAATGGTGCTAATATTGATCCACATTCTGAGAGCTTGTCAAAACCATGAGATTCTCTGTAGCTATAGTAATGTTGGTTTGGCTACCTAAAACGGGAGGGGGGGGGGGGGGGTGGGAGGAGGAGGAGCTTGGGAAGAATGATAGCCATGAATGAATACTCATCATATTTGTTTTGTTCACTGTAAGATTTGACTATATTTTTCTCCATCTGATACTTGACTCTTTTGCTAATGATTAGGAACAAAATCTTTAGTTTTGGGTTCCATCTTATTGGTGGTGGTTGTTGTTCCCCCCCCCCCGCCCCCCCCCCCCCCCCCCGACCCACCCACTCCCCCTCCCGTTTGGAATAACCTTACTGTACTGCCTTGAGGTGTAATGTAATATGCTTTAGTAGTTTAATGGATTGGGCTTCCAAAGATACTTACTCATTTTACTCTACTCTATTCTTCTCTTGTGGCATATTACTTGGACTGGTAGGTGATGTCAAGTGCTGTCGCACATTTTAATGTGAGGGAGTATTGATCCTCAAATGTGTGTTAAAACACTTAATCTGTTTTTATATGGCTGCTAACAGTGTTTCACCCTCTGTTAAAAGTTTGTAGAGTGTAGTTGATTTTTCTGTTAAACATCCAGCCATTTTCAACTACATTATATCAAATGAAGTTCATAATATTTGGTTGGAAGAGTGGCCCAAAAAGAGTGGATTTTAATCTTTTATCTGAGTAAACAATCCATGTAGTTTTTAAGCAACCACATCACATTTTAAACCTAACTGGATTATGTATGGTGGATACCACTCTAAAGGTTGTGAAATTTAGCCAATTTAAAACTTCTTCATCAGTTTTCTGACTGAAACTTCCTGACAGATTAAAACTGTGTGCCCGACCGAGACTCGAACTCGGGACCTTTGCCTTTCGCGGGCAAGTGCTCTACCAACTGAGCTACCGAAGCACGACTCACGTCCGGTACTCACAGCTTTACTTCTGCCAGTATCCGTCTCCTACCTTAAGCCATGTCTCCGCAATATCCTTTCTTTCAGGAGTGCTAGTTCTGCAAGTTTCGCAGAAGAGCTTCTGTAAAGTTTGGAAGGTAGGAGACGGATACTGGCAGAAGTAAAGCTGTGAGTACCGGACGTGAGTCGTGCTTCGGTAGCTCAGTTGGTAGAGCACTTGCCCGCGAAAGGCAAAGGTCCCGAGTTCGAGTCTCGGCCGGGCACACAGTTTTAATCTGTCAGGAAGTTTCATATCAGCGCACACTCCGCTGCAGAGTGAAAATCTCATTCTGGAAACATCCCCCAGGCTGTGGCTAAGCCATGTCTCCGCAATATCCTTTCTTTCAGGAGTGCTAGTTCTGCAAGTTTCGCAGAAGAGCTTCTGTAAAGTTTGGAAGGTAGGAGACGGATACTGGCAGAAGTAAAGCTGTGAGTACCGGACGTGAGTCGTGCTTCGGTAGCTCAGTTGGTAGAGCACTTGCCCGCGAAAGGCAAAGGTCCTGAGTTCGAGTCTCGGTCGGGCACACAGTTTTAATCTGTCAGGAAGTTTCATATCAGCGCACACTCCGCTGCAGAGTGAAAATCTCATTCTGGAAACATCCCCCAGGCTGTGGCTAAGCCATGTCTCCGCAATATCCTTTCTTTCAGGAGTGCTAGTTCTGCAAGTTTCGCAGAAGAGCTTCTGTAAAGTTTGGAAGGTAGGAGACAGATACTGGCAGAAGTAAAGCTGTGAGTACCGGACGTGAGTCGTGCTTCGGTAGCTCAGTTGGTAGAGCACTTGCCCGCGAAAGGCAAAGGTCCCGAGTTCGAGTCTCGGTCGGGCACACAGTTTTAATCTGTCAGGAAGTTTCATATCAGCGCACACTCCGCTGCAGAGTGAAAATCTCATTCTGGAAACATCCCCCAGGCTGTGGCTAAGCCATGTCTCCGCAATATCCTTTCTTTCAGGAGTGCTAGTTCTGCAAGTTTCGCAGAAGAGCTTCTGTAAAGTTTGGAAGGTAGGAGACGGATACTGGCAGAAGTAAAGCTGTGAGTACCGGACGTGAGTCGTGCTTCGGTAGCTCAGTTGGTAGAGCACTTGCCCGCGAAAGGCAAAGGTCCCGAGTTCGAGTCTCGGTCGGGCACACAGTTTTAATCTGTCAGGAAGTTTCATATCAGCGCACACTCCGCTGCAGAGTGAAAATCTCATTCTGGAGTTTTCTGACTGGTTTCAACCACCATGGACCCAACTTAAAATGGCCGTTCTCAAATTTCAGATCCAAGAACAAAGTGCATAATGTCTTGGTCGTATTTGAATAGCCTTCTGTAACCTTTGCAAAGCATTTATCAGTTCCAAAACAGGCTAAGGCAGTATTAGTCACAAATTGCGAAGAATCATCTACCTGAACTATTTAGATGATCCCCATCATGAGAGCTGCTGTGCTAAGGCTAGGGTGCCATATTTTGCGATACAATGACACCAGATCATTACTAGAACTACTTAGAAAATATTATTACTGTTGCTGTTGTTGCCAATGTTCTTGCTTATCTATTTTTTGAGCTGCTATTGGGGAACAGCCATTATAATAATAATCCATACTAAACAATTCTTTGTGGTGCTGGGCTGAGCATATATGAATTTAATGACCCAGGGTTGGAATGAATATTCACTCCACTGAGACTAGGTGCCCAGATTGAATTTTTACACTACAGTGTTCATACTCAAAATTACATTTTTGCAGGTATATTTTCCTGAGTTGTGTGTGTGTTTTTTATTACTATATGTACTAACAGGGTATGAGCAACGCTTTACTCTCAACTGATACACTATTGTGATAGCGTGACTAAGATTTTGTCTACTGAATACATTCATAATGAGTTCCATGTCAAGTGTCATTTTAGAAATCATCCCCACCTTACAACTTAAGATTCCTTGTTATAGGTAATTGTACAACATTGTAGCTCTCAGTATGCAGTACATACTTCTTGGAGTTCTTTTAGTCAAATGTGTTGAAACTTTGTGATGAAAATGTGAAAGTTTTTGTCATGGTTGGGTGATGGTACATGAGAGTTAGTGCATTAGTCTTGATGGTTTATCATATAGAAGATAAAGGTGTTTTGATATAGTATCTTGCCACACTTATTGTGGCAAAGTGACATTTGGTAAAGGTTTTAAAAGAAGCATGAAACATTGACAGATGAAAACCGTATGATAGCCCAAGACTCGAATCAACAATTCTCTTACCATCTGAGCAGTACAAGCACATCTCATGGTCCACTGCAGCATCTTTAATTCTGTCAGTAACTTTTCAGCTACTTCCCAAACACACTGTTGAGTAACTTCATGACAGGGTAAAACTGTGTAGCAGACCAAAACCCAAACTTGAAACCTTGCATTTTGTGATCAATGCTCTAACCAACAAATCATAGATTGTACCTAAGCCATTCTCAGTGTTGGCCTTTCATCCAGGCATGGTAGTCAAACAGTGTTAGTTAGAGCATTGCTCACAAAAGGTAAGGTTTCAGATTTGAGTTTTGGTCTGGTACACAGTTTTAATCTATCAGGAAGTTACTCAACAGTTCACACTGTGTTACGGGTTGAAAATTCCATTTTGAAAGTTTTCACGCATTAGGCTATATCACCAACTGTACTTCTAGAACAAAGTTGCTAATTTCAGAGAAAAATACTTGACACAATGTTATTTGCAAAGTTGGTTGTAATTTGTATTTGCAGCACCAAATTGTCAGATATTTGGTCACACTAATTGCCCTGTGTTGTCGGTTGGTGTTCTTCGTCAGCTAAGTGTCATATTAGTAATAATCGAGGTTAAAGACTTGACTGTCAGGTCATTGGAAATTTTTCCAGGCACTTGATAGAACTTTGATGTCTAGCAGAGAGAGTGGGGGAGGGGGGGGGGGCTCTCATAACTTGCTAGGAGAATGCTGTTATACACCACTTCAAATGAGACTTTGCTTGGGTTATGGATTATTCTTTAGACCTGGCTGAGAATAAATCAGAATCATGTTTAGTTAAAGTACCCAGTGACCCACTGGAAAGATGCTATAGTTGTGTCAGAGTATGAATTACATGTATTGAGTAGGCTAATCACATGTTATCTTTCATGTTTGTATGTGAGTTTATTTTTACTGTGTATTTAGTGATAAGTGAGATAGTCTCCCCATGTAGATACTGCTTATCCATCAGGCTTATTGCGTTATGCCTCCTGACTCGCATTTCCAATCTGAATACTTGCTACATATCTTGTTTTGTTTTACCAGAGTTATATATACCCATTTCTCAGTGTGAAAAATGTATGAAGTATTGAAACAGTACTAGCTGGGGCACTCTTTGAGATACCAAAAACTTCATTATAATAGTTTAAAAGTGATGAAGTTGCAGGAGTGTAAAAAATTTAAAAACTGTAATACTCATTAGACTTAGTTTACACTTGCCACACAATTGTGTATCTCAAAACAGTTACACTGTTAATACTTCATTATTTACACATGTTGACATGACTCCTTAGTGACCACACTATTTTTCTCTGATTGTTTGGCCAGTAGGTCTAAGCTCTTTGGTTGAGAGCTGAGGGTAAAAGATGTGAGAGCTAAGAAAAGTGATGAATGAAACAGCAAAGTGAAGCAAATGTTGCTAAAAGTCTGGGTCAAAACAAGCTATAAATATAAAGTCCATTTGAACTGCCTGATTTGTGCACATTTGTATCTGTAAATCTGCATTAGCAACATTACTTACCAGTTTCTTCAGTCTAGGTACCAGGCTTAGATAGAAAGGGGTGAGGAATTATAGCTTGTACAGAGGCATACAGACAGTTGTTTTTCCCAGGTTGATGTCCTTACTGACTGGACATGGAGTTTGTATTTTGCGTGATATTATGTTTTATTTATCTCTTTTAAATTCTTTATAATTATTTACATTTTTCTGAAACAAAAGATGCAAGGAAGGGGGAGGACTGAAGACTTTTGAAAGAGGGGTCTGCAGGAATCTGTCTGTCATGCATGGTGCATTGCTGTTTTTTGGTTCAAGATGATGATGGAGCTAACAGTTGCACTACCCCAGAATGTAGTCCCATATTTAAGAATTCTGTGGAACTGGGCAAAGTATGCAGTTGAAACAGTGTGGAATCTTGCTTTGTGTGAAAGTAAATTTAGGTGGAAGCATACTCTTTTTCAGTGTCACATTTGCTTTTGTTAAGTGTATTTACCATTCAAAATCATGTTGAAGCCATATTCCTAAACATTATGTTTCCAATGAGGGTGGCATCACTCCGCTGACATTTGTCACATAAGTTATGGCAACTTCCCCCATTAAACAGAAGTTTAAAAAAGTTGTTTTGGATGTATTTATTGTTAGCTTATTTACATCTAACCAGTCATTTAGCCAGTCTGTAGCTTTATTTATGTTTGGCAGTTGTCTGGAGGTTTTCACTGTAACAAAGATGCTAGCATCATCTGCTAACATGGTATTTATTTGTGATTCAGTGCTTAGATCTGAGTTGGCTATATACAAAAGGAAAAAGATTGGGCCCAGGGTGGATCCTTGAGGGATCTACTTTTTATTTTTCCTGCATCTGAAAAATATTTTCTTAGTGCTATCAGTTAGTTTCATGTGTTGTCTTTGCTTTGTTTCTTATTTGTTAAGTATGAGCAGAACCATTATAATGAAGTTCCTGTAATGCCATACTTTTTTCCAGCCTTTCCAACAGGATTTTGTAGTCCAAAATGTCAAAAGCTTCACTTAGATCTAAAAAAATTCCAGCAGGATTTAGTTTTTTGTCCATTGCTTCTAGCATGTTTTGTAAAAAATTATAGAGTGCATTAATCATAGATTTATTTTTCTAGAAGCCATGCTGACCATCAGTAAGGAATATGTTCTTGTCCAGGAATTTAATTAACCTTGTTACACGTGATTCTTTCAGTGATTTTAGCAAAACCTGATAATAGAGAGACTGGTCGACAGTTTGTAAATTATAAAATCTGGAAGATCATCAGTTCCCGAGGACATTTTTTGATGGTTTTTGCTATGTGAATGATTCCTTTTGGGGTTGTTTCATAGAGATAGATTGCATAGAGGCAAGAATTTACTTTGTTCTGGTGGATGTGTGGACTACCTCTCTTACTTATGATTATTATATTTTTTTGTTTTGTCTGCATAGTACTGAATTGAAGAGATTTGCAATCTTTTGTTGTCACAGTTCAGGGTGATATTTTCCTTTTTGCTATTTCCTTCCTGTTTTATTACTCTCCAGTGCTTTTATTTTCTGACTCTGACATAAACTTATCATTATACATTCTTTTTGTCTGTTGTATGACTTGTTTGTGTATCTGAATATATTTTGTTTTATAATTGTTAAGGAGAGGGGATATTTAGTGGTACTTTTTTTAAAAAATTCAGCAGTTCTCTTTTTGTGCTGCTTGAGACTTTTATGCCTCTTGTTATCCATCTCTGTACTTTTGGACTTTTGTTCCCAACCCCTGTGTTTTGAGAGGAAACAGTGTTTCAATATAACAATTGAATATCAGAACTTCTCAAATTTCTTGTAGATTCATGCATCTGAGAAACTTTTACCCACCTTTCTCTTGATAACAAGTGAGTGAAAATTTCTATGCTGTGTGTTTTGAACCTTCTTGCAGTCAAAGTTCTTTTATGTTGTGCAGATTATGACATTATCAAAGTTGAGAAAGTTTGTTTTTGTCATAGTTCTTAAATCAATTGCACGAAAAACGTACTCAAATTTTCTTATTAAAGGTGTGTAATATTACTGTTAACTTATTTGTACAAGTGATCTTTTGGCTGTTGGGTTTATACATTACTGAACTGTAACACATTCCACTTATTAACATTTTGTTTTGCTTTAATTTGCTGCTAGGTGATGCTGTGGTTATGGACATTACATTTGTGAATTGACAAAGATGTATTAATATGAAAATAAACAGATAGACCGAAATATGAACAATGTATAGCCAAAGTGTGATGACACAGGCTGTTTTCATTTGCCACTAAACAAACGTACAGTGTTACAGATGTAATAAAACCTCTGCTTCTCATGGAATTACCCTGGTGTGAACATGATTATGGGACAGAAGTCGTATTGTTTGATCAATGCTTATGCTTTCAATAAGTGGTTGTGTTATCAGTGATTTTGGTTGATGCACCTTGCAAATTAATCATTTATTGTTCATTTTCTTTTTTCAGCTCTGCATTTGATACAAAACTTCAAATAAAGGTTGCTATAAAAAAACTAGCACGTCCGTTCCAGTCTGCAATCCATGCGAAAAGAACATATAGAGAATTGAGAATGTTGAAGCACATGAACCATGAAAATGTAAGTAGTAGATACTAATTTCATGAAACAAGAAAAATGGAATACAGAAATGTTAATTTTGCACGAAGAAAGACAGTATTTTCAACTTCAAGTACATCCTGTAGAAATATGTATACAAGACACACTCAAGGAAAGCCCAACTTTTGGTAGAATCAGTTCCATATTCACAGAGAGATTAGGAAGCCCAATATGGTGGATGGTGGGTGAAAGGAAGCAGGGATAATCTGATTGATCACCCCTCTCTCTTTCATACCTTCCCTCTTTTCCTGTCAAGAGAAAAAGACATATAGTTCTAAACAATTCTTGTGCAAGGGGGTTCACAGTTTGACTGTGAGAACACAACTGGCGAACATGAGCCCCTTGCCATCGCAATGATATTACCTATTCTGCAATATAATTCGAGCTTCTGACTGTCCTCTACTTCCTTTTTTCTCCAAGGAGCTTGCATTTGGTGGCTCTGGGGTTTCCAAAAAACAGAGGGGGGGTCTGGGAAGGGGGGTCGCAGGTCAACACTGTCAGCTATCTTCTGCCTTAAGCTCTGAGCTTAATTCAGTAACACTTGAGGGTGTATGTAAACCACAACCTCAAGGTGAGCTGTGTGCCAATGTGGATGATGGCTCTGAGGAGGAACAGTCATTAGTGTGCAACTTTAGGGTATGTCACATTCCAGTTCTCTTTAAGCTTGTCCAGAAATGTGGGGCTTTGCATAGATTTATCACCCTTTCCCCAGCTGTTGCTCCCCCCCTGCGGGTTCGGGGGTAAGACCAGGCCCGCGGTATTCCTGCCTGTCATAAGAGGCGACTAAAAGGAGTCTCAACTGTTTCGGCCTTTAATTTGATGATCCCCATTGGGGTTTGACCTCCATTTTTCCAAATTCAACAGAAGTACGAGCCTTTTGGGGAAGGACACCTTACATGGTGCAACATTAGTCCTCTGTGCCCTAAGACCTTGGCACTCTTTATCGTCTTGGTGTCGTAACTACACCTTCCATCCCTTATTTTGGGCATACACCCCTGATGGATTGTGTAAGTTACATACCTATGGACTTTCCATGGCACCCGAAATCCAGCACAGTAGCCAGCCCGTTGTGGTGGGGTCGTCATGTACCCTCTAGGTTGTAGCCCCCTGACAACACAGGGATCGTACTGCCGATGCCTGAGCTGACACCTCCCCACATAAGCCGAGGAGTAGATGCTCATCTCTCTGGGGCATCAGGACTCCCGGCAATGGCCATCCTGCGAGGTGGCCTTTGCTGTGGCTGGGTGGCACCCGTGAGGAGAGCCCCTGGTCAGAGTGGGTGGCATTGAGGCGGATACCCCGCAATGAAGCAGGTAAAGTCTCAATCTGGTGGTCGCACAACCACCAACGTCTCTAAGTGCGGTAAAGTAGAATTTTATGCTGTGGCCCAAATCGTTCCCTTCCGTAGCCACACCATGGGAGGAACGTAGGGCTACAGACAGACAGGAGCCATATTCGCCACGATACCTTGTATGCAGCAGAACTGATGGGGATTCATTTTTGGGGACTAAGCCTCTGTTCTTTGTGACCATCTTGAAGATAAGTTTGGGGAAGTGGCATCTCTTTCCAAAATGCGGAGTGGGGCCATTTTGATACAAGCGGCTTCAGCTGCACAGTCAAGGGCATTACTCAGCTGTGAGAAGCTTGGTGACATCCCCGTCAATGTCACTCCCCATAAGTCACTAAATTTGGTCCAGGGGATTATCTTTCATAAAGATCTTCTGCTACAGTCTGATGACGAGCTACGGGAGAACCTGTCACGACAAGGTGTACACTACGTTCGTCGTGTCTTTAGGGGACCCAAGGATAAGAGGATCGCAACTGGTGCTTTCATCCTGGCCTTTGAGGGCGACTGCTTGCCCGAGAAGGTCAAGGTCATGATCTACCGGTGCGATGTCAAGCCCTATGTCCCGCCCCCTATGCGATGCTTCTAGTGCTGCAAATTCGGACACACGTCCTCCAGATGCACTGCCAGCCCCACGTGTCGAGATTGTGGACGACCTTCGCATCCCAATGCTTCGTGTGCACCACCTTCCACCTGCGTTAACTGTGGGGAGCATCATTCTCCCTGCTCGCCAGACTGTGCAGTCTATCAACGAGAGCGGAAGATACAAGAAATTAAGACCCTGGACCGTTTAACTTACCAAGAGGCCAGGAAGAAATTAGAACGGCTCAACCCCACACCTATGTTGAGGAGTTATGCTGCTGTAACACTGCCGCCACAAGTTCCTGCAAAGACTCCTTTCACAGTTAGCCCACCGAACAGTCACGTTACGCCTGCCCCACCACAGGTGGGGGCCACTCTCTCTTCCACTGCTCCCAAAACACCCAGTTTGGGAGCAGTGCGCCCCGAACAACCGGGGACGCCAGTCCCCACCTCTCAGCCAGAGAGGTGACAGCCCTCTCCGGCTGCTCAGCCGTGGGCGTAACAACCTCCTCCGGTCTCACTTGTTCGGAAGGGACCCCTTGGGGGAGTCCCTTCCAATGACTTCCCCAGTGTCTCACAAGACACTAGCCAATGGCTGAAGAAGCCACCAGCTGCTGGTCGAAGGGCTTCACGCTCTTAGTCTGTTCCTGGTGATGCGTCAGGAAAGCCCTCCCAGCATGCAAACCCTCCTCCGAAAGACAAGAGAGAGAAGAGGAAGCTCTTGAAGAAGGATAAGGACCCAGTGGTTCCCGCACCACCACTTCCTGTCAGCTCAGCCTCTGAGGATGAGGTTGAGCTCTTTGCTTCCCCTGATGACCTCGATCTCGCCGTCTCCTCGGAAACGATGGCCGTAGTGACGTCCGTCACTCAGTCGATGGCAGCATGTGACCCTGCGAAGTAATTTGCCTTTTCCGTGCCTGCATGCCCCTACAGGACACGCTTTGTACAATCCTCCAGTGGAATTGTGGCGGTTATTTTAGCCATCTACCAGAGTTGCGTCAGCTTCTAAGCGCGACACCGGCTTTGTGCATTGCCCTCCAGGAAACCTGGTTCCCGGCAATGCGGACCCCTGTCCTTCGTGGATACAGGGGTTATTACTGCAACCGTAGCACTTACAATTGTATGTCAGGTGGAGCCTGCGTGTATGTCCTTACCTCTGTATATAGTGTTCCTGTGCCCCTTCAAACATCATTGGAAACTGTGGCTGTCAGAGTAAGGACTACTCAGGACCACTCGCTCCAGGTGGTACAGTCTCCCTGACCGAATTGGCTGCACTTGTCACCCAATTTCCCACGCCTTTTCTTCTCCTGGGGGATTTTAATGCCCACAATCCCCTGTGGGGTGGAACGAAGATTACTGGCCGAGGCAGAGATGTTGAGAATCTCCTCTCCCAACTCGACCTCTGCCTCTTAAACACTGGTGCCACCACACATTTCAGTGTGGCGCATGGCACATTCTTGGCCATAGATCTGTCGTTGTGCAGCCCAGGGCTTGTACCATCGGTCCACTGGAGAGTCCATGACGACTTGTGTGGTAGTGACCATTTTCCCATCTTCTTTTCACTACCCCAGCGTCGCTCCCATGGCCGCTTGCCTAGATGGACTTTTAGCAAGGCCAACTGGGAAACATTCTCCTCTGCTGCCACTGTTGACTCTCTCCCCCAAGGTACCATCGATGTGGCGGTTGCGACACTGACTGCAGCGATTGTTTCCGCTGCGGAACGTACCATTCCTGTTTCGTTAGGGTGTCCCCGGCGAAAGTCAGTGCCTTGGTGGTCTCCGGAGGTCGCTGAAGCCATTAGAGAATGTCAGCGGGCTCTTCACCAACATAAGCGGCACCCGTCTTTGGAGAACCTCATTTATTTCAAACGTCTCCGTGCTGAGGCATGGCGGCTCATCAAGAGGCGGAAACAGGAGTGCTGGGAGAGGTACGTTTCCACCATTGGTTCCCATATTTCACCCTCCCAGGTGTGGATGAAGATTCGGCGCATCTTTGGATTGCAGCACTCTACAGGTGTCCCAGGGCTTACCATCAACGAGGCGCTATCCACCGATGCCGATGCAATCGCTGAGAATTTCGCACAGCACTATGTTCGAGCCTCTGCATCTTGGAATTACTCGCCCGCGTTTCGCGCGCTAAAACACCGGGAGGAATGCAAACGGCTTTTTTTTGCTTCTCGCCACCCTGAGGCGTATAACACCCCGTTAGGTTTGTGGGAACTCCGAAGCGCCCTGGCACAGTGCCTCGATACAGCCTCTGGGCCAGATGGCATCCACAATCAGATGCTCAAACACCTGTCCCCGGACTGTCAGCGGTGTGTTCTTGCCTTCTTCAACCGCCTATGGGGCGATGGTGTCTTTCCGTCGCAGTGGCGAGAGAGTACCATCATTCTGGTGCTGAAGCCTGGTAAGGACCCGCTTAATGTGGATAGCTATCGGCCCATCAGCTTGACATACACTCTGTACAAGCTACTGGAACGTATGGTGAGTCGACGGCTGTGTTGGCTGCTCAAGTCTCGGGGTCTTCTGGCTTCGTGCCAGAGCGGCTTCCGTCAGGGCCGTTCTACCGCCGATACTTTGGTCTTCCTTGAGTCTGCAACCCGCACTGCTTTTTCCAGGCGTCAACACCTCATCTCCATCTTTTTCGACTTCTCCAGAGCATATGACACGACGTGGCGGCACCATATTCTCGTCACGTTGCATGGGTGGGGTCTCCGGGGCTCTCCCCACTTTTTATTCAGAATTTTTTTATCTGTTCGGACATTCCGCGTTTTAATTGCCACATCCCGTAGTTCACTTCATATCCAGGAGAACGGTGTTCCGCAGGGCTCTGTATTGAGTGTGCCCCTTTTCCATGTGGCCATTAATGGCCTTGCAGCAGCAGTACGGTCGTCTGTCTCACCCACGTTATATGCTGACGATTTCTGCATCTTTTTCAGCTCATCCACCATTGGTGTTGCAGAACGTAGGTTGCAGGGAGCCATACGCAAGGCGCAGGCGTGAGCCCTAGCCCATGAGTTTCAATTTTCTCCTGCAAAGACTTGTGTTATGAACTTTTGTCGGCGTTGAACTGCCCATCCCCACCCTGAGCTCTGTCTTCAGGATGTCATGCTCAGGGTTGTTGATACGTACCGTTTTCTGGGATTGCTGTTCGATGCTCGGCTTACGTGGCTTCCACATATTCGTCAGCTCAAGCGTCAGTGCTGGCAGCATCTGAATGCCCTCCGCTGCCTCAGCAACACAACTTGGGGTGCAGATCGTAATACGCTGCTGCAGCTCTACAAAGCCCTCGTGCTGTCCCGACTCGATTATGGGAGTCTGGCGTATGGCTCAGCGTCGTCCTGAGCGTTGCAACTGCTGGACCCCGTTCACCACTGTGGGGTTCGACAGGCGACAGGAGCATTATGCACCAGCCCTGTTCATAGCCTCCTTGCTGAGGCTGGGGTTCCTCCGCTTCGTATTCAGCGTCAACAACTGTTAGCGAACTATGCTGCCCACGTCCGTTGTTCGCCCCGTCACCCTAACTACCGTCTCCTTTTCGCTAATGCGGTAGTCCATATCCCACACCAGCGGCCGCGATAAGGCCATACAATTGGGATCCGTGTTTGGTCGCTCCTTCGTGAACTCGGGTGTTTGCCTCTTCCATCTGCTCACCAGGTCCGCCCACATACACCACCTTGGTGAATTCATCCGCCGCAGCTTCAGCTGGAACTTTCGCGATGGCCAAAGGATTCAGTTCCTCCTGCAGTCTTGCATCTCCAATTCCTTGCTCTCCTAGGTGCATACCATGACTCAGAGGTTATCTATACCGATGGCTTGAAGGTTGATGGCCGTGTGGGGTACGCTTAGGCTCACGCAGACTATGTTGACCAGCGCTCCTTGCCGGAAGGCTGCAGTGTTTACACCGCAGAACTGACAGCCATTTTTCATGCCCTTGAGCGTATTGGTACCTGCACTGGAGAGTCCTTCGTCATTTGCAGTGACTCGCTCAGTAGTCTGCAGGCTCTTGACCAGTGCTAACCACACCATCCCATTGTTGGTGCCATTCAAGGGTCCATTCACGCTCTTGAACAGCGTGGTCGTTCGGTGGTGTTCATATGGATCCCGGGACACGTTGGAATCACGGGAAATGAACTCGCCGATGAGTTAGCCAAAGAGGCTACCCGCAAACAGACACTGGAGATCGGCCTGCAGGCAACTGATCTTCGAAAGGTTTTGCACCGTCGAGTCTTTGGGATGTGGGGAGACGAATGGCGCACTCTGTTTGCACCCAATAAGCTGTGACATGTAAGGGAGACCACAGCTTTGTGGGGTTCCTCCATGCAGGCTTCTCACAGGGATTCTGTTGTTCTGTGTAGGCTCCGCATTGGTCACTCTTGGGTGACGCATGGTCATCTGCTGCGTCGAGAGGACCCCCCTCATTGTTGCTGTGGTGCAACCATGACGGTGGCGCGTCTGTTTTTGGAATGTCCTCTTTTAACCACTCTCAGGCGTGCTTTTAATCTCCAGGTTGATTTATCATCTCTTTTAGGTGACAATGTCTCTATGGCAGATTGGGTTTTACGTTTTATTCTCGCAAGCGGCTTTTATAGGTCCATTTAATTTTCTTACATCACCCTCTTTTTGAGCTGTATCTTTTAATTAGTTTTGTGTTGTAATTCAACTCCATCCTAATCGTTTAGGCTGGAGGTTTTAACGTGTTGCAGAGTGGCTGGCTCATCCTATTATTTTCGTGATCAGCCAGCCACGATCCTCTGCTGTACAGTTTTAATTCTTTCTGCCTTTCTTCTCTATGTTGTTTTTGTTGCTGTGCTCCGTTTTCCATGCTTCTTTATTATTGAACTCGGGGATTTTCTTCCCTTGGAATTTTTATCTTGTGCTCCGAATGACAAATGGATGGTTTCACTGTGCTTTGTGTGTTTATGAAAGAAGGGACCGATGACCTATGCAGTTTGGTTCCTTTAATCCTCAAACCAATCAACCAACCAGCTGTTGCTTGTGGCATAACTATGGATTCTACTAACCTAGCCAGAACTACTGTTCATGGTAAGAGTTTACTATCAGCAGTACAACACCCAGCAACCAAAATGAGATCAAATAGATAGCCTTCAGGACAACAGATTTAACATGTATAAAAATACAGAATGAAAATTTCGCTTCACAGCGGAGTGTGCACTGATATGAAACCACCTGGCAGATTAAAACTGTGTGCCACATAGAGACTCAAACTTGGGACCTTTGCCTTATGCAGGCAAGTGTTTACCACTGGTCCCAAGTTTGAGTCTTGATCTGGCAAACAGTTGTAACTTGCCAGGAAGTTTCATGTATAAAAATAGTTGTAACAGGTCAGCCATAGTGGTAATCAACATTTGCCTTTTTCTCAAAAGAGACAGAGGCACCTATGAATAACAGCCGCTCTTCAATGTGCACAAAGTTTTGGAAACTGTATCGGGGTTGTTGAAAAGAATGAAAAACCTATGTTCTCATTCAAAAAAACGTGGCTGATCAAATACCATAGTTCTTGGATGCTAAACAGCCAGTGGAATGTGCTATACACTCATTGTAACACACTACAGATGGGTCTTCACTAGGGAACAGTTCACTGAACTGAATGGAAGAACTGAGGAATGACTTCTAATTAACGATTGTTCACTATTCCCTTCAGGTCCCTCGTATTCCCACTTCGGTCTTGATCTAGTTCCTGCACTGCCATTCCTTTTTCCCTGTCTTGGTTCTGTTTGTTGTCTCTTGTTTTTTGGGTGGTCACTCATTAGTAGTGTTAGCTGCACACTTCTTATATTCAATTGCAGCTCATTTCATTCGTTACATTCACCTATTCTTGTTCAGTTTAAAACCTTTCTCAGAATCATTACATCTAGTTCTTTTACACTGTTCAGCATCCATGACTGAAAATTTATTATTTTGCTATAATTGTTGATTGAAAGTAAGACAACAATTCACTATTCATTGCATTTTTTTTAATGTGCCAGTGCATGTTTTTGAAAATGAAATGCCACTTTGGAATTTAAAAATAACATTTATTTGTAACTTTATTTTAGTTTGGAATCAAGCAGTGGAAAATCCGGGCTGTAATAACAACAATATGAAAATGATAAACTATTACTCACCACATGGAGGATATGTTTGATCACAGACAGGCACAGTGAAAAATAATGCCATAAACATTCAGTTGTCAGAATAAGTCCTATATCAGATGTAGAAAACTACACACATTCACACAAGTGCAACTCGCACACACACGGCCACTGTCACTCCTCGGCACTAAGGGCTGATTGCGTCTAAGAGGGCCAGCAATATTTGCTGGGGTGGATAGTAGGTGTTCGTGAGAGGTATGGGACAGTGAGGAGGGGGGATGGCAGGGTAAGGTGGGGAAAGACATTAGTGCTACTTGTGGGAGTGTGCAGGGATGAGGTGGAGACAGGATAGGTCTGCTTGGAAGGGGTGCAGGAGGAGAGGGGGAGGAGGTAAGCAGAGAAGGGGAAGTACTATGCAGGTGCACTGGCAGGAAAGGTGTATGTAGCACTAAAATGGAAGCAGGGAGGAGGAGAGGCAAGTGGAGTATGAAATTAAGTGAATGTATCAAAACAGTTCCCTATGCCACCTTCACTTTTCAGCTTCTGAGGCAGAGCTGGTAATCCTTAGAAGGGATTAAAGGGCAGTCTGACTACCTCAGGTCCATTCTAACCTGCTCCAACTTTTTTCTGTTTCCGGTTTCTGTCTTCAGGTGAACGCATGAATGATATTTAATGAGAGGACTTTACAGACTGTTATATTTTGATTTGCTTTGCTTTTAGGATTTGAAAGTTTGTTCCCAAGATTGATTTCCTCAAGCAGCACTAAGCAATTGTCAAAACTCTCAATAAATTGGCTTTGAAAATTGGGAGATATCGGACTCTGTTAACAGTAAAACTATTCTGTCATCTGTATAGGTACCAATAGCCAATTCTGTAGCGTAGCAGTTTTGTAAATGTGAAGTTACTTTTTCAGATCTCACTAACTGTAATCTATTTACTTGCATTTCCATATATATTAACATATGGACATGTTAATTACCAAATACTGAATTGCATTTTTAATAAAATAATGTCATTTACTTTTAATTACTAGTCATATAAAAATAAATTAAAATTTATACAGAAATGTTATTGTGCAATTAGATAAAAGGGAAAGATGAATGAATACTAATGAATGGGTGCCATGAGAGACTAGCCTCCAGTGATCTAGTTCCCAAAGATGAATGAATTTGGCCACCTCAATAGCACACCTCACGTAATTCCAATAAAGGAGTCATATAATGTAAGGATATTTTGGTCAGCACCACAAAAGAACTACAGAAGGTGGAGGAAGATAGAGTAGTGGATATCAGAAATATAAAGAAAAGAATGAACAGCATACTCACTTCCAGTGGGCAGAAGCTACCAGACTGTTATTGCTCGATGTAGATAGTTCAGTGTTATTACATTTGTGGCTGCACACAAGCCCACCAAGAGTAATGTAAAGAGTGCCCATATTTGACAGTGTCCAGCCTTCATGGACAGAAAGAGAATCTACTAAATAATCAGCAGATGCCATAGAGAGACACAAAGCAGCATAGCCCATTGCATGTATGAAGTCATTGATAACAGTGGCCAAACATATCACTCCAAAATTGCCAGCACAGAAACTTTTATATCATTACTAATATCTGCTTGTGTACCTACAAATGAAACTGTGGAGCTGCACCACTTAATAAATCAATAAACATAGTCAAATAAGAAAGAACAGCAGGTGAAAGAACCCAAAGGTGCCACAACCAATTGTGCTCTCTGCTGAGTTCGTAGCCATTACTCGACCTTTAAAACACATCAATACCGAGCAAATGAGAAAATCATCCAGTGTTGTGATGCAATGAGTTGCCCCACAGGTTACTGATCAATAAATCACACAGGCATAAAACTCAGTACTTGCAGACAGAGATGCCATCCTGATCACGTTTATTCACTTACCAGGGCATGTGGGCAGTTCGGGAAATGAAATTGTCATCGAATTCTAGGAGTGTAAAACAGTAATCAAAAGACCTTGCAATGTGTTACACTGATATGAGAGTACAACTGTGGTATTTCACCATGAAGGCATAATAAGGAGAGTGGCAAGCCACAACAATCACTTAGAAATTAAGAATATTTAACATAACAATGATCAATTGCAAAACTTGTAAATGGACCTTTAGGAAAGAACCTGCCACAACACACAGACTTCACTTTGCCACATCAGACATGTCCAAACTTTATCCCACAGTGAGCAGATCCACCCCAGTGCTAATGTGGTACTGCCTCTACAGTTGCCATGTACTCAGAGTGCACACTCTTGTCCAACCTGAAGAGGAAGTTGAATCTTAACAACTCCTTACTCCCCATACACCTGACAGTGAAATTACTGTCAGGTGAGCTGTCTCTGTCATGAAAGGAAGTGACTCCTTCCACAAAAATTTAATTATCTCCTGAGTTCCGTAATGGTTTGATTGGGTAAGGAAGAATCAGTTTGGAATGGACCTCCAGCTAGGTTCTCCATCTACCTCCGGTATCTCTAAACTCATAACAATGTTGTTGGTCTAATATGTGTACTGTTAAGGTGGAGTACCAACTTTACTCCAGATGAAAAATTGTGAATGACCTGAGTACATCTTAACACCAATCTTTAATCTGATCCAGGTATGCATGAATGGTGTGCCTTTACTTCAAAAATGACTTGTAGAACCTCCAAGTAAACCCTCTTGCATCCTGAGTCTCCAAGACTATCATCAACATAGAACTCAGGTTCTCTGGTTAGCCCATGTTTTACATGATATGTTGCAGTAACTTATCTTGCAACAAGACCTCAATCTCAGTGGAAAGGTGCCACCTTTCCATCACCTTGCCACAACTTGTGTACCAGCATCCTATAGTTGAAGGGACTAATGGCTGAGCAGTCCAGTTTCCTAATGTGACAGTAATAACAGACATTTAATTAGTCCATTCTTAGGTGTCTCGTTGATCAGTGAAAGCTTTAGCTACTGAAGAAAATCCTTAACTATCAAATGAAAAATGCGTGAAACTAATAGATTACAAATCATTTTCTCATTTTCATTTTCTCTACAATCTTCAACTATGAATGCCATTTGTCAGAAAGCTTCTAGTGTCTTACACTTATCAGCTAGAAATCTAAGTCAGGTGATAATTTTGCGATAATTGGCCATTGCAAACTCAAAAACATTCTCTCTTTGGAATACTGCAGGTGGTGTCTCTTGCCACTATTTGATGTAATTTCAGGTCTTATTCTGTAGTAACTTTGATTTTTTTCATCAGTGATCCTTCCTGCCCTACTGTTATTATTAGTTCACTGTGTGTACTTTTGTTAAAACCTTCAATAACAATGAAAATTAAACTTTGTCAGTATCAGTATTCTCTATAGGGCAAAGATCAACGTAACAGCAGTAAGTTAGTTGTTAAAGATTAATCTGAAAGTATTCTTCCTATTGTTATAAGTCTATTGTCTTACTCTAATGAAATGAAGTGTTTGCAAAATTATTTTAACATATTTTATGATGATCCATATTATGAATTGTCAACCATTACTCATATTCCCGAACACCCTACTGGCAGCAGTAGCACCTTCTGCCACCACTACCCTGCTATCCCTTGCCCTCCACACCCCACATCTTTTCCTTACCTCCACTACTCAGCTCAACTTGATTGCTGCTCATGTTAAACTCAGTCACAGTTGGCCTTAGTGTCCAGAGTCAATGGCTGTGTGTGTGTGTGTGTGTGTGTGTGTGTGTGTGTGTGTGTGTGTGTGTGTGTGTTCGTTTGAAAGACGAAATATTTCTATTGTTCTTTTTTATTGTGCCTGTCAGTGACTCAATGCCTCCTCTATGTGGTGAGTCGCAATCTCTCCTTTCCAGATTGTTATTACAGGAAACATGGTTAAGAGGTGTTCAGACATGTTCATGGGAGAGTGACAGTGAAAGTATAGTATAGTGTGTACCACATAATATCTTAACATGAATGTCAGTACTCACATGAAAGTCTGTACATGGTGTTGAAATTCCCTCTCTTAGTAGAGCATTATTACTTGACTGACTTCCCATCATCATTCAAGGTTTCCCAATTTCTGTCACCTTTTGAAGGCTTTGTCTGAAAGCAACCACTCATTATTACTCACACCCAAGGTTTTTTGATTCTGCAATATTAAAGTAATGTACCCATACTTTCAGCAAACCACTATGTTAGCTTGCATCTGTTGGTATGATGCAAATCTACAGTCATTGGCAGGAACTCTTGAAAACTCGTTAGTGAAAGAATTATGTGATATCCTGTGGATTCTCAACCCACTGGTATTTGTCGCATCTGCCAATATCAATTCATTGGATGCACCATGGGCATTGCCATGTCAGACCCAATCCAAGTTGACCAGTGCTGAAAATGAGCAAGCAAGAATGCTGCCATGCTACACAGTGCAAAATAAAGTAACATGGAGGAGATATGAGGATTCAGTAGTTGTTCCAGCCAGTGCCTCATCCTATAGCCAGGATGAAATGGTGAATAGTGTGATTACTCCCATAGCAAATACTGATCCTTCAAGTGCATTTCAGAAGCGCATGTGCAGTCATGGGTATGGGATCATGGAAGTTTTTGATGGGGGGGGGGGGGGGGGGAGAACAAGAACTGAGGGAAAATACACCCTGTGATTATTATAAAATTACTTTAAGACTCAGTCACCTTTCATAAATGATATTGTTTACATGTATAACACTGACAAGACTGTAATTCCATTGAAATGAAATCATCTGCAAGTGTTAATGTGTTAGTGAATGCAAGTATATGCCAGGAAAAATATTTTGATGATGCCTATGTTCTTAGGCATGTGGTTCCCCAGCCAAGGAGACCTCCAAAATGTTGACAGAAATAAGCCTGCTTACAGAATTAAATCAACAGCCAGCTGCTTTGTTGTTAGCATAAAGCAATGTGCCAAGAAGCCAATGAAAGATAAGCAAACCCATATTTTGATCTTCATATATATTATTGACTGTTGATGCACAAGAATTACAAAAATCATTTTCTTAAAAAGTGACTTAAAACCTGAATCGACACATTTTACCACCTTAAGGCTGTGCTGTAATTATTGCTACTTTTGACGTATGAGCTAGCGAGTACATCCTAATTGAGCATTTGGAATGTGGTAAGACTCCCCCTCTTCTCCTCCCATGATAACCTACAGCTATGTGCTAACAGAAATGGCATGCATTTCATCGCAGACAGACTGGGCATAGAGTATCGTAGAGGAAGAATGGCTCAGAATGTGAATGTAGTTCACAGTACCAGAATAGTAGGAGATATAGAGTGGCAGATTCTTACCCATACAGTGAGAAAGTTAAAAGTGGTCCACATTATTTCCCAGCTTCAAATGTCACAAGTAGTAGGCAAATCCCGGATATCACATCAAATGTGTGAGATTAGTAACACTTCCTGGCAGTGTAGCCATCAAAGCCTACCCTTGCTTGAGATTACAAGTGATGGGCAAAAGCATGTTTTTGAGAGTGCCACAAGCCCATGTTATTCATAAATGGCAGGAGGAGAGAACAACATGGTTCCAGATAACACAACAGTTCCCGATTTGTTGCCATAACTATTCACAATACTTAAACAGTCCATAACATATCAGCCAAGTTTGGAGCAACTTAGGGACAATACTCTGACTCAAAATAATTCCCAAGACTTGATGTATGTAAGCTCAGCATAAGACTAATGTATCAAGCTGACTGAGGTCAACTGGAAGCAAATGCCACACCACATGTTACATTTAGAAGACTGTATTTTCAACCCTTAGCAGCCCACATAGATCAGCTACATTAAATTTTGTATGGCAGAAAATATTAACAAAGATCCAACCATCTCAATTACTTTGTAGCAACCTCAGTGCTCATGTTACAGCTTGAGGTTGGCAGGTGAAAGACATTTGTGATTCAGACTAACTCAGCATCTCCACTATATGGTGAGTAGCAACTTTCCTTATCATAATACTGTTACTTTAATGACTCATTAATTTTCTTACCAGCACAAGGCAAAAATCTTTATTCTTAAGTGGCATTTTCCACATTTTGGTATCAACTTCTTATTTCACAAGCTCAGTTACAGCTATTTTTATCTGTTCATCTCTCATTTTGATACGTGACTGTGACGTCTTTAAAAACCTCATGTGATGGAATCATTATTTCATTCTGATCACATTAATAGCAAACTTGCCTCCCCTGCATCAGATAATTGATCCAATCAAATGAACTGTGACAAATACAATAGTAAAGGCCATTTGACATGGTTAAAAGAAAATGACTAATCTCCTTCCCCAACTCATTAGACGTATGACAGGCACCTGCTTTATTTTTACATTAGAGAGAGCAACTTCTACGACCATTCCAAAAACATTGCATTGCAGTAATCAGTCGTATTGTTTAGTATGGTGAGGGCTAGAGCAATATTTAGAGTATTTAGACAGCAATCCACACACATTTTCCAAAATACAAAGCAGTAATTCTTGAAACAATGCCAAAAGAGACAGTTCGCTGTCATTCTGTACCTTACTAAACTACAGTTCTAACATGATAGACATATGATGGAAACTTAAGAGGTTTATGAACAGGAAATATGTTCGTAACATTAGAAATGGAGTTTCAAGTTGAAAAGAAGACTTTGTGTTCATAATCACCCCTTATCTATTTACCCGCAAGAAGTTTTATTTGGTCCCATGGTGGAGAATTAATTTTTATGCACACCCATTAAAATGCTAGTATGTAGGAACTTCATCTGGAAATTGAGCAAAAATTTAACATCTCCCTTGGGGTTGACATTTCTTACCTGATACTCACGTATGTGCCATCAGGAGTTTGAACACTTCTGCTACATGTCTTCAATGAAATGTGGCCTCCATAATCTCTCTTGACAACACAGATTACAAAGACATTGGGCGAGTACTGAGAAAAGGAGAAGTCTGACCATGCCATATCTTACAGTCCTCTCTCTCCAAGCTCCTACATCATCAATACTCTGAAAAGTATTTTTAAAACATGACTGATTGGTATACTAGTTGGAACACAGCTACTTCTACATACATACTTTGCAAGCCACTGTTTGGCGCATTGTAGAGGATACCTTGTACTGCTAGCCCCCCCCCCCCCCCTCCCTCTCTCTCTCTCTCTCTCTCTCTCTCACTCACTCACTCACTCACTCACTCTCATTCTCTTTCTCTTTGTATGACTTTTAGTAGTACAAGGTACCCTCTACCATGCACCATACATTGGCTTTCAGTGTGTGTATGTAAACATAGCTGTGTTACAGCTAGTATACCAATCAGTCATTTTTTAACAATACTTTTCATAGTTTTGAAGTTTTGATGATGTAGGAGCTTAGGGAGAAAGGACTATAAGATATGGTATGCCCATACTTCTCCTTATCTCAGTATTGATACAATATATATAATCAAACGATGGAAACTCCAGACAGGAATATCAACAGTGAAGGAAAAAATTGTAAAGTTGCAGAAAGGCATAATTAAGACACTCATATAAAGCTTTTGGCCACAGTCTTCATCAGTAAAAGAGCAACACATACCATTCACATACAGAAGCAAGCACACCTCATGCTTACTTGACTGCCAACTCCAGCATCTTAGGCCAGAATGCATCTATCATCTGGGATGCAAGCAGCAATCTGGATGAGGTGAAGAAAGGGAAGAGATGTAGTGTACAGGTGGAGAGAGAAATGAATGCTGTCTGTTGGAGTGTGCAGGGACTAGACTGTCAACAGGCACCCCTTCAGGAAGTTGTGGGGGAGGGAAGTGGGGGGAAAAGGAGAGGAATGGGGAAAGACATGTGGTTGATTTGACAGGGGGCTGCAAATAAACAGAGTGGGAGGTGAGAATGGGGAGGAGCTGGTAGGACAGAGGGGTTGGAAACTGTTGGGTGGAAGTTTTGGGGACAGTATGTTACCAAAGGTTGAGGCTGGGATAATTATGGGAGCGGACAATGTGGTGTAAGGATAACTCCCATCTGTACAGTTCAGAAAAGCTGGTGGTGGAGGGAAGAGTCCAGATGGCTCAGGCAGTGAAGCAGCCATTGGAATCTAGTGTGTTACATTCAGCTGCATATTGTGCCACAGGGTGGTTTGTCTTCCTCTTGGCCACAGTTTGACAGTGGCTGTTCTTGCTGGTGGACAGGTGGTTGGTAGTAACACAAACATAAAAAGCTGTGCAATGGTTGCAGCAGAGCTGATAACTGACATGGCTGCTTTCACACGTGGCTCAGCGCCCAATGGGATAGGATAAAATTGTGACAGGACTGGAATAGGAAGTGCTGAATGATGAGTGGATTGGGTCTTCCACAAGAATATGATCCTTGTGGAAAGGGGTTGGGATTGGGAGTGGCATAGGAATGGACTAGGATGTTGTGGAGATTGGCAGGGTGACAGAACACCTCTTTAGGAGGCTGAGAAGTATCACGGGTAGGATGTTCCTCATTTCAGTGCATCATGATAGAGAATCAAAGCCCTGGTGAAGGATGTTGTTCAGTTGTTCCAGTCTGGGATGGTATTGGGTGATGAAAGGGACACTCCTTTGTGGCTGGTTCTTGGGGTTGGTGGGAGGATTGGGGGTGTGAATGGAAATGACACAGAAGATCTGTTTGCGGACTAGGTCTGCAGGATAGTGCCTGTCTGTGAAGGCTTTAGTGAGACCCTCAGCATACTGAGCAAGGGAGTTTCTGCCCTTGCAGCTATGCTGTTGCCAGATGGACTGGCTGAATGGGAGGGATGGTTTGGTGTGAAAGAGATGACAGCTGTCAAAATGCTGATACTGTTGGTGGTTGGTGGGTTTAATGTGGACAGAGGTGTGGATGGAGCTATCAGAGAGGAGGAATTCAACATCTAGGAAGGTGGCACACTGCTTTGAGGACCACCATATGAAGTGGATGGGAGGGAAGGTGTCGAGGTTGTGAAGAAACAAAGATTGGCTGGCTTTGCCCTGAGCCCAGATTGTGAAGTTATCATCAATGAATATGCGCAAAAAGAACACCGTCAACCCTCCAAGGATTACCATTTGAGTTCATGAAGCGTCGCAGTAATACTCACGTGGTGATCGAACATACTGGTAACAGATCTAGCAACATGTGTCTGAATTACTTTGATGTCTTCTTTTAAACTGACCTGATGGGGATCCCAAACACTCTAGCAGCATCAAAGAGTATGTCATGCTACTATTCTACAAGCATTCTCTGTTGTAGTTTCCTAAAATCCTCTCAGTAAACCAATGATGAATATTTAGCTTTTCTACTACCATCAATACAGGCTCGTTCTATTTCATGTCACTTTGCAGTGTTATACCTAGATATTTAATCAATGTGACTGTTATATTGTATTTGAACATTACAGGATTCTTCCAATAAAACAAAGATGAGCATTTGATTTCCCTATTACAAACCAGAAGTGCTCATTCAGTTTCATATTGCCTTGCAACATTAAGCCTAGATATTTAATTGAAGTGGCTGTGTCAGGCTACACCCTACTAATGCTGTATTTGAATATTGCAGGACTGCTTTTCCTACTCTCCAGCATTAACTTAAATTTTTCTATGTTTAGAGCAAGCTGCCGTTAATCCCACCAACTATAAATTTTGTCTATGTCATCTTTTATCCTCCTGTAGTCACTCACCAACTATACCTTCCTGTGCAGTGCAGCCTCGTCAGCAAACAACTGCAGATCGCTGCTCACCTTGTCTGTCAGGTCATTTATATAGGGAATAAGAGTGGTCCTATCATGTTTCCCAGGGGCAGTCCATCCAAGTACCCTTGTCACTAATGATTATCCACCACCGAGGACAACACACTCAGCTCTATTACAGTCTTCAATCCACTCACATATTGAGGATCCTGTTCGGTGTGTTTAGACCTTTGTTAATAGTTTGCAGTGGGGCAGCAAGTCAGCTTGTAAGCCCATGCTAATTTGTGGACAGAAGCTTTTGCACCCGAAGCAAATTTGTTACATCCAATCTTGGAATATGTTCAAAAATTCTGCTGCAAACCATTGTTAAGGATTTTGTCTGTAATTTTATGGGTCCCTTATTTTACCTGTATTATGAATAGGAGTCACCTTGCACTTTTTTCCAGTCACTTGGGACTTTGCACTTACTTCTCAGTACTCAAAATGGCTCCAGAAATGAAAAGTAGATTTGCGATAATCATTCAGTAGTTATGACTGACATCTTGACTGTGTTTGTCCAGGTCTGCCATCTTGCCACACTTTTCTTTGATATCTCAGTTGTGTATTATTAGGTGCTATTTCCAGCATAGCACATATGCTACATACTCTTAAAATTAGAGACCAACACCACAGGCATCTTACAGGCTGCTTCATGCTCAATGAGGATACAATTGATTGAGCATTGAGGTAATAGGCCCATATCAAATATCACAGGGTTTCATTCAAAAGTTTATCATTAGCCCAGTAATATGTGCTGTAAATACTGGTGATATCCATACTTCTCTGGCAGGATACCTTAAACACATCAATATGCAGACAATTTTCACTTTTACCCAGTGGCCACATCTCTTGAGGATACATGTCAGAGACTGTATCATACTGTCATTCCTATTGTAATACTGGACTACTGGCTGACAAAAAATGTCAAATTAGGGTATCACTCACTAGCACGTACAGATGAAGCTGGGATTTACTCTCAGTGAATGGGACCAGATGATTCCTTGGACTCTCTTCTATAAAACAGCAGAAGTTTCTTTCCACAGGTGTTATATGTATGAAGTAGATAATATTTTGTTGTGGAGAATCCAAATTTTTGAGCACTCAGTTAATCAGAAACTAGGGCACCTACACTAGCTTCTCAAGACAAATTATCATTTCACTGTTGAAAAAGAAATTTCACTTGTGAATAGCAATCACGTTTTAATAGGAATGCTTTATTACTGTCCAGTTCAATGAACAAACCAACATTTCAAAATTTCTTTTTCTGAGCTACTCATTGCCTGCAACATTAATCTCTTCTCAGAACAGGAACCATAAAAAATTAGCAACGTATTCGTGAAAGTATTCTGCATTCAGTAGTCCAGTGTGATTGAAGTGTTCAGACAGATTAAAAATAACTGATCAGTCATACGTTTCTTTTCACATAATCTCCTGGCAGCATCATGTTGCTCATTCCTCATTCAAATCATGACTGTTTTGTCAGCTGCAGAAGTAGATTCCACAAGTTAGTGGAATCTATTTCTGTTGCTTCAGCAAATACTTGCCAAACTTGTCATTTGAAATTTTTTCAAACTTGCAACAGTTTAGCGTGTTCAGTACTGGTACGAAAATGTTAATGCTGAAAAGGAGAAACGTGCAAAGGTGGATGGGCCGAAACAAAAGTGCCATTGGAACCCCCAAACATTTAGAATTTGCCATCAAAGCTAAGGAAGTGCAAAATGACAATATTATGAAAAGGTTAGATTGCTATCCACCTTATAGTGGAAATGTAGAGTTGCAGACAAGCATAACAAAAAGACTGTTAAACAGATAAGCTTTCAGCCAAAAAGCTTTCTTCTGAATTAAACAAAAATGATATGCTCACATTTCATACAAATGCAAATCTCACATGTGACCACTGCATCTGGCTACTGAGGCCAGACAGCAAGCAACTGCACATGATAGTAGAAGCACTCTGGGTGCTGGGACTAAGGAGGAGACTGGATGCGGGAGGGATGGCAGGATATGCATGGGGGATGATAAAGTGCCACTTGTGGGAGCATACAGGGATGAGATGGAGAGTGGGTGGAGCAGCTAGGTGCAGGTGGGAGGATAGGCAAAGGGGGGGGGGGGGGCGGAAAAGGAGAGAAGTAAAAAGACTGTGGGTGTGGTGGTAGAATAGAAGACTCTGTAGCCATGTAGTGCTGGAATGAGAGCAAGGACAATGAGCAATGGACAATGACTGATGAAGATTGAGGCCAGGAGGGTTAAGGGAACCTAAAGATGTGCATGGAGAATTCCTACCTGTGCAATTCAGAAAACGTGGTGTCAGTAGGAAGGATCCAGACGGCACAGGCTGTGAAGTAGTTGTTGAAATGAAGTATGTTGTTTTGGGCAGTGCTGCTCAGCAGCTGGGTTGTCCAGCTGTTTCTTAGCCACAGTTTGTTGGTGGCTATTCATGCAGACTGACAGCCTATTGGTTGTTATGCCCACGTAAAATGCAGCACAGTGGTTACAGCTTAACTTGTAGATCACATGACTGGCTTCACAGGTAGCCCTCCTTTTTATGGGATAAGTAATTATTGTAACCAGACTGAGTAGGTTGTGGTGGGAGAATGTATGGGACAGGTCTTGAATCCAGGTCTGTTACTGTGGGGAAGGATAGTGGGCAGGACAATTCATCATTTCATTGCATGACAAGAGGTAGTTGAAAGCTTGGTGAAAATGTGATTCAGTTGCTCCAGTCCTGGGTGGTACTGAGTCATGAGGTGAATGCTACTCTGTGGCCAGACGGTGGGACTTTTGGAGGTGGTGGGTGACTGGAGACATAAGGCATGGGAGATAAGTTTCTGTGCAAGATTGGGAGGGTAATTATGGTCTGTGAAGGCCTCAGTGAGATGCTTGGTGTTTTTTGAGGAGGACTACTCATCATTACAGATGCGGTGGCTACAGGTGGCTGGGCTGTATGGAAAGGAATCTTGGTGTGGAATGGGTGGCAGCTGTCAAAGTGGAGATATTGCTGGTTGGTAGGTTTGATATGGGCAGAGGTACTGATGTGCCATCTTTAAGGTGGAGGTCAACGTCAAGGAAGGTGACTTGTTGGGTCGAGGAGGACCAGGTAAACTGAATGGGGGAGAAGGTGTTGAGATTCTCGAGGAATGTGGATAGGGCATCTTACACTCTATCCAGATCGTGAAGATGTCATTAGTGAATCTGAACCAGGTGAGGGGTTTATATTATGGGTGGTCAGGAAGGGTTCCTCTAGATGGCTCATGAATAGGTCAGCATATAATGCTGCCTTGCGAGTCCCCATTGCTATACCCTGGATTTGTTTGTAGATGATGCCTTCAAAGGGGAAGGAATTGTGGGTGAGGACATAGTTGGTCGTGATCACCAGGAAGGAGGTTGTAGGGTCGGAATCTGTTGTGTGTTGGGAAGGGTAGTGTTCAATAGTGACATAGCTTTGGGCATTAGGGATGTTAGTGTAAATGGAGATGGCATCAGTAGTGACACGCAGGGCACCATGTGGTAAAGGAACAGGAAGAATGGATAGTTGTTAGAGGAACTGGTTGGTATCTTCTAAGTAGGAGGGTAGGTTGTGGGTAGTATGCTGAACGTGTTAGTTTATGAGAGCAGAGATTCTCGGGAGCGTTTGGGGAGAGGTTCTGGGATGGGTCTAACAATTTGAGGAGAGACTGGCTATTCTGCTGAATATCTGGAATGTCTCGTTGTTGGCAGGGTTTGTAAGTGGACGAATCTGACAGCTGGCGGAGTCCTGCCAGGTAAACCTTGTGCTCAAAACAGTGGTAGAGCCTACTCACTATTCTTCCCAACTGTCACAAAGTGGTGTGTTGCATTCTATGTGGCCATGACAACCAACAAGCTGTCTGTCCTCATGAATGGCCATTGATGAATTATGGACAAGAAACAGCTGGGCCACATAGTTGCTGCCCAATACAACATTCTTCATTTCAGTGTCTGCTTCTTAGCCTGTGCCATCTGGATCCTTCCTATTGACATTAGTGTTTTTGAATTGTGCACGTGGGAATTCTCCCTGCAATATATCCTGTGTTCCCATAACCCTGCTGGCCTCAACCCTCATTAGCCATTGCCATTTGCCCACCTATCCCTGTCCCTCTTGCCATTTGCACCATTACTCATTACTCAGATACACAGCCTTCACTTCCCCTCCCCCCCCCCCCCCCTGCCGCTCCTCTAACCTTCCCACTGTCCCTAGCTGCCCTACACTCTCACGACATCATCCCTGTATGCTCTCCCCACAAGCAGTATTTTACCATCCCATATCCCTTTCCTGCTATCCACCACCTTCCAGCCTCCTCCTTTCCCCCCATCACCCAGGCTGCTTCTCCCATCATGCACAGTTGCTTGCAGTCTGGTCTCGCCAGCCAGAAACAGTGGTCATATATGTGAAGTTGCACTTTGTGTGTGTGTGTGTGTGTGTGTGTGTGTGTGTTTTGCCACATTCAGAAGAAGGCTTTTTGGCTTTTTCTTGTTTAGCAGTCTTTTTGTTGTGCCTGTCTACAACTCTTTATTTCCTCTATATGGTGAGTAGCAATCTACACTTTTTCGTAACATTGTCATTATTCCATCCTGGATTTTCCAATGTTTGAGGTGAAAAATGAATTCACTGATTACTTTTTGCACCAGAAGGGAAAGTAGAATTGACAGTATTGATTTCTTTAAATTTTAGCTGATTTTTTAATGTTAACATAAATATAAATGTGTTACACTTGCCTAATAAAAGTAGTAAATATTGTTTACAAAAATCAAAGAGTAATGAAAAGGTCATCTCTTGGTGAGACAGCTTTCTGCATTTTTGCATCCTGTTTTCAAATATTTTATTGTACAAAAGGATATAGATGTTCGAAATTAGCATATGATGTACTTGGAAAGTTGTTAACGTGAGCGAAGTTTTTTCATTTTATTTCTTGATAACTTAAATACATACGTCTCTGCATTCTTCACCCATAACTCCTTTTTTTTTTAAGTTCATTTTCATACTTAACGTGTTAAAATTATTAACAATATCTTAATCTTCCCAAATGTTAACCTTGATATCCCCAGATTTGAATAAGATAGGTGAGGGACTTGCTGATGCAGGTGAAGGACTTGTGGATATGGATAGCGGTTTTGTGCTACATACAGGCCCCCAAGAGAACCCAACTCCTCCCTCCCATCCCTTGCTCATTGATAGTAGTTTTTAATATGACATCCAATAGACGACATTTAAAGTCTATCATGACTGCTTCCACCCGTCATCTCCATATGAAAGGCATGAGAAACTGACTCATGTGATTAAGCATTACCTGATAATTCAGATCACCTATTCTTTTTAGCTGAGTGATATTGCAACCAGAAAAGCAGGAGATGAAGCACATTGAAGCACCCATTTTCCACTAGTATCGCCTCTAGCCTCTCATCAGAAAACAAAACTTACAGAACCATTATTAATTTTTATAGAGTGTTACCTGTACTTGTAATTGAGTGTCAATTCCCACAAAGGCTTCTGTAATCTCTGAAGTTTGGAAGCCATCATATATCCAGAATATTATGTAATGAATTCATTTTAGAACAAATTGATATATTTATACTATCCATTACCTCTGTCCCCTCTGTCATCTAAAACAACTGTATTTGTTGCCAGTTGCTTTGATTTGTTATGATCTATAAGTTCTTAATGATATTTTTTTAATCATTTGACGTACCACTCTTGTAATAAGATGCTCCCCACAGGATATGTGCACTAAACATGTTGTAGAAACAACGAAAAATCATGCCAAATTCAAATGAACGCAAAATCTCCAAGATTGGCAATCTTTTGCAGAAGCTCAAAATTTAGCACTGACGTCGATGTGAGATGCTTACAATAGCTTCCACAACGAAACTCTATCTCGAAACCTGGCAGGGAATCCAAAGAGTTTTGTATTGTATGTAAAGTATGGTAGCGGGAAGATAAAGTCAATGCCTTCTCTGTATGATAGCAATGGAAATGCTATCAATGGCAGTGCTACAAAAGCACAGCCTTCCAAAATTCCTCCACCATGATGACAAAGTAAATATTCCATAATTCGAATCAAGAACAGTTGCCAACATGAGTAACATAGAAGTAGATATCCTAGGAGTAGTGAAGCAACTTCAATCACTTATTAAAAGCAAGTCTTCTGGCCCAGACTGTATGCCAGTTATGTTCCTTTCAGAGTATGCTGATGCATAGCTCCATATTTAACAATCATATACAACTGTTTGCCTGACGAAAGATCCATACCCAAAGACTGGAAAGTTGCACATGTCACACCAATATTGAAGAAAGGCAGTAACAGTAAATCACTAAATTATGGGCCCATATCATTAACGTTGATATACAGCAGGGTTTTGGAACATATATTGTGCTGGGACATTATGAATTACCTCAAAGAGAATGGTCTATTGACACACAGTCAACAAAGATCTAGAAAACATTGTTCCTGTGAAACACAACTAGCTCTTTACTCACACGAAGATTTGAGTACTATTGACAAGGGCTTTAAAATTTATTCCATATTTCTAGATTTCCAAAATGCCTCGAACACCGTTCCACGCAAGCAGCTTGTAGTGAAATTGAATGCTCATGGAATATCGTCTCAATTATTGTAACTGAATTTGTGATGATTTTCTGTCAGAGAGCTTGCAGTTCGTTGTAACTGACAGTCATCGAGTAAAACAGAAGTGATTTCTCGCATTCCTCAAGGTAGTCTTATAGGCCCTGTGCAGTTGCTCATCTATATAAATGATTTAGGAGACCATCTGAGTAGCCGTCTTAGGTTTCTTGCAGATGATTTACTATCTAGGAAACTCATCAGAAGATCAAAACAAATCGTGAAACAGATTTAGAAAAGGTATCAGAATGGTGCGAAAATTGGCAGTTGACCCTTAATAATGAAAAGTGTGAGGTTATCCACGGGTGCTAAAAGGAAAAGGAATTGGTTAAACTTCGATTACATGATAAATCAGTCTAATCTGAAGGCTGTAAATTCAACTAAACACCTAGGAATTACAATTACGAACAATTTAATTTGGGAAGAATACATAGAAAATGTTGTGGGGAAGGCAAACCAAAAGACAATGTGTTATTGGCAGAACACTTAGAAAATGTAACAGATCTACTAAAGAGACTGCCTACACTGCACTTGTCTGTTCACTTTTGGAGTACAGCTGTGTGGCCTGGAATCCTTACCAGGTGGGATTAACGGAATGCTTCGAGAAAGTTCAGTGAAGAGCAGCACGTTTTGTATTATCGCAAATAAGCAAGAGAGTGTCACAGACACGATACAGGATTTGAGATGGGCTTCATTAAAACAAAGGCATTTTTCGCTGTGGCAGAATCTTCTCACTAAATTTCAGTCACCAACTTTTTCCTCTGAATGGGAAAATATTTTGTAGTTGCTGACCCACATAAGGAGAAACAATCATCATAATAAAATAAGGGAAAATCAGAGCTTGCACAGAAAGATATAGGTGTTCATTTTTTCTGCATGCTGTTCGAGAGTAGAATAATAACGAATTATTGTGAAGGTGGTTCGATGAACCCACTATCAGGCTCTTAAGTTGATTTGCAGAGTATCGATGTAGATGTAGAAATTTTTGTTAAAGTAACAGTAAAATGTTAAATTGACATTTAGAAAATACGTATACTGTTGTGTATGTTCATTGTCAGTATTACCAATAGTATTGAATTACGTCTCCAGTATTTGCATTAACCTCTGGTAATGTCTTTCGCAGGTGATTGGGCTTCTCGATGTATTTCATCCAGGAACTTCTTTAACTGACTTTCAACATGTGTAAGTTCACAATTCGAATGGAACAATTTTTCTTGCCTGCTATTAGATTTTTGTGATTATCATGACAATCTTAATTGTGACCATTGTATGCTCTTAATTTTGTTACATTAATTACTTGGAAAAGTCCAGTACCTGTAAGAACCTGTGGACTCAGTAGAATTAAGTGAAGTGGAAAATAAAGTGTAGACATTATGGGGCATTGTTGAAACACATAAGTTGTGTTACCCAGTGATGTATTTTATTGAAATATTGTATTGGTTGATGTAAAATCAGATGTAATATACTGGGTGAAATGAAATTTGCGCACTCGGGCTTTGCAGTGCGACTCCTCACATGCCAGCAATAAAAAAATGTCTGTCACAAAATTTCGTCCTTCGAGTAATCCGGCAGAAAAGGACGTTAAAGAGTGACAATCTGGCAACACTGTAACTACATGTGTAGTAACTAGCTCAGTCAACATGTAAGGTTGTGCTATACAGTTGGTGCCGTGGATAGCATGCAGGAGGTCAAGGGTTCGATCCTGGGTTCAAGAATATGTTTTTGGGCTTGAGTTTATTTGCACCACTTCCTCTACTAAAAGCAAAACCTGTTTTCTTTGTACCTTCCTCTAATGGTCACATAGATTAGTACCAACTATTATTCTTGCCTCATTCAGGTCCATTACATTTCGTTTGGACTTTACGTTACCAGTAGGACTAGCAACGTGCTTTGCGAAGGAGGTCCAAACTTGGTTACTATTTGTATATGTTATCACTATGGTCCAATTAATTGTGTCAACTGCCTATTTTTTATTTGTTTAACCACATATTTGTTGTGTTCAGCATTACAAAATGTTGTGAATTTAGGGTACATGTGAAGTAAGAAACGGTGTATAGTACAGTATGAAATCTCGGAATGAAATTAGGGGAAAAAAATGCACCCCAACCCAAGATTGAACCCTGGACCTCCTGCATGCTAGCCCAAAACTCTGTCCACTGCGCCAACTATGCAGCATGATTAAAATGTGCTTCCAGAGGTAGTTACCATATTTGTTGTTACAGTGTTGCCAGATTGCCACTCTTTAATGTCCTTTTTCGCTGGATATACGTGCCAGACAAAATTTTGTGAGAGAATTTTTTTAATCGCCTGTTACGTGAGGAATCGCACTGCGAAGCCCGAGTGCACGAATTTTACTTCACCCTATATATCAGCTAGTATGTTTGTTTTACATATCAGGAAGTATCATTACTGAGCACGGTAGACCTCTAAACAGTCTTGTAAATGAAGAGCAACACCACACTCTTGACCATATCATGTACTTTCACTTCTTTTTCGTGTGCGAGCATAGCTTATTATTTGAGTGCGACAGTAGTTAGAAATAAGGAAACAATACATTTTTAGGAAGGTAACAGTTGTGTTGAAAATTGACAAAAGATAAATTTGAATGACAAAATGATGTTAGGAAGTGATAGTCAGGTACTGCTCTTGTATAGAGAAACAACAGAAGCAAAAACTAGTGCAGAAATAGAATAGCACAAGTGGTGAATTTTAGGTGATTTGTAACAAAACACTGACAGATAGTTGAACCTTGAATGGGTGTACATGTATTTGAGTTGGATAATGTGAATGATGTATTGGAGTATCTTATTTGGTATACTGAAGAAAGGAAACTCCAGTATGAATATCAACAGTGTAGAAAAAGATAGGGTGCTACTTACCATAAAGATAACATGCTGATTGGCAGACAGGCACAATTAAGACACTTGCACATAAGCTATTGGCCTGAGCCTTCATCGGATAAAGAAACACACACCATTCGTTCACACAAGCAAGCACACCTCATGCACACGTGACCGCCAATTTGGGCCCAAGCTCAGTGATAATTATTGACAGTTGGAAAATCTATTTCTAAATTGTTTTATGTGAGAGTACTGAACTTGTAAAGTTGGTGAGGCCTATATGAAATGATATTTCAAGGAATTCTTCCATTAGAATTTCATGTTGATTTTTATATTGAAGGATACCAAGCTACTGGAAATAGCTTTTCTTTCAGGAACACTAATGGTTTAGTGTGATGAAGTGTCATCTTATTGGATCTGTGGTAGCAGATAATTGTAGACATAACAAATCATGTTTCTGCACATAACAATTTCTGTGTAGGATCAGTTGCTTGTGATGTCAAACACCAGCAATCTCTGTGACCTAAGCCTTTTCATTACTTGTTTTTCAAGGTAATATGCTGCGGCTCCCTGAACCATGGAACTTGCCGTTGGTAGGGAGGTGTGCATGCCTCAGCGATACAGATAGGTGCAACCACAACGGAGAGGCCAGACAAATGTGTGGTTCCAGAAGAGAGGCAGCAGCCTTTTCAGTAGTTGCAGGGCCAGCAGTCTGGATGATTGACTGATCTGGCCTTCTAACGTCAACCAAAATGATCTTTCTGTACTGATACTGTGATTACTTGAAAGTCAGGGGAAACTGCAGCTGTAATTTTTCCCGAGGGTTAAATGATGATGGCGTCCTCTTGGGTAAAAGTAGTAGGTGAATATGGACTGGGGGGGGGGGGGGGGGGTGTAAGGAATGAAAGAGGAAGCCACATGGTAGAATTTTGCACATAGTGTAACTTAATTATAGCTAACACTTGGTTTAAGAACAGGAAAGAAGGTGCTGTACGTGGAAGAGGCTTGGAGACACTGGAAGTTTTCAGATAGATTATATAATGATAAGACAGAGATTTAGGAATCGGGTTTTAAATTGTAAGACATTTCCAGGAGCAGGTGTGGACTCTGACCATAATTTATTGGCTACAAACTGTAGATTACAACTGAAGAAACGGCAAAAAGGTAGGAATTTAAGGAGATGGGACCTGGATAAATTGAAAGAACCAGAAGCTGTAGAGGGTTTCAGAGAGAGCATTAAAAAACAGTTGACAAGATCAGGGAAAAGAAATTCAGTAGAAGAAGAATGGGCAACCTTGAGGAATGAAATAGTGATGACAGCAGAGGATCAGGTAGGTAAAAAGATGAGGGCTAGTAGAAATCCTTGGGTAACAGAAGAGATATTTAATTGATGAAAGGAGAAAACATAAAAGTGAAGTAAATGAAGCAAGCGAATAGAAATACAAACGTCTAAAAAAATGTGATTGAGAGGAAGTGCAAAGTGGTTAAGCAGGGATGGCTAGAGGATAGATGTAAGGATGTAGAAGCATATATCACTTGGAGTAAGATAGATACTGCCTGCAGGAAAATTAGAGAGACATTTGGAGGAAAGAGAATCACCTGTATGAATATCAAGAGCTCTGATGGAAAACCAATTCTAAGCAAAGAAGGGAAAGCCGAAAGGTGCAAGGAGTATGTAGAGGGTCTATAGAAGGGCAATGTACTTGAGGGCAATATTGTGGAAATGGAAAAGAATGTAGATGAAGTTGAAATGGGAGATATGACACTGCTTGAGAATTTGAAAGAGCACGAAGAATTTGAAAGAGCAACTAAAGATCTAAGTCAAAACATGGCCACGGGAGTAGACAACATTCCATTAGAACTACTGATAGCCTGATAGCCTTTGGAGAGCAAGCCATTACAGAACTCTTCCATCTGGTGACCAAGATTATGAGACTGACGAAATACCTCCAGACTTAAAGAAGAACATAATAATTCCAATTCCAAAGAAAGCAGATATTGGCAGGTGTGAAAATTACCGAACTATCAGTTTAATAAGTCATGATTGCAAAATATTAATCTGAATTCCTTACAGACAGATGGAAAACTGTTAGAAGCTGATCTCAGGAAAGATCAGTCTGGATTCTGTAGAAATGTAGGAACACATGAGGCAATCCTGACCCTACGACTTTTCTTAGAAAATAGATTACGGAAAGGCAAATGTATGTTTCTAGCATTTGTAGACTTAGAGAAAGCTTTTGACAATGTTGACTGGAATACCTTCTGTCAAATTCTGAAGGTGGCAGGGGTAAAATACAGGGAGCAAAAGGCCATTTACAATTTGTACAGAAACCAGATGTCAGTTATAGGAGTTGAGGGGCATGAAAGGGAAGCAGTAGTTGAGAAGGGAGTGAGACAGGGTTGTAGCCTATCTCCAATGTTATTCAATCTGTATATTTAGCAAGCAGTAAAGGAAACAAAAGAAAAATTTGGAGTAGGAATTAAAATCCATGGAGGGGAAATACAAACTTCCAGGTTTCTAGAGACAAGAAAGGATCTGGAAGAGCAGCTGAATGGAATGGACAGTGTCTTAAAAGGAGGATAAAGATGAACATTAACAAAAGCAAAATGAGGAGAATGCAGTGTAGTTTAATTAAATCAGGTGATGCTGAGGGAATTAGATTAGGAAATGAGACACTTAAAGTAGTAAATGCGTTTTGTTATTTGGAAGCAAATTAACTGATGATGGTTGGAGTAGAGAGGATATAAAATGTAGACTGGGTATAGCAAGCAAAGTGTTTGAGAAAAAGAGAAATTTGTTAACATCAAATATAGTTTTGTGTGTCAGGAAGTCTACAGAAGAATGCTGAAGATTGTTGGATATACCATGTAATCAATGAGGTGGTACTGAATAGAATTGGGGAGAAGAGGAATTTGTGGCACAATTTAATTAGAGGAAGGGATCGGTTAGTAGGACACATTTCAAGGCATCAAGGGATCACCAAATATAGTTTTGGAAGGAAGTGCAGATTAATTGTTGACATCCTTTCAATCTGCATCGAGGACACCCTATTCACATTCCTCCAGAGCCTCAACACGTTCTCCCCCATTTACTTCTCTTGGTCCTACTCAACCCAACAAGCCACCTTTTAAGATGTTGACCTCCACCTCAAAGATGGCTACATCAGTTCTTCTGTCCATGTCAATCCTACTAAGCACTAGCACTACTTCCACTTTGACAGCTGCCACCCATTCCATACTTAGAAGTCCCTACCATACAGCCTAGTCACCTGTGATCGTGGAGACAAATTTTACACTTAAAAATATAGAATGTAACTGAAAAAATAAAAATTATTCACCATTGGCAGCATGAGAACTGATGCATAAAAAAAGGTTTTACTTTTGCAAGCTTTTGAAGCCAGTGCCTCTTCTATGAGAAGGGTTGAAGGGGAAGGAAGAGGGATGAAGGAAAAGGATGGGAGAGGCTTAGGTAAAGAAGTAGAATTCGAAACCCTGGATCAGGGGACACTTACTGGACAGGATGAGAAGGAACAGTCAGTCTCTCCGTATCATCCCGCCCAGTATGTCCCCTGATATGGGGTTTGGGGTAACTTTTCTGAACTCTACCCGTTTTCCTAAACCTCTCCAGTCATTTTCCTTGACCCCTTTTCCTTCCCTTTCAACTCTTTTGCCAGAAGGAGCCGCCACTGGATTTGAAAGCATGCAAAGTAAAATTTTTGTGTGTGTGTCTGTTTTCTGCTTTTTTTAATGTATCCAATTACTTAACATACAGAGAATTTCTTCTCACCACCTCATGTTTTTATGATTGAATGCTCTGATGAATTCTGTGTAACAACAGTTTATTAAATGTTGATGAATGAGTGAATACTGTAGATTTGTAACATATTGAATGCCCATGCCATTCAACTCTTGATAACACACATGTGAACTGTGGCACAAGGGTTTTTTCTATAGAAGGAACAGCATGTGGATATCTGTTTTGGCAGTCAAGAAACTCGTGTTTTGACTTCTTGAGGTGTCTACAATGTTAAGTTAGTTGAGGGCTGTTGCTGGCATTTAAAAAAAAGTCTCTGTCTGCACAGTTTTTCTGTTATGGAGATAAGAATTCTTTTTCAGGTAATTTTTGGAGGAGAAGTGTGTCCCTCAGAGGAGTATTGTAAGTGTGAGTGTTTGCTATTATAATAAACGGTGCAACCTCTGCAATAAAGAGTCTAGTCCATTTCTCACCATCTGCCAATGACTTAAAATCTAGCGTCTCAATAGTGGGATTGGCTGTGAAATTGGGTATTTGTGTTTTATGTATATTTTACTGGTTGAAGTAAGATCTTGAGCGGATCGGTGTAATTATTACAACAATGAATTCAGCTGTTTATGTAGTGATTGAGTTGTAAAACAAGCTGTAAATTGTGTTATATATTGTTCATAAAATGGAAACAACCACTCTGCAGAGCACCTGGAAGCACACCATTGAAGTTACTCACTGTTAGTTAACTGCTAGCCTATTTTCCACAATGTCACTTACCTTTTCCCTTCTCTTTGGTGTGCACCACTCCTTCCCCGTCCAGATTATGCACTGCCTTCACCTGCCACTCTTTTTTCTCCCTCCTCCTTCCTGGCTTTCTCCCCCTCCCACCCCATCCCACTTCTCCCACTCCTCCCACCCCCCACTCCTCCTCCACTCCTCCCCCCACTCTACCTCCCCCTCGCCCACTCTACCTCTACCTCCCCCTCCCCCACTCTACCTCCCCTCCCCCACTCTACATCCCCCTCCCCCACTCTACATCACCCTCTACCTCCCACTCACGCACTAATCCTCCCCCTCCCCCACCTTACACCCCCTCCCCCTCTACATCCTCCTCACCCTCTACATCCCCCTCCCCCTCTACATCCCCCCCCTCTACATGCCCCTCCCCCTCTACATCCTCCTCCCCCTCTACACCCCCCTCCCCCTCTACATCCCCCTCCCCCTCTACATCCCCCTCTACATCCCCCTCCCCCTCTACATCCCCCTCCCCCTCTACATCCCCCTCCCCCTCTACATCCCCCTCCCCCTCTACATCCCCCTCCCCCTCTACATCCCCCTCCCCCTCTACATCCCCCTCCCCCTCTACATCCCCCTCCCCCTCTAAATCCCCCTCCCCCTCTACATCCCCCTCCCCCTCTACATCCCCCTCCCCCTCTACATCGCCCTCCCCCTCTACATCCCCCTCCCCCTCTACATCCCCCTCCCCCTCTACATCCTCCTCCCCCTCTACATCGCCCTCCCCCTCTACATCCCCATCCCCCTCTACAACCTCAACTCCCCCTCTAAACCTCAACTCCCCCTCTAAACCTCAACTCCCCCTCTAAACCTCAACTCCCCCTCTAAACCTCAACTCCCCCTCTAAACCTCAACTCCCCCTCTAAACCTCAACTCCCCCTCTAAACCTCAACTCCCCCTCTAAACCTCAACTCCCCCTCTAAACCTCAACTCCCCCTCTAAACCTCAACTCCCCCTCTAAACCTCAACTCCCCCTCTAAACCTCAACTCCCCCTCTAAACCTCAACTCCCCCTCTAAACCTCAACTCCCCCTCTAAACCTCAACTCCCCCTCTAAACCTCAACTCCCCCTCTAAACCTCAACTCCCCCTCTAAACCTCAACTCCCCCTCTAAACCTCAACTCCCCCTCTAAGCCTCAACTCCCCCTCTAAGCCTCAACTCCCCCTCTAATCCTCCACTCCCCCTCTAATCCTCCACTCCCCCTCTAAACCTCCACTCCCCCTCTAAACCTCCACTCCCCATCTAAACCTCCACTCCCCATCTAAACCTCCACTCCCCATCTAAACCTCCACTCCCCATCTAAACCTCCACTCCCCCTCTAAACCTCCACTCCCCCTCTAAACCTCCACTCCCCCTCTAAACCTCCACTCCCCCTCTAAACCTCCACTCCCCCTCTAAACCTCCACTCCCCCTCTAAACCTCCACTCCCCCTCTAAACCTCAACTCTCCCTCTAAACCTCAACTCTCCCTCTAAACCTCCACTCTCCCTCTAAACCTCCACTCTCCCTCTAAACCTCCACTCTCCCTCTAAACCTCCACTCTCCCTCTAAACCTCCACTCTCCCTCTAAACCTCCACTCTCCCTCTAAACCTCCACTCCCCCTCTAAACCTCCACTCCCCCTCTAAACCTCCACTCTCCCTCTAAACCTCCACTCTCCTTCTAAACCTCCACTCCCCCTCTAAACCTCCACTCCCCCTCTAAACCACCCCTCCCCATCTAAACCACCCCTCCCCATCTAAACCACCCCTCCCCATCTAAACCACCCCTCACCCATTATCCTCCCCCCCCACAATCCTCCCCTCCCCCACAATCCTCCCCTCCCCCACTATCCTCCCCTCCCCCACTATCCTCCCGTCCCCCACTATCCTCCCCTCCCCCACTATCCTCCCCTCCCCCACTATCCTCCCCTCCCCCACTATCCTCCCCTCCCCCACTATCCTCCCCTCCCCCACTATCCTCCCCTCCCCCACTATCCTCCCCTCCCCCACTATCCTCCCCTCCCCCACTATCCTCCCCTCCCCCACTATCCTCCCCTCCCCCACTATCCTCCCCTCCCCCACTATCCTCCCCTCCCCCACTATCCTCCCCTCCCCCACTATCCTCCCCTCCCCCACTATCCTCCCCTCCCCCACTATCCTCCCCTCCCCCACTATCCTCCCCTCACCCACTATCCTCCCCTCACCCACTATCCTCCCCTCACCCACTATCCTCCCCTCCCCCACTATCCACCCCTCCCCCACTATCCACCCCACCGCCACTATCCTCCCCTCCCCCACCATCCTCCCCTCCCCCACCATCCTCCCCTCCCCCACAGAACCTCCCCTCCCCCACTGAACCTCCCCTCCCCCACTGAACCTCGCCTCCCCCACTGAACCTGCCCTGCCCCCACTGAAGCTCCCCGCCCCCACTACTCATCGCCCTCGCCCCCGCCCCTCGCCCTCATTTATATCTATTATATGCTCTACCTTATCAGCTCATTTTGTTTTGTTGTGCAGCTGCCAAGTCATGCATCAAGAACCCTGTCTCGCACTGTCCCACTAACCCCTCCTAGCCTCATTCGTTGTTCACTACACTCCCCCCACTGCCATTTGCGCAGGCAACTGTTCTCAATAATCATTAATCAGTCTTGCTGTGGGGGCATGCATTTGGGTGACAGTCTAGTTGGGTGTGAATGTGGGTACTTTTGTTAGAAAAAGTACAAGATCAAAACCTAATGTGAATGTAATTGTGTGTTAGATCTGTCCATGTGCATCACATCAATCTGCGGCCGCCTTTCCTTTATTTTACTTATTGCTATTTAATCTTTTATTTGCAGTAGTGTGACGTATTGTCTTCTTTATGTTGTGTAATGTTACATTGCATGTTTTTATATCGAAATTCTAGTTTGTAATAAGATTTTTGTTTTAGTTACCTGGTGACTCACTTAATGGGTGCTGACCTAAACAATATTGTAAGAACACAAAAACTGACTGATGACCACGTACAGTTCCTAGTTTATCAGATACTGAGAGGTCTGAAATACATCCATTCAGCTGGAATAATTCATAGGGTGAGTTTATTTTCACTATTTTATATGGTTGGATGGCCCTTGAGTTTTGTGGCTTTGTGTGCTCAGTACCCCCCCCCCCCCCCCCCCCCCCATCATGTCATGTAAATCTTCTCCACATTTCCTTATTTTGTTTCTTCAATAAGTACTTACAGTTGTAATTATTTGATAGCGGTATAGATCCTACTTCTGTAATCAACTTCAACTGTCTAGATAGTCTATTATAGCAGAGTTAGCAGTATGTGATGGAAGGAGTAAAGGTAACAAATTACCATTTAGTGGAGGCTTTGGTTCATCAATGGTCACATATTCAAGACTGAAAACATTACTAAGCTTTTGAACACTTTTCAGATCTGGTGACGGAAACACACACACACACACACACACACACACACACACCTGCATGGCTGTTGTATTGTCCCATGGGCCCAGAGAAATACGTCTACATTTTCAGTGTGTGTGTGTGTGTGTGTGTGTGTGTGTGTGTGTGTGTGTGTGTGTGTGTGTGTGTGTATTGATGGCTCAATATAAATATACAGTGAGGTGCTACCTTTACTATTTCCATTATTTGTATTCCACACAGGACTTTCCATTACATATGTAATTTGCAATATGTATAATATTCATAGTTTTATGCTTATAAAGTTTGATATGGGACAATTAGAAGATACCATTGTTGTGCCTATCAAGTTTTGTAGATTAACAGTGAAAGACTGGTTATTCTGAAGGCTGCATAGTGACAAAGACAGGCAATTAGAGATTTCCTGAATCAGAGTCACTCTCACAACAAAACAATAGTATATTAGTGCTCCTGAAGCTGATTAGGTGTGATCCTTGCCATCTTGCCATATCTTCTGCACCCTTACCCCTGATACCCCCCCTCCCCGGGCACAAACAGAAGCAAACTCCAATACAAATTTTGATAAAGATGCTACAAAAAAAATCAGTGTTCACAAAATAAAGCAAATGTAACTGAATTGCCAGTTGCTGTGGCAGTGCAGCTGTAGACAGCATAAATTGCGAAGATTATTATAGTGTGTTATTTGTCATGTACTCTTTCAATAGTTTGATACCAGTAAGCCCTTTAATTTCATCTATACTACTTGGAGCATATGAAGGTGTACAATAATGTTGAGCAGTATTGCCACTGTGCTTAACAAATAATTGTGTTATTGTTAAAATCTTACTGAATCATATCTCCAAAAATCATTGCCTTCAGCTACCAGAAACTTAGAAAACCTGGTCCTGAAAGCCAAATTCCTTTGTACCTTATTCTTGAATTATATGCACATTCAAAATAGCACTTCATCTGAGATCATTATTGACTATTTATCATCCACTGCTGGACATAGGCCTCTTCAATACTTCTCCATACTTTATGATCTTTGGCTTTTCACAGCTGGGTTTGTCCTGCATGTTACTTTGTCAGCAAACCCTCTTCCATTAGTTTATTACCAAGTTAGAAATACAGTTTTAATTGCATGTGATATTATGTTTTGTGTTGTGTTAGTTCCAGAAATTTTTACTTCAAACAAACATAAATGACTTCTGTGTATTAAGAGATGAGACAATTTGCTTTGCCTTATATTGTTGCCTATTTGGAATGAGAATTTTGATTGTGAATTTTTCATTATGAAAAAGTAATAATAATAAAACTAAATAAAAGATAACTAATGTTGCACCGCCGCACCCGGGTTTGATTCCCGGCGGGGTCAGGGATTTTCTCTGCCTTGTGATGGCTGGTTGTTGTGTGTTGTCCTTAGGTTAGTTAGGTTTAAGTAGTTCTAAGTTCTAGGGGACTGATGACCATAAATGTTAAGTCCCATAGTGCTCAGAGCCATTTGAACCATTTTAACTGATGTTGTTGTGATGGTCTTAAATAGGATCTTAAGCCATCAAATATCGCAGTGAATGAAGACTGTGAATTGAAAATACTAGATTTTGGTTTAGCTCGGCCAACAGAGAGTGAAATGACTGGATATGTGGCTACGCGGTGGTACAGAGCACCAGAGATAATGCTTAATTGGATGCACTACAATCAAACAGGTAATATAGTGTTCTCTTCATAAGACTTCTTCTAACTCTTTTTAATGATATCTTTTTTTTAATCTGAGAAGTTTTAAGTGTTTTGTGTGCAGAATATATCACAAGTGTTTCATGTCACCAAAAAACACTAAAAACACTTGTTAAATTGTCTTTAAATAGTAGGGAGTCACCAATTTCTGTTGAAGTGTGTAAATATAATACAATTGGATAGATAAAAAATATACCCGCCAAGTGGCGGCAGGATAAAACACAAATAAAGGCTAAAGAAATGTGCATCCTGCCCACTGTTGAACTCCAGGCTCTTTGTTCACTAAAATCTGATGACTCAATTATAGCCTGCTTGTGGTCAAAGGATCTACCACTGTGATAAATTTTATGGGAGCATGTTAGTGAGTGACTGCACCAGTTTTCTGGCACCTGTATGTACAGAATCTGCCATCAAGATTCTATCCCTGTGGTACACACTGACCTACAATCCTTCCTTAAAACCTCAGGCCCCTCACAAGGACTAAAACCTCAGTCCATAGAACTTCTTACCCCCACTCAAACCACACACTCACCTTTTACCTTCTTCTTAAGATCCACAAACCCAATCACCCTGGTCGTTCCATTGTTGCTGGCTTCCAAGCACCCACTGAATGTATATCTGCCTTAGTTGATCAACACTTGCAACATATACTACAAAGATTCCCCTCCTATATTAAAGGCACTAACTATTTCCGAGATCATCCAAAATCTGTGCCCACCCACACACTCCCACCACACACATTCCTCTCTCTGTTCCAACATCCCCCCATGTATGTGGTCAGTCTGCTGATGAACATTACCTCATCCATTGCCCATCTTATTTCAAACCTATGATGTTCTCTCTGCTCACCTTAATCAACTTTATACTTACCAGCAACTACTTTACTCTTGAGGGGCAGACTTACAAACAAATTAAGGGCACAGCCATCGTAACCATGATGATCCTTCCTATTCCAACCTTAAAATGGTCACTTGGAGGGGCCTTTCCTGAGATTCTTAAGCCTGCAGCCCTAGGTTTGGTATAGATACATTGAGGACATCTTTGCCACATGGACTCATGGTGAGGCTAACCCTTTTACAATTATTGGAATCTCCTAATACATTCTCACAATTAAATTTCGCAAGATCCTGTTCTGAATCCCATCCCACTTTCCTTGATGTTGACCTCATCTGCGCCAAGTGTCAGCTACACGCTTCTCTTCAAATTAAACCTACACACAAACAACAGTACTTACATTTTGACTGTTGCCATCCTTTACATGTCAGATGATTATCCCACTGGCTTAATTGAAAGGCAGATTTCCCACGCCATTACATCCAGTCCAGGTAATGCTGATACCATCAAAAAACAACATGGGAATGCACGTCTTGTCACTCAGTTTTATCCTGGTCTTGAATCTATTAGTCAACTACTTCAACAAGGTTATGACTTCCGAAAATCATGCCCTGAAATGAGGTCCATTCTATCAGGCATTTTTCCCACCACACCTAGAATAGCTTTTTGCCCCCCCTCTCCCCCCCCCCCCCCCATCTCCACATTATCCTGTTCAGAGCCTGTGCTCCTATTGCACCCATGCCTTTTCTCTGTGGTCCACACTGCTGTAAGCTTGCCCTATGCACCCTCCTACCACGATCTATACCAGTCCTGCAACGGGCAGAAAATATATTATCGAAGGGAAAGCCAATTGTGAAATGACATTCGTCATGTACCAGCTGTTACGTAAATGCTGTTCAGCCTTCTGTACTGGTAAGACTACCATCAAGTTATTAGTTAGGATAAATGGGCATTGACAGAAGGTGTACACTGGCAACATATGGGATTTCCAGAATATGCTCTACAACATGACAGCCAAAACCTAGGTGCCTGTTTCAACACACATACCATCTGGATTCTTCTCCCAGACACCAGTTTCTCAGAACTCCACAGATGGGAACTGGCATTACAAATGTCAATGGTTCTTGCCACACAAATGGCCTTAATTTACATTATTATTATTATTATTATTATTATTATTATTATTATTATTAAATTTCTTCAGCCTCAGAATTGTTTCTCAGCAAATATTCCTTTCATCATTCACTTTCAGCATTCTATACCTTTTATTTTATGCTTTTCTTTTTTCCCTCACCCCCACCTCTACCACATATGATCCGCTTAGCTTTCCATTTTTATTAACTCTTGCATGATGTTTTGTCAGTAACTTGTCTTGCTTATTGCCCTATTTTTCAAATCTCATCCAGCACAATTACTATCAGTGTTTCCTTTTCATCCCGTCCGATAAGTTTTCCCTGAGCCAGGGTTCTGGGCAATTTTTCTGAACTATCCCCATTCCTTAAACCTCACCACTCCTTCCCTTCCTACCTCTTCTTTCCCCTTCAATTTTGCCAGGAGGAGGAACTAGTGGCTGCAAAACCTTGCACAGTTCTTTTATTTGTGTATTCTCCTGCCACCACTTTGTGAGTATTTTATCAATTGAATCATATTTTATTTTCAAAAATTTATTATTTTTTGATATATTAGAAAGTTTGTAAATGTAATGATGATATTTATCTTAACAGTTGATATCTGGTCTGTTGGCTGTATAATGGCAGAGTTGCTGACAGGAAGGACATTATTTCCAGGAACAGATCGTATCCTTTACCAAAAAGTTCTTGATTTAGTTTATGCTCTGAGCAATATCATTTATTGTAAAAATGTACCTTATCATTGCAAACGTTTATGTTGTAAATGAAACAAAGAAACTGTAATTCCAACTGATGCCAGTTTATGAAAACTGGGCTGCCATTCCTATGTGCCGTACTGAACTTTGTGTCTTATAATAGTGAATTATGAACATTTGATCTACACTCTCTATCATTTTACCACTGAAATATTTCTTTCGATATAAGACATAGATCAATGGTACTTTCTGTCACTGACAGAAGGAGCAGCTTTAGAATTTCAAGAGTGGGTTTCACTTATTTTGAACATATTTGACATATGTTGAGGCAGCATCTATTATTGTACACTACTCTATCTTGAGGCAAATGATGTTGGTCTTCATTGAACTTCCTCTCTTGTGTTAACACTGGAAGAACACAGATGGGGCAATAATACTAAAGATTCAATATTTGATTGAGCAATAGGATTCTAAGCAATGTCATTTTAGTATATTTTTATAAGAATTGTTTCAGCAACTCTGACCCTGACTTACGTGGTGATTCAGTCTTAAATCCATGCAGACTAGTAGTACCGAATGTAAACTCATAAAATAAGGGTAAGGCACCATGCTCCTATAGTGGACAGATTGGTTGCATGCTTGTGTGTGTGTGTGTGTGTGTGTGTGTGTGTGTGTGTGTGTGTACACTTTTGCTAGAAAAAAAGCAAGAGCTTGAAGTTAGTGTGAATACTATTTGTTGTCATGTGCATCTGTGTGTCCCATACCAGTCTGCTGTAGGTGAATGGTTGCATTTCCCTTATTTTATGTGATTTTCCATTATTGTTATGAAACCATATGTATCTCTTAAGGCCTAACCAGTATGGTGGAGTTAGAGTGCAGCATCTTTTCACCCCTTCAATTTTGTTGAGACTCTTTGTGTTATGTATGAGGTGCTACACAAAATATCTGAGAATTTCATTGTAAAAATCGGAAAACTGTTCTTACATCCTAATTTCCTCCGCCATGTTCAAATTAGTAACCATGGCCATGTATGCAATGATCCAAGTGGTGTTCTCATTTTTGGAAGCACTCCTGGAAGCCTACAGGATGAAAGATATTCAGAACCCATTGCGATTCCACTTGGAGGTCTTCAATTGAGTCAAAACATAACCCTTTTAATGTAATTTTCAGCATCGGGAACAGGTAGAAGTGGCACGGGGCTAGATCTGGTGAGGAGGGGGCAATGGGGACTGGTGCCATGTTGTTTCTGACCAGGAATTCGTTCTAAACAAGCGAGGTGTGCATTGTCATGATGCACTAACCAGTCTTTCTTTTTCCACAACTCTAGCCATTTGTGCCAAACATTTTCCCTCAGTCACTTCAAAATTGTGCAGTGAAACTACCCATTGGCGGTGTGATCAGATGGAACAAACTCCTTAAGCCCTATTACCTGAATGTTGAAAGGTCAGCATTGACTCTATGTTGCTGTCAACTCATCAAGCTTCTCTCGGTCTTGGAGATGATGTCGTTTTCTGTTGTGAAGATTGCTGCTTCGTTTCAGGGTCATAACTGTAGACCCGAGATTCATCTTACTGCAGCTCAGAGCACGTCTGAATTTTGTGGTTTCATTGGTCAATGCTGAGAACGCACAGGACAAACTCCTCTGCAATTCATTTGATGTTCAGTTCATTCGCTAGAATTCGTCGACACACACTGTACAACAGGCCAAGTCTGTTACAGACATTGTGAATTGTCTGCGTTATCTGGGCCGATAGAACATGTTGTTATTGATTTGTCTACTATGTTGCAAAATGCTTAGATGTTGATGCTGCTGCTGTGATGGATAGTCAGTCACACATTTATGTTTGTGAACGTGTCGACAAAAGCAAAATTACATCTTAGTGGAGATACTGACTATTCACCAACCAACGAAACTAAATTACATGGGATTCTGTATCATGAAACACAAGCTTTTTAAATGGTTTAGTGATAAATGGGGAAAGGTGAAGGAAAACAATTGAAAACCTCTTGATGACTCAAAGATCATACTGAAACTAGTTGCTGAAACTAGTTTGTGTAAAACAAGAGATTTTATATCGAAACAAATGTAAAAGTCCTACATAACAAAAACAGTGATTTTCTGAGCATATTTTCTGGTGCTTAGTATTTTACTAGTTTTGCCTTTGATAGGTCTCCTTGTTCAGAACGATATACTATTTTCCTTCGGTTAGAACATATTGAATCTAGTCTTTTCTCTGGTATGAATTCTATAAAAATCATTTTGTGTTCACTTTGTGACATTGTGGAACCATTTAATTTGGTTTAGAGAAATTAGGAAACGTGCATTCAGCTCTAGTTTTACTATCTACCAGCATCTGGAAAAGTAGAGTGAGCAGATTTATGTGTGACTGCAGCTTCTACAACTTCTGTAGGTTCCTGCAGAGGGTTTGAGGTTGAATTTCACCTGTTGAGACAATTACCAGGATTGGTTACCTCAGTCAACTTGATGTATTTTTTATGGACCCATGGTAAGCACCGAGCCAGATGACTTAGTGACAAGACACTGTCTTGCACTCAGGAGGACAGCAGTTCAGATTCCCATTTGGATGGCCAGATTTAGGCTCACTGTGGTTTCCTTATATTGCTAAAAGAAAATACCTAGACAGCTCCTTTGGAAAGGACACAGCCATTTCCTTTGCCATCCTTCCCAAATCGTAGCCCACACTATGTCTCATTGACCTTGTTGTTGACAGGATGTTAAATTGCAATCTTCCTTTATTTCTTGGTTGGCAGATTCTAAGAAAATACTATTCATCCATGTTCTTCACTGCAATTACACAGTTATGTGACTGATGAGATCAATTTAAGATAACGAGAGTATCAAGGAAAAGCCTCAGTAAAATTTCTTAGAAAGAAAAAAATAGAACACAAGGTTACTACAAAAACAATGGAACCAGCAGGAAGTGTAACACTAACTCTTTTGAATGATTACAGGAGGATAAAAAATAGATTTTGATGTTTAAACAAAATTTATGTTCTATTGAGTTAATTGAAAGACTAATGTACTTGTGAGAAAGAACCCCTTGAAGTATTTGAACGAATAACTTTCAACTTAAATTACCATACAAGATTTCTGCGTCAAAAGACCAATTAGCCTAATGTGGCATTTCTTCTTGAAAATGGAGTAAGCATCGTTTGCATATCAGTGCATTTTCAGTAATATCATTTGCTCATTATGCAAATTTGTATTCCAGTGCCAGCTTCTTTCAATTTTTTAAGTACGTTGGATACAGTATTTCTAAAACTGTGCTTCTTGTTCGTAATTTCTGCATTGTGCTGATTTGGAAAATTTGGCAGTTTGAATTCCCTGCATAAAGAGAGAGAGTGTGGTATGCATGGTAAGTATAATAATACTAATTTCACTCCTGATAAGTGATTGTTACCCGTAAGGAGCTCAGTTCTTAAGCTAACAGTGTCAAAGGCAGTTACATAGCTTCATCAAGAGTCAGAAAAAAAGTTTTGAGCAGTAAATTTAGTGTGTCTTTGTATTTCCCTTTTGCTTTTAGGAGAATGCTATTGAATGATGAACATTTACAAACTGGTTTTCTCAGAGTGGGTGTATTATCGTAGTATAAATTTAACTATATTTAAAAAGTGCGTACTGCTACATAATTGTTGATGCCATTGTACATTCTGTTGTGTACTGTCTAAGTGTGGAATGAAATGTTGGCTATTTAATGTATACTATTTTCCTCATTTCAGTAAGTAAAGGTTACTCTTAACACCCTCCCCTTTTTGTTCTTATTAATAGTGGAGTTGCAGGTGTTTAGTGCGTTGGAGGTGATATTTTTGTATACCTCAGATTGAGTATTTTTCAGAAAATTACATATTTTAAGATTTAATAGTTCATGGGCTTGAATGCAGGTGATGATCTGTTTGTTTGTATGCAACTGAAACTTCAGTAGGTACGTTTCCAGTATGTTTGTTTTTAGAGGAAAGGAAAATATTTACAAATAGCAATTATTATTTAAATTCTGGCACAAGTCATAATGCTACATCACGGCAAAGATAATCATGTACACCAGAATTTTAATAGACAACTTAAGGTTAGAATATGCCCTTCCTGTTCTATTTATTCATTGATGCAGTGAGAGAAAAATAAATCCTTGTTTGCACTGTTGTTCCTTGGCTTGTGTATGAAGCTCCATTTTAATTGTTGTAAAATGTTGCATTTGTTGTATCAGCATGCAATTTGTACGTTTTGCATATTTCATATAAAATATTAGTTGTGGCATTACACAACCAATGATATAAGTTATGTAAAGATCTCCATTTCTAATGCTCTAACACTGCGTTACAATAATTGAGCAGTATAAAGTTCTTAATTTTCTGGCTGTAGTTGCTTTACAGTTATTAAAGGTATTTAAAACCTGTCTGTGCAACTATAAGCTGTAGTTTCACTAACAGATATGAAAAGTAGAAAATTAAATTACCGCAGCAACTTACGAAAGCAAAGTCTGTTCCCTACAAGAAAAGTAACAACCTTGATATTAAGCAGAAAAGTATCTGTATAATTTGTTAAGGAATCTTATAAGAACCTGTTACTGAATGCAACATGCACTCTCTGTGGTTTGTGTGTGTGTGTGTGTGTGTGTGTGTGTGTGTGTGTGTGTGTGTGTGTGTGTGTGTGTTTACAGAAAATCTGCAGTGGAAGTGGTCAGACTTTGAAAGAAATAGCCTCATTATCGTAACAAATGTTGGTTTTGGAATATCAGGAAGCACCTTTTCAACAAGGACAAGAAAAATTGAAATCCTCATACCATAATATTGCAGCAAGCTGCTAGAACACTCAAAACATCGATAATGCATAGTATTTTGTGGTAATTAATTTTCATCAGCAGTGGAAATGAATTACTGCACAGTACTCCACACTACCAATAGACTGCCGAATTTTGATTTGGCTGCTCTTGGCAGCATGCTATATTAATGTAGTGCAAGGATTCCAGTCTGTATCAGGGCTGCTGCCATGTGCCCACAAACAGACAATAAATTGATTAATTAACTCAGTTTTCTTTTAGGTAGTAGTGAGAAATTTATGATTACCACTTGTACCTGTGGGCTGGGGTGGGGGAAGCAGTAAAAGATGTCATCTTCAAGACACATTGTATCAAATATCAAAATGAAAATTTGTTATCAGTTGTGCAATTTTTAGATATTCTGAATGTGTTGTGCTTACTCACTTGTTTGAAGCCACTAACATTTAACAGTATTATTAAGAAGCTGTAGTCGGTGATGAGTACTAAGGAGTTTGAGGTTTACAGCTACATGCCAGACAGATACTATTATCTTATAATAACACATATACACTGTTCAGCCAGAACCTCATGAGCACTGACCTATATATATACCCATCCAGGCAATAGCAGTGTCACCTGGCGAGGAATGATTGCTAGTCAGACACACGCACAACGCTTGTTGTATCAGTGAGTGTGTTGTCCGTGTATAGAATGGAGAAGGCGCGTGATCTGTCTATGACCGAGGGCAGCTTGTGATGGACAGGAGGCTTGGGATGAGATTTCAGAAACTGTATGACTTGTCAGGTGTTCCAGGGGTGTTGTGGTGGGGGTCTTCAACACATGGCAAAACCAAGATGAAACCATGTCCAGATCTGGGTCGAGTAACCATCCATCGTTATAGGTTCGGACATGGTAGGCTGGGCAGAATGGTAAAACAGGACAGGCAGCGAACTGTGGTGCATCTAACATCAGACTTTAATGCTGGGCAGAGTAGACATGTGCCTGTCCACACAGTGCACTGAACACTCCTAATGACGGGCCTCCGCAGCCAACGACCCAGGCGTGTGCCTATGTTAACACCATGACCTCAGCAACTACAACTTAAATGGGCGTGTAGCCATCGGCATTGGTGCAGTGGCAGAACGTTGCACAGTGTGATGAATCCTGATACTTCCTTCATCATGCCAATGATGTGAATCCATCACTTCCAGGGGAACAGATCCTTGACACCTTTGCTACAGGATGGAGACAAGCTGGCGAAGGCTTCATTATGTGGGCATCTCCTTCATAACAATTATGTTACCTAATGGCAGTGACATTTTGCAACAAGATAATGCGCCATTTTACAAGGCCAGGAGTGTGATGGAGAGGTTTGAGGAACACAGTGGAGAGTTCCAAATGGTGTGCTGCCTCGCCCCCACCACCCCTCAAACTCAAGAGATCTGAACCTGATCAAGCACATCTTGGATGTGATTGAACATGGCATCAGAGCTCATTGCACCCCCCCTCCCCCAAATCCCTCCTTGGAATTTATGGGAATTGGGTTATTTGTATGTGCAGATTTGGTGCCAACTTCCTCCTGTGGCCTACCAAGGTCTCATTGCTTCCATGCCATGATGTGTCACCACTGTTATCTGTGCCAAAAGTGGATATACCAGCTATTAGGCAGGTGGTCATAATGTTCTGGCTGATCGGTGTAAAAATTGACAGTGTAATATCACTGCTGTGTGATATCATCTCATTCCCTTAGTAATTAATATACATGAATTAAAATTCCATGTTCTTAAAAAAAAGACTTTTTTACATTTTGAAGAATTGTTAACTTTACAGTGAAAATACATTTTTAAATTTTCCATAAAACCTGTGGAAAAGGTGCCAAAAATATGTTACTTCAAAACTGATAAGTCCACTTAATTTTTAATAATGTACACATAGTGTCTTGTTTCATTTAGGATGCATGCCAATAGGACATAAGTGTGTAAATGTAATTACTGGAAGCTACATGAGCATAGAAATCTTGCATACATACTTGAGTCTGTTCATCTGCGTCCACGTCGATACTCTGCATTCCCCCTTATGGTATGTGATGGAGGGTATCCCGAACCACTACTAGTCATTTGATTTCGTGTTCCACTCACAAATAGAATGAGGGAAAAATGATTGTCTGTATGCCTCCACATGAATCCCAGTTTTTCAGATCATATCTTCATGGTCCTTTTGTGCAGTGAATGTAGGAGGCAACAGAATCATTCTGCAGTCAGCTTCAGATGCCAGTTTGTGAAATTTCTCAGTAACATTCCTCAAAAAGAATGTTGCCTTCTCGCTAGGGATTTCCATTTGAGTTCCTGAAGCATCTCAGTAACATGTGTTGTTAAAACCTAGCAGTAACAAACTTAGCAGCTCGCCTCTGAATTTCTTAATTTCTTGCTTTAATGTGGCCTGGTACAGATCCCAAACAATTGAGCAGAACTGAAAAATAGGTTGCAATGTATTGTCTCTCTGCAAAAAAAATAAATAAAAGGACATGCCAACTTTTGAAGTACACCTCTCTGTTGATACCTGTTGTAAGAAGAATAATAATTGCGTGTCACAAAGTGGCTGCTTCATAACAACAAAATGCATGCTGACATTGCATTGTAGGTTATTTTTTTGCTTGTGGACATAATAGACGGAACTGTATTGAGGCAAACAATAGTGACCATAAGTGGCTCATTACAAACAATTGTAGGAAATGTAAATGTGCTCAGCTACATGCACGATATGCCAAAGGAAATGGACTGATGTATCATTAACATATGTGATGAACTTATCTGTTTCTTATTATTAGAATCTCTTTGTTTCCACAGATACTGTTCTGTGAACCCTCAGCAAAAGTTTTTTTTTTTTTTTTTTTTTTTTTTTTTTTTTTTTTTTTTTTTTTTTTTTTTTTTATCTGGCGTTGGTATATTTCGACGTTGTACTCCAGTAACTATGAACTGTGGGACACACACAGATTTACTTTATTATACTTAATTACATAGCAGGTGCTACACTGCAGAAAACTTTAATTATACAATGTGAATGAGAACTAGAAGACTGTCATATGGCTAACATATTGTGAAGCAATTCTTACAGAGTTTTAAACTTAGCGATAGCTATTTCTGGCTCTTCTTGGCATCATCTAACATTACAATGTAATTTAATAATCTGCCCTTATACTGCTGGCAATAAGAGTGGTGGAGGTGTGATGTTGTGTGTGTTAGTGTGTGAAAATGAATTTTGCATGTGTCAACTTGTTGAATTAAAGATAAAGTTTATCACGATCTATGCAGCAAGAATTCTGACCATCATTCAGCAAAATCTTAGAATATAGATGAAGAATTCTGTACTGATCTTGATGAAGTTAAATAATACAGATTCAGTGGATGTGATGGTTCTCATTTTACTGCTATAAAAATAATTCAGCATGCTATTGATGGATTTACAGTCTATAGGTGTTTTCGCTTATCATTGGTTTTGTTACTTACAAGCATGTTGATTCATTTTTGTATAACATTGCTTTAATGCTTTGGCACATATGACACTGATGTTCATATAAGTGTGGACTACGCTGTAGAACATTTTCATGCTAGTTTTAATACATGTTAGGGATGTTGTTACACATTTTAAAGCGTAAACATTTTTTTTGTGTTGCCCAGTTTTTAGAGGTTTTGTAGTGGACAATGTAATGAATATGATAGTCAAATTTCATTGTAGATATGGACTGTTGGATAGATAGCACAATGTAGGCACTCATAGCTCCCTGGAGTGGGCAGAACTGTATTTCATAATACATCAATAACATATTCAATAAATTTCAAAATAGCTTGAATGCTTTTTTTCATTAAAACTATGTTATAGTTTGCTTTGTAGCGTTTTCATATTTCTAGTAGTGAATCCAGTCCATTTTTATTTGTGTATATTTGTAGTATTATTTTTTCCGCACTTATATGAATTTGTTTAAGCATGACTTATACTGCACCATTTCTTTGAGGTACCCTTAGCACTTCTTAGATATCCATCAGTTAAATCTTATTATGGAGATACTTGGAACCCCTTGTGATGAGTTTATGAACAAAATTTCCAGTGAATCGGTAAGTTCTGAGAGACATGATTGAACGATACCTTGCTTGCTTTATGTGAACCTATTTCTTTTGTCTTTGCTGAATCTGTTCCGTGTTCAGTCTTTTGACACCAATTTGTATCATAAATATAATATTTAACACATAACAGCTATATGTTACCACGGCAAATCCATCAGACGATGGTTGTGATTTCTCTGTAACTAATATGATTAGTGCGGTCTCATACTGTAAAGGCAAGAACAGTCTAAGTGATTACTATAGTAAGAAAGTTCTAGTGGAATGTAAATAATTCAGGAGTAAGGGAGACCACTCACCGAATAGCAGAAGTGTTCCCACGGTTCCTTGTGATGAACACTAACCTTTGAGCAAAAGAAAGGACAGACATACACAGTCTCAAAACAGATGCTGGCCTAATCATCCTCCCTGCAGCCAAAGACTCCACCACTGTCGTGATGAATTACAGTGACTATCTGACAGAAGGCTTCTGCCAACTGTCTGACTCCTCCAGCTACAAGCTCTGTCACAATGATCCCATCCCAGAAGTCTAACATAACTTCCAGTCCCTTCTGAAATTGCCAGACTCATCACAGAGCTTCTCCCCCAAGTCCATCTGCCTCATCACCCCATACACCAAACCCAACATGCTCCTCAAAATTGATAAACCCAACAGTCCTGGAGGCCCCTTTGTAGCTGATTATTGTGGTCCTGCAGAAAGAATTTCTGCTCTTCATGATCAACACATCGAAGCAATTGCACCAAATGTAGCCTCACGCATCAAACATAACTGACCACTTTCTTCACCATCTCTCCGCCGTCCCCACCCCTTTACCTCCTGGATCTCTTTTCATCACCCTATACACCAACATCCCTCGTGCCCATGGTGTTGCCACTATCAAACACTATCTCACCCACTGTCCTTCAGACACCAAGCCCACTACCTCATTCACCTTACCAGCTATATCTGTGGCAGAGCCATGCGCACCGACATGACACCGTGCTACTCCAACCTTTTTTCTGGCTTTAGAGGAAATCTTCCTAGTTTCCCAAAACTCCAAACCCCTTGTCTGGTTCAGGTTCATTGATGATATCTTCAAGATCTGGACTCAGGGACTAGACACTCTGTCCTTGTTTCTCCACAACCTCAACAACTTCTCTCCAATCAGCTTCATGTGGTCCTGTTCAGCTCAGTGTGCCGCTTTCCTAGGGACCTCCACGTCTCTGATGTCTTCATTCACACATTTGTCCATAATACATCCACTAACCACCAACAGGACGTGCATTTCGACAGCTATCATCCCTACCACACGAAGTAATTCCTCCCGAGCAGCCTTGACGCTCTTGGATGGCATATATGCAGCAACAAGAAGTCCATTCCTCAGTACGCTGAAGGTCTCAAGAGGGCCTTCATAGATGGGCACTGACCCCCAAACCTAGTCCACAAATGAATTTTTCATGCTGTATGCTCACACACCCCTAATCCTACCACCACCCCCAAGAATCAACTAGAAAGCAGTGCCCCTTTGTTACCCAGTATCACCCTGAACTGAAACAACTGAACCATATTCTTTGGCAGTGCTTTGATTATCTATCTTCATACCTTGAAATGAGAGGCACCCTACCCAAGATCTTTCCCACTCTTCCTAAAGCTGTATTCCGTCACCTGCCCAACATACACAGCATCCTGGTCGATCCCTACGCCAGTCCCAATCCAAACCCCTTGCTAAAGGCATCATATTCTTGGGGAAGACCTAGGTGCAAGGCCTGCCCAAACCACTTACCCGACACTTTCTACTCCAGTTTTGTCAAGGGCTTATCCAACCCATCAGAAGTAGGGCCACCAGTAAAAGCAACCACCCAATCACAGCACAGCATTTGATGTGGTATGATAATGAGCCATCTGTCCACCAGAATCAATGGCCACTGCCAAACTGTGGCCAAAAACAATGCTGACTACCTGTGGTATGAGATGTAGCTGAACACAACATACTAGATTTCAATAACTGCTCCACAACTCAAGCCATCTGGATCCTTCCCCCACCACCAGCTTTTCTAAACTACGCAGATGGGAGTTATCTTACAACACGTCATTCACGTCCATAATCCTCCTGGCCTCAGTCTCCATTAACCCACTGTCCCTATACCCTCCACCCAATTTCCCCCTTCCTCTGTTATATTACTCCCTCCCATTTCAAATCACCTTCATCCTGCATAACTCTGCTCCAGGCTCTGTCACAAGTGCCTTACATGTCTAGCCCATACTTCTTCCTCTCCTGTTCCTACCCCTGTTCCTCTCCCCTCTTAACCACACCACCCAGTGTAACCCCCATCTGTCGAATGGCAATCACAGGATTGTGTGTCCAGCTGACACTGTGATGTGGGGGTGCGGAGGTGTGTGTGTGGCAGGGCAGGGGCACTATGAATATAGTGTGGGACAATAAGTTGGGAATGTGGGTCTCACAGGAGGCATGTCGGAGATAAGTCCCTGCAGTTGCACGATCCTCTGTGTCCTTGGTGGCTCAGATGGATAGAGAGGAGATCCTGGGTTCAAGTCCCGGTCGGGGCACACATTTTCAACTGTCCCCGTTGACTTATATCAATGCCTGTATGCAGCTAGGGGTATTTATTCCATTGTAATTGCTTTTTCTCCAATTTTATTTAGTACTTTCTTATTAGTTACACAATCTACCCATGTATTCTTCAGCATTTTTCTATAGCACCAAGTTTCAAAGCCTGTATTGCCGTCTTGTCTGATCTAATTATAATCCAGTTTTTACTTCTGTACAAGACTACATTCCAGACAAGTAAATTCAGAAACTTTCTAACACTTAAACTTTCATTCACTGTTAACAATTTTCTCTTAACATAAATGTTTTTCATGCTAATGCCAATTTGCATTTTATGATCTTTCTACTTCAGCCATCATCAGTTATTTTGCTGTTCAAATAGCAAAACTCATCTGTTACATTTATTGTCTCATTTTCTAATTTAAATCCCTCAGCAGTGCCTGATTTAATTTGACTACATTGCATTACCCTTGTTTCACTTTTGTTAGTGTTCATCTTAATAGATTAGTGCATAAGTTGGTAGTGTTTTTGTTTTGCATGTTGGTATTCCGGTTGATATGGTTCATTTATCAATTGTAATTTTTTATTTGTGGTTCACTGCTGCTATTTCAGTTTACATATACTCATTTTGTCACATAGGGATAATGGGTGGAGCAGTAGATGCTAGAAAATGGAGTGCCAAATGGAGAATTGGAACTATTCTTCCATTTGAGTTCAATAGAGGGCTGACAGCATGGAGGCAGTCAGACACATTTGCACGGTATATTGAGATAATTTCATTGGACAAGGCATAGCAAAAAAAATGTTTTAAGGAGGATTGTTTTGGCAATAGTGACTCTCCACATTCAGAAGACATTTGGGGTAGGATGAAGAGCTTTAAACACATTAATCCACAACACTCCACATCAGTGTGCTCAAGAACTGGTGAATGTGATGAACTGTCACCATTCCATCATGTGACATTTGCATGCAATGGGGAAGGTTCGATAACTGGGTGTATGAGTATCACATGCACTAAGCCAAAATTGCAAAAATCAGTGGATGGTCATATGTGCAGCTCTGCTTGCTCATCAGTTGGCTTACAAACAACACTGACCATTCCTATCCTGTATCATTACTGGTGTCTTTATGCTAACATAAGGAAAAGAGAGGAATGATTGAGCCCAAACAAAGCAGCAATTCCCCATCAGAGACCTTCCTGCATCCCCAAAATATAATTTTATGCATCTGATTGAACAGCGATGGTGTGGTGTCCTAGAAATTGCTTCCCCAGAGTGTAATCATCACTGCTGACATTTATCTGCTAGACTAACAAAAAACACTATACAGGAGTCGGGTTGGGAAGTCATTCTGTACCCACCTTATCCACCTGCTCTTGTGCCTTCAGATCTGCGACTTTTCCATTCTCTATCAAACAACCTTAAAGGAACTTCCTTTCTGGGTCAAAATATGTTCCAAACTCGGTGAGTTCTCCGCCTCGAAACCAAGTGATTTCTACAGTCATGGAATCAAAAAGTTACCCCAGCATTAGTAGACTGATGTAAAAAGTGGAGGAGAATATATTATCGATGACTTAAAGTCTCTCTTATGTGTATCTGTTGTGTTTATTAAACATAAGAAAAGGTGTTATGAACTTATGCACCAACCTAATGTAATATCTTGTCAAGACACTATCCATTCTGTTCAGCTGCTGCTCAAAATCCTCTGACCATTGCAATTTTGTCAGCAAAACTGAAGAGTTTTTATTTCTTTTCCCTGAACTTTAATTCCCTTTCCAAATTTCTTCTTGGTTTCCTTTCCTGCTTGCTGCTCAGTATACAGATTGAATAACATAGGGGACAGACTGACGATAGCTAAATAAAAATATTTAGGATCACTTGGACAAAAATTCAAATGAAGAAAATAAAGGGAAATAAAAAGAAACAAAGTTAATAGGATTATTAAAAGAATATGGTAAAGAATGAGCAATGAAAAAATTGTATTTAAACCAATTCATTAAATAAAAATAATGATTGCAGTTCTTTTGATAAGGATATAAAAAGTAGATATTGTACTCAACAGGTTTCCAACCCACCATCTTCATCAATACAGTAACTTAACCACTACGCTATGGCACCTTCCTCTAATTCAGTGCTGTTTTAAAGGCTGTAGAAGATCATAAGACATTCAGAAATTCTTTTTCATCAATTACTCCTGAATGAGGGCCCACCAAGGTGAAAGCCTGCAGGATGTGATACCTGATTTCATAAAGTCAACCCCACCCTTCTTTCCTTGTAATATAAATTGCAGGGTCAGTATTGCCTCAGAGGCCACCAGTCTTTGATGACATGTATTTAGCTGTGGCAGTTGATTTACAGAAGCATGGGCATGGTCCTTTGTGATAAAATGAGGTATGAAGCATCAAAGAAGTGAGAGGCAGGGGACAATTACTTATGACTTTCAGAAAGTGCCCAGCAAAGAGTGCAAGCACTGTAGAAAAGTTCTACTGATTCCAAACTATTTTTAAAACATTTGAGGAGTAAATTCAGAGTATGATTGAATAAGAATGAGAATTTTAAGATGTAAAATTCATAGTGAGTGTAGCATCAGTACAATTGTTCATGGAGTATATCTTCTGTGAATTGTTTAAGGATTTTTGTTTGGCCTGTGTAAGATTGAACGGCAAATGTTTGTAGAGGCAATCTAAGGGGAGATGCGATGCACAACAAAGTGTGCTGTTTTGCTTTCATGATAAATATGGACAGATTAACAGTAATTGGATTGGGAGCCATTGTGTACCAGTAGACATTTGCTATCATTTTATTGATTTTTAGGAAGTAAATGGCCAAAGTCCAAAATCTTTTAAGGGCAAAAAAGTTGTTAAAATTTCACACAGTACTATTAAATATGAAAGAGTCGGTTGATACAAGCAGCTTGATGGATATTTTATTGACACTTGATAAAAGTGGGCTGTGTTAAACTCCTGGGCATATACCAGAAGAGTGAAAAGAGTAAACTCAAAATTTTTTTATCGAAAAGTTATAAATGAAGTAAGATATAATGGTGGTGATGATGCTCTTGCAGAAGACTTCATGTAAAGCTGACTTGTAAATATTTATGTTAAGACTTCACTACCCAAACAAATTACTGATAGGTAGTGAAGCATATATTATTTACTGCTTCACTACCTATCAGTAATTTGTTTGGGTAGTGAAGTCTTAACATAAATATTTACAAGTCAACTTTACATGAAGTCTTCTGCAAGAGCATCATCACCACCATTATATCTTACTTCATTTATAACTTTTCGATAAAAACCTTCAAAAATAAATTTTGAGTTTACTCTTTTCAATCTTCTGGTATATGCCCAGAAGTTTAACACAGCCCACTTTTATCAAGCGTCAATCCTCCAATAAAATATCCATCAAGATGCTTGTATCAACAGACTCTTTCATATTTAATAGTACTGTCTGTGTGTGTATATATATATATATATATATATATATATATATATATATATATATATATAAAACAAAGATTCCAAGACTTACCAAGCGGGAAAAGCGCCGGCAGACAGGCACATGAACAAAACACACAAACACACACACACAGAATTACGAGCTTTCGCAACTGGCAGTTGCTTCGTCAGGAAAGAGGGAAGGAGAGGGAAAAATGAAAGGATGTGGGTTTTAAGGGAGAGGGTAAGGAGTCATTCCAATCCCGGGAGCGGAAAGACTTCCCTTAGGGGAAAAAAAGGACAGGTGTACACTCGCACACACACACACACACACACACACACACACATATCCATCCGCACATACACAGACACAAGCAGACATATTTAAAGGCAAAGAGTTAAGGGCAGAGATGTCAGTCGAGGCGGAAGTACAGAGGCAAAGAAGTTGTTGAAAGACAGGTGAGGTATGAGCGGCGGCAACTTGAAATTAGCGGAGGTTGAGGCCTGGCGGATATCGAGAAGAGAGGATATACTGAAGGGCGAGTTCCCATCTCCGGAGTTCGGATAGGTTGGTGTTGGTGGGAAGTATCCAGATAACTCGGACGGTGTAACACTGTGCCAAGATGTGCTGGCCGTGCATCAAGGCATGTTTAGCCACAGGGTGATCCTCATTACCAACAAACACTGTCTGCCTGTGTCCATTCATGCGAATGGACAGTTTGTTGCTGGTCATTCCCACATAGAAAGCATCACAGTGCAGGCAGGTCAGTTGGTAAATCACGTGGGTGCTTTCACATGTGGCTCTCCCTTTGATCGTGTACACCTTCCGGGTTACAGGACTGGAGTAGGTGGTGGTGGGAGGGTGCATAGGACAGGTTTTACACCGGGGGCGGTTGCAAGGGTAGGAGCCAGAGGGTAGGGGAGGTGGTTTGGGGATTTCATAGGGATGAACCAAGAGGTTACGAAGGTTAGGTGGACGGCGGAAAGACACTCTTGGTGGAGTGGGGAGGGCCAGCTTCATCCTGACCCACAACTTCTTCACTTTTGAAGGCCAGACATACCAACAATTAAAGGGAACAGCCATGGGTACCAGGATGGCCCCCTCGTATGCCAACCTATTTATGGGTCGCTTAGAGGAAGCCTTCTTGGTTACCCAAGCCTGCCAACCCAAAGTTTGGTACAGATTTATTGATGACATCTTCATGATCTGGACTCACAGTGAAGAACAACTCCAGAATTTCCTCTCCAACCTCAACTCCTTTGGTTCCATCAGATTCACCTGGTCCTACTCCAAATCCCATGCCACTTTCCTAGATGTTGACCTCCATCTGTCCAATGGCCAGCTGCACACATCCGTCCACATCAAACCCACCAACAAGCAACAGTACCTCCATTATGACAGCTGCCACCCATTCCATATCAAACGGTCCCTTCCCTACAGCCTAGGCCTTCGTGGCAAACGAATCTGCTCCAGTCCTGAATCCCTCAACCATTACACCAACAACCTGAAAACAGCTTTCGCATCCCGCAACTACCCTCCCAACCTAGTACAGAAGCAGATAACCAGAGCCACTTCCTCATCCCCTCAAACCCAGAACCTCTCACAGAAGAACCCCAAAAGTGCCCCAATGTAACAGAATACTTCCCGGGACTGGATCAGACCTTGAATGTGGCTCTCCAGCAGGGATACGACTTCCTAAAATCCTGCCCCGAAATGAGATCCATCCTCATGAAATCCTCCCCACTCCACCAAGAGTGTCTTTCCGCCGTCCACCTAACCTTCGTAACCTCTTGGTTCATCCCTATGAAATCCCCAAACCACCTCCCCTACCCTCTGGCTCCTACCCTTGCAACCGCCCCCGGTGTAAAACCTGTCCTATGCACCCTCCCACCACCACCTACTCCAGTCCTGTAACCCGGAAGGTGTACACGATCAAAGGGAGAGCCACATGTGAAAGCACCCACGTGATTTACCAACTGACCTGCCTGCACTGTGCTTTCTATGTGGGAATGACCAGCAACAAACTGTCCATTCGCATGAATGGACACAGGCAGACAGTGTTTGTTGGTAATGAGGATCACCCTGTGGCTAAACATGCCTTGATGCACGGCCAGCACATCTTGGCACAGTGTTACAACGTCCGAGTTATCTGGATACTTCCCACCAACACCAACCTATCCGAACTCCGGAGATGGGAACTCGCCCTTCAGTATATCCTCTCTTCTCGATATCCGCCAGGCCTCAACCTCCGCTAATTTCAAGTTGCCGCCGCTCATACCTCACCTGTCTTTCAACAACTTCTTTGCCTCTGTACTTCCGCCTCGACTGACATCTCTGCCCTTAACTCTTTGCCTTTAAATATGTCTGCTTGTGTCTGTGTATGTGCGGATGGATATGTGTGTGTGTGTGTGTGTGTGTGCGAGTGTACACCTGTCCTTTTTTTTCCCCTAAGGGAAGTCTTTCCGCTCCCGGGATTGGAATGACTCCTTACCCTCTCCCTTAAAACCCACATCCTTTCATTTTTCCCTCTCCTTCCCTCTTTCCTGACGAAGCAACTGCCAGTTGCGAAAGCTCGTAATTCTGTGTGTGTGTTTGTGTGTTTTGTTCATGTGCCTGTCTGCCGGCGCTTTCCCGCTTGGTAAGTCTTGGAATCTTTGTTTTCTATATATATATATATATATATATATATATATATATATATATATATATATATATATATATATATATATATATATATATGGTAAGAGTGGTGTGAGAAAGTGTTAATAAACACAGTGACACAGCCTGAAATTTAATATGAGACAAATTGTAGAGAGGTATTGAAATAGCAGACATAGATTAACGAACCAGTTGAAACTGTAGTTTGCCACAACAAAGATTTGAGGCACGATTGCTAAATAAAAATTGGTACTATTTTGTAGCTCTCTCCATTGGAATATGTTCTGAGCTGGCAAAAAATCAATTGGGGAATAAATTAATCAGTGCAGACTTGCTTTTATTAGCATAAAGATTCTTATGCCATTAGCTGTAATTGGAGATTAGAAAGCACTAAACGGAAAACTGAAAAGAATTTGTCAGTTTGACATTGCTTTTCTTACAGAGGAAAGTTTACCATTGAATAGCAGGTGAATGTTCTGACTTGCTGTCCATAGTTGGTATTTACTGTGGCCTTGTATTATACTTATTGGAGAGCAGTTACATATGATGAATGTTGAACATATTGCAGTAGGAAAGGGGCATATAGAATCAGAAATGGATAAAGGGAAATTTTCTGCTAGTAAGACTGTACAGTTAATGTATCACATCCAAAAAACTTATCTAGTAAAAGAACTTTTGCTCAAGGTGAAAGCTACCAGTTCACTTTGGGGGGGGGGGGGGGGGGGGGGGGGGGACTATACTGATTCAAATTTGGTGACTGTTGATGAAGAACTAAGGTTGGTCTGAAACAACAGATTCTGTCATAAGAAGTGTACAGGAACTATTCATGGTGCAGAAACTTTTCCAGTTACTAGTGTTTTTCCAACAGTCAGAATTTAAGGATTATGATCAAGCTGAAAGTGCCTTGTTATTATTTTGTGTCACATAATCCATAAAAAACTCTATTTTACAATTGGGGAATAAGACTCACCTTGATTTAGAATTTGACATGTATGTGTGTGTACTTACTTGAGTGTGGCAGTGTTACAACAACAACAGCAACAACAACTTGTGAAGCATGTACCCATGACTTTCCAACATCAACCAGTTAATGGAGTCCTCACCTTTCTGCACTGTGTGATGTATAATGAGCGCAATAATCCCAAGATCCTGCCTGACTATTAAGTTGTGAGATAAGTGTGACAACTTACAGCAAATGCCAGATTTAGCTCAAATTAGATATTGGACAAAGACAATTTGTCCCTTTCCCTCACACACTGCTGTTGTTCAGTTGCACGAATTAATCATTAAATCACTTCACTTCACACTATTTGGTTAATTATGGTATAGTATTTTTCCATGAAGATATGTTATAGCAAATGAAAATATTATTTTTGTCCAATCAGAATTACGTAAGGATACATTGTAGTTAATTTCTGTGCCTATGATGTCAATTTATTTGAATGTGGAAACCATTTGTAAGTTTTCTTTTATGGTACTGATATCTATTTTCCACAGTTTCATGTCTTGGCACTTCGAAATTTACAAAATACAGCATTGAAATTATACTGCAGGTTTGCTTCATGCATTTCTCATAAACCGTCAAGGAATAGCCAAGTTTAAGGCATGGATGTCTTATCAAAATGTAGCATCATGATTGTAACAAAAAAAACTTATTTATAATGTCACTTACCAATGGTTGCAAAACATTTAAAAGTCTTTCCGTATAATCAGTTAAATCAACTGTAAATGAAGAGTGAATCTGTCCATGTTCTTTGATAAGTTTTCAGAGGCTGCCCACCAGTAACTTATCAGTTGTAACTGAGAGTGAGGGGTTGAAAGCAAAGAATTAGCTTGGCAATAATCGAATCAGTGACACTTTAAAAAGTATCAAATTTCCCCAAGAAGCAACATCAGTTAAACAAAAAAACTAAGTAATCAAGAAGGGCAAGTATAAATCGACATTCCGCAGACAGAAACAAAATTGCATTTTCACTCAGAACTTAAATATTTATTGCAAAATGCAAATATCAGGCGTACAATTGGAAATGCAAAAATTTAATCTGTAGTTCTCAGGATTTTTTACCTCTTTTTATCAGGAGCAGATAATAAACAAAGAGAAGGAAAGACATAAAAGTACTGAAACAGAAGGGAAATTCTGAACTGGATGTGGAAAGTCTGATTCACTATGTTGGGAGCACACTGAGACAGAATGGAAAGTTAAAAGGAGCAGTATGCCCTTGGGACACATTTTTGTAAATATGTGAATGTCCTTTAGATTTATTTTTTTTCCAGTTAGTTTGTGTCTTTTCATGTGTAATAAAATTCAGTGATGAATGATAAAGACTAAGAAGTGCAATAGTATCGAAGGAAATTGACGGAGATTCGAATTGTGAAATGATTTGGGTGAAGGTCACGGTTAAAGCAGGCTCAGACATGGTAATTGGATGTCTCTATAGGCCCCCGGGCTCAGCAGCTGTTGTGGCTCAGCACCTGAAGAATAATTTGGAAAATATTTCGAGTAGATTTCCCCACCATGTTATAGTTCTGGGTGGAGATTTTAATTTGCCGGATATAGACTGGGAGACTCAAACGTTCATAACGGGTGGCAGGGACAAAGAATCCAGTGAAATATTTTTAAGTGCTTTATCTGAAAACTACCTTGAGCAGTTAAACAGAAAACCGACTCGTGGCGATAATATATTAGACCTTCTGGTGACAAACAGACCCGAACTATTTGAATCAGTTAATGCAGAACAGGGAATCAGCGATCATAAAGCGGTTACTGCGTCGATGATTTCAGCCGTAAATAGAAATATTAAAAAAGGTAGGAAGATTTTTCTGTTTAGCAAAAGTGACAAAAAGCAGATTACAGAGTACCTGACGGCTCAACACAAAAGTTTTGTCTCAAGTGCAGATAGTGTTGAGGATCAGTGGACAAAGTTCAAAACCATGGTACAATATGCGTTAGATGAGTATGTGCCAAGCAAGATCGTAAGAGATGGAAAAGAGCCACCGTGGTACAACAACCGAGTTAGAAAACTGCTGCGGAAGCAAAGGGAACTTCACAGCAAACATAAACATAGCCAAAGCCTTGCAGACAAACAAAAATTACGCGAAGCGAAATGTAGTGTGAGGAGGGCTATGCGAGAGGCTTTCAATGAATTCGAAAGTAACGTTCTATGTACTGACTTGGCAGAAAATCCTAAGAAATTTTGGTCCTATGTCAAAGCGGTAGGTGGATCAAAACAAAATGTCCAGACACTCTGTGACCAAAATGGTACTGAAACAGAGGATGACAGACTAAAGGCCGAATTACTAAATGTCTTCTTCCAAAGCTGTTTCACAGAGGAAGACTGCACTGTGCTTCCTTCTCTAGATTGTCGCACAGTTGACAAAATGGTAGATATCGAAGTAGACGACAGAGGGATAGAGAAACAATTAAAATCGCTCAAAAGAGGAAAGGCCGCTGGTCCTGATGGGATACCAGTTCGATTTTACACAGAGTACGCGAAGGAACTTGCCCCCCTTCTTGCAGCGGTGTACCGTAGGTCTCTAGAAGAGCGAAGCGTTCCAAAGGATTGGAAAAGGGCACAGGTCATCCCCGTTCTCAAGAAGGGACGTCGAACAGATGTGCAGAACTATAGACCTATATCTCTAACGTCGATCAGTTGTAGAATTTTGGAACACGTATTATGTTCGAGTATAATGTCTTTTCTGGAGACTAGAAATCTACTCTGTAGGAATCAGCATGGGTTTCGAAAAAGACGATCGTGTGAAACCCAGCTCGCGCTATTCGTCCACGAGACTCAGAGGGCCTTAGACACGGGTTCACAGGTAGATGCCGTGTTTCTTGACTTCCGCAAGGCGTTTGACACAGTTCCCCATAGTCGTTTAATGAACAAAGTAAGAGCATACGGACTATCAGATCAATTGTGTGATTGGATTGAGGAGTTCCTAGATAACAGAACGCAGCACGTCATTCTCAATGGAGAGAAGTCTTCCGAAGTAAGAGTGATTTCAGGAGTGCCGCAGGGGAGTGTCATAGGACCGTTGCTATTCACAATATACATAAATGACCTGGTGGATGACATCGGAAGTTCACTGAGGCTTTTTGCAGATGATGCTGTGGTGTATCGAGAGGTTGCAACAATGGAAAATTGTACTGAAATGCAGGAGGATCTGCAGCGAATTGACGCATGGTGCACGGAATGGCAATAGAATCTCAATGTAGCGAAGTGTAATGTGATGCGAATACATAGAAAGATAGGTCCCTTATCATTTAGCTGCAAAATAGCAGGTCAGCAACTGGAAGCAGTTAATTCCATAAATTATCTGGGAGTACGCATTAGGAGTGATTTAAAATGGAATGATCATATAAAGTTGATCGTCGGTAAAGCAGATGCCAGACTGAGATTCATTGGAAGAATCCTAAGGAAATGCAATCCGACAACAAAGGAAGTAGGTTACAGTACGCTTGTTCGCCCAATGCTTGAATACTGCTCAGCAGTGTGGGATCCGCACCAGGTAGGGTTGATAGAAGAGATAGAGAAGATCCAACGGAGAGCAGCGCGCTTCGTTACAGGATCATTTAGTAATTGCGAAAGCGTTACGGAGATGATAGATAAACTCCAGTGGAAGACTCTGCAGGAGAGACGCTCAGTAGCTCGGTACGGGCTTTTGTTGAAGTTTCGAGAACATACCTTCACCGAAGAGTCAAGCAGTATATTGCTCCCTCCTACGTATATCTCGCGAAGAGACCATGAGGATAAAATCAGAGAGATTAGAGCCCACACAGAAGCATACCGACAATCCTTCTTTCCACGTACAATACGAGACTGGAATAGAAGGGAGAACCGATAGAGGTACTCAGGGTACCCTCCGCCACACACCGTCAGGTGGCTTGCGGAGTACGGATGTAGATGTAGATGTAGATGTAGATAAATTCTTTTAGAGGTCTGAATGGAAGTTTCCTCATATTAGGATTTTTCTAATGGTGTACAGATAATGATGATGGGTGATGAGCAATAGCTAAGTGAATTACTAAAATGAAGAAAACAAACAATGAAAAGTCCAGGTAGGAATATCAACAATATTAGAAAAGGATAGATTGGTACTTATCATCAAGATGACACATTGAGTTGCTGACAGGCATGATGAAAAAACTGGTACAAATAACCTAGCACAGTTCACACACACATGACCACTACCTCCAGCCACTGGAACAGAAACGCCTGGAACCAAAGCAAGACAATCCAGAGTGTGGTGTGAAAGGGGGAAGGATAGCAGTGTATGAGTGACGGGAGAGGAATTGGCACAGCATGGCATGGCATGGCATAAAGGGACTAGAGGTGGGAGGATGGTGCTTGCAGGTACAGCATTGGGGGGAGGGGGGGGCAGAGAAGGTAGAAAAAAATGGGGTACGGAAAGGAGAGGAGCAGAGAAGGAAAGGAAAAGAGCAGAGAAGGGGGAAAGATCAGTCGATGCACTGGTAGAGAGCAGCACTCAGTGAGGATGAAGGGAGGCAAATTTTGAGGTGGTGACAGCACAGAGGAGGCGGAAACAGTTGCTTGAAGGGTGTGGGGCAGTAGGATACCATTGGTTGAGGCCAGAATGGTTTTGGGAGTGGGGAATGTGTGTCTGATGGCTCCATCCACACCTCTGTCAGCCCTGTCCCACCACCTCTAGTCCCTGCATGCACCACCAGGCTGCACCGATTTCTCTCCCGCCCACCCCCCACCCATACCCTACTATCCCTCTCACTTCCCTGCCACACTCATCGATGCTCATATTTACTGTGTTTCTGTTGCAGTCCAGCCAGAGGTACGATCATGCATGTGTGAGGTGTGCTCAGTTGTGTGAATGTGTGTGCGTGTCTTTTCTGAAGAAGGCTTTGGCCAAAAGCTTATATGTAACTGTCTTTTCATCACGCCTGCCTGCAACTCAACATGTCATATTTACAGAGCGTAGCAGTTTATCCTTTACTAATATTGTTTGAATTAAGGGGAGTATTGCAAAGTTTTCTGTTTCATAATCTGCAGAAATACAGATACATTTATGTGTTTTAAACATACTCTTAAATCCTACAGCATATTGTACATGATTGATACAATGTTTTTCAGCTGAATTGATGGTTATATTGTGCACATTATTTGGATGGGTTGATCAGATGCTGCAAGTGGTGGTCTTGTGTATGCCTGGGCTCCAAGGAGACTGTGAATTGTAGTTTGAATCACACTGCTATTTATCACAGTTTTTATCTCCTGACATCTTCTATATCTTTTCAAAGATAATTTTTTTCTGTGCCCTTTGTTGTTCTGTGAAACATCTGCCTTCGCTTTTTCCACCTCACACAGTTGAAAAGGCAAGAAATATCCACATATACATGGTGTCAAATCCGCAGTCTCAGTTAAATTGAAGGCATTGTACCACAAACCAGAGCTTGCAACACCTGTAGAAGATAAAGCTAGGTTAGTTATTGAAAGGCACTACACAAAAACAGATTTATAAACTTAATAGTAAACTTGAAAAATATCATCAGACAATCACAGTGAGAACTTCAGATATAACATAATACATTACATTCTTGGGTTAGTTATTGTAAAAATAAGATTAACCTGAACAAAGAGAATATTTCACTGGGTGTTTATTGTTAGGGGTTTAGTTATAGTCCTCAGAACAATGATTTTTCACCTGGAAAGATTGTCGTAGGGCCTATGTGCCTTCAAAATAACTATGGTTCTTGATGCAACAGCTCTGTCCACATTCTGCAAGAGATTTATCTATGCTGCTTTCTTTTCATTTGTATTTTCAACTCATTTACATAAATTATGTAATGCTGAGATTGTAGTTTTGCATGTTTGTGTTTTGAGGAGGAAAGAGAGCAGTATTCAAAGTATTGCCTTATACCAATGAAAACAAGTCTATAGGGTGTTCTACAATATTTTCAGTGCTGTTTTAGTGCACAATATCTTGTGTTTTTTATGTAATACGTAAAATAAGGGAAGGGCAACTACTCACCTACATTGGACCGATACATGGAGCACAGAAAGAAATAACAGGAAACAGCGTTCTCACTAGTTGTTGAGCTCCTGCTCTTTTTCTGGCAAAAGTATGTATGTTCACACACACACAGGCACCCACTATTAAGAAAGTTCCTGTCAAATTAAAGCTGAGGATGGCCTTTAGGCTTTGGCTAAGCCACTGCATCCTTTTCCCCAGGAGTGCTATTTCAGGGAGGAATTCGGAAGAATTTCTGTGGAGTTAAAGGTATGAAAGAGGTAATGGTAGAAGTGAGGCTGTGAAGGTTGGTTGTAGGTTGTCTTATGTTGACAGCTCAAGAAGTAAGAGCACAGATCGTTATAGGTAAGGATTTGGGTTCAACTCTTCATCTGATATGTGTTTTGTGATAACATCGCCATACAGATAATTTAAAATCCAAAGCAGCAGTTGTACAAGTCATTCATAAGAACAACCAGATCAGTTTGAAATCTTGGATGGAATCTAAATATTAAAATGAGGAATAATTCAAAAGCCAAGATCGCTTAAATACTGTTTACTGGATAACCGGTTTCAACACACTAAAGATGCCATCATCGGATCTGAATGTAGATTAACATATATAAGCCATTCAGATCCGATGATGGCATGTTTAGTATGTTGAAACCGGTTATCCACTAAACAGTATTTAAGCGATCTTCGCTTTTGAATTATATGTACACCAGAGTGATTGCCCCACTACACACTGTGTGTTCACTGCAAAATATTAAAATGAAGTTAGGTCATTACCCACAAAATATCAGTCATTCTAAAACACAGAAAAATGAAACCTGTTGTTAGATTAAAACTCTGTGGGCCTGTAACGTTTGCCTGCCAGGGGCACTTGCTTTACTGACTGTGCAATCCAAGCACAGCTTGTGACCCATCCCCACAGCCTTACTTCTGCCAGTACATCTCTCTTACCTTCAAAACTTCACAGAAGTTCTCGTGTGTATCTTGTGTAGCACTCCTTAAATTTCTCCACAATATCCTTTCTTTCCTGGAGTGATAGTCCCTCAAGGCTTTTCAGTTTGAAAGATAGCAGACATAATGGTGGAACTAAAGCTGTGAGAGCAGGTCAGAAGTCACATTCGGATAACTCTGTCATTGGAGCTCTTGCCCTGTAACTTGTTGATTGCTGCATGCTTAGTGATGGATGTTTAACTGCTAGGCCAGTCATACGGCACTAAGCATGAGGCTCTGATATGACCAGTGGTAACCACACAGCATTGAGCATGCAGTTTTGCTGCTGGTGGTCAAGTGGCAGACAAACATGTTAAAAGTAAAGGCCCTACATTAAAGCCTCTGTCTGGCTCACAGTTTGAATCTGCCAGGAAGTTTCAAATCAACGCAGCACTCTGTGCTACAGAGTGGAAATTCATTATTGGCTAAATGGTAACTGGATTAGCTTTCAAGCAGTCCTTATGTGATGACCTAAAAATCTGCAGTCTTGGAATAAAGTAAATATTTGGAAGTGTAGTTTAGGTGTGTCCTTATAATCTTCACCTATCATCACTATGTATGTGCCACCCACCTCTCGTGCTCATTGCGACATATTCTATGCTACAGTTATTTTTCGTCATGGCTTATGAGACTTTTGTGAATGATGAAGCTGTTTGATGTAGTTACTCTCTTGAGATTCCATCATTTGCAATTAAAAAGAATACTGTACAGAGTGATTAAAATTGAGGGACAATTTCGTATGACCAATTTTCGCCAATATTGAATATAAATACATCATGCTGCCATGACTTTTAAAAAATATGTTTCATTGTTTACACCAGCCTTAAATGTAAGTAATTCCTTTCTCACTAAACCCCATCATCAGAAGTGCTGTGATGCTTGCAGAAAGAAATCTCAGTGAGATCAGGCAGGAACAGCACACATTAGCAGAAGGCATTATCTGTGTTTGATGCACACCCAGGCAGTTGATATGACAGTTTTCATTTATGTTTTAGTTTATACACCTTATTGGAAAGTGAAACTTGTTTGTCTTCTTCTTTTTCTTCTTTCTCAAATTCCAAAAACCTGAACAGTGTGCCCGTTGGATTTTCTACATAAAGGAAGTATTGCTTCTTATTTCATCAGACCCTCCATTTTATTTGCAATGGACACAAAATTCTCAAAAGAAGTGCCTCTTCAAGATTATGAGGCTGTTATTTGTGTATCAGTTATAATTTCCACTGGATCCCATATAATCACTTCTGTAGAATATAAAATCTTCGTTATAAAAATTTATGTCTCTCTTATTTAACAATGGAGTAACTTTGTTTTGTGTTTATGACACTGATTCAATCATTCAAGAAGGCTGTTGTCTCTCAGAGTCTCTCTTTTTTCTATGCACAGGGCAAATACTAAAATTTTCTTGATATAAAACATAGGTGCTGCCTATGTTAACCACCAGGCCTCAACCTCCGCTAATTTCAAGTTGCCGCCCCTCGTACCTCACCTGTCATTCAACAACATCTTTGCCTCTGTTCTTCTGCCTCGACTGACATCTCTGCCCAACCTCTTTGCATTTACATATGTCTGCCTGTGTCTGTATATGTGCGGATGGATGTGTGTGTGCGTGCGTGCGTGCGTGCGTGCGTCCACGCGCTAGAGTGTGTATAGCTGTCCTTTTTTTCCCCTAGAGTAAGTCTTTCTGCTCACGGGATTGGAATGACTCCTTACCCTCTCCCTTAAAACCCACATCCTTTCGTCTTTACCTCTCCTTCCCTCTTTCTTGGTTGTGTTGCAAAAGCCTGAAATTTGTGTGTGTGTGTGTGTGTGTGTGTGTGTGTGTGTGTGTGTGTGTGTGTGTGTGTGTGTGTGTGTGTGTGTTTCTTATTGTGTCTATCAACATACCAACGCTCGTTTGGTAAGTTACAGAATCTTTGTTTTTCACTGTACATTTTCTGCTAAAATTTATATTGTTTTCACAAACAGAACTTTGGTCAGTGTTTTTGTGAGAATCCGTTCATTTATTACCTTCTCCCTCCCTCCACCATCCACAGTGATTGCTTCTTCAGAGGATAAAATCTGCTGCAGCACTGAATGAAGATGTGAACTCCAGTGTGTTACAAATCAAGCTAAAATACATAAATTCACTTAAATTTAATTTTTCACTATACTCGATTAGTGTTCTTCACACACTTGCATGTTAATGTATGCTGACTGCTACTTCACACAGTAACTGTTTTAGAACTTATTAAATGCATGGTCTGGTCTATATTGCAAAAAAGAAATTATTACACCCTTTTAGATGATTCCAACCCACTCAAGATTTATTGTTGCATGGTGCATATGGAGTGCATAAAATGATTACATTTACAGATCAATAGCACAAGCAGTTATGATGTACCAGGTATCAACCCATGGTGAAACACCCATATTATATGTGGTGTAGCCTCCGTGTGTGGTAATGCAGACACTGACTCTGGTGTCGTACAGATGGCTAAATCTGTCCTGGGATACATTGCGCCATGCCTGCTCGTCCTGTTCACGCATTTCTGTAAGAGTTGTTGGTCGATGAGTCGCAAGAGTCAATTCTTGTCGTGCAACTTCATATTTTTGCAGTGCAAAGACTGTTCCAATAATTTCGGGCGTGCAGCCGCACATGTTCGACTTTATCTTTTAATATTTCGGCTGAATACCAGCCAGCCATCTTCAGGGTGAGTCGAGGTGAATGACACTCCAGGACTTGCTCCATCCTTTTAAACCTGCGGATTGCACCACTGCCCATGCAGCCACAGATACACAAGACGCCAGGAACGTTGATCAGTGGCAAAGAGGTATGACATACGTATGGAATTAGCTGTATGACTGCGAAGTTGATCCATACAATGGTATCAATGTATCACTGTGAGCTGCACCATCCTGATGTCTTTTTGAGTTTATTATGGAATTGCCGGATTCCATGATTTGTCCAAGCTGAAGCCACTATCTCTATTAATTAAATTCATTGCCAACCAAATTTCAATTGCTGCTTTCGCTACTGAGTCCCAGGAAGATGAATTTGAGGCTAAAATTTCGACATTATTGTACACCACGAGTGCCCAGTGACAGCGCAGTGCTCTGCCACCACAGATTTATTAGGTTGTAAGAGCTGTGTGTACCTACGGTGCCCTGTGCCTCTCTCCTGGACTGTAGGTGTCATTTGTCCAATGTATGAACGGCCGCAGTCACAGGGGATCTTGTAAACCCCAGGATTCCGAAGCACCAAATCATCTTTAATGGAATGCAGCAGTGCTGCTGTCTTTGGTGGAGGGTGAAAAATCACTTTCACTTTGTGTTTACTGAGGATCCGTCCTATTTTTGACAATAGGCTTCCCACGTTTGGCAGAGAAGTCATGGATTAAAAACTTTCCACGTCTTCTCCTGCTTTTCTTAGTTTGACTGGTGATTTCATTTGTAGTATCTTATGTATGTGCTGTGGAGAGTACCCGTTGGCTTCAAAAACTCATCTCAGGTGTAGAAGCTTGCCATCAGGACTGCTCTCGTCAGCAATGACGTGTGCTCTGTGTACCAGAGTTCTGAGTACACTCATCATCTGCGAAGAATGGTGGCAACTATTTGTGCATAAATATCCTATGCATATGTCATACCTCTTTGCTGCCGATCAATGTCTGTGGCATCTTGTATATCTGTAGCCAAATGCACGTATCAAGCGCTGGTTAGTGTCCCCTCCAGAAACACCAAAAGTGAAAGAATGTTGTTGTTTACCACACTTCAGACCATAAGGCCTGGGGGTGAGATTAGTGTGTCTTGGACAAATGCATTGTACAAGGCAGCACTCACCTACACTTGAATGCAGGCAGAATATGCTTTCATCACTGACGACCAGTGCATACCATTACATCTTCCCAGTGATTCTCTGATGGCACCATTCGATGCTGTGGCATGATTGGAAGACAGGTTGGAGGTGTGCGTGCCCATAGTTCCACTGCTAATAACCGGTTCACAACAGCTCGTGTTGACACGTCTGGGCTCACAAGTCCTCTTATCTTGTGCTGTGGTAGCTGTATGATCTGCCATTGCTGCACTTAAAATACAATGATCTTGGTGGATGTCTGTGCTGTACAGACATACAAAACCTTGGCTACAGGTATGAGAATTTCATCTAAGTACTGATACCAGCAACATTGCATAGCCGATGCAGTGTGTTCAAATTGTGTGGCAATTCTCCAAAAGGACCATAACACCACTCAGAAAGCCACAATTTAACCCCTTCCAAACGTACTTAGTTGGCTGTAGGAAGCAAGCGTGTGACAGTAGTCTGAAAGGACCATCCCACCACTCAGAAGTCAACAATTTGACCCCTTCCAAACTCTCTTAGTTGGGTGTAGGAAGCAAGAATACATCTCTGTGGCACGGTTGCCTACTTGCTTCAACATTTGCATCACGCTGAGCCTTCTGGCTGTGAGCATTCCCTATTAAAGGGTAAAGAGAGGAAGACTGGTAGCTATGCCACCACACTGTCTGTTGGCGAACAAGGTTGAAACCATTATCAGTACGTCTGCTATCCTCCAGGTGGCATATGTCATCAGTGGATCAACATCGATTACGTATTTCTAGGTGCACTAGTTTTTTTCCTGGCAGTGAAGTTGTAGGTATCTTCCGGAGAATACTTCTATAAAACTTCCAAAGAACGATTGATTTGAGTTATATACTTGCTTACCAATTTACTGGACGATTAACACCTGGATGACTTCAGCAGAAATCCTTTAACAGTGTGTGTTCAGTAATAATTCAGAATCTTATGGTCCAATATTGCTGTATAGTTTCTAATACAATATAATAATCCATTTTCTCACCTTGACTCCATAAAATCTTGTTTTAGTAATTGCTTTTGGTATCTGCACGGTTCAGTCTGGTCCAGGAAATCATTTGGCATTATATTTCCTCTTCCCTTATTCTCCAACACATCTATTATACTTTTATTTTCAATTCTTCTAATGATCTGTGTAACCACAAATTTATGTGACCTCAAATTATCTGTATAATATTTGTTTCAACAGGAAGAGTTTCTCTCAGAAGAGGGGTTTCTTCTTAGCAGATTTGGAAAGAGAAACAAATGAGCAGGCTGAGAGGCAAACAAATTTAAAAATATGGTGGAATCGTTACATTTTTGTCACCTTGCACCATGCTCCGAGAGTGCAAAATAAATCCCCTTTTTAATTAGCACTGACATGATGCAGACAAGACCACTGTTTTCTCCATGGTTTCGATTGTATTTTAAGGATCCACTGGTCAAATACCAGTTTCCATTTTTCTGAACTTCCCAAGTCCAAAATTACATTTTTGTTCTTGAAGCGTATATGATTGACACGGAGATTCTATAATGTTTAGAATGTATGACAACAGTAAGTTATTTTCAACATTCTTCAGTTTTCCAGGCGTTCCTCTGATATAACTTCATAGAGAAAGTCAAAAGTAAAAATCATATAGACACAAAGGGACAATGTTTTAACACAAAAATACATTTCTCCTAGTGTCAGTCTTTTAGACATTTTCTCTGCGTGCAGATATTCCACTGGTTGCGGTTTTTTGTTTCATCAAGTGAAGATGTAGATCGTTAATAAGAGCTTGCAGTATCAATTTTCTATTTCGTAGTTTTACATTGGATTTTGTGTGTTCGGTAACTTTTGGGCGTAATTTTATAAATGGCTTATGTTTTCCCTGACCATATTTGGAATTACTGTGTGAGAATTATGCTCTTTAAAGGATTGTAGGTGGTGCAGACACATTGTCTTGCCTGTGTTGAGTCTGGAGTACACTACAACTGGTAAACATTATGAATCAGGTTATTTTTAACATATTTAACCATTGTAGCTAGTAATGCTTAGAATCCTTAACAAAGTTTTTCTGCAGACATTGATCATTTAACACGCATTCTAGTGCTTTGTGGAACTCCAACTAAGGAGACAATTGATAAAATAACAAGTGAGGAGGTAACTGTCATAGCTAACTTATTTTTAATAGCTATTTTTACAGTTTTATTTTGCATTTTGTAAATATGTTTGTAATTAAGGTAAATCACATGATGCTTTGTTTGCTTCTTGTCTGTAAATTGTAAAGTAATGTAAGTAACGTGGTATACTTTCTAACTTATTTCAGTATGTGCATGCTGCTGGCATACATTATTACATAACAATTGTACAGTCGTGAAAACAGTTAACTCAGCGGAGGTATCAACCATTGCAGGAAGAGATGCTTAGAACGTGTTGAAATATATTGATGTATTTATTGTGTGTATGTTATCTGTATGACTTAGTGTGTGAGATGACAGTTTTTGGACTAGTTAAATAGTTTGCAGTCTTGCAAAGCTTCAAAAGTTAAAGTTTTCCTGGTAGTTCACAATGATCATAACTGGCCAACACTGTTTCTCACCTGCTGTCAGGATTTGATGATTTTTTGGGGAATGTTATACCACTTCTCAACCTTAAGTTCTGGGACAATCATTAGAGGTGTTGTGTAGTACACTGCATCTTCCTAATGAATCACAGGCATGTTCAATGATATTCCAGTTCAGGGAGAATGCTTATCATTATATTAATCTCCTCACATCACAGTTTGTTCTTCTTCAGTTAAGCTCTGTGGGAGGAAGTGTTATAATGTTACTGTTTGCAAGGCTCACCGCAGTTGAGTTTCACTGTGGCATATTTCTAATGAAATGTGAGCAAGAGTTCTAATGAAATGTGAGCAAGAGGTAAGAACTGCTACTCATAAACAACAGTACTCTGTTGTTGTAATGCTTCTAATTATTTGAAAGCAGTCCTACAATCATGACTATTGACATTAGTTAATCTAATGCTTTGACTGACTATTGTTGTACCAGATTCCAATAAATTGCCCAGCTGTGATGTGCGATGTTTAATCATGTTGAAGGGAGCACAGGCATTAACATATGAATCCTAAAGCACCAGTATTTGAATAATACTCAGCTTGTCAGTCATTTGTCTATTTATTATTTGTGTGTGAGAAAACAGCCATTTCTGCTTTCCGTTAGTGATTCTGTGCTGTTTTGCTTTAATCTGTTTCAAGCAGTATATTCTTCTCAGAATCCATCAAGATATATTTACTGATCCTCTAATCAGTTTGATCATTCTACACATGAGGCAGTCCTCAGCTGTCTGCTGTTATTGCCAAAATATGAGGGAAAAGTTTGCAGTGTTTCACAGAGAAATAATATAATTCTCTTTCAAAATACTGACAAGTCCCATGAATGGAAGTACGCTTGTCGAAATTACACTGGTTCATTGTGACTGTTGCCAATAGTGGGCAGTCAGAATCAGGAAGTCCTCAAGGGAAGACTTCTGCATCATTCTGGAAGTAAACCACATTTTGGGAGCTGTTCTGGCCATTCTGGGAAATTGAAAAATGTATTAGTGTTCTCATTTTAGGAGGATTGTGGAGGTTTCCCTGTAATAGTCTTCCATGACAAGCAATCTCTGGGGCTGAAAAAGGCCAACAGCAGATAAATCAGTAACAAGGTGGAATTTGGTACCAGAAAGGAAACTGAGATTTTCAGGCCTTATAGGAAATCGTTATGGCCTCTGTTTAGATTTGATCTAATTGATCATTGCCCTTAATGGTGTACAAAATGAGTCAGGTTTGGAAAAAACAAGACACTGTCAACGGCTTTTCCATGATATGTGTGTTTTGAATGTCATTTTATTTTCCAAAATTTAACTCTTAATTATAAAGACTAATATTCAAACATCCATGAACATACATTGCCCAGCACACAAAAGAACCTGACACATCCATATCCATTTGGTAGGAGACAGACAGATATTAATCTGCATATAAATAATGAGCTTGTTTGGTATTCAGATGCTGGTGCCATCTTGTCTTGATAATGTTTGTAATTGGTGTATCACCTATGGAAGGCAGATGTTATCTTGCAAAGTAGGTGTGGCAGATACTAAGAAATAAATTATCATGTGGCAATATGCATATTCCTTGCTATGGTTCAGTCAGTTTTGGAGACGTATTTTAAAAAGTGGCCAGGGCAAGAGGGCCACCTTGGATGACAATTTTTTTGCTGTGAGGGATACTCTATGTATGTGTGTGGTTTTAAACAGTGGCTTCATGACTGTACCACATATTACACCTAAGTCCTCTGGAGGGTATACTCCTGTCCATTTATAAGTGGGTTGTAACAGGTACTGTAGGTGAATGAGGAGTGTTATAACATTCGAACTATTATGTAGATTCTGTTTAGCAATATGAGTAATTGACATCCATATCCCGTTTTGCAATATGTTGCGACTTCAGAGTCTTAAATGATTGTCAGAACTTTTTCAAGGTGGTATTGAATAGCTTCATTCCCATGGAGTGAATGTTTTTGTCTGGCAAAACCAACTTCTCTAATCAAGAAGTCCTTCTTATATTGTTGAGTCAATGGGTATTAGCAATTAAAGGGAAATTTCCTGAGAAGTGTGAAAATGGTACTGTAAGCAACATAAATAGGAATCCCCTACCTGTGCTGTTTCATTGAATGGAGGCAGTTATGTTACCAGACCAGGTTTCACTTCTTTAGATACTTTGTGCAGGAATTATATCTTTCGCCGTAGTTCTTATTGGTGCTGTTGTTACTGAAGTTGCAGAAACTCAGTTTATCCTTAATTCGCTATTATTGCTAATCACAAATTATGCGAGCAGAGCAGATTCCTCTTCTTCCAGTAGTTTGTGCAGCACTTGGATCTTCTTTTGCTGTAGTTCTGATTGATGCTGTTGTTGCTGAAGAAGTTGCAGAAAGTCAGTTTGCTTTTAATTTTCTCCTTTTACTAATCACAAATACCACTGCAGAGTAATTCTATTGTCAATAAATGTAAGAATCCTACTGCCCATGAAGAGGCTTCTGTAAGATGCTATCAGCTTCTCATCATGTGCATTGTCCTAAAAGATTTATGCTATAGTACACTATTAGGTAAAAGTATGGTAGTAATCCCATCTTTTGTAGTGAGAAAGATTTCTATGTACAAAGCACAAAGCAGGTAAGACTTAGCTTTCCCATTAATGTATCCCTGTGCTGGTGCCACCTCACTTTTTATCTGTTTCGATTACTAGAAGTTTCATGCATTTTGTATCACATAATGTGTTCCCATTGATCTTTCTGTCTGGTACCTGTAAGTCTTCTTTTTTTCTTTTCTTTTTTAATTGCATAACATTGGTTTTTGTAGGGTAAAAGCTCAGATGTTTGCCATAAACCATTTGTAAGATTGTTTCACTATTCTCCTGACTGTTAAGGTACGGATGTGTTTGGGTCCTTTATTGGTATAATATTACCACCTGCAAGCATAATAGTATTCGTAGGAGTGAGCCAGATAAGACTCTTTATTTAACATTACTCCAGTAAAAATTAATTTTTATTGCTGTTTTTTTAAATATCAACATTTTGAGTATGATTCCATCCAAGCAAAGGAGATATCTTTAATGCCAAAACTCTGTAATTTGCCTAGTAGAGTTTTATGATCCACACGTTATTGAAGACCTAGGCGATGTCACAGAAAATGGTGCTGGGGTAAATTTTCTTTAGTTCTACCAGACCTGAGTTTGAGATCTTTTATTGGTTTGTTTGTTGAGAAGTCCTTACAGAAGCAAAACTGTGCACCTTTTAAAGGTTGTCAAAAAAGTGGTTCAGTATTCTGTTATTAACTAGCTTCTCTAAAAAATTTTGAGAGTGCTTGGAGAAGGGAGATTCGTTTATAATTAAGAGGTCACTGTTTATCCCAAGCTTTATAATTAGGTGTTACCTTTACATAGTTTAGTATTTCAACAAATACACCTTTACACATTGAGTAATTACAAAGATAACCAAGGAGAGCACTATCAAGTACTGTAGTTGATACATCTTCATAGCCAGAAGAGCTATAGCTTCTCACTGACATAAAGCTTTTTGTTATCTTTCCAGTAGTTGAGTTGGTAAAAGTTATGCCCGTTGTGGGAATATGCAAGGCCTGCCTTAGTAAATCTCATGAAATCATTGTTGATGATATTTTTTGGTCCCATTGCTTTCTACTACCGTTAGAAAAAAATTAATTTGGTGGTCAATAATTTGAATCTAACGTCATTTGTCTTGGCATTATTGTCATCAGGGAACTGAACGTCATTTGCCTTACGAAGTCGATTCATGTCATGCTTGATATCTTACTGGCACAGGATAATTTGATGCCAGTTATTACCCAAAATTTATCACTTCTTACACACTGTCTGTCCCTGATTTGTTGTAAAAAAAGTTCTTTCTATCGCCATAATATTATAAGGAAAGTATTACATTCCTAATTTATATGTGCATGGTTAACTTCTTTACATTGTCTGTCTATTGAAGTCTTTCTCTATAGTATTACAGAATCAGCATTTATGCTCAAATGAAACTGTACTTCTTAGCTAAACTAAGTTGAAAAGGGTGATCCATTGCTGCTATTTGATCACCACCACCAGGCAGCCATGTATGGAAGTGAAACATGGATGATAAATAGTTTGGACAAGAAGAGAATAGAAGCTTTCTAAATGTGCTGCTACAGAAGAATGCTGAAGATTAGATGGGTAGATCACATAACAAATGAGGAAGCTGAGAACACTCTACTTCGACCATCAGTTATTTTGCTCCCCAAATAGCAAAAATCCTTTACCACTTTAATTGTCTCGTTTCCTAATCTAATTCCCTCAGCATCACCCGACTTAATTCGACTACATTCCATTATCCTCGTTTTGCTTTTGTTGATGTTCATCTTATATCCTCCTTTCAAGACACTGTCCATTCCGTTCAACTGCTCTTCCAAGTCCTTTGCTGTCTCTGACAGAATTACATTGTCATCGGCGAACCTCAAAGTTTTTATTTCTTCTCCATGGATTTTAATACCTACTCCGAAATTTTCTTTTGTTTCCTTTACTGCTTGCTCAATATACAGATTGAATAGCATCGGGGAGAGGCTACAACCCTGTCTTACTCCCTTCCCAACCACTGCATCCTTTTCACATCCCTCTCAGCATCGGGGAGAGGCTACAACCCTGTCTTACTCCCTTCCCAACCACTGCATCCTTTTCACATCCCTCTCAGCATCGGGGAGAGGCTACAACCCTGTCTTACTCCCTTCCCAACCACTGCATCCTTTTCACATCCCTCGACTCTAATAACTGCCATCTGGTTTCTGTACAAATTGTAAATAGCTTTTCGCTCCCTGTATTTTACCCCTGCCACCTTTAGAATTTGAGAGTATTCCAGTCAACATTGTCAAAAGCTTTCTCTAAGTGTACAAATGCTAGAAATGTAGGTTTGCCTTTCCTTAATCTTTCTTCTAAGATCAGTTGTAAGGTCAGTATTGCCTCACGTGTTCCAGTATTTCTTGGGAATCCAAACTGATCTTCCCCAAGGTCGGCTTCTACTAGTTTTTCCATTCGTCTGTAAAGAATTCGTGTTAGTATTTTGCATCTGTGGCTTATTAAACTGATTGTTCGGTAATTTTCACATCTGTCAGCACCTGCTCTCTTTGGGATTGGAATTATTATATTCTTCTTGAACTCTGAGGGTATTTCGCTCGTTTCATACATCTTGCTCACCAGATGTAGAGTTTTGTCAGGACTGGCTCTCACAAGGCCATCAGTAGTTTCAGTGGAATGTTGTCTACTCCGGGGGCCTTGTTTCGACTCAGGCCTTTCAGTGCTCTGTCAAACTCTTCACGCAGTATTGTATCTCCCATTTCATTTTCATCTACGTCTTCTTCCATTTCCATAATATTGCCCTCAAGTTCATCGCCCTTGTATAGACCCTCTATATACTCCTTCCACCCTTCTGCTTTCCCTCCTTTGCTTAGAACTGGGTTTCCATCTGAGCTCTCGATGTTCATACAAGTGGTTCTCTTATCTCCAAAGGTCTCTTTAATTTTCCTGTAGGCAGTATCTATCTTACCCCTAGTGAGGATAAAAATCGTAGAGGGAGACCAAGAGATGAATACACTAAACAGATTCAGAAGGATATAGGTTGCAGTAGGTACTGGGAGATGAAGAAGCTTGCGCAGGATAGAGTAGCATGGACACCTGCATCAAACCAGTCTCAGGACTGAAGACAACAACAACAACAACAACAACAACAACAGCTACATCAGGCAGATCATTTGTTGTGGAACCACATATGCTTCACAACACACTTTTGGATTTAAAAATAAATTATCATCTGCTGTTGCACTATGTCCTTCTGATCTTGTTGTCAGTGTTACTGTGGGAAACATACCAAAGCTGGATGTCAGTAACTTTAGGTGCCCACAGTTAGTACTGTCAGAGATGAACTCAGTATTGAAGCCAAAAAATACTGCAACTTCTCAATTAGTTTTACTAAGTCTCATTAATATTATCTCTAATTGTATGATAAATATCAAAACAATTCCTGTTAAGGGTCTGTACTGTGTTAGACTTGCTATGCAGGTCTTTGTGATGTAAGCCAAACACTGCACTGGGAATAGTCAGCTCATTAACATGGTACCTTCCAACCATGCAAAGAGCATGGGCCTAAATTTTATCCAGGAAGTCAAAAATGTGCACATAATAATGAATGGATTTGTCTGTACAACATGGGTACCTCACAGTGATGCATACATAAAAGTGAGGTTTGCAGTTCATAGCTTCATGTTTTTAACGTGCTGTGCTGCTCGGGATTTTCTCATGCAATGTCTCACTGCTTTCCTGTATGATAGCAATGGTGCTAGAGGTACGCATCACAGCTGATGTTCCTCCACTGTCTGTAGCAGATTTGTATATTTATTCTTGGAATCAGACTGGGAAATAATATTCACTATCTTGTGTATGTTGGTTTTATACTGCTGGTTTTTACTGTATATTCAAAGTATATCGTGAATATCAGCATGCTGTCTTAGTTCTGTGTGTTTAAGCCATTTCCAGTTCTGCAAGATATTAAAGTGAAAGTACATCAGTGCTTTTGTTTGAAAGTAATTGCCTATTTTTCAGTTGTTTTGTATTAACATGAATGGAATTAGATTGTAGGTAAAGCTGACACTGTTTATGAGATTAAATATTCCGTCTGTTGTGTTGTGGATTACATTGAATGAAAATTTCATAAAATTGAAACTTGTTGAGTGGATTCTTTTTAGAGTTTCAGGATTTGAAGTTAACTTTATTTAACTTTTGTTTTGGGACATTTTGAAAAACTGTAAAGCCAGATGAAAAAAATAAATGGTAAATAATTCAGTTGAATTATATTTCTTGAAGTAGACATTGGCCTCTTTGAATTATGGTTAACAACGCAGGAACAAAATAAGAACTAAGAACGTTGATTTGTAATTTTTTGTTTCTGCATTGAAATTCATAGATACTGTGTCATGTATCAGAGGCCCCACTGTCATCTGTATTGTTCTAGTTTTAAATAATTTGTAGTTAAATTGTGTTTACTTTATTTCTGTAGGTATAACATGTTTTTCACCTGTGTTTTTTTCTATTTTAGGCAAGAAATTATATTCAGTCATTACCACCATTAAAGAAGAAAGACTTCAAAGAAGTATTTAAAGGAGCCAATCCACTAGGTAATTTCTTTGATTTTTGTTGTTTTCCAGAACTGTTACTTGAAATATTAATAGGTTCAGTTCTAAGTACAGTGCGTGCCATTGCGTACTGTATATCATTTCTCTTGGTTACTTCTGTACTTGTCCTTAAGAACCTTTTGTAGAGGTTCCCTCCTCAACTGGATGATGTGAATGTAGGTCTGCATCTACGTTAATACTCTTCAAACCACTGTGAAGTTCATGTGAGAGAGCACTTAGCATGATACCACATTTTAGAGTTTCTTCCAATTTCAGTCCCATATAAAGCACAAGAATCATGACTTAAAGGCCTCCGTGTGTGTTGTAATTAGTCTTATGTTCACATTCCCTACTGGAGAGATAGATAACTGGATGAATAATATCTCTTAGTGTTCACATAATACTGGTTCTGGAATCTTTGTAAATTGTCTTTCATGGGATAATTGACACCTATTTTCAGGAGTCTGCCAATTTAAATTTTTCAGCATTTCCATTACTCTCACCCTGTGAGTCAGGTGAACTTTTGAGATTTAGACACAACTTGACTTAAAGAACCGAGGTTGATAACACACTCGGAATTATGAAGGAACAGTAAATTTGGTAATGGAGGGATATGTCGTGGGTTAAAATTGCAATGGAAGACAAAGGCTCGAGTACAGTATGCATGTTTAATTTTATGTAGGGTGTAGATATACATAGATTAAAGAGCCTTACAGGGGATTGAGTAGTGTGGACAGATGAATCAAACCAATAGTTTAGTGAAACCAGAATTTCTTAGCTGGACTATGGTATAAATTCTGTGAGTACTCTCTAACTATAGCCTTGAGCTGACGGAAGTGAGCACCATGCAGAGTAATAGCGTAATGTTGTACATCATAGGGAACAGAGATCTTGACTGTACCAATGAGATCATAGAGCTGGTAAAAACCCTTCAGATTCAAAGAGTGTTATGTGCCAGTTGGGTAGAGGATTGTTAATATGAAGCAATTGTTACCAAGCTATCTGAGTGGCACATGCCAAACTTTAGGCATATAATGTTTATTCAAGTATGTTACACTCTGCTTGGGTCAACATGTATTTCCCCTCATTATTTGTGGAATCTTAATGATTCTTATCTCCCTAAAAATACATCCAGGAGAATGGATGTCCTTTTTGAAAGCAGTGTCCAACTAATCAAAAATCTTTTTGCCTCTAAGAACAGTGATGGTGAAAAAATCAATGAACTGTTGGCAGAATATATGCTATTACAGAATGTTTCCTTTATTCTGAAACATGGTATGGGGTCATTTAAAAAGATCTCATCTTTTTTATATTCAAAAAGATTTCAGTGTAATGCAGGAATCTTTTAAGTTGATCAAGAAGTGGAACAGTTGTAGTAACTACATCTGTGTCTCTACACACCATCCAATTACGAATGGTGGAATGGCTTGGCAAATATGCATTAACCTGCTTAGCTTCACAATACCCAGAACTTTAACAAGAGCACTGTCATGCAGAAACCTAATGCAGCTGGATGTCCAAATTTTAAGATAAATTAGGTACTTATGATGTAAAAAACGTAATGAAGTGGATGAATGGCGAGTTTTAAACAATTCTCACTTTCAATTGCCTACAAAGCACAAGTATTACTGGAACACACCAAAACTGATCTTGTGTGTATTAAGTTAAATTTGTATGTGTGATTTAAAAGTCAACATTAAGGGCGCATGGCCGTAAATTGCAAGAGTGAGGCAGCTTAAGGTAGAGCAGTACATGAACCTCGAATCTTGTTCATCACTACCATTCTGCACAAATAGCACTGGAAAACGGACAGCGTGGCAGTCAGGAGTCATGAGTATTCATCTTTCATTGAAGGAAAGAAAATCTGGGAAATCGAGTTCACAAATTGAACTCTATATTATCTCGGGCACATCAAGTCACAAGATTTTTCAATGTCATTTACTACTGTGACTAAAAAAGTTTGTAATGGTGTTCTAGTGCATTTATTGGCATCTACAAAGTCAGTGAGGGTTTTCAGTTATCTGCCATCAACAGCTGAGATATTGGTAAAAAGGCTGTTATTTTGGAAAAGACATGCTTGATATTCTTCTCCGTCTTTGCCCTGTGAGTGGTTTTACTTGATTGCTAATCACCCCATTGTTGATAGAATTTGAAAACTTGATGTACATCTACATGCACATCTATCCCTGCCAAAGTCATGCCCCATATTCTTGTCCAGACATTTATCTGTTTTTCACATTTGCTTTCTCTTTGTATGGTTTACTTTTTATTTCATTCTCATTATTTTTCTTATTCTATGGTCTTTGTCATGTGTAAGTTACGGTCTCTTCTGCTCTCCACTTTGGTTGCATGTTCTGTGTATCACTTGGTACTTTCCAAATTGCCAGATCTCTGTCTGTTGCTGGTATTTCTTTATCGGCAATAATCTTTTCCTGTTGTGCTGCGACATTTGAGCCCAGCACCAAGGTGGCGTTATTGCCTAAACCTTAAATACCTTATTTTTATTTAAATTTTTGTTTTCATTTCAACAGGTGCAGCGTCAGTATCCAAATGCCATTGAATTTTGTTTCTTGTTTAATATTTATGGACTGTAAACGCTCAGAAGCTGGGTGTAATAACAGTGATTGTTGGTGTAAAGATTGGTACAGTTGTTTCTTAACTTTAAATGTGTTGAGGAAACTACAGGAATAGATTACTTATTTTGTTGCTTTCAGAAGGCATAGATTTTAAACTAATAGTGGAGAAAAGATATAGATAATCTTTCATTCTGATTTATAGCCCTATTGTCAAGTAATTTCAGCATGTATTTGTTTAAAGCTATTGACCTATTAGAAAAAATGTTGGAGCTGGATGCTGACAAAAGAATCACAGCAGAGCAAGCTCTGGGTCACAAGTACTTGAGTCAGTATGCTGATCCAACAGATGAGCCTGTTTCAGCACCATATGATCAGAGTTTTGAAGATATGGAATTAACAGTTGAACAATGGAAAGGTAACTTACGGCTTTCTTACTAAAGATAATTATCTTATCAGTTTTGTTGAAATATGTTTTTCATCATGTAGCAGTTCACCTTGTTTTACTAGTTTGTGATTGGCTTCCAGAACTTGTCTACAAAGAAGTTGAAGAATTTGTACCTCAGCAGCTACCGCAACCACAGGAAGCTCCTCATTAGCTTATTTACATTGTTGGTGTGTAGTTATTTGTAGAAGCTGTGTGAAATCCATGTCTGATTCCCCCCTACCATGGTTGTGTTCATTGTTTATGGATAATGTGTAATATGTTTCTGTGGCAGTGAAATGTTTCTGTTCTTTCCTTTATTACTTCACTTCTCCTTCGTATTGTAGGTGATCTGATTTTAAATTCATGAGGTTTCTTTTTGCTCACACAGTAAATGTACATCATTAAGTAAGTACTTCAAGAGGAAGTTATGTGATAAAAGATGTAATTGTTTTATGTTATCTTCTCTAACATAGATGAATAGTACATGACAAGTTGGTCTAATGTGATGAGAGTTCCTGTTCTGGTAGGAATCTCCTGTACAGTTTTAAGCATTGAGCTTCCAAATTGTCCATACAGATTTAAATTTCTGTACAGATTCAGTGAAACGTATTAACTCAGACTTTTTCATTTATCTTAATGTACAATTTATTTTTGTTAAAATGCTTTGTCACAAAGATGTATATAAATATGAAAGACTAATCTCTGTGCTATCTCACCACTTTCCCTCTCCCATCATATTAAAACTTTGAGAATGTTTACTGTGCAGTTTACTCAATAATTAAGAATTACAAAGCCCACAATCATTTTCACTATGCTGAAAACAAATATTTTTTGTTCTTTCTTCCTGTAGTAACCTTTTCTGTAAGACTTCATTTTACTATTACATTATCTGTCATCAATACTGCTGAAGGATGTGAAACTTGAGCATCTCCCAGTGTATCATATGTTCTCATAACATACAGGAATGCAGCCAGGTAACATGCTTGACAAAGGCCAATACTTCAACAAGTGAACACCCTCCCATTTTGGGGGCACAGGTAAAACTGTGCACAGAAGATTAAATCCTCTGTGGATGGCGAAAAGACTGTGTGCAGAAAGACAAAACAAACTGCAAACACCTGGGGGCGAACGCAACTATAGATAACCAATGCCACACGTTACAGTAGTGAAGTATTTATTAACAGTAGATGAGGAAGTGTGCTAATTATTCCCTCTGTTGTTTGATCAGGTAGAGAGCAGGATTCTACGCGAATTTAAGCAAAAACCTCTGTTTCTAAGGTGACTTCCCAGTTTAATCAATAGAGGTAGAGGTTTTTGGTTACATTATGCCCAGAATCCATCCTTGTTCAGGCAACAAAGGAGTAGAGGTAACATTACTTCTGCACCATTTAACAAAAGCTTCACTATTGATAGTGTTTGGTGTTTGTTATTTGTTATTTTTGTTGATGCAAGTTGTTTACAGTTTGTGTTGTCTTTCTCCATATGTCACCTCTTCTATATAGTTGTTGTAACCCCGCCCACTGAGGGTTTAAGTTGCCATGTACATCAACCTCTAGTTTTTGTGCCTCAAAGATTTGTCCAGCCGTCAAAAGTATTGGCAGTTGTCGAGGGCATTACATGGCCACATTCTGGCGGGAACACTGCCTAAAGCTATTCATTGTTTTAATCACAATAAACTTGTGAAAGTTTTCTGTCACAATTTTACATTTCTTTAGGATACATGAACAATGAATTATGTGTTAGTAGTTCTTCTAATGTGCAACTATTTCATGTTAGCTTAAGAAAATTCTGACAATTTTCAGAATATAACAATATGTGTTATGTTCGCGTAGCAATATCATTTATGCCCATGTATCATGGGACCTATTGATGTATTAGAACCAAAATAACTGTCTGTGTGGAACAAATTGTTTTATGGATGCTTAAACTTGTAGGATGCAAGAATTTCTGTGAAATGCTGACTGAATTGTGGCCTATTTATCACATTTTAACTAATTAGTACCTTGTCAGTGCAATCTTATTTTTTGAACTCTTTAATCTGTGGAAGTGACCAAGAAAACACACATTGCTCTGTATTGCCTTCATTGAAAAGGCAAAATTTCTAGAGGGAATTTTTTTAGATTGTGTTATATGATAATTTTTTTCCCAGAGCTCACAGTGTCAGTGAACTGTAATACTGCTTTTTTGATACTTTTGTAGTACTTGCCTGCAAAATATTTATGCTGGCATTATTGTCTTCTTTGTAAGGAATGTTGTATTGCTTATAAGATGACAATAGAAAGGTATATTTTTATCAGATTGATTTTTAAACTGGTGCTTAAATATAAAAAAAAGTGTGGAAGCTGAAAATTTGTGTTGTATATACTTGTCACCACTTGATCATTAAAGAATGTGCATATTGTGCTTGTTAGCTTTGTGAATTGATAAATTGTTGCATTACTTGTATCATTTGACACTACAACTATTTGCAGCCTATTTAATATGTACAACATGTCAATTGTTTGCATGTCTTCAAGATTTCCGGAAAATTTAGAAAAATGCTAGAGTTAGATTTCTCAATTTCCCATGGGGTGCTCAGCTAACGCAGTTTACTGTGTAGTGATATTAATCAAAAAGGTTTTTGCTGTGTAAAATCTTGAGTCACTGATCCATAAATAGTATAGAATGGTTTTATCTCAGATATGTCTATATTCCTTAATTGTAAGATCGTTGTAGAGTTCTTGCATTTTAGAGAGCCAAAAGAGTGTTTTTAAGATTGTCATCAGTGCAGAGAATTTGGCCATTCAGGAATTGTAATGAAAGTATCAGATATTTTTCATACATTAGTTTACAAATGAGAACTCCAAATGTGTAGCAGCACAAGAATTTAATTTGTAATTGGCCTTGTAGGGAATTCGTAATTGAATGTTAAATGATAGAAAACTTTTACTGCCTTGTTCTGGGTTTTTATAGATATATATTTTTCTTACATCACTTTTGCAAAGTTTATGAAGAAAGGTATCAGCTAAGAAGTCTTGTGTAAGATCTGACACTGTGTAATTATTTATGGGATTGAACTGAAAGGTTAATAGCTGAATTGAACTGAAAGGTTAATAGCTGAAAGATCACTTAGCAACACGACTGTGTATTTGTTTCACAATCCATAATTTTGTAGTGAAATTTGTACAAGGCCTGTAGAGCAGTATTTTTTCCAGAAATGTTTTATTTTGTAAATATTTTATTAATGTTATTTATTCCATATTGGCAACAAGGTTGCTACAAATTTAAGTTACAAATGTGTCGCGTCTTGAATATTTTTTGTAACAATGTTCTGTGGATTTAATTTAAATGCAAAGCATTTTTTTTTCAGAATTTAGGATAATATGAAAAATTGTTACCAGAAAAGAAGCAAGTATGAAATATAAAAAAGAGATAACAGAGCTATCTTTTTATTGTAAATTATTTCCATAGTAACATGAAAACACAAAGAAAATATTATTTTTATACTTACATGTATGTGTTGCAAAATATTGTATTATATGATAAAAAAATCATATGTTACTGAAAATCACTTTGTTGACTAAATGCTGTTTTTGTTCCCAAATGTGCCTGTGACTATAAGCCGCAATAAACATGTAAGAATGGAGTTTACATTGTTGGCTGAAATTTTGTAAGTTAATTTTTATGCTTCCATTCACATCACCGTAATAAGATAGTTAAACATTGAACCCACCATTTATTGGTGCTGTGGGGATGTTTCAGGATCACATGTAATTTTTGTTGGTGCTCCTCTGTCTACCTTTCCTTCCTCAAATATTGACAGTTGTAAATTAGTAATACAGAGTGTCCAGGAAAACTGGGAAAAGTCAGGGAATTATTGGATTATTCAAAAAAAAAAAAAAAACTGGAAAAAGCTCAGTGTCCGACTCCCTTTCTTCGGCAGCTCAGTACCCACTTCGCTGTTCGGCAGAGCCTTCCGCTTGGTTCTGTTCAGTGCTGTTATCCTTAAACCTGCCGCCGACAGGATTTCCCGATTCCACACCCTCGTCCCCTTCGCCCCCCAACCCTGTCACAGTCCAATACAAAGGCATGCCGGTTTCATAGTCCCTTTTCTTCTACATTTCACTGCCAGGCACAAGAGCCATACTACAAACTGTTAAATTACGAAATAAACCGTACCTACAATCCGTAGTCTCTGTACAAATTGGAGAAAATATATAGGCAAGAAACCATAATAATCACCACCCTCTCACTAGTATTAAAATAAATTTGTGTTCGTAACACTTCTGAAAATTATTATTCATAGACCTATCTAAATAATAATAATGTAAAACGTATCGAGGCAAATAAAAAATCGGACGCCACAAGTAATTACTCATCATCGTGAAATGTCACATTGGATGCCATATGCATATGTCTAAATTGTGATTACAAATTAACTGGCGCAATAGGCCTAATAGACTGAGATTACAAAAGATCGGAAATAGCTGCGGATCGGCGTTTTTTTAATAGAACAATACGTTGTCGTCACATGCCACAGTGTAGAAACATAGTATAGCACATCCTCAAATAAATATATGAAAAAAAATGGACGCAGATTAGTGAGCCAATTAGAAGACAGACTTCAGAAAATGGACTACATTTGCGAATCTGCCAAGATAGCGAGTAGTTCCACTCGCTATGGTTTGTGTTTGGTTCGGAGGACCGTTGTTGCTCCATTGATTTCCTTCAGCTCTTTCCACGGTGTCTCTTTATTGCCGTTAGCGTCGTGGTAAGTATTTCTATTTCCGAACTTGCGCTTGCAGCTCGTGCCGTTTCCTGAGTTACCGTCGCCGTAATTCCGTTTATTGGCTACGTAACGGGTATTCGCGTCATTCGAAACATGGTTCGGATTATTGTTGTAACCAGGTACATTCGTTTTGCCGTATTGACCTTTTCTGTGCTGATTACGTTTACTCTGTTCATTACTACTCGGATTATCAACACTGTGACAACTATTGCAGTTATTCATGAATGCTTTGTAGGACTTTGCGTCTTCTTGAATTAGGTCTAAAGAGTCGGTCACCGAAAGAAAATGCTTTCAAATCTTCATCTGGTACATTTAACTTCTTCCTAAGGTTGATCGGTAATTTTGTCTTTAATATACGTAGTACTTCTTTGTGTGAGACAGGCTCAGACCAGTATCTCGTTTTCTCAATATATCGTTCAAAATACTTGTGCAAACACCCTTTTTTCGTATTGCACAGTTATGGGGTATAAACTTCCTGTGGAACGATATCCCGCGAGGAAAGCTTTCTCGAATTCGCAAGCGTATTGCATAGTTTAGCGGTTTCACCTGCCCATAGTGCCGTGTCACCGGTGATGTGTGACATCACGAACTGAATTTATTGATATTCAGACCAGTATCTGGGTAAGATATTCCTGAATGCAAGTATAAATACAATTGGATGAATGAACTTCTTGTCCTCGGCAAATGTTTGAAAATGGCGATGCTTGAGTAGACTTTGCTAAATCTTCGCTGAATTCATTATACGTTCGTCTTCGTAATTACATTTTGCTGGCGTTTGGAATATTCTTTGATTCCCGAATGTCGTTTTCGGTGCATTGTCGTCGGTTACATAGGAAAATTCAATTCTGTTCTGCTGTCCGTCGAAACGGCTTTCTCCAAATTTTGGACGCGAGCGTTCATCTCCCGTCTCCACATAGGCGCTTCTTCGTTTGATTCTTTTTGTTCGTCTCACGTATTGAGCGCGGCGTCTAAATTCGCTTGTACGGCAGAACATATTTTTTTCCCGTGCGCGCTGCACAGCGTTGTCGTCGGCAACATTAATTTTTGCATCAAGTTCCGTTTCCTTAGTGGTTATCCAATTGGACATTCCAATATTTATTTGCTTTTGTGAGAATCTAGCTGTTCATCTTAAATCTTTTTGTTATTTACTTTGAGATTTGTAACGACAGATATTAAGTCTTCCACATCCGACTTTACTGCGGAATGCGAAGTTCGTAGACTTTCAACATCACTGTCCAGTTTATTGACTTGGCTCAAAATTGGTGCATAAGCTTGCTTCAAATTCATTAACTCGGATCTGATGTTGCCTAGTAATATTTAACAGTAACATGCATATATAGATAACAGTAAATAATACTAATACAATAAATGATTTTCCTGACTACAATGCTCTTTTATCATTGAGCGGCCAAATCGGCCATTTTATGTTCTCTATCTTCACACGCAAAACAATCTTACGTCGATTTTTGCAAAATTGGATTTTTCGTAACACACCATTCCAAAATCCCTGAGCTAAACTGTAACTAACTACGATTTTACTTTCTGTAGGGAATCAAAGGAAAAGATGAGTTTCTGCCTTAAAGATGTACAATTTGTCATAAGCAGGATTGGTAGACTGTTTCCACGTCGTGGTACAGTACATCTGATGGATATATGAAATAAAAATACAAGTTTTATATTAGAAATTGACATTCAAATTCTTATGTACATTTATTCTTACGTGTGGCCACTCGTTTTGAGCGACAAATATACTAACGTTTTAACTATGGTATTTCATAAATATGAGTGTATATGATTGTGGAATTACGGAAGTTCATGCTCCAGCTAGCGTAAATTGTAATTGATGTAAAATAAACTTAAGTATATTTGTAATAATTCAGTAACTGAATAAATATTTCAAACTAATTATGTCTCGAAATAGCATACCGACGAAATCTCAAGTTCTTATCCTAATTTGGACAAATTAGCATTTTTTGATTACTAAGCAGAATTTGTTCAACTTAATGTGTCCCAATTATTCTTGACTTTTTTATTTAAATATGAGCATGAGACTGGTTATTTTTATTACTTAAATATCTCACAACTATTAGTATGTGGATTAATTAGAATTATCACATCTTACCATTAACTAAAAGTAAACGAATTAAGTATTTCACACAGGCCACTTTTTATTTTTTTCGAACAAAAATTATTTTTATCAGAAAATGCGCACAGTACTCCGAATGCATAAGCTGACCACTTCTTAGTTTGTTCTACTCTTTTTTTTTTTTTTTACCTTTCATTGCTTGAAGTGAAGGTCAGTAGACTTGTAGCGTGCTGAAAATTTGTGTTTTTATAACCTCAAGGAACTCTCTACTAGCTTCTCGCCTCGCGAGAGATTCAGAACGATTTAATTTAATCTCGTGAGTATCATGATGTCAGCATCGCAAGGAAAAATGAAGTAAAATGATCTATAACATTTATAAATTGGGAATTTGTGATTGCAACTACGAAATGAAAATATAAATGTTAAATTAAACAGTTATTATTTAATAAAATAAGTTTTTTGTACTAAAGTCTAACATTTTGTGAATAATTCTCACAGTTTTGAACATAACAAAGAATTGTGTCGTATTTCGGCGAAATACTTGGAAATTATAATTATCTTAGCCCAACTCTGGAGCGAAAGAATAAAGTATTTATAATGAGATCCTATCATTAGTCGCAATTGGTGGTGATAATGGAATGATTAAATTGCTAACAGGAATACAAGTTTAGTTTATTTGAACAAAATGGAAGAAAATAGGAGCCTGATAGCGTATGATACTGTCAGAAAGGCGCACACCATTGAGAATTAAAGAAGAAGAAGATAGAGAAAATACAGGCGCCCATTCTTACTTTGAACAAAACACAGATAATAATGATACGCTGCTCACATTATTCCTGGCGTACATATCTGCTGACTTCCAACACAGTTCTTGACTTAGTGCTTAGATTATATCGTTAAATCTTAATACTTGGATACAATATACGATGCTATTACATCGCAGGTAGGGCATTATATTATGCAACTAGTGATAAACAAAAAAACATTGGACCTTCCTCTTCCCTACAGTATACAGTATTGGTTCAATCTTTTCGAGTAATCGTGCAGTCTTGTTTTATCTTGAGATAAAGGAAATGAATACTATTATGTAAATTGAAGGTGGAAGGGGGCGGGGGGAGGAAAGGGAAAAGAACTATTGATGTCAACTGCATTCAAAACATTATACAGAATTAGCGGCAATGAGCGATAATGTGTGCCAGACCAGGATTCAAACCCAGAATCTCCTGCTTACTGTACAGTTCCATTAACCACTGCTCCATTTGGAAACTTTATCACTATTGAGTGGATTATCTTGGCACACCTCTCAGCCAACCTGTATTCCCACCTAGCACTACTTATCTGAGACGCTCTCTGTGTCCTCCAAGCTCGCTATCTTGAGATTGCAGCAGGAGGTCTACACAATTGTGCACTGCACTGCAGGTGGTGGAGTCATTGCCCATCAAAGCCAACCAGTTATATGGACGCATAGTGTCTGTTCTTTATGAACTCTCCGAAAAACAGACAATACACATTCATATAATCGATTTGTCTCGCTAATGTACATAAAATGTACCACAGCAGCAGATACCGCACAATGCCTGTACCTTCAGACTTGTCTGAAATAAGATTTTTGCCTGGATGGGCAATGACTCCATCAGTGTGCAATTGCTGTTGTAAACTAAAAGTAGCAAGCATGGAGGACATGGTCCACAGCTTGTGGTCCAGTGGCTAGCATTGCTGCCTCTGGATCACGGGTTCCTGGGTTCGATTCCTGGCTGGGTTGGGGATTTTCTCTGCCCAGAGACTGAGTGTTTGTGTTGTTCTCATCATCATCATGATCATCATCATCATCATTCGTGACAGTGGTTAGATTTGAATGTGAAAAAATGTGACTGTGCAGAAATTGGGACTTTCTATGAGCACTGATGGCTGCATAGTTAAGCACCCTACAAACCAAACATTATCATCATCATCATCATCATCATCATCATCATCATCATCATCATCACGGAGGATCTGGACAGGGACTGCGGATAAGTGGTGCTATGTGAGATTGTGGGGTGGCTATGAGACATGCCAAGGTAGTCCACACAGAGATGGTGCAGTGGTTAACACAATGCCTAGTAAGCAGGAGGTCCCAAGTTCGAATCCCAGTCAAGCACACACATTCACTCATCACCACTGATGTGCATAAAGCCCCAATGCATCTGACATCAACAGTTCCTCCCCTTTCCTTCCTCGCCCCCCTCCACCTTCAACTTTGTTAATATATATTACAGCTGCAGGTTCCATATGGTATCTATTCTTTTCCATATGTCCAAAGGAACAGACACCACAAATTCATATAATCGATTTGCCTTGATGAGCAATGACTTTACCACCTTCACTGCTGGTGCACAATTAAGTTTGACCTCCTGTGGGAGTCTCAAAGTAGGGAGCATGGAGGACATGGATGGAGACTGCAGATAGGTGGAGCTATATGAGAATATGGGTCAGCCGAGAGGTGTGCTGAGATAGTCCATGCAATTGTGATAATCACTGTGCCATCCAAACACAGTGTTTAATGCAACTGCCTAGTTATCAGGAGATCCTGGGTTCAAACCTTGGTGTGCCACCCTTTTTCACTCATTGCCACTGATTCCACTTAAAGTCCTCATCACAACTGACATTGATAGCTCCTTCCCTTTCTTGTCTCCCCCTATCCACCATCAGTTTACATATCACAGCTGCAGATTCCATATGGTATCGGTTCTTTCAGACATGCCTAAAAGAACAGACAGCTTCCATTCATACAAATTAATAATAATTGTGTTATAAGGGAACTGAAAAATTTTTGGAAAAATTTGCATCTAATTCTTTTTTTTGTAAATGATCAGATATATAAATCTAAATTTAGCCTCTACTTTTGGAAAAATTCGCATGTAATTTCTTTTGTATTTTTTTAATGATCAGCTATATAAATATAAAAGGTTGTCATGTTAGCTACCAGAAGGCAAAGCTTAGTACCTTGAAATCACCTGTATACAAAAAGTGCTTTCTGAATGGAATGTTGCTTTTGCAAAAATTTCAGCACTTGTATCTGACATGATCTTTGCTTGTTTTCTTCTCTTGGCTCTGTCTAAGTTTTCAACAACTGATTGTTTCTGTTGAGAAGTAGCAGCAGTTTCCCGCCGCTTTATTAAGTGTTCCTTTGACTGAAGGTATTTTTCGACATTATTTATCTTCTCCCACACAATTTGATAATGCAGTATATTAATTTAGACATTTTGTGGGTTTTCATAGACATGTGACCCATACTTGACGATGCTGGAGATAGAATTGACAAGGCATATGGCATAGATTTGGTATGTAGTACATCTGCAAGTGAGAGACATGATAATTAATTTAGTGGGATTTGCTACAGTTGTACTAATTGTTTATTCAAACCATGGCCAGTGTCAGTATTTTAAAATCCCAAAATAGGTCATGATTTGAATAAACTAATTAACTTGGGATAGAGGCTCACTCCAACGATAACTTTCTGTGATGTCACTAACATGCCCATAATATTGGGATGTCTGTCGAGTTTCATAGTCATAGTGAGTTCGGAGAATATGATGTACTGGATTCCATCAATTCAGTTGAAGCTCATATTTCATGGGTTTTATATTATAATTTGTCCCTTAATACATCCTGTTTGAAATACTGAGGATCTTTCTAAGATGAGTCAGTATAGGTACAATTTGCTGCAATTAAATTAAAATAATGACAGATCGCCAGTTGAAGTCTTTAGGAGAGTAAGTTAAAAAACACAATCATGTACTGAATGTATTCACAGTGGCATAGGAGATAAGGGTATCAACATATGAATTGGGAGGCAGCTGATTCATTGGTTCACATTCTGTTACCGCTTGTATCTTTTTTCCTGCACTTTCCTAAAAGGTGTTGGGACCTCATTATTTTAATTAAAGTACATTCTGTAATACGGTCAATTCACAGTGGCCATACCATCACATCATGACACCACTACATCAGGTGTATTTACACTGTTTTTCATGTCAATTCACTTAGCCTAGTACCAGATGGCGAAAGTGAAGTTAGGAGTCACCAGCTATCATACAAAAAGTATCCTATTGGAACTGAGGAGGTAACAGCGATAAAGTTTATTAATTTCCAAAGCAAACTTCATAAGGTACCAGTATGTTATTAGTCCATTTTGTATGTAAAGTGCTGAAAATTGAAACATCATTTTCAAAAATCGACATTTATTAGCACAGAATCGCAGTACATCATCATTTTATTAAACAAAACAATTTTTCAAAATCTTATATTTGGCTCAAGGTACAATGTGCTCTTGTACGATGAGTCACAGTTTAAAAAAAGTGGACAAGGCATGTATTATGAATAGACTTCACTGAACATAAGTACATAAATTGAAGATCCAAATAAACATGTATAAAAATTATTTTTCTGGTAAATAAATTAGGCTTAAAAATTCATGTTAATAAACATTTAAATGAAGCAAATTAATTTTATTGAACCCTGTATAGCATTTCTATATTGTTAAACTCTCTTGCTTGCTGTAAAAGTCTGTTAAAAAGTAACTGTGATCATGATTAATGTACAATATCACCAACTGACTCAAGTTAAAGTTTCTCTTTCACTTACTTAATTGGTTAACATGACCTAAAATAATAAAATGCTGGGAAAATTCACAGCATGGTTATTGAGATAAATGTGTATCATAATTATTAACAATTTAAATTTAATTTTATTTGTGTATGTGTAGCTGGAATAGACTCGAATTAAGAACAAACAGAAGCACACGCTTTTGGGTGGAAAACAATTATATATGTAGTAACCAGAAGTAATTGCTCATTACTCCTCTAAAGGCCCATCCACGCAGATTGATCTGCCTGCACACATCACATTGTGTGTGAAAAGGAGATATGTGCAGGTATGAGATATACACAAATCTGGACATTGGAGTTGGAAATTTGTGGGATCAAATCATATCTGCACAGACAAGCTTGAGTGTGTGGACAGGAGACCACGCAAATCTGGCACTGTAACGTATTGCGACAGCTGTTTTTCAGACTTGGTTGTTTGTCATCTGTGTGTGCAATCGAATTTTAAAATGACAGATATACGCCAGTGGTTTAGATAGTTCACTGCCGAATTGATCGAAACGTATAGAAGTCATCTGCTTTTGTGGAAAGTTAAAACCAGAAATTCAGTGATGGGAAAAAGAAGTCAGCTGCTTTTTACAGAAAAATTACGAGTGAATGACACTAATGCAAGTAAGGAAACGCCACACAATGGAAAAAAACATTCATTGCAGACTGTTTACCACAAATCAATTTGATCTGGTGCCAGGAGATTCTTAGCATACTTCCACTCAGTATACTGTTCTATGCCATACTCAGAGATGTGAGAGCATAGCAAAAAAAAGAAGTTGGTCCTATTTGTTCTAAAGATGACTGCAGTGAGAATATTGTTTTAAGTTGATAATGGAAGATCTTGGAACAGTGCCTTCAAGGACTTAGTTATTAGTACACTTCTTTTACTTTCTAATACAAAATGTGGCTCATAACAAGGTGAATTAGAGGTGAACTATAGAATTCACTATCACAACACTACAAGTAAAACTTCTCAGTTATGCTGTGAATCCCTGTTCAGAATGGAATTTTATATCCAGGTGCAAAAGATGCTGGTAGACGTCTTGCAGGAAATTGAAAATCTCGTCTTAGGAACAAACTGAACTATAGCTCATTGGCAATGTATATAACTTCTAAGACTATGCTGTTTCTCAGACATGTCTAAAACAATGCAAATATCATATGCCACGTGTCAGAACTGAGATGCCAGTACAATACTGTAATTGCCTTCATGAAATCATCCTCATCATAGTGAAAAAGAATCAAGCTAGAGAGTAAGGACCAGAGATATAACATTGTCTCACGGTACATGCTGGCTCAAGGTACAGGCCTCTTCTCTACATACAAACATGAAAAAATATTTATAAGATAATAAATAGAGCCTGTTTACCTTATCTGCTATATTTTTTTCTTGCATAACTAATAAGTCATAAACAACGGTATTCTTCCCCTTCATTAGAACTGTCTTTTTCGCTTGAATAGTTATTTAATGAAAAATGCTTCACCAACATGCCTTTTTGTTTACATACAGAGTATGCATCAACTCTATTTTATTAAAGTAAAACCTAAATAATTTTACATTTTCGGATAGCTGACTCCACATAAAGAAGTACAATCAGTGGAACAAATATCCCAATCATCATGAGACATATAAAATCTGCCACCAAAAGAATAGCACAATAACAAAGTTTAAGAAAACCCAAAAGTACAATATTAACAACTATAACACGAAACTTCCTCGCAGATTAAAACTGTGTGCCCGACCGAGACTCGAACTCGGGACCTTTGCATTTCGCACGCAAGTACTCTACCATCTGAGCTACCGAAGCACGACTCACGCCCGGTACTCACAGTTTTACTTCTGCCAGTAGCTCGTCTCCTACCTTCCAAACTTTACAGAAGCTCTCCTGGAAACTATAACACGAGCCAGCACAGCGAAAATAGGGTACCTTCTGATGTTAGCGGACGACGAGACCCACAAAACTTTGTCAGAAGAAATCTTGATGCGACGCAGCGGCTTGTTGGCGACCTGTGTGAAATCTTGCCATTTGAAATGCATTATGAAATGTTTTGACTTGATGTAATGTGATAACCAACAGTAAATTGGCCTATATTCGATGTTATGTACATTTGCATATATATTATAAAAACACACTCTCTCTCAGGAGTGAAATGTCTTTGTCAATAATTTACAAATTAAGCACTGTCAAGATTGGAATTTAATGATTATATCTGTGGCTTACATTAAGTGACTTCAAAGATCTAAAAGCATGCTTTTTGCTATTTCTCGTTGTTCAGTTGTTTCAGTTATTTTTTTCAATTGAATAAAATCAACTGATAGAGTCATCATTTTGTGAATGTTATTTAGATATGAGAAACGGAAAAGTTGCCAGGTTATGGGACCAGGTTTATTTTAACTAAATCTTTATCAATGGCTGCACAACAGAAAATCTAGTGGTGTGGCACAAATTAAACATTCTACTGCAAGGTGTTTATTTAGGTATTCACATTTTCAAAATCCCGTATTAGCTCAGATAGTGTACCTGAGCCATTCACCTGCACTTTATACTCCGGTGTCCCGTAGCTGTGATGTAAAGTCACCTTGGAGATATGAGACCATGTTGAAAAATATATTTAGTCTGCAAAACTGCTATTAATCAAGTATTACGTGTTTTGGGGTTTTTCCATCATCAGATATCTGTTAAAATAAAATAAATCACATAACTACATATGAAATAAAAATGGGTTACAACACCAATATATACATAGAATTAAAAACATTACAATCATAAGAAGCTATGTACCCTAGAGCAAGCTGTACCCAGTCAGCCCCATGGGGCACGGCCACCCACAAGTGCTCAAGGGCTCGCGCAATGACCAGTCGCTAGGCAGTAGGCCTTCCACAAGGGACCATTTCAATGCACATGGTCACTGCTGCGTTATGTACCTGTCGCTTAGTTACGTCTTGGGATTCATAGTGGATGTAGTGACGATAACGAGTTCTAGAAGCAGCATATTCCCATTTTCGCCAAGTTGAGAAGAACGGTTTTTGTATGTTGAGAAAGAAGTGTTACCTCAGTGTCTAATGTGTCATAAAGTTCTGAATAAGACAAAGAAGTATAATACAGCGTCGCTACATGTCTCTTCGTGTGACACAATACGATGAGCTAGACAGTAATGTAAGAAGGTAACACAAAGGTGAGCAACTGACAGCTGAGGTTCAGCAACAGGTAAAACTGATCAAAATAAATAAGTAAATATAGCTAATAATACACACATTTTCTATACTTTCCGTAAATCTATTGATTTTGTTTATTACATACATTTTATGCAACTATTGTAGATTGCTCATATCGACGAATATTCAAATGATATGGCGCTTCAAGCGAGCTAAAATGCTGCACACATCATTGCAACAACTGGAACACCATTATCAGTGGGTACCTTGGTGAAATCATGTCTGACCACCATCGTCGAGTACTTAGCACCAGCAAACATTATGAAATTTGAAGGAGTTTACCTCTCCAAGCAAATGGTTAACTCGTTGGATCCACAATATCAGCACGCATTTAGAAAATCAACTGAAGCAGAATTGCCAGACTTTTAAAACTTTTTCATTAGCCCTTGACGATACCACAGATGTCACAACGCTGCTCAGCTCACGATATTTGGGAGGGACGTTAATTTCGGACTACAGGTTTTCGAGGAGCCACTAGAGATGACACTGATAGAATACACTACCAGAGTTCATGACATGACACAGTACAGGCCCCGCAAATGGTTGGAAGCCAGCAAGATTTTGTGATTTGTCTGAAGGAAAAAATCAAGACGAAATTTCGGAGAGAAATATCAAGCATACACTGTTTTGTGCGCCAGGAAGCCCTTTGTGCTGAAAGTGTGAAATGCGTCAACATCATGAAGGTTGCAGTGAAGTCTATAGATATTGTAAGGTGCCACTGTGTCAACTACAGCCACTTCAAAGACTTTTTGCAAGACCAGGAAGTAGCCTATGGTGATATTCCTTATCACTGCACAGTACAGTGCCTAGGAAGAGCCGAAGTTCATGAGCTAGTTTCCGCAATTTGGGAAGAGATTGTATTGTTTATGGAAATGGAAGAAGAGAGGCAACTATCGTGACGAGACATGGGTAGCGGAACTAGCTTTCCTAATTGACATTAGAAGACATTTAAACAGCTTAAATACTTCACTTCAAGGAAAGGAACTATTAATTATTGATATATGCGATAAAATTAATTCATTTGTGGACAAACTTGATTTATCTGAAATGCAATTTGGTAGTTGAAACTTAACTGTTTTCTAAGGTTTTTCATCCCTTTAACTGTCTGAAGAAATAAGTTTGGCTGATTATCAAAAATTATCTCACAACTTTGTCAACGTTTTGAAGCGAGGTTTCAAGAGATTCGATGCCTACAAAATGAGTTTAAACTATTTAGCACTCCATTTTCAGTTCTGCCACATATTGATGCTTCATAAATGTAACTAGAACTGACACATGCATGTCCGAATCAGCATACTGCCCAAGAACAGATATTCCCAAACTACTCCGGAATGGAGCTGACATCTACGAGGGTCAGTCAAAAAGTAATGCCTCCTATTTTTTTTTCTACGTTTAATTGTCAGGAAATTTAAATGCAATTACATAGGTTGAAAACCACAACATTGAGGATCATTTTGTCATTTTTCAATGTAATCTCCGCCCATCTCTACAGTTTTGGTCCATCTTTGAACAAGGGCATGTATCCCAGCACGGTAAAAATCACAGCTCTGCTTCCTAAGCCATTGACGCACGGATGTTTTGACGGCCTCCTCATCTTCAAAATGAATCCCACGATGAGCTTCTTTTAGTGGCCCGAACAGATGGAAGTCTGATGGTGCCAGGTCAGGGCTGTATGGGGGATGAGGCAAAACTTCCCATCCAATTTTGACAATCTCGTCAGAGGTGTGACGACTGGTGTGTGGTCTTGCATTGTCATGCAAAAGAAGAACATCTGCCATTGATTTTGTTGGGCGAACTCGCTGAAGACGTGCTTTAAGTTTTTTGAGGGTTGTGACGTATTGAACAGAATTTATTGTGCATCCCTGCTCCAAAAAATCAACCAGAATCACACCCTCTGTATCCCAGAAAACTGTTGCCATAACTTTCCCTGCCGATCGCACAGTTTTGAATTTTTTCTTCCTCGGCGAGCTTGTGTGACGCCACTCCATTGACTGCCTCTTTGATTCGGGTTCAAAAAAATGCACCCATGTTTCGTCCCCGGTCACAATTTTTTTCAGAAACTCATCTCCCTCCAAACGGAAGCGCTGCAAGTGTTGGGAGGCTATTGTTTTCCTTGCCTCTTTATTCTGATCGGTTAACATTCTTGGAACCCACCGTGCACAAACTTTTGAGTACCCCAATTGTTTAATAATCGTGATCACACTGCCTTTACTAAGAGAAGTAATGCAACACACTTCATCTGCAGTCACCCGACGGTCACCACGAATGATGTCATCAACGTGCTGAATGTTGTGTGGAGTCACTGCACTCACCGGCCTGCCGCTCCGCTTTTCGTCAGTCAACGGTGTTTGCCCTTCAGCTTCCTTACAACGACGAACCCATCGTCTAACAGTGCTGACATCCACTGTCACAACACCATACACCTTCTTCAGTCTTTCATGAATGCGTATGGGCGTTTCACCGTCTGCATTCAAGAATTCAATCACACAAAGCTGTCTCAAACGAACATCGATGTCGGCCATCTTACAAACTTCTGCTGTGCTGCCACCTGTTGACACAGAAAGTTACTACTGCAGTGGATTGCAGAAGAAGGTTTGAGGAATGGCGCCAAATTCAAATTTTTCACTTAACTTAATTTTTTAAGTAGAAAAAAATGGGAGGCATTACTTTTTGACCGCCCCTCGTATGTTCGGCTCGACATATGGTTGTGAACAACTGATTTCTTTAATGAAGAGAGTAAAAACTGCAGAAATGTCCCAGCTGCTCGACCCAACTCTTACTACTACTCTGCGTCTTGCGGCAGCTCGAGGACTGCCAACCAATATTTCATTACTCGTGAATAAGCAGAATGTATTTCTTAAACTAAGGCTTATATTAATGTTTTTTATTAATTATAATCAGTCACCCTTATTGCCATGTACATGGTCTTCTCCCTAGGCAGTGTTTTGTTCAGAGTGCTGCATGTAAGCTGCTTGGCAAACCTTGTCCACCAGTCACATTGTGAGCAAATACACAAGCTGTTTGCTCATTCCTGCCTGCCAGTGCCTCTGGGGGCGTGCCTGCTTCCAGTTTGAACTCTCACGCTGGATCAGCCTGCCCAAGAACTGTAAGTAACCAGTTAGCATAATAGCTACATCTTGGAATGGTAACAAACATAAGTAGACTGATACAAGATCGCTGTACATTATACGAGAAAACAAATTTTGAACACTAGATGACATCACAAAAGTGGGTGTGGCAGCCTACACCACCGTTGTATGAAGTATATATGATTTACAAAGAGAATTGAACCACGAATGAGAATGAGTGAGAAAAGTTTACAGAAGATAATCATAATGCAAAATAATTACTTAGTATAATTTACAGCATTCTAAATGTAACAACTAATGTGGGTACAAGTATTAGATGCCAAATGGTGTTGCACGTGAAAGTATACAGCTACATAGTGACACAGGCTTTATTGGTGGTACATACAAACGTAAAACATAAAAAATAACAGCCAGCACCATAAAAATATGTGTTCTTTGCATCTACATATTCATCTACATCTATACTTTGCAAACCACCATGAAGTGCATAGCGGAGGGTACGTCTCATTGCACTATTTATGAGGATTTTTCCCACTCCATTCACGTATGTAGCAGGGGCAGAATGATTGTTTGAATGTCTCTGCATGCAGTAATTATTCTGATCTTATCCACACATTCCCTGTGTGAGCGACATGTAGGGGGTTGTAATATATTCCTAGAGTCATCATTTGAAGTTGGTTTTTGGAGCTTTGTTAATATACTTTCTCAGAATACTATACTTCTGTCTTCAAGAGTATTCAAGAGTAATCTGTGAGACTCTGCCACAGACCAAACTGTGAACATTCATGCTGCCCTTCTCTGCATACATTCAGTATCACATGTTTGCCCTAAATGGTATGGATCCTACTCACTTGAACAATATTCTAGAGCCAGTCACAAGAGTGATCTAAAAGCAGTCTCCTTTGAAGACTGATTGCACTTCCCCAGTATTCTATCAATAAAATGTGTACTTTAACCACAACTGAGCCTATGTCATTATTCCATTTCATAACCCTACGAACTATTATACTCAGGTATATGTATTAGTTGGCCAATTCCAACAGTCACTCATTAATACACTACTGGCCATTAAAATTGCTACACCACGATGAGCTACAGATGGGAAATTTAACCGACAGGAAGAAGATGCTGTGATATGCAAATGATTAGCTTTTCTGAGCATTCACACAAGGTTGGCGCCGAATGCGACACCTACAATGTGCTGACATGAGGAAAGTTTCCAACCGATTTGTCATACACAAACAGCAGGCATTGCCTGTCGAAACGTTGTTGTGATGCCTCATGTAAGGAGGAGAATTGAATACCATCACGTTTCTGACTTTGATAAAGGTCAGATTGTAGCCTATAGCGATTGTGGTTTATCATCTCGCGACATTGCTGTTCGCATTGGTCGAGATCCAATGATTGTTAGCAGAATATGGAATCGGAGTAGATTGTTTTTGCAGGTTCTGGGACACTAGGAGAATTTTATAAAAAATAAAAAATCTCTCGTGACTGCGTCACTCACGATTTTCTTATTTTTCACAAAATTTTCCTAATCTCCCAGAACTTACAAAAACAATCTACTATCCCTTTTACCTAATAATAATATAATATAATGAAATAATATAATAGTAGCTATAATTAAAATCATTTATTTTATGTACACATCCCATAGGTAAATGTAAGGTAATTAAATATATTAGGTAATTAACTATTATTTTAAAAAACAAAGTTTTAAAAAGACATTTTTACATCATTTTCTTTGCTCCAAAAATTGTACTATCTTTGACTTTCGTGAAAAACGTGTTTTTCAAATTATATTAAAGAATAAGTTCATAAAAATCCTTTTTTAACATAAAATATTAAAATATTCTTAATATTTATATACCTGAAGAAGTGAAATTCAAACAAATATTGTTAAAAATAATGAAGCTGAACCTAGTGAAAATCTTTGGAAAAAGTTACCATTTTATGATATTTATGATGTTTTTCTAACTAAAGAAGATAAACTTAAAAGGAATATTTCCATTGTCTACAAATATTTTTCTGAAGCCAAGAGATAGAAAATCAATTAAAGATTACTTAGTTGAAAAGGCGTTTGGAAATAGATAATAAACTATAAATTTACAAAATAATATGGATATACTTGATCCTAATCATTTCTTAAATGCAGTAAAAACAAAATTTTGTACGATTGTTAAAGACTATTTGTAAGTATATCATGGGGTAAAGACAAATTTTAATTTTTATTGTGAATATAAATTACAAACAAATGAAATAAATGAAAAAGTTCAAGTATTTGGTCAACAAACACCATACTTTACTAATTTAACAGAAAATTTTTTAATAAAAAATACAAATATGGTAAAAGACATATTTTAGAAAAAAAGATAAGGATGGTCATTAAATAGAATAATTGATTTACAATTAGCAATTAATAAATAATTTCCACTTAGGGGATCATCTTATAATGATTAACCAGATGGTATTAAAAATAAAAAGTATTAATGTGAAAAATAATGTTCAAAAGTATTTCTTATGCTCTATAAAAGCAGCTTCGTTTCCTGTAGATGAACATCTAGGAAGAAAAACAAAATATAAAAAGTTGGTCTTGATCTTGATAAAAACTTGAAAAAATTGAATTGCCTGTATTAGTTGATCATATTCCAAAAATGGAAAATATAATTAATGTGTCTAATAATGTTTATTCTTTTGATGATGAAGATGAAAATTTTCAAGTGTATCCATTAAAAAGGAAAAACATGTAAATCTACTTTATTTCAAGAAAGATAATAATACACATTACTGTTATATAAAAAATGTATCTAGACTTGTATCAAGTCAAATTGCTAAACATGAAATGGTAAAATCTATTTGCGATTTATGTTTACTACATTTTTTTGTAAAGAAAAATTAGATGAGCACACAAAACATTGTTTAACTAATAAACAATTAAAAGTTGAAATGCCAGGTAGAGGAGAACTTATATATTTCCAAAATTATCGTTTTACCCAAGAAGTTCCATTTGTTAATATGCTCATTTTGAAAGTTTACTTTTAGAAATGGATAATTGTAAACTAACTCCGGAAACACCATATACAATGAAATATCGAAAACATGAACAAGTGGATTATGTTATTATATTAAATATAGATATGGAAATTATAAAGGACAAATTTGCCATACAAGATTTATAGAATGTATAAAACAAGAAGTTGAAGAAATTGGAAGAAAGTATTCTGTAATTGAAGAAATGGAACCACTTGATCTTGATGAATACAAAATGTATCTTAAATACACAATTTGTACACTAAGTAAGTGTCCTTATACAAAAAAGAATAAAAATTACGTCATCAGGATCATTTAACAGGAAAATACATTGGTCCATTACGTAATATGTGTAATTTAAAACTACAACAACCTGACATTGTACCTATTTATTTACATAATTTATCTGGTTATGATTCACATTTTTTGTCAAAGAACTTGGTTATGATAATAAGAAATAGAATTAACAGCAAACAATGAAAGCAAATAAATTACTTTTAGTAAATATACAAAAACTTTAAAAATGAGTTTTATTGATACATCTAGATTTATGGCTTCTTGATAAACTTTCATCAAATTTAAGGAAAAACCAATTAAAAATATTAAAAAGCATTTTTCTCCTGAATTACTTAATCTGGTAATTAGAAAAGGCGTTTATCCATATGATAACGTGGATTCTTGGAAAAAATTTGAAGAAACACAATTACTAAAAAAGATAAATTTTATAGTGAATTATATGATTGTGATATAACTGATGAAGGTTCTGAACACGCAAATTTAGTTTGGGAAAAATTTATAATTAAAAATCTTGTTGAATATCATGATTTATATCTTAAAAGTTATGTATTACTGTTAAGTTGTGTTTTGAAAATTTAAGAAAACATGTATAAATACATATCATTAAGATCCTTCTTGCTATTTTACAGTACCAGCTTTATCTTAGGATGCAATGTTAAAAATTACTAATAAAAAACTTGAATTATTATATGATTATGATATGCTTTTAATGGTTGAAAAAGAATAAGATGTGGAATGTCACAATGTTGTAAAATTTATGTAAAAGCAAATAATAAATAATTAAAAGATTATAACAATGAAGAATTATGAAATTATAGAATGTATCTAGCTGCAAATAATTTATATGGTTATGCTATGAACCAATTTTTGCCATATGGTGGTTTTAAATGGGACGAGCCAAATAATTTTAATTGTACTAAAATAAGTAAAACGTCAAACAATAGTCAAGATGTTATATATATTTCAAATATATACAGAATATCCAAAAGAATTACATGCTTTACATAAAAATTTACTGCTAGCTCCTGATTCAAAACTTGTTATAGGTACAAATGAAAGTAAATTAATAACTACTTTAGATAAAAAGTGTAATTATGTAGTACATTATACAAATCATCAACAATATTTACCTTTAGCAATGAATCTTACAATAACATATAAAGTTTTAAAATTTAAACCATATAATTTTTGAAATAAATTCATAGATCAAAACACACGCTTGAGAACTATAGCTTCAAATGATTTAGAAAAAGATTTCTACAAATCATGAATACTCCTGTGTTTGGTAAAACAATGGAAAATCTAAGAAATAGACAAGATAAAAAATTAGTTTCAAATCGTAAATTACGTGATAAACTTGTAGCTAAATCAAACTTTAAACATAGAACTATATTTAATTAAAATCTAGCTGCTATTCATATGAATAAAACCAAAATAATATTTAATAAACCTATTTATGTTGGATTAAGTATACTTGATTTATCTAAAGACGCAATGTATGATTTTCACTACAGAGTTATGAAACATAAATATGGAGAAAATACTGAGTTAAGTTATCAAGATACAGATAGTTAGATTTACAATATTAAAACCGAAGATTTATGTGAAGCTATGAAATCAATGATTGATTATTTTGATACAAGTGATTATCCAACAGATAGTATATATAATATTCCACAAGTAAACAAGAAAATTGTTGGTAAAATGAAAGATGATTTTAATGGAAAAATAATGGATTATTTTTGTGGTTTAAGAGCAAAAATGTATGCTTATAAAGTTGGTGAGAAAATACAAAAGAAATGTAAAGGAATTAAAAATGTGTTGTTAAAAACAAAATAAGTTTAAAACATTGTACAGAATGTTTATTTAACAGTAAATAAATGATAATAAACATTAACATATGGTCACTACTCATTTTTGAAAATCTAATAAAAAATTATTATATATAAATCTGATGAAATGTATTCTACATAAATGGAGACTATAATCAAGAAGGTTAATGATGTTAGTGTCAGAAAAGAGATTAAAAAATAACTGAACTAGAGATTAATGTTTTATATAATGTTACTGACTGTGAATATTTAAATACTAGATATGGAGAAAAAATTTGTATGTAACTTAATGATGATTTTAAAGTTATTTTACCAAATAGATATATCAAATTGATTGATCCTTGGAAACCTGAAGTAATTAAAAACAGCAAATTAACCTGAAATATAAATGAATGAAGAAACTAAAAATAGAAATAATGACTTTCATGATCCGAAGTTCAGCATGTAAAAAATTTAGTTTTGTTAACTTATACATTTCTTTATATTCATAATGCAAATTTTTAAAGTAATTTACTTTTGTTTCAATCAATTTACTTACATTCAAAAAGTAACTGGAAGTAAAGTAATTGTCATACCTATCTGATTTAGATTTTTTAAAAAACCAAGTAATAAAAATTTAGACCCTGAAATCATATTTACTTCATCTATATAACCTTATGACTGCAAAAGCAGAAAGTAAATAATTTTTTATACTTATTCTTTAACACAATTTTAAAAAACAAGTTTTTCACAAAAGTAAGATACTTTATGGGCTAAGAAAATGAACTAAAAATTCTTTTTTAAATATTGTCTTGAAAATAATTTTAGAAAACACCTTTTTCACAAAAGTCAAAAATAGGACAATTTTTGGACCTAAGAAAATGAAGTAAAAATGCCTTTTTTAAACATTGTTTTGTTAAAATAATAATTAATTACCTAATATATTTAATTACCTTACATTCACCTATAGGAAATGTATGTAAAATATATGATTTTTATTGTAGCTCTTATTATATTATTATATTAAATAATATTATTAATCAGTAAAAGTGATAGTAGATTGTTTTTGTTGGTTCTGGAGATTAGGACAATTTTGTGAAAAATAAGAAAATAGCGAGTGACACAGTCACAAGAGATTTTTTTATTTTTTATAAAATTGTCCTAGTGTCCCAGAACCTACATAAACAATCTGATAATCAGTGGGTTTGGGAGGGTAATATGGAACACGTGCTGCATCGCAACGGCCTTTTATCACTACAGTCAAGATGACAGGCGTCTTATCAGCATAGCTGTAATGGATCGTGCAGGCATGTCTCGATCCCTGAGTGAACAGATGTTGACAACAACCATCTGCACGAACAGTTCGACGACGACGACGTTTGCAGCAGCATGGACTATCAGCTGGAGACCACGGCTGCGGTTACCCTTGATGCTGCCTGACATAGAGGAGCGCCTGCGATGGTGTTCTCAGCGACGAACCTTGGTGCACGAATGGCAGAAACGTCATTTTTTCGGATGAATCCAGGCTCTGTTTACAGCATCATGATGGTCGCTTCCGTTTTTGGCGACATCGCGGTGAATGCACATTGGAAGAGGGAACTCGTCATTGCCATACTGGCGTATCACACCGTGTGATGGTATGGGATGCCATTGGTTACACGTCTCGGTCATCTTTTGTTCGCATTGACAGCTTTTTGAACAGTGGAATTTCCATTTCAGATGTGTTACGACCCGTGGCTCTACCCTTCATTCGATCCCTGCGAAACTTTACATTTCAGCAGGATAATGCACGACCGCAAGTTGCAGGTCATGTACGGGCCTTTCTGGATACAGAAAATGTTCGAGTGCTGCCCTGGCCAGCACATTCTCCAGATCTCTCACCAATTGAAAACGTCTGGTCATTGGTGGCTTAAGAACTGGCCTGTTACAATACGCCAGTCACTACTCTTGATGAACTGTGGTATCGTGTTGAAGCTGTATGGGCAGCTGTACCTGTAGACGCCATCCAAGCTCTGTTTGACACAATGACCAGGTGAATCAAGGACGCTATTATGGCCAGATGTGGTTGTTCTGGGTACTGATTTCTCAGGATCTATGCACCTGAATTGCGTGAAAATGTAATCGAATGACAGTTAAATTATAATATATTTGTCCAATGAATACCTGTTTATCATCTGCATTTCTTCTTGGTGTAGCAATTTTAATGGCTGGTAATGTATTATTGTCATAGGATACTACGTTTTTTCGTTTTGTAAATTCCACAATTTTACATTTCTGAGCATTTAAATCAAGGTGCCAAGCTTTGCATAACTTTGAAATCATATCACCATGTGACTAAGTATTTATGCAGATTCTTTCAGACAGTACCTCATCATTGGTAACTGCAGCATCTGCAAAAATTCTGAGGTTACTATTAATATTGTCCACTAGGTCATTGATTAACAAAACGAACAGCAGGGGTCCAACACGCTTCTCTACAGCACATTTGAAGTTAGTTGTATAACTGACGATGACTCTCCATTCAGTGTCCTCCCTACTAAAAAGTCCTCAATCTAGTCACAAATTTCACTTGAGACCCCATATGATCGTATTTTTGACAGTAAGCTTAGGTGTGGTACCTAGTGAAATGATATTCGGCCATCAAGAAGTATTCCATCTACCTGGCTGCCTTGATCCTTTACTTTCAGTATGTCATGTGAGAAAAGTGCGAGTTAGGTTTCACATGATCGAGGTTTTCGGAATCTGTGCTGATTGGCATTGAGGAGGACATTCTGTTGAAGATACCTCATTGTGTTTGAGCTCAGAATATGGTCTAAGGTTCTGCAACAAATTGATGTCAAGGATATTGTAAGGTAGTTACACAGATCACTTCAACTGCCCTTTTTGTAGAGGGGTGAGACTTTTACTTTTTCCAAGAACTGGGCATGGTTTTCTGAGTGAGGTATCAATGATAGATTATGATTAGAAGGGGACCAATAATGCATCTTATAAGGATTCCATCAGGCTCTGCAGGTTTGTTGAATTTTATCGATTTTAGCTATTGCTCATAATACTTATTTCATTCATATTTTCAGTTGTACAAGAATTAAACTGGGACAAATGCAAACAGAGTTAAGTATTTCAGGTTTTGCTTTGCTGACCTCAATTTCAGTTCCTGTCTCATTCGCTAGGGACTTGACACTAACTTTGGTGCCACTAACAGCCTTTACATGTGATCAGAATATCTTTCAATTTTGGGAAAGATATTTCGACAATATTCCACTATGGTTGTTATTGAATGCGTCTCAGCCAAATGCGTATCATTTGGCATCTCTCTATCTATAGCCCTACACTTCGTTTTACACCCATTACACAGTAATCTCTTTTTATTTATAGGTTTCTTTACAGCGACTATGTGTCATGGAGAGTCCCACTCGTTGTGAACTGTTCTACTGGGTACTTATTTATCCACTGCATGGTAAACTATTCTTTTAAACTTGAGCCAGGCTTCCTCTACATGCTCCTGGACTGTGCTGAAAGTTTCAAGTTCTTAATTGAGGTATGACACTAAAGATGTTTTATCTAGTTTCACAATATACATAGTTTTCTGCTTGTTTCAGTTGTCCTTAGTATTTTGGAGATCATTGTTGCCACAGCTGTGTAATAGTCACTGATACGATTTTCGATTTGGACATCCTGAAGGAAGTCAAATCTATTTGTTGCGAATAGAGCTCAAATATTTTAATCATGAATGCTGTTCCTAACTATTGGTTCTAGGTACTTTTCAGAGAAGGCACAGAGAAGGTATTTAGTAATGTTTCACATGGTGTCTTATCATGGCCACCACTAACAAAATTTGCCATTTTCCTAGTTAATTGTTGGGTGATAGGTACTCCACAAATGTTTACAGTATGATTGGGGTACTTGTGTATGAGTGAAATGTGGTTTTCCCTAAAGCTTTCATATGACAAGCGCAGAACGAATTACCTCGAGAGTACAGTTCTATCCCTGTTAAATAAAAAGCACCGTGCTTAAGAGCTAATATAGCTACATGCATGGCATGGTGTAAATAATTAAAAAGAACTAAACATTTAGTGCCTATAAATTAGCACAACAAAATAAAATAAAAATGTTTGTAGAAATATGTACATCTGCAAAGAATAAGTGTCGTACTGCTATCTGGTATAATAATCAGAACACACAATGTATAAAATTTTACAACAGACACAACAAATTAAAAACTACCAGAGGTCGTGGACCAATTCTGGAAATGAAAGCCTCTAACATAACTATAAGCTGTTATGAGTCCACATGTAAAGTGTAAATAATAAGTGACAGGTGAGGGGCGTTGGGGGTGGGGGGCTGGAATAATTAAAAACAGTGCCTTGACAAGCAGGCACAATAGATATTTACATTTTGTTGACAGTGTTTAGTTACCCAATCCATCTGATACACTACTCAGTGTTACAGTGGTAATACAGACTCTGAGAAAAAATTATTGAATATACCAACTTCGGATGCACAAATCTTCCTATTCAAAGGCCATAATAGCGTCAGAAACCCAGGAAATTGGGTTACATGATATTTTGCTTAGCAAGTGCTGGTGGTATTATATCTTCCTCTTATAAATGCAAGTGGAAACGTTGTGCTTGGATTGCGGAAGATTAAATTAGATTTATTATTCATTTGATAGATCCACAAAAGAGGGAATCCTCCTGGGAGTGGAACATGTCAGATAAACAAATTACAAAAATGTAATTAGAAAAGCTTTAGTTTCAATAATTTTAATGATCCTCAGTCAATGTACATGAATTAAAATTAACTTCTAATATTTAAAGGTTTAATAATTGCATCATTCACATAGTAGCTAGTTACTTGGCTATTACAACCAAGTATTGTCAAAAATTAAAATATAATACGTTTTCATTAAATGGTGTACTGCACTTGTTGAGAAATTCATGGATGGAATAGAAGGAGTTGGCCACAAAAAATTCTTTTAAATTATGTTTAAATTGTTTCTTGTCTGAAACTAAACTCTTAATGGTTGCTGTAACTAATTGAAAATATGTGTTGTTGAGTACTTTTCCTTTCTGGGCAAGAGTAATTGATTTTAAATCTTTATGTATATTGTTCTTATTCCTAGTATTGATACTGTGTACTAAGCAGTTAGTTGGAAAAAGCGATGTATTATTTACAACAAACTTCATTAAGGAATAAATATACTGAGAAGCTGTGGTTAGTATGCCCGATTCTTTGAATAGGTTTCGACATGATGTTCTTGGATTTACAGTACACATTACTCTTATTATACGCTTCCATACTCAAAAACTTTGCGGAGTTACCTCAAAATATGATACCATATGACATAATGGAGTGAAAATAAGCAAAAAACGACAGTGTTTTTATATTTATATCTCCTATGTCTGACACGATTTGCATTGCAAACACAGACCTGTTTAGGCGCTTTAGCAGTTCATTAGTATGCCGCTCCCAACTGAATTTATTATCAAGTTGTAATACCAAGAATTTTACACTCTCAACTTCTCCTATTTTCATGTCATCATAATTTAAACACACGCTTGAAGGAAATCTCTTGGAAGTTTTGAACTGCACATAGTGGGTCTTTTCAAAGTTTAATGACAGTGAATTGGCTATGAAACTCTTATTAATGTCAGGAAAAAATTTGATATATATTTGATTTACTATTTATTGCAATGTTCGTATCATCTGCAAATAAGACAAACGTATCATCTGGTAATGTAATAGATGACAGGTCATTAATATACACAAGAAAATGTAGTGGATCTTGTATGGAACCTTGGGTAACACCACAGGTAACTTCTTCCCAGTCATATGATGTCTGATTGCCTACTGCTGAAGAGTTACATAATGGCACCCTTTGTTTTCTATTAGTAAGATATGACTGAAATCACTTTGCAGCACTACCAGTCATGCCATAAGACTTTGATTTACTTAAAAGAACGCTGTGATTCACACAGTCAAAAGCTTTTGACAGGTCACAGAATACTCCAGTTGACTCTAATTTGTTGTCTAATGAATTAAAGACATTTTCATTGAAAGTGTAAATAGCCTTATCAATATCAGAACCCTTAAGAAATTCAAACTGTGACTTTGACAGTATGTTATTTTCACTAAGGTGCTTAAGTAGACGCTTGAACATAACCTTTTCAAAGATTTTTAAAAGCTGGCAAAAGTGGGATAGGTCGCTAAGTTGATGACATTTCTTTGTCCCCTTTCTTGTGGAGAGGTGTAACTTCAGCCTATTTAAGCCAGCCAGGGAACGTTCCTGTTATAAGTGGTTGATTACATAAATAACTTAAGATATGACTAAGTTCATATGAATACTCTTTTATTAACACCCAATCATAAAAAATCACAAATTATTCTACAACAATTTGTTCTGCAGTCCAGAGCTACAAGTTGAACTGATAAAAGTTGATGTTCACAATCTTAGAACAGTCCAGTAAAAAATATGAAGACGCCATCTGATGGTAAATTGAAGAGGCAGGGAAGATTCTCATCCATTGAATTGACTGTCTCAGCATCTGTACAAGACTTGATTTTTATGAAATGGCAAGACAACAGACGTGTTAGCCTACTTAGCACTTTAGCAGCACATACCCAGAAAACCAGTTTACAAGATATGACAAAACAACAATGTGTCTAAATAAAATTCTCAAGAATTGTGAAGGTGTATAATAAATGTATGGGGGAGTGTTAACACCCTTGATTCCCTACTAGCTCTTTATATGACAAAGAACAAGTCAAAGAAACATTATATAAGACTGTTCTTTTGTTTTTTGATATGAATTGTGTTATTGCTTGGTTACTCTGTAACAGAGTTTCAGATGAAAATAATATTGAAGAGAAAAGCCGAAGCCTCTGATTTCAAGCCTCATGTCGCTGAATCCTTATGATAATCAGGAAAACCGTCCAATAGAAAATCATTGGATAGTTCACCAGACAAACGTACAAGAAAGAGAAGACAGGCAAGTAAACCAAATACTAACACCAGAAAGAACAGAAGCGGTCACTGGCCGAATTATTGTTATAGATCTGCAAGAGGTAAATGTAACGAATGTCAAATAACAACAAAAGTTATGTGCACAAAAGTGGTACATATTTGTGTAACTGCTTCTATAATTCCCATAATTTACAAATTCTGAAACAGTGAGTATTTTGGCATTATCAATATTTTTCCAAATGATGTATACACTACGTATCATATGTCTCTTTCGCTTTTTAATTAAAAATGTGATTTCAAAGTATTATTTTGTACATACAGAAAAATTGCGAAAATTGTTTCCCAGAGTTTCACTGCGTACTATCACCTAGTTGGCAATAGTGAGCTTGTTGTATTGACTGTTGTTGCTGATGGCTTTGCTCTCAAAATTCGTGATGTGAGCGCACAAGACATTTTCGTTTGTTCTGTGCATTGCCGTTTCTGTGAGATTACAAAAGTATATCTTTGGTTTTATTCTTCATTGCAGTAATGGTGTCACTTCTGCTTCTAATAAGAAGGCAGTTTTTACTTTCTCCGTTTTATTTCTGACTGTGATTTTCGGTAAGAGATCAGGTTATGGGCCCAAGCTATTGTATGTGTATTTGTTTTGTGATGCACTGTTTTTGATCAGAGTTTGATTCAAGTGAACCATGATTGTTAAGTTTTAAGAATTGAATTCAGGAACTGTCGTATTTTGTTCGTCTTTTGTCGACAACCTTCAATGTCATTGTGGAGGGGAAGTCTAAACCAACTGAAGGCAGGTGAGAGTCAAATAGCTGCAACATTAAAAGGCGATTTATGCAATTTAACGCCATAGTTGCTACTGCTTGCCAGTCATCACATTTTAACGTTGCAGAGGTATAAAGAGCTGTGAATTTCTTAACTGCAACTTGAAACAGTAACAAATCGCAGTTACTTCAAAATATTGTCTGGAGAAGTTACTGAAAACAGAAAGTCATATTTTAGTGAAGTATCATTATGATGAACCTAATGCCTAAAATGGAAGACATTAGGTTCACTGCAGTGATACCTACATTTTCGTGCATAAATTCGAACATTGGGAATGTCTACCCACTTTTTTAGCCGCATCGAGTCTTAGCATGATAGGCCTTCCTTGGAACAAAGCACACATTTGGTGACCTTGCTGCTGTGACTTAATGGAACTGTTCGATGATTTCAACACTTAATTATTTCAGAAGGGCTAGGTACTGGGAGATGAAGAGTACCATGGAGAGCTGCATCAAACCAGTCTCAGGACTGAAGACCACAGCAACAACAACATCTGCAATGTATAAAAATTTTGTGTGTTTTAATAAATGGAAATGTACGCCAATGGATACATTCTATATTGCCTCGCCTTATTTTATTTGATTTTATTTGTTTATTCATTTCAGTACAATATATATAAAGCAATGTTATATAGTTACATATATAAAATTTTATATGCTTTGTACATCGAAATAATGAATGTGCTATTAGAATAACTCTCTTGTGAAACCACTGAAAGGTTATAAATAGATGGATTGTGACTGTGGCAGCCAATCTTGCATATGAATTAAAGCAGTAATCTCGTTTACATGCGACACAGCCTCCGGAATACTAAAACTGAATTTCGGAAACCGTTTTCGCTGTTGCGTTTATATGTGAAGGCCTGAAGCGAGGCAAATTTGCTAGCCCAGTAAAATATGGCGCCTGGAAAACTGCTGTTACAGTGTGCGATTTAGTCAGCACAATCGTTTTTATCTTCAATTACACTAGGTGTAAACAGCTTCAGTCTAATATATCTGCTTAGCCTTTACTGTACACAACGCCACTCCATTCATATTTCCCAAAAATTTGTAAAAACAAGACGAAACCTAACAGCCCAAGCACGTTTCAAGACCGGTTGCGTTTACATGGGAGCGAAAATCGATTGCGGAATTGGAAAATCGGCATCTCAGAAGCTGATTTTCAAAATTGATTTTAAGGTGTTTACATGGTCACCCAGAAGCGATATTGGGAAATCAGTTTACAAAATCCGGTTTTGGGAGCCCCATTAAACAGAGGGATTATGTCTTCAACTGGTACACTTACTGCAATTTCTGAAACCAATGTTGCCATTTTGTTTCTTTGAAAGTGAGAAACTCTCAACTAAATACTCATTATTTAAATATGTATCTTAACAAGAACCTTCCCCAATGTTAAAAGCACAGATTGTGTGAAATATGTTCTAATTTGTAAGATAAAGAACGCAAGATGGCGTCCAGTATTGAAGTATGTATAAATCGTTCAATGAAAACTAATTTCTTGGTATTTTTTAAAGTGTGTATAATGTCATAAAATTGTTCTTAAAGGAATCCAATTTTTTTCTACATTACGAAAGTGGTACCATACAGAGTGTTTTGACTATAATAACTTAAATTAGTGAAAAATGTAGTACGGGATGTTTATGAGTAAAGGTCGTCAGCCTGCATCTGAAATGTTCGCCAATGGACAAACGGAAAGTGTACTGACCTCACTATGGTCTGATGTGGAAATGGATGAACAGTATCCTGAAATGCTTAAAAGTGATGACAAGCCTTCATAGCACTTTACACACAATGAAACATGTTTAATTCAACAGTAAACAGTCGTGCAATTGAGGCAGAAATGAGTGTAGGTAAATCTGAAATACCTGTGAACACAGTAGGCCTACATACAGTCACATGCTTAAAAATACCATATTCAAAGGACAGAGCATATAGAAGGCACAGCTATCTTCAGATACGGCAAACTTTCCAAACAAACATGTGCACATAAGTACGAATTTCAATTCGCAAATTTCCAGATTTAATGTAACGATATATCCTGGTAGCCTTGGAAGCGGCCTTGCTGAAATCTTAGGTGATGATTTTCATGTAAATGCTACTTCCATTGTAAAACCTGGGGCATGTTTGGTAGAAATCACAAGCAACACTAGTGCTGACAATCTCTCCACTTAATTGCAATGTACAGCAATTATGGGGGATGCTAATTATGTGCACAAAATCGGATTATTCAAAGCCATTAACAATTTCAAAGAATTTTTGAACTCTACTAGGAGAACACCAGTAATTGCCATTGAATTTCTCATAGACACAAGTTTATAACCACTTCAAGTGGTTTGAAAGATTTGTAAAGCATTCCAGAATTAGCATTTTTATCTGTAGATTTCCATGAGAGAGAACATTTTACGCAGCATGGTCTACATCTAAATATTAAGGTTAAGACGCTATTTTGCCACAAAATTGGAGACACTATAAATTCATTAGGACGATGCAAAGTAGTGAGCCCAGTACTTTCCCACATTCTGCTTCTCAGTCAACAAAATGGTCCAATGTACAGCAATCATCATCTTCAGAAGCAACAGGACATCTTACACCACTGTCACCAGCAACAACAGTACCAACTAAACCACCTGAAGCGATAAAAACCATGCACCCATCAAGCAAAAGAAGAGTGTCACCATTCGGATTCTATAAGGATTTTCTTATTGAATACAGGTAGAAACCAGACATTGAGGTGCGTAGTGCAACAGTTCTCAAGGGCAATAAATCACTCGCAATATTTTATCAGAATCTTCAGGGCGTGACCAGTAAGATTGCTGAATTAGAAGTATCTCTGTTTGATCAGCTAAAGGGTATTTCAGTTTCATGCATGGGTGCACAATGATTAAAGGAAAACCAAGTTTGTACTGCTAGGACTTGATATTGTTAGTAGGTTCCGTAGAGAGTCTTTTATAGGCAGAGGACCATGCACATATATCAATCAAGGAATTTAATTCAAAGAAATTACTTCAATAACATCAACAACATTGAAAAAGTGTCTGAATGTTGTATTTGCAAACTTTGAGAACCAATATGTGTATATACTGATCCTCATCACGTAATTTTATGCCCTTTTTGGACAGTGTGGTAAGACTCTTTAGTGAATTAAGGAATTTCAAAGAAAATATTATTGTAGTTTGGGATTTCAAAATAAACTTTAAAACAACCTTTCAAACTGTATCTTAACTGACTAACTTGTTATATTCACATCGTTTACCACCCACCATCCCATAAATACTCTAGACTAGGAAAGACCTCTGAAACTTAATTGATCAAATGTTTTTTGACTTGTAGATATGTGATCATAATGCAGAAGTGATTCACGCTGTCCTCACAGCTTCACTTCCTCCAATACCTCGTTTCCTACCTTCTAACATCACAGAAGCTCTCCTGCATACCTTGCAGAACTAGCACTCGTGGAAGAAAGGAATTGCGGAGACATGGCCTAGCCACAGCTGTGAGGATGGATCGTGAGTCTGCTTGGGTAGCTCAGCTAGTAGAGAACTTTCCCATGAAAGGTAAAGTTCCCTAATTTGAGTCTCGGTCTGGTACATAGTTTTAGTATGCCAGGATTTTTCATCATCTGGTTTTATCAACGAAACTGGAACATATATTATGAATATAGGGTTGCCATCCATCCCAATATATCAAGACTGTCAGGATTATGAAGTTTCTTGTCCTGACATCGTGAGAAGACTCAATATTGTCCCGATTTTGCAAAATACTTTCATGAGCTTGGCTCAGGTACCAGAGTAATGCCATCTGTTAGCGTGACATGTGAATGCAGCCTCAGTTAGTTTTATTTATGTCAACAAGTTTATGTTGACAAGGTCATTTCACAGACGACGTTGCATGATGTGTAACCTGTATCAACGATGCAAGCACCTCCTAGATACAGCGCAATCATTCGAGAAAATATCAGACTTCTCCCGTAATATGGGGCTGGAACTATTTAAGCGGCACCATGCAGAAAAATCGGGCAGTTCCCATTTGAATAGTGATCAGACAGTTCTTTCAAAACGTAATATGAACAATGAGGGCAATTTAGTAATATTTTAAGTGTTTACTGCGGTATACAGGGCGTGAAGCGTATAGTTATGTGTACTTCGATGACTAAAGTGCTATTGTCCACTGTTTGCCATCTAATAAACTTACAATAACCTACGAAAATGCTGTAGGAAGGAAAGAGTTAGTTTCACTTTTCGGGTGATTACACAAAAGAGTGGTCTTTCGTCAAGAAAAGTCGTACAGATCAGGAAGTAGTCTGTAAGATTTGTAGCTGTTTCATCAAAGTAGCTCATGGAGGTAAGACAGATGTGAGGCATCACATTTCTACAAAGAATCATACAAACAGATTCGCAGTAGCAAAGGCATCAAGCCCATTTCTATCTTCATGATTAAAGAAGATACCCAGGAGGAACTGCTTGTTTCTGCTGCAGAACTAATAACAGGTTATAAAGTTGCCAAGTGTCATCAGTCCTTCAGTTCTCTTGACTGTACCATAAAACTGGATGCAACAATGTATCATGGCCTCAAAGTCACTGCAAAGCAGCCTACACCCAGGACCAATCTTACAGTGCAGGTTTAACCACAAGCTGACTTGCATGGGAATTTATAAATATGTAGAAAGGAAAAATAATTTCTAAAGAAAAGTGAAATCTTCTGAAACTCGTGGTGTTCCAACTACTTCTGCTGCAACATATTCCATGTAACAGTTTCTAAAAAAAATAATTATATTAAATAATTTTTTTACTTCATATCTACAGCCCCACCTCAGAGTGTCCCCACGAGATCTTAGCTTGATATGGTAACCACACAAAAATATTACTACAATCACAAAAATAAAATAGATATGACAGTTCACTATAGTACTTACAGAATTTGAACAAATACACCTTATATATTACAAAAGTATAAACATTAGGAATGCAGCTATTCGTACATTCATTGACACAAAAACATCAGTCAGGCTCAGGTTGGAAAATAACATAACAGGATATTAGAAACCGACAGGACGAGTTGCGTTAATAAAAGTGAGGTATTAACAGGCAACTGAATAGCAGTGTTAGCAAAGCAAATAGAATACAATGAGAAACAGTGGAAAGCAGAAATCGACATTAACTAGGCATATTTATTAATGTATTTATTCATCCATAGAACAATAGACATTTGTATGGATGTTTCCAGCGTTTGTACAAGATTTCTTATTAAAATAAACATTCCTCTTACAGTATTTATAGCTCCTACACTTAGTTCTACTTTCATAATCATATCATAAATTGTTACACAGTATGATGTTCATGAACATTAAGTTAAATCTATATTTATTTTAAATATTCATTTACAGTATAGTAGCTATTATTTACTGATTTTTTTTAGGTTTTGGTTAAAGGTTTTGTTTGATCATTTGCACCTTTTATTTCTTGTGGCAGTCTATTTTACAATTTTATTCCATAGTATAATACACTATTTTGAATTTTTGACTAGTTTCTTCTGTTTAGAAGTAAACAATGTCTGAATTGTGTTCTAGAGTACAGCACAAATGAGTTTCAACTTTGTGATGAACACATCAAAATCTAGTAAAAAATGAAAAGTTATAGATACATATAAAGCAAGGTAAGAAATGAAGCCCATATAAAAAACAATCAGTGTTCAAATGTCAACAACATTAAGTGTTGTATTGAGGACAGATAAATGTAACTCGCTATTAGAACAATAAATTAACAGACTAGTGCATACGTTTTTACACCCTCATAATTATGTAACTGCCAAAAAGTCCTCTTAGGAAAAGTGATACAATTTGTTTCATGACCAAAATCAAAGTCCTACCAACTTTTTAGTTGTAATGGCGGAAGTTACGTTGCTCTGAAGGTGAAGAGGGTATATGTAGCCTAAAGAAATACTGAAATAGGAACTGTAGGGATTTATATGGGTTTAACAATAAAAACATTATTTGCCTGGGAACTTCCTTCCAGATAATCATGAAGGAAGATAGGAGATCTTTCAAATGAAGTGCAAAATGAAAATATTATTGTTACTGCTTAGCACTCACATGTTTTTTCAGACTGATGTACAAGAAGACTTAGGTATACGTCAAACAACTGTGTCACTGACATTTCCAAATATTCATTATGATGCATTGTCACAGAATAAATCTTTTATCTTGTCATGTTACAAATAACTAGGCAAATCAGAAAAATTAATAACTGTTTTACTACAAACCTAGCAATCTGCTCTTGTAATGAACTGTATAGGCGACTGCTTACGTGCTTGACATGAGAACAGACCATTATGCATCTCAAATTATCTCATGCTAAAAGCTCTGTCAGAGTTCCAGTTTGGAGTAGATGAAAATTTCATTTAATCTTAAGATTTAGTTTGCATAATATGTTCTCATAACTTTAATAACAAAAAAGATTCCTGCACGTAGAAAAGTCGGAAACATCGCATGAAAATGCATTTTCCTAAGCTGTCCATAATCGTCTTAATGATTTGTTGCAACTCTACCATTATACACTGATGCCAGTTCCATATTTGAGCAATGAATAGTTTGTGTATTTGAGTGAGCTGAATGAAATGTAACATTATGCATGCATTCTGTGCCGGACACGGCAGATGACACATGCCAACAACCTTTTCAAGAAGGAGGGGAAGTAGTGAGAAAAGAATATGCATCGAATTTTTTATTGGTATGAAACTGCGAACCTTCTCAGAGAATGTTCTTTTGCTCTGAAAATATTCTCTGGAGAATGTTCTCTTTTTTATTTATACTTCCCCAGGCGATGTGCAGTACCAGTAACTGAAAATTAGTTCCTTTTCCAATATTTATATGCAAAAAATTAGAATTTTTTGTAAGACTTCTTGCTTTACTGCCAGATATGGCATATCGTCGATTCACTTCATAATTGGCCTTGTTGTCTAGTAGCTTGATTTTATATGAAATTATTCAGAATCTGAAACCCTTTATTAACACTGAGAAATTTACCTTTGATGAACTGTGTTAGTTGCTGACGCAGTATTTTGGTCATCGAACCTATATGGTGACAGTTAAAGTGTAACAAGTACCACAGTCATCTGGCAGTCATATGCAGCATGGATTACCAACCTGCAAGGCCTCTTGCACAAGTATGGTTTTTACTGTCCCCAGTGTGCTACTTCGTATGTAGACTCACTAATTATGGATGTGATTATCTGGTTAACAACTGTCTCTGAGGTTCAAACTGGGCCATTGACCTTCTACGCCACTTCTCTACCCAAAATCACTGACTGCTGAAGTACATGATATTATGGAAATGGCAGTGGAAGTACTTTCTAGCAACCAGCAGGTGACGAAGTCAGACATTCATGGTACACAGTCCTGATGCCACATGGGGTGATCCAGGCGGCCATGCCTTCTGCTGAACTACTGTGTGTTGACGCCTTAATGATGTGAGTGCACTGACGGCACGGCATGCCGATCTTCACCCGTGTCAGGCTTGTTTGGTACGCATCATTTGAAGCATCATAATCCCGACTAGGGCCGTTTTTCGTGCTCTGTGTTGATCAAATTCCACTCAGTGGCCAAACTGGTGGTCCTACCCCAATTGTCATGTAGTGCATGTGCAACAGGATTTCCTATTTGCAAAGTTCATGTGCTGGGTCTGCCGCAAAATAGGCCGTTTAGCAACAGTTTCTACATTTGGTGAGCTGTGAGGCAGTAGTCAGTACTTCAATACTTTCTCTGGATTCAGAGGTTGTCTATAATGCTCTGCAAGCTTTGCCCCAGCGTATTCTGCTATCGTTGATAGTGAATGGGTGCTCGACTGAGTTTCTGGTAGATACAGGAGTGTCAGTCAGCCTAATTAACTTAGATACATACAGATTCTTGTGCTGCCCTACCTTACAACAGTCATTCCATCAAGATGTGTTTTATAGTAAAGAGTGTATTTCTTTTATAGGGCAGTTCCCTGTCTCTGCAGCTTACAAAAACAGAGGCGTGGCTTGTATGAAGACCTTGGCGAATCGTTACAATCTGATAACAGTTGGAAATTTGTTTTGTAGAAGTTTGAAAACTTTTGCATTTGCAGTGGTTTCTAGCATCTGAGTACCACTCCATTTCACTTAGCGTCTAACCTGGAGGTGGAGCACTTTTTCCGTATGTTCACGGCTCTAATGAAAAAGTCTGTGTCAGCCTCATTTCACAATGGTACCCTAACGAGTTTCCTGGCTTTGTAACAGCTGACACTGGTTAATGGGTGTAGTCGAATGGAATATTCGTATGGGCACCAAGTACAGAGTCATTTGGATTTCTTGAAGCCTGAGTTGCACACCTCACTCTGTCATGGTCTGCCATGTTTCCTTCTTAAGGGCGCCGTTTGGGACCAGTCTTTCAGCTGGGAACAAGCTTGGCTGTCTGGCATAGTGGTGGGTCTCAAATGTTGGCAGCTGTTTGTGGTGAATGTTGGTTGGGAGCATGTTATCCATAATTCAGTTGCAGCCATAACCTGTTGGACCTTCGACACTGCCATCACCAAGCCAGCCAGGGTCTGTCATGGAGTTCTTCCAGTGGGAGGCTCCCAACCTGAGCACCATGCTCTCTGCTGCTGCCCCTGTCACGACCTGTTCTATTCTGCTTTCAACCACCGAACAGGGCACCAGTGTGGCTAGCTCCTGCACCTCCCACTGTGGGGCCTGTGGAGTATGAGCATGAGCATGTGTCCTCTTTTTCCTACTAACCAGTGGTGAAGTCCTCGCCCCAGTCATGTGGTGGACCAGACGTTATCCCAGTCTCCACAGCCTGCCAGCCCTCCAGCGGATCAAGCCGTGTTGGCATTGTTTTCTTCAGTGGTTAATCTGCTGACAAGGAATCTCATGTCCTCTCCGATTTTGCATTGGTGTTCATGGCATAAACCTGGTCATTTTCGGCCTCACATGGCCTTTTCCACATGGATGTGCTTTAGTATCCCTACAGTGATTGTCGAGTTTAATTCATAGAAGCTGGTATGTGTATCGCAGGATAATATAGTACAGAATGCTGCCATGGAGGGAGAGTGTGAACTGTGGAATGGGCAGAGCCATAGAACCAGGCGACCACTTGCTGGTATCAATAGGCTTGGCTAGGCAGTTCTAGCACTGATTTCAACACCCATAGACCAAACCTTAGTCTTTTGCATTTCTCTAGACATTTGTTCTCACTTCCAGGATTCAGCTCCTCGCCTGTAATCAAGCCACAGTCGGCTAGCATAGTTACATTTGTGCTCACAGTGACAATTCCATACATTGTCACACCTATGATGATACTTGTCATAAATTAACAGAATAACAAAGAAGTTGGTAGATGGACTTATAAGGAAAAAGTTATATATATATATATATATATATATATATATATATATATATATATATATATATATATATATATATAATGAAATTATGTATTATTAATTGAAATGTTAATTTTGTGTGATACTATGAGGCTTTGGTGAGTTCTCTATCTTGAGAAGCACTGTATATTATTTCGATGATGCACTCACCTAGTCCAATGTCCATAAAAATTTTATAGTTAGACTTTTTATGTTTTAGTTTCTTTCGAACCTTGTAAGATCTGTTATATCACGACTGCTTTCAATATCTGTTGATGTGTTTGCTGTAATGGAGGTGAATTGGGCATTAATGTTGCTAAGCTTTTTTGGTTCAGAACTGGCTTGTATTGAAATATTTGACGATTAACTAACTCGCTAACACCTGTATATTTTATATTGTATGTTTTGCACGTAAACTAAGCAAAATACTGTTTCTTTTTCTCATAGAAATCAACCAGTTTGTACAGCTCACAACTGTTTCCTCAGAGCAGGAGAAGAGACCGTCTCATAAAGGTATGTAGGAAAGCTTGTAAAGGTCCACTTTCTTCTATTCCTGTAATGCTTCTACGACATTGTCAGTGATTCCACTGTGTTTTTCATGTAAGATCTCAATTATAATTTGCTAATAAATATGTGCTTCTTCTTATAAATTTTGAAAATGACCTTCTTTTCACAAAATTTTTTTCACCTACTAAGTAATGTCATACAGGCTGTACATAAAGTCTGGTAACACTTTCAATTAGTTGTTGCACAAGAACTAAATATTGTACAGATGTCATACATATTGCATTTTGAAGAGGAACTTTCAAACATTTGATATATGAACCATGAGTGACCCGGCAAGCGTAATGAGGTAATCTAATTCTTGCCATAAACGTTCCAGTATGCCATCGTCGACTGTGGGAGTTTTCTCGTGTACTCTCTCCCGGAGCTCTGCTACATCACAAAGTAGAGGTGGTACATAGACCAGATCTTAAATGTGTCCCCACAGAAAAAAGTCAAACGGAATGAAATCAAGTGATCGGGGAGGCGAGTTCATGAAATAACTGTCCCCTTCTGTAGCACGGATGATCCATCAATGCACAGCTTTGTGTTCAGGTACCCACGAACTTCACAATGAATATGAGGTGAGGCGCCATCCAGCTGAAAGATGAATGGAGAGTACGATTGCATTTGTGGCATCAGCCATTGCTGCAACATGTCCAACTAGGAATATCTAGCGACAGTGCTCTGGGCAAAGAAGAATGACCCATACAGTTTTCGATGTGACAAGCCACAAAAAACATGTACCTTTGGAGAATCACGCCAAATTCAGTGCATTCGTGTGGATGCCTTGTACCCCAGATTCGACAATTATGCTTGTTCACTTTTCCATAAGTGTGAAAAGTGGCTTCATCGCCAAAAATTAAGCGATCAGCAAATGCCATCCCCATCCTCATTCAGTTGTTGCAACTGTGAACAAAACTTTGTCATCGTCATTGAGCTTCTGCACTAGCTCCAATTTGAATGGTTTCATAGACAGCTTCTGTCACAGGACTTTCCACACTGTCATTGGAGCCATTTCAAGTTCACAGGATGCACGTCACACCGATTTCTTTGGACTCCTCATGAACGTCTCTCGTACGTGTTCCACACTCACTTCACTCACACTGGGACATGCGCTTCTCTTTTCCCAACACAATACGCTATGGCGGTATACACGAAAAAAACTTTCAGAGTTTCTCTTCAAAATGACATATGTATGATAACTGTACAATGTTTGATCCTTGTGCAATAAATAATTGAAAGCATAGCGTTCGCAGACTTTATGTACACTTTGTATATTATAAACACACAATGTGTACCCACAGGATATATGGCTTTAATGTGAAAAAGTGCCACAATGATCTTTCCATTGCCAGAAGGAATGTCAGTAGTCTGGATGTCTTTGGGAAGCTAGAAAATCTGAAAAGCAAAATGCAAAGCCTAATATTAGATATAGTGTGGATCAGTGAAGTGAAATGGAAAGAAAATAGAGATTTATATTCAGATGAATATAGGGTAACACCTTCCACATCAGAAATTGGTATAATCGAATTAGGATTCACCACGCATGGGAATGTAGTGCAGAGAGCAAGTTCTTTTTGACAATTTAGTGACAGGATTATTCTGATAAGAATTGGCAGCAAACATACGCCATCAACATTTGTTCGAGTATACTTGTTCAAGTCACAGGCTGAAGATGAAGAGAGAGAGGAAGTATCTGAGGATATTGTAGCTGTAATTCAGTACTTAATGGAGACAAATATCTAATAATCATGTATGAATGGAAATTCGAGGTTGGGGACGGAACAGAGACAAGGTTAAGTAGATTATAGTAGTAGGAATGAGAGAGGGGAAACACTACTTAAGTTCAGCAGTTAACTTCAGGTGGTAACAGCGAATACACTGTTCAAAAGTCACAAGTGGAGAAGGTCAGATAGAGAATCTGAAATCAGATATTAGACTGTAAGGTGTACCCAGGAGCAGATACAATTTCAGACAGTGATTTAATAATGATGCAGGGTAGGATAAGAAGAATCATGAGGAAGAGTCAGCATAGTAGGAAATGGGATACTGTAGTCCTGAGGAATGATGATGTAAGTTTGAAGTTCTCTGCAGCAATAGCGAAAACCACAGTATGCAATAAAACTGAAGAGGGATGGATATACCTAAAAATATCAATCACAAAAGTTGGAGAGACAACGTACAAGGTACAAGGAAGGTAACAGCAAAGAAATTTGAGCAAAAATACTTTAATTGATCAACAAAAGAAGTAAGTGCAAAATTCTCAGCAGTACTTTCAGGCTAGTGTCCAAATTATCGTGCCCATACTGTAGCTACTCTACTGGGGTCCACTAATTTATGTGGGTTACCTACTGATAATATGATAATTACACATTTGGTATGAGTTGCCACCACACAATATTAGTATTTGATCTTGAGCAAAAACGTTATTTGTGTAATTTTATACCCTCATAGAAAATGTTGTTTTGGGGTTTTTTTGTTTTTCCATCAGAAAAAGTAAGTTAAGACTGGCTTTTTCTCCTTAATTATGTATACAACTATTAGAAAAATACTAATGTTTTCCCTAATATCTACAACAGTTTGGTAGACGTATTTACTTAGTGCAGTAAGGATACCAAGTGTTTAAATAATTCAGTACAGTTGGCATGAATATTAATTTTATTGTTATTTATAGAGCTATTTACTGTAATTTGAAATTTTGTTTGTGTTTTGTACTTTTGATCCACAGAAAAGATTATGATAGATAAGAATTGAGTCTACATAGCTTCTACCATAGATACTGATTCATATGAATAATAATAATAATAATTTCATTGACATTAGGCCATTACAATATTAGATAACATCATACTCATAGTATAACATAATAATTAATAATTTAAAAGAATCGACAAGGTAACTGTAGGCAACTTCACACTGACTGTCATATCACATCACATCCCATCCCATCAAAACATTCTGCAAAGCACTTCAAATAGCGGCATCCACATCGGCTATCCCATCCTGTCACCTCACACCACAGCACCATCAAGGTTTCTTGGGAAGAAAGTTTTGATGGTTGACATCATCTGTCTGTTGTTTATCATTTCCTACCAATAAAGGGCCATGCACAGATCTCCATATTTCATTTCATCATTGTTTTCATGTTAGATACCAATTGTTTGTTGTTCTTATTTGTTATAACTAGTTTCATTCCGTTATTTATTTTCTTAAAATTTATATTAAATCACAAAAGATTAATTGAAGCAGTGAGGTTCAGGTATGAACTGTACAGTATGAGCGCATTTAATTATTTGCCTCTACTACATTTAAAAAGTGGATTTTTATACATTAAATACAGTAACACTATGTATAAAAATCCACTTTTTAAATTTAGTAGAGGCAAATAATTAAATGCGCTCAAGCTGTACAGTTCATACTGTTCCTGTATTTAATTCCCCCCCTCCGAATGAACCATGGTCCTTGCCATAGGTGAGGAGGCTTGGGTGCCTCAATGACACAGATGGCCATACCGTAGGTGCAACCACAATGGAGGGGTATTTGTTGAGAGGCCAGACAAACATGTGGTTTCTGCTGAGGGGCAGCAGCCTTTTCAGTAGTTGCAGGGGCAACAGTCTGGATGACTGACTGAACTGGCGCTGTAACACTAGCCAAAAGGGCTTTGTTGTTGTGGTATTGCGAACGGCTGAAAGCAAGGGGAAACTGCAGCCGTAATTTTTCCCGAGGGCATGCAGCTTTTCTATATGATTAAATGATGATGGCGTCGTCTTGGATCAAATATTCTGGAGGTAAACTTGTCCCCAATTTGGATCTCTGGTGGGGACTACTCAAGAGGATGTCGTTATCAGGAGAAAGAAAACTGGTGTTCTATGGATCGGAGTGTGGAATGTCAAATCCCTTAATTGGGCATGTAGGTTAGAAAATTTAAAAAGAGAAATGGATAGGTTAAAGTTAGATATAGTGGGAATTAGTGAAGTTCGGTGGTGGGAGGAACAAGACTTCTGGTCAGGTGAATACAGGGTTATAAACACAAAATCAAATAGGGGTAATGGAGGAGTAGGTTTAATAATGAATAAAAAATAGGAGTGCAGGTAAGCTACTACAGACAGCATAGTGGACGCATTATTGTGGCCAAGAAGCCCACGAATACTACAGTAGTACAAGTTTATATGCCAACTAGTTCTATAGATGATGATGAAATTGATGAAATGTATGATAAGATAAAAGAAATTATTCGGGCAGTGAAGGGAGACGAAAATTTAATAGTCATGGGTGACTGGAATTCGACAGTAGGAAAAGGAAGAGAAGGAAATGTAGTAGGTGAATATGGATTGGGGCTAAGAAATGAAAGAGGAAGCCGCCTGGTAGAATTTTGCACAGAGCATAACTTAATCATAGCTAACACTTGGTTCAAGAATCATGAAAGAAGGTTGTATACATGGAAGAACTCTGGAGATACTAGAAGGATTCAGATAGATTATATAATGGCAAGCAGAGATTTAGGAACTAGGTTTTAAATTGTAAGATATTTCCAGGGGAAGATGTGTACTCTGACCACAATCTATTGATTATGAACTGCAGATTAAAACTGAAGAAACTGCAAAAGGTGGGAATTTAAGGAGATGGGACCTGGATAAACTGAAAGAACTAGAGGTTGTACAGAGTTTCAGGGAGAGCATAAGGGAACAATTGACAGGAATGAGGGAAAGAAATACAGTAGAAGAAGAATGGGTACCTTTGAGGAATGAAATAGTGAAGACAGCAGAGGATCAAGTAGGTAAAAAGACGAGGGCTAGTAGAAATCCTTGGGTAACAGAGGAGATACTGAATTTAATTGATGAAAGAAGAAAATACAAAAATTCAGTAAGTGAAACAGGCAAAAAGGAATACAAACGTCTCAGAAATGAGATCGACAGGAAGTGCAAAATGGCTAAGCAGGGATAGCTAGAGGACAAATGTAAGGATGTAGAGGCTTATCTCACTAGGGGTAAGATAGATACAGCCTACAGGAAAATTAAAGAGACCTTTGGAGATAAGAGAACCACTTGTATGAATATCAAGAGCTAAGATGGAAACCCAGTTCTAAGCAAAGAGGGGAAATCAGAAAGGTGGAAGGAGTATATAGAGGGTCTATACAGGGGCAATGTTCTTGAGGACAATATTATGGAAATGAAAGAGGATGTAGATGAAGATGAAATGGGAGATATGATACTTCGTGAAGAGTTTGACAGAGCACTGAAAGACCTAAGTCAAAACAAGGCCCCAGGAGTAGACAACATTCCATTAGAACTACTGACAGCCTTGGGAGAGCCAGTCCTGACATAACTCTACCATCTGGTGAGCAATATGTACGAAACAGGCGAAATACCCTCAGACTTCAAGAAGAATATAATAATTCCAATCCCAAAGAAAGCAGGTGTTGACAAATGTGTAAATTACCGAACTATCAGTTTAATAAGTCACAGCTGCAAAATACTAAGGCGAATTTTTTACAGACGAATGGAAACACTGGTAGAACCCGATGTCAGGAAAGATCAGTTTGGATTCCATACAAATGTTGGAACATGTGAGGCAATATTGACCTTACAACTTATCTTAGAAGAAAGATTAAGGAAAGGCAAACCTACGTTTCTAGCATTTGTAGACTTAGAGAAAGCTTTTGACAATGTTGACTGAAATACTCTCTTTCAAATTCTGAAGGTGGCAAGGGTAAAATACAGGGAGCGAAAGGCTATTTACAATTTGTACAGAAACCAGATGGCAGTTATTAGAGTCGAGGGGTATGAAAGGGAAGCAGTGGTTGGGAAGGAAGTAGACAGGGTTGTAGCCTCTCCCCGATGTTATTCAATCTGTATATTGAGCAAGCAGTAAAGGAAACAAAAGAACAGTTTGGAGCAGGTATTAAAATCCATGGAGAAGAAATAAAAACTCTGAGGTTAATCGATGACATCGTAATTCTGTCAGAGACAGCAAAGGTCATGGAAGAGCAGCTGAATGGAATGGACAATGTCTTGAAAGGAGGGTACAAGATGAACATCAACAAAACCAAAATGATGATAATGGAATGTAGTCGAATTAAGTCAGGTGATGTTGAGGGAATTAGATTAGGAAATGAGACACTTAAATTGGTAATTGAGTTTTGCTATTTGGGGAGCAAAATAACTGATGATGGTCGAAGTAAAGAGAATAAAAATGTAGATTGGCCATGGCAAGAAAAACGTTTCTGAAGAAGAGAAATTTGTGAAGATCGAGTACAGATTTAAGTGTCAAGAAGTCGTTTCTGTAAGTATTTGTATGGAGTGTAGCCATGTTTGGAAGTCAAACATGGACGATAAATAGTTTGGACAAGAAGAGAATAGAAGCTATCGAAATGTGGTGCTACAGAAGAATGCTGAAGGTTAGATGGGCAGAGCACATAACTAATGAGGAGGTATTGAATATAATAGGGGATAAGAGAAATTTCTGGCACAACTTGACTAGAAGAAGGGATCGGTTGGTAGGACATGTTGTGAGGCACCAAGGGATCACCAATTTAGTACTGGAGGGCAGTGTGGAGGGTAAAAATCGTAGAGGGAGACCAAGAGATGAATACACTAAGCAGATTCAGAAGGTTGTAGGCTGCAGTAGAGACTGGGAGATGAAGAAGCTTGCACAGGATAGAGTAGCATGGAGAGCTGTGTCAAACCAGTCTCAGGACTAAAGACCATAACAACAACAACTGTATGTAATATTTTAGAATGAAATGGATTGCAATATAACTGCAACTTGTGAAGTGAAAAAAGTATGCAGGTGGAATTAGACTGATTGGCAGGAGGAATTTATAATGTTGTCAAGCATCTGTAGAGTCTTATGTGGAAATGTACTGAAACCTTCAGATACTACTGATTGTTTGTCTAAACACATGTTTGTGGCAGGCTTATTTATTGTTTAGTAGCGTTCTGAATATGTGTGAAACAGTTTTGCAGGTGTCAGTGTGCAACATTTATCTAACCCCAATACAAATGAGGCATTTGATCTACAAAATGCCAAACACAAGATGTAAAGAAAACCTACAAACTTTGAAGGGAAAGGTATTTAGGGATATATGGCTATTGCACAAAAAAATTGCACTGTACTAGCAGCTAAATTTAAACTTAAGCCAATTTTCCACAGAATGTGATGGCAGCTTGTAACAGTGTTCCGTTTAATAATTTTTGGTGTAATTTGATGTAACAAATTAAAAATCTGATGCTTCGACTTTCTAAAATATAGAATCCAGATTTCTTTTCCTCCAGCTCCTGTGTGAAATTCCCCTTCTGTCCCATGTAATGAGATTTTTCGTACACACACTCTTTTTTGTGTTGTTTTGTATTTCTGTGTTCCAATTGTAATTTACAAGCTCTCCCTGAAAGATGCAAATCATTTGGGACCAATAAATATAATTTGATACAAATGTGCACTCCAGCTTTCACATATATAAGATATGAAGTTGTGTTACTGCACTTCATGGCCCAAGTCATATATAGATGACAGAAGGCAAAAGGTGGTATTGAACAATTCTGCAATGGCACCTGCCTGCTCTGACTGGGGCATAGTAAAATGTGGAGTGCCACAGGGCTCTCTGCTTGGTGCCTTACTTTTCCTCATCATTATCAATGATCTGCCATGCCATAGGACAAAAAGCTGATAACATAATGATAATAATTGACAAAACACTCAGCTGTAATCTAGAGAACACTGAACCACTGTATTCAAAGAATACAGAGACTGGTTCACCTCAAATGGTCTGTCACTCAATGTTAACAAGACTCAATTCATTCAGTTTCTAACAGCAAATGAAAGTAGGAAAATATTTAAATAAAATGTATTCACAAAGAAATATTTAGAGTCGAGTCATCCAAATTCCTGGAATTACACATAAACAACAATTTAAACTGGTCAGTTCACATCAATGACCTATGTAAAAGACTGAATTCAGCAGTATTTGCCATTCCTCAATTTCATCTCTTTGTGACTTGGAAACAATTAAGGCTGTATACCTAGAATATTTCCATTCACTTATGATATATAGCATCATATTTTGTCACATAAAATCCTTATTGTACAGAAAAGAGTCATCAGAATTAAGGCTGGAGTGCACCACAGATGCTCTTGCAGAAACTTATTCAAACAGTTTAGGATCCTCACCTGTGATCTCAGTTAATTTTTTCAGTAATGTACTTTGTGAGCAATAATCATACCATTACAAAACAAACAGTGAATATTCTGATCATGATACAAGAAGTAAACATAATATTCACAAAGACATAAAAAAATCTCCGCATTGTACAGAAAGGAGTACGTTATTCAAGCATAAAGGTATACAAAGGGGACCAAAAAATGTATCCACTATTTAAAAGTCCATAACTGGCAAACTAATTGACGGAGTTGTCTCATCTTTGGTAGTGTAATGGTTTGTAGTTCCGGCAGTCGCCACACATGCATTGTATTGAGTTGTTTTGTTTTGTCAGATGACAGTCGCCAGATAGTTTGTGTTTTGTTCTTAGTTGCAGCTAGTTACTCGAGTAAACATGGCCGGCGCAAAGCTTACAATCGATGAAAGGAAGTCAGTTTTGAAGTGGTATTTTAAGTATGAAAACATTAATGAGGTTCAACGGCAATGGTGAAATGAGTATCAAACAGAGCCACCGACACGTTTCGTAGCATTCGAGACAAATTTGAAGCCGAAGGCTGTGTTAAAGATGTACACAAACAACGATCTGGACGACGTGTAACAGTAACAAGTCCAGCTAACTCTCATCGTGTGTTACAACAATTCACTCACTCACCACAAAAGTCTGTGTGACAGTGTGCCCGTGAAACTGGAGTGGGTCACTCAAGTGTTCAGCGAATTTGAAGTGCTACATTCCACAATTACTACATGCTATGAACGAGGACGAGCCAGATCGTAGAATGGAGCACTGCGAGTGGTTTACTAACATGGTGTGCAACGACGAAGAGTTTGCAGAGATGATTGTGTGGTCTGATGAGGCACAGTTCAAACTCAATGGTACAGTAAATCGCCACAATTGCATCTACTGGGCCGCCGAAAATCCGAACTTCCATATAGACAAAGCCGTAAATTTGCCAGGAGTAAATATGTGGTGTGGGTTGTCTTACCGGGGCTTGATTGGGCCATTCGTCTTTGACAGCACAGTTATCAGTGATGTGTACCTTCAGAAGCTTCAGACATCCATTTTACCTGACATCCAAGACTTCTATGGAAACGGGAAGTTTACTTTGAACAAGATGGTGCCCCAGCCCACTACCAAAATCGTGTTAGTGCGCATCTTGACCAAAATCTTCCATGAAGATGGATAGGCCATAGAGGTGCTATGGAGTATCCACCACGTTCCCCAGACCTAACTCCTCTGGACTTTTACCTGTGGGGTACACTAAAGGACGTCGTTTATCGAGAAAAGCCACACTTCGAATATCCATCGTACATTCATGCCCAAGTTTGGTGGCATCATTTGTGTGTGGATGTTAATGGTGACCATTTCGAACACCTACAGTGATATCTTTAAGTTGGCTTTAAGCTACACTTTCACCAAAAATGAGACAACTCCATCAATTAGTTTGCAAGTTATGGGCTTTTAAACAGTGAATACTTTTCTTTAACCCCTCTGTACAATCAATTTCCGTTTCATGTTAAATAAGCCACTGGGGATAGGACTAAATTCAAAAAGCAGCTGAAAACTTTTCTTTTGAGCAGCTCTTTCTATTCTTTACACGAATTTTTTGTCAGTGTGTGGCAGTTAACACAATGTGTTTCATTTTAAGCCTATAGGAACGGATTATGTATCTCTGGCATATCAATTGATGACAGAATGCGATTTATATGTATTAGAATGGAAGGCTTATAATATGATTGTGTAATCATTATTACTACTATAATATATTACTACTATAATACACTTGATACTCATGTATGTGTTTATGATTTAGTTTGTAAGTCTCATCGCCATTTAGATAAGGTTATTACTGCAATAATCTGATATGTTCTACATCCTAGCGATACACTCGCATCAAGGATCCATGAAACACGAAAATGAATAAATAAACGTGACTTGACATGCCATGACTTGATGGGCAATGTCAATGCACCTTGATATTATAATGCCATTACATGACAGGTGCCATGATGGCCAGTGTGAATTGACCTCAATGTTACAGGAGTATATTACAGTTGATAAATTCGTTTATGTAGTAGCACTAGTGGGCAGCTAACCACAAAGATTTATAGTGTGCCTTATATGGAGAATCAGTAATTACCCTAACAGCTTTATTCTACAGCAATAAGGCATCATTTACACAACTATAGTTTTCTCATAAAATTATACCATATGATATTAAACTTGGGAAAATTTAAAAATAGAACTTTCTAACATTTTTGGTACACAGTGAATAAGTCGACTTAACAAATAAATTACCCTTCATAACTTACCACTACTACGAGGGTGGTTTGAAAAGTTCTCAGAATGGAATAGAGAAAAAGTACTTACATCAGTGAAACTTTTTTTATTTTTCAATGTAGTCTCCTTGTAGATTAATGCACTTGACCGAACGATGTTACAGTGCCTCGATCCCAAATTGAAAATGAGTTTCCTCCAGGCCTGCAAAATAGCCTAGTTGTCAACTCCGGGTATCAATTCTTCGTTTGAAGTGAATCTTTGTCCACCAAGAAAAATTTTCAGTTTTGGGAAGAGATGGAAGTCTGACAGGGCCATATCAGGTGATTAAGATGGGTGTGGCAACAACTCATACCTTAGTTAATGTATTTTTGCCATGGCGATGGTACATGTTTTAGATCCAGTGTCTAATTCTTCAGTTAAAGTATGATAAACCCATTCAGATGACATCTGGCAAGTGTGAGAAATTTCACGCACTTTCAATCGGCGATCCTTCATGACCATTTTTTGCACTTTTGCAATGATTTCTGGAGTAGTGACACATCTTGGCTGACCACTGCGTGGATCATGATCTATGCTCTCCCGACCAAATTTAAATAAATTTGTCCATTAGGTAACAGTTGAATATGAAGGAGCAGAGTCCCCCAGTGTATTCTGGAACTCGACATGAATGCCCTTTGCTTGCATACCTTTTTTTATGAAGTACGTCATCATTGTTCGAATCTCGATTTTTACCATCTTCACTAATCACTACGCGGGAACAACAACAGAGCCATGTCATAGTCCAAGCTCTCTCCCAAGAGCACTGACGTGGCACGTGTTTACAGGTAACAGTCCAATGAATATCACGTGAACAACTAGTTGCGCTAGCGCTGACCTCTCGTGGTGATTCCGATAACTTTTCAAACCACCCTCGAATATTGTACACGTTTTGACCTCAAGACAATTTTATAGAATGACTTGGATCATCATACAGTCTTTTATACTGAAAACCATCCGAAATATTTTCATTCAGCAAGAATACATTTGCTTTAAACCAGTAGGATGCTTGAGCAATTCTGATATCATTGAAGTTGTATCGTCTGCATGTTGCAAAGGCTGGATTTTAGGAACAATAAAAAGATCAGTACAGATCTCTGCGTAACACCTATCATAAAGTGTAACTTGTGGTATGCTGGATTATTTCTTGGTCAACACAGATAACTTGCATACTGTTCTGTAGATACGATTGTAATAGTTCAGGGTCTCTTTAGAACCGGGTTCACACATACAACTAAATGTGATGCCACAGCTATCGTGCCCACAGGACGGCACAAATTTTACGTAGTCGGCAGCTTTCAACATGAAGTCAACTGAAAACATATGGATGGGTATTAACACAGTCTAACATGTGTTAAACTGTAGTATTGATGCTGGAATTCAGGTTATGGCATTAGAACTGTGGCTAGAGTTAAATGCAAAGAAAACGAAACGCAAATGTTATACCCAAAAATATATTTCGCGCAGGGATAAATCAGGGGCCACAAAGACAATCACAAAAGAAATAATACTCAGAAACGAAAATGCCGTCTACTGTTGCTAACTTCCGACAGCTGGCATGTACATATCATCTGGAGACACGTCACTCTTCCAAGAAGCTTAACGTATTCGTTAATGTAGGCATTTCTGGTAAGTAGTTTCCTGTTTAACAGCTCCGCAGACACAGAAAACTAAATGTAAGCTGTTGCTCTTGTAGTTCCAAAAGCTGCGAAAGCGTACCTGCTGACCAACGTTTTGACTATTTTAGGCAGTTAAATGAAAACACACCGGAATCGATTGGAGCACTCCACGATAACTGCGACAGAATGTGAGTGTTTCTAAATACAGCCACCTGGGAGCAAGTGGAAAGAACGTTAGTACAACTAAGTTGAGCTTTTAGTAGCACAGCAAAAGTTACTTCTGTTGCGCTAGAGCAAACTGTCAGTTCACACATGGAACTGGATTGCAGCTACAGGATGCCACTAGCTGTGGTGACATATTTGTTGCGTGTGTGAAGTCGGCTGTAAAAAAGTAACTTGAGAAAAACCTATGTCTCCAGTAAACATCGACTGTTACGCACTGATTTTAGAATGCAAACGCAACACCCTAATGACATTCGGTTTTGCTAGTGCCATTTAAAAGGCAAGTCAAGTGGATTTTACAGACGAATTTTACTAACTGTCGGGTCGGAACGCAGAGATATGTAAATATTATGTATAATATCGCAGATACACGGTACTAACTGAGTTTGAAACCATATAGCGCGAAGTAATGGATTTGACGCCTGAAATTTGTATATGACAGAGCGTCGTTGACGTGAATTATGAGCTGTGTATTAGTGTGTTTTGTATTGATGTACTTGTCAATGTCATGAGATAAAGCGATGGAAGACGGTAACGATTCCGACGCGACTGTGTATGGTATGTTTTGCTATTACTCAGTTGTGTGTAAAGTTTTCTTCTTGTTGATTATTCATAAATGTTGTCATATTCTGATTAACAGATGGAGATATGGAAACGGAAGAAGAGGATTCCGAGGTAGCTGTCGTGCATGAAACTGTTGCTTCAGAAACCGAGGTAAAATGATTTTATCTTGTAAATTTACTTAAATGAATACCCTCGAAGAAACGTGAACATAGGAAGTGGAATATTTCTGCCAGTAGTTGTAGTACAGCAGGTGCCTACGTGGAATGTTTCCAAAATTGTAATGTGTAACGTCTCTATATAGTTTTTTTTTTTTTTTTTTTTTTGTGTGTGGAGTGCTAAGCTCCATGTACTAATAATGTACCCATTAAGAATGCTAGTGCTTATCAACTAAGTGAAGATACAACAAAAGAGAAGTGGTAAACGACATGAAACGTCAAAAATATTGTCAGTAAAGAAAAGAAATAGTGCCACAGAGCAGTTGCTTAACAACAATTGGTATGTGGAAGAAGAATTGTCATATTAAAGAAATGATGCTCATGTTATTCAAAATTACACGTAGTGTGAAAGCAGTGTGTGCAAAATTTAGTCAGATTTCATTGTACAGATCTTATGATTCAGGAGAATGTTTACATTGTGTAGACATGCCCATGTAAAATAAATGTCCAGTGATATCTATAAAAACTGCTTCTCTTGAGGAACCACAGTGAACGTGTTGTATCTCTCTTGCAGGTTGTTTCCCATGTTGGACCCCAATCAAGTGATACAGGCTCTCTTAAAGCTGATTGTCAGTCAAATGAAAATCAAGCATATGAACATAAAAGTAAGTATCTGTTATTACACATAGCTGGTTTCATTTTTACGATTAGTGAAGTATTTTCTTCTTTAGACCTAATTTTACATAATCATAATTGTAAGGCTTTTTTAAACGATAAAATTGTGTAGCTGCCGTTTGTATTACCAGTACCTGCAAGGTGGACATTTTGTAAATTTAATTTATCAATTTAGCTAGTTGACAGAACATTTTTAGTCTCCTTTTGCCTGAGTTCATAACATGCTAGCCAGTAGTGTCGAATTTTTCTTCACAAATATCTCACGCCAGGTAAAAGTTTACATACAGTAACTTTTTTCTATTTTATAATCTTCTAAATGACACCAAAAGCAAAAAAACATAAGATCTATAGGTAGTATATTTATCTGCAGTAATCACATTTTCCAGCACTTTATCCCAACCAGTTGTACTAAAAGATGCAATCTGGATTGGTTCGTTGCATGCTTAAGTTTTTGTTTCCAAATCTAAACTTGAGACTCTGAATGTTTTGTGTGTGTTCAACTATGATGTTTGAGTGTGCAGAACGAAGCAGCGATTTTGTGAAGTTTTGGGTCTTGTGGCACGACTGGCTAATACAAGCAAACTGAGCTGCTTTCATGTTGATTTGTTTTTGAAGCTAGCATACCACATTTGTTGCTTTTCATATTTATATTTGTTTATTGTGAAAATTTTGTAGTTTAAACGATAAACAACCTTAAAGAACTCTCCGAAACAAGTAATTTTTAATACAGTTTGTTGTTCCAGTGTATCGGAAAATGTGCTGGTATATGAACGTGTCTCTATGGCTTATATGAACATGTCACTACCTTTGGTAGACAAAACAAGTAGTTACAACAAATTAATTCCTTCTCATTTATTAATGCAAATTTTGCTTACCTTAATTCATTTGTTTATAGATGAAATCAGTCCATCTGCCCTACAAAATGGCCCAATTCCATTTCATTTAAATTTGGAGGATTCAGTAGTTATTTTTCAAGCCCATTCTCCGTATTTTTGCCTAATAATTTGCACACTGAATTCATGTTGTACTGTTAGCAGACTTGCGGTATGCTGCAGCTATTAGTAAGAAAATAAAAACTTACTAGAACATGGGCACAACACATACAAAAAGATACTTGGTAATAATGGTAACACGAAATTTTTCACATGTTTTTGCGCTGTTCATTTGTGAAACTGCCGCTAGGTAGTGAAACTTTGTAATCATATTCTAATGTTCTCTGTGAAGAAACTCAAAGTTATTCTTTCAGTGGATAGAATTTCCAATGATATGATCAAAAAACTATCTAAAACATCATCAAAACATTAATACTAAATGTCAATGATGATACACCAAAGCATAAAAGTGATATTTGGAGCCTGATTCCATAGAAGCTTCACCCACTTCCTTCATTTATGTAAGCAGCAGAATGTGAAAATTGTATGGAAATTTGTAGGTTACCATAAGGCTCTGCTAGTTGGGCATTTAAGAGGTACATAAGTTATATTCTGTAGAAGCAACACCCGTAAGGCTGTATTACATAGAGGTAATAGGCATTGCAGGGCACAGCCATAAGACTAGCTACTATGTGTTTGAGAAGTATCAGTCAAAATAAAGTGCCAAAAAGATTGACTTTCAGTATTCCCATGGGAAATATTCAAAATGTCGGATTATTTAAGTTATGTAATCATTTATTGAAAAATTATTTTAATATATATTTTAGGGCAGCTCCACCTCAGGCCCTTTAGCTGTGAGCTGCGCCTGATTATATATACTGCTGGGGAAACCACAATATTACCACTTGGAGATGTGATTTTGATAAGGAGCAACATATCTCAATATACAGTGGTGAGAATGAAGCTGTCCTGAGACAGAAAACAATCTGCTCAAGAAAAATATCTGAGGCATCTGATGGTGGAATAGTCATTTCTGAAAGAAAAGGTGGCAGAGATGGAACATGTGACAACTGAAATCTGTTTCTTATAAACTAAGTCATTATCAGTCGTAGAGTTTATACGCAACTGTACACTGTCACTCTGATTTTGTCCAAAATTGGTTGTCACATTCTTAAGAAAACAGGTGAAAATGCTGTCAGGAGGATTAACAAAAACCTGTCCCAAATGGTAAGAGTAATGAAAAGAATGCTAAGCTTTTTCCCAGGCATTAATGCTTCATTCTGATAAGACAAAGTTGTGCGGATACTTCTGGGCTGTTTACTGAAAACAACCTGTGAAGGAGAAGGTGGAATGATATTTTATGCTATAAAAGCCCCATCCCTGTCGAACATTAGAAACTACTACCCTAAAGATTGGAAGATAAAGAAAAATGTTGCCATGTTCTATCTAACTAAAATTATGTTTCTTTTCCAAAATTGTGATGCCTATTTTAAACTGTCTTTGCAAAATATAAAGGCAAATTTGGAAAACACAGTAGCAAGGTAACACAAAGATAAAAAAAAATTTAGCAGGGGATAAATTTGAGGCTCTTTCGGTGCAAATATGGATGTTGCTAGTTGACTTACTAACTAAAACTACAAAATATTGTTACCTTCTTTCTTATACAAAAGTACTGACATTTTAAAACACCCATAATGAAAAGTGTGTATCCCAGTTAACACTATGAACTACAGATATATTCAACACTCGTAGAATTATGTTAGGTAACAATGTACAGACCCTCTTGTCCACAGTGCGTGGCTCTCCCTCCCCCCCCCCCCCCCCCCCACATGCACGCGCTCACACACACACACACACACACACACACACACACACACACACACACACACACACACACACACACACGCAGACATGTCTTTCCGCTCCCGGGATTGGAATGACTCCTTACCCTCTCCCTTAGAAACCACATCCTTTCGTCTTTCCCTCTCCTTCCCTCTTTCCTGAAAAAAGCTAGATATTTTGTGTGATTGTTTGTGTGTTTTATTTATTGTGCCTGTCTACCAGCGCTTTCCCGCTTGGTAAGTCTTGGAATCTTTGTTTTTAATATATTTTTCCCATGTGGAAGTTTCTTTCTATTGTATTCCAATGTTTCTTACAGCTTGTATGAAGATACTCTATGATGGGTGTAATAACACAAAAGATGTAGATGGCAGCACCTGCCACTCATATTGGTGGGGAAACAAGTACAGACAACACAAGGTGTTACGTGCTTTGCAGCATTCATGTTCATCTTGTTGCCATGCATTGCATCTCATGAGGTCACATGCAGTACAAGCGCAGAAATTGTTGTGCGACAGACACATTGTATTCCTTTCCAAGATGACCTTACTGTACAATTCTGAAAAGATCTAATTGCCAAGTAGTGGGAGAAACACTACAACTTTCATTTTGCAGATGAGACCACTTTCTGTTCGTGAAATGGAAAGACATGAGGAATGTGTTTATTTTTTATGACAAAACACAAAATGGGGGTATCCACTATCAGTTGTTGTTATGGTTGTGGTCTTCAGTTCTGAGACTGGTTTGATGCAGCTCTCCATGCTAATCTATCCTGTGCAAGCTCCTTCATCTCCCAGCACGTACTGCAACCTACATCCTTCTGAATCTGCTTAGTGTATTCATCTCTTGGTCTCCCTCTACGATTTTTACCCTCCACGCTGCCCTCCAATGCTAAATTTGTGATCCCTTGATGCCTCAGGACATGTCCTACCAACTGATCGCTTCTTCTAGTGAAGTTGTGCCACAAACTTCTCTTCTCCCCAATCCTATTCAATACCTCCTCATTAGTTATGTGATCTACCCACCTAATCTTCAACATTCTTCTGTAGCACCACATTTCGAAAGCTTCTATTCTCTTCTTGTCCAAACTATTTATCATCCATGTTTCACTTCCATACATGGCTACACTCCATACAAATACTTTCAGAAACGACTTCCTGATACTTAAATCTATACTCGATGTTAACAAATTTCTCTTCTTCAGAAACACTTTCCTTGTCATTACCAGTCTACATTTTATATCCTCTCTACTTCGACCATCATCAGTTATTTTGCTCAAATACCAAAACTCTTTTACCACTTTAAGTGTCTCATTTTCTAGTCTAATTCCCTCAGCATCATCCTACTTAATTAGACTATATTCCATTATCCTCGTTTTGCTTTTGTTGATGTTCATCTTACATCCTCCTTTCAAGACACTGTCCATTCCGTTCAACTGCTCTTCCAAGTCCTTTGCTGTCTCTGATTGAATTACAATGTCATCGGCAAACCTCAAAGTTTTTATTTCTCCTCCATGGATTTTAATAACTACTCCGAACTTTTCTTTTGTTTACTTTACTGCTTGCTCAATATACTGCCATCTGGTTTCTGTACAAATTGTAAATAGCCTTTCGCTCCCTGTATTTTACCCCTGCCACCTTCAGAATTTGAAAGAGTATTCCAGTCAACATTGTCAAAAGCTTTTTCTAAGTCTACAAATGCTAGAAACGTAGGTTTGCCTATCCTTAATCTTTCTTCTAAGATAAGTCGTAAGGTCAGTATTGCCTCACGTGTTCCGACATTTTAACGGAATCCAGACTGATTTTCCCCGAGGTCGGCTTCTACCAGTTTTTCCATTCGTCAGTAAAGAATTCGTGTTAGTATTTTCCAACTGTGACTTATTAAACTGGTAGTTCAGTAATTTTCACATTTGTCAACACCTGCTTTCTTTGGGATTGGAATTATTATATTCTTCTTTAAGTCTGAGGGTATTTCGCCTGTCTCATACATCTTGCTCACCAGATGGTAGAGTTTTGTCAGGACTGGCTCTCCGAAGGCCATCAGTGGTTCCAATGGAATGTTGTCTACTCCTGGGGACTTGTTTCGACTCAGGTCTTTCAGTGCTCTGCCAAACTCTTCACACAATATTGTATCTCTCATTTCATCTTCATCTACATCCTCTTCCATTTCCACAATATTGTCCTCAAGTACATCGCCCTTGTATAGACCCTCTATGTACTCCTTCCACCTTTCTTCTTTCCCCTCTTTGCTTAGAACTGGGTTTCCATCTTAGCTCTTGATATTTATACAAGTGGTACTCTTCTCTCCAAAGGTCTCTTTAATTTTTCTGTACGCAGCATCTATCTTACCCCTAGTGAGATAAGCTTCTACATCCTTACATTTGTCCTCTAGCCATTCCTGCCTAGCCATTTTGCACTTCCTGTCGATCTCATTTTTGAGACATTTGTATTCCTTTTTGCCTGTTTCATTTACTGCATTTTTGTATTTTCTCCTTTCATCAATTAAATTCAATATTTCATCTGTTACCTAAGGATTTCTACTAGCCCTCTTCTTTTTACGTACTCGATCCTCTGCTGCCTTCACTACTTCATCCCTCAGAGCTACCCATTCGTCTTCTACTGTATTTCTTTCCCCCATTCCTGTCAGTTCCCTTATGCTGTCCCTGAATCTCTGTACCACCTCTGGTTTAGTCAGTTTATCCAGGTCCCATCTCCTTAAATTCCCACCTTTTTGCAGTTTCTTCAGTTTTAATCTGGAGTTCATAACCAATAGATTGTGGTCAGAGTCCACATCTGCCCCTGGAAATGTCTTAGAATTTAAAACCTAGTTCCTAAATCTCTGCCTTACCATTATATAATCTCTCTGATACCTTTTAGTATCTCCAGGATTCTTCCATGTATACAACCTTCTTTTATGATTCTTGAACCAAGTGTTAACTAAGATTAAGTTATGCTCTGCACAAAATTCTACCAGGCGGCTTCCTCTTTCATTTCTTAGCCCCAATCCATATTCACCCACTACGTTTCCTTCTCTCCCTTTTCATACTGTCGAATTCCAGTCACCCATGACTATTAAATTTTCGTCTCCCCTCACTACCTGAATAATTTCTTTTATCTCATCATACATTTCATCAATTTCTTCATCATCTGCAGAGCTAGTTGGCATATAAACTTGTACTACTGTAGTAGGCATGGGCTTTGTGTCTATCTTGGCCACAATAATGCGTTCACTATGCTGTTTGTAGTAGCTTACCCGCTCTCCTATTTTTTTATTCATTATTAAACCTACTCCTCCATTACCCCTATTTGATTTTGTGTTTATAACCCTGTATTCACCTGACCAGAAGTCTTGTTCCTCCTGCCACCGAATTTCACTAATTCCCACTATATCTAACTTTAACCTATCCATTTACCTTTTTAAATTTTCTAACCTACCTGCCGATTAAGGGGTCTGACATTCCACGCTCCGATCCATAGAATGCCAGTTTTCTTTCTCCTGATAACGACGATGTCCTCTTGAGTATTCCGCACCTGGAGATCCAAATGGGGGACTACTTTACCACCGGAATATTTTACCCAAGAGGACGCCATCATTATTTAACCATACAGTAAAGCTGCATGCCCTCGGGAAAAATTACGGCCGTAGTTTCCCCTTGCTTTCAGCCGTACGCAGTACCACAACAGCAAGGCTGTTTTGGTTAATGTTACGAGGTGAGACCAGTCAGTCATCCAGACTGTTGCCCCTGCAACTACTGAAAAGGCTGCTGCCCGTCTGCAGGAACCACACATTTGTCTGGCCTCTCAACAGATACCCCTCCGTTGTGGTTGCACCTACGGTACGACTATCTGTATCGTTGAGGGACGCAAGCCTCCCCACCAACGGCAAGGTACATGGTTCATGGGGGGGCCACTATCAGTGTCAGAACAAAATTAGGATTGATAGAGAAGATGAAACCCCGACTGGTTCTAATACAAATTAGAATAAAAACAAAGCTACTGTGGATCACAGTGAGCAGATGCCCTTTAGACACGGAGCAAAATAATTTAGGGCAAGAAAGTTATCTCCACGTTTTAGTGGGTATTTATTTATTTATCATATGATGATACAGAGCTTGGATCAAATACATAATTTTAAGAGTATACAGTGTAAGAAATGGCAGGCAAAATACAGGTGATGATTGTCTGTTAATATGTTTTGTATGAAAGTTGAGGCCTGCTAGCATCTTCTTGAATTTATTACTGAATTGGGAGATACTTTGGTGAATGGAGGCGGCTTGTTGGAATCAACATTCACTCAAAATAGTTTACCTGACAACAGAATTCAGTTTAAGAAATTTTCCTAAATTTCTTACAGATAGAGAATTGTCAAAATGGTTTTAAAGGAGGTGTAATGCTTGCCCAAAACGAAGCAAGTTAATGGCTGGGAAAGTGGCTAGAAAAGATACCTGGTATCACTGTAGATAATGTGATGTAGTACTTAGTTTTCCAAAAGGCTTCAAAAATTTTTAACGCTAAGGCAGATGTAAATAAGCAATTATCAGTTAAAATAATAAAATTTCTAGCGGTTGTATGTTTAGTACCAACCACTTCCTCCAGTAGGAAATTAATCAGGAAAAACTATTTTTTTGGTTGTGAACAAACACTTTATTTTAATATTGAAAAATTGGGACTGCTGTAAATCTGCACTATTTCAAAGAAAAAATTACCGCTCTTTCAAATGCAGTAAACTGACTTACGTTCTGTACAGTAAAACCTGCTGCACAAAATTCATAAAAACTGAAAAACACGGAATAAGCCAGTTGGACGACACTTTAGTTGCCAAATCCTCAGTGTTAAAGTGTATTTGTATTGCCAGTGCTTTAAGCTATCATTTCATTCCAAATTCTATAGGTGCTTATTCTTGCTTCATGCCTGTATAGCTATAGTGGATTTTGCTGCTTTCAGTGAGTATGTATATAAATGCTCAAATTGAAAAATGTGCAAAGCAGGTAACCTATTTTGTATAAATTGCAGCTTCTGTTTTATGTCTTATCATTATCCAAATAAATTCCATATATCTTCATTGGGGGATTAGTCGAGCAATCCTTACAGTATGACATGTTTTATTACCGATGTAAAATACTTTAATCACTGCAATAATCACACATTCTTTCCAGATACAAAAGACGACCTGAATGCATCTGATGATGGGGATGATGGAAGTTTGTGCCCAATCTGCATGGATTTCTGGACCAATGCAGGAAGTCATCGACTGATTTCCCTAAGGTGTGGACATCTGTTTGGATATTCGTGTATTACACGCTGGCTTCAAGTTTCTTGCTCAGCTGGACAGAGGAGATGCCCTCAGTGCAATAAAAAAGCGTCACCAAAAGACATAAGATTTTTATATGCTCGTAGAGTTCAAGCACTTGACACTGTAGAAAAAGAAAAATTGAAGTTGCAGGTAGAAAGCTTACAGCAAGAGAAAAATAGACTTGTTCTTGAATTAGCCCAATCTAAGTTGAACCAGGAACTCCACTTAAAGGAAATTTGGGAACTAAAGCGTAAGTGCGAACAATTGCTTTCATCTCAGTCACAGAATGCAGTGCGTGGAAGAGAAATGTCAGCATCTCAGAGTAGCTCCCAGAGAAATATACGTATCCTACACGATCGCACCATAGAAGTTTGTAAAAGTGGAGGCTGCCGTGTTGCTGCATTCAGCCTGTGGCACAAGCTTCTAGTTGTTTCGCAAAGCTCTACAAATAATCTGTTTTCAGGTTTTGGTATCAAAAAGATAGATGCTGTAGATTTGCATCCAACACAATTTCTCTTCCTCCATCCAAAGCCAATCAGGGACATGGCATTTCATCATGAAAGAAATGAATTGCTTCTTACTGTTTCTCTGGACAAATGTGCTAAATTAGTGGATATCACAAGTAATTCTGTTGTACATACATATACAACAGACAGTTCTCTGTGGAGCTGTTGCTGGGATGTTAATGATCCAAATGTACTTTTTGTCGGAAGCCAGAATGGTGTAGTGTCCCAGTTTGATATGAGGCAAACGAGTAATGCAGTTGCACGTCATTCTGTACCTGGAGATACATCACCTGTTACGTCATTAGCAGCCTTTCCTGCCAAGGGAAATAGAACCTTGTCACGGGGAGGATTTTTAGCATGTAGGCTTAATTCATGTTGTGCATACGAAAGAAATGCAGATAATTTTTCAGTGCAACATTTACCTCTTTCTGGACCTTTTACTTCTTTGTGTTATGATGAACACACAGATCATATTTTAGTCTCTACTAGGCCTAATGCAAGGGTTCCAAATTCTTGTCATATTTTGTGTCAGTTTGGGGCAGATGGCACAAGTGCAGTTTGTTGCCCTGTGCACACATTTATGGGAAGTACAACTCAGAAACTTTTGTCAAGACCCTGTACTGTCTCTGTGCAGGGAGATACACTGGTGGCAGCTCACATTGAGAGCTCAAAAATTGTTGCCGTGTGGAGTGTATCTTCAGGTCAGCGTCTTCTCAGTCTTCCGGCTTCAGAACCTATTATCGATATTTGCCCATTGAACGTGGATGGAATACTTTATTTGTCAGCGCTCTCAGAAAAGTCGTTGCGGTTATATAGTGTAAAGCATACATGAAAAAAGTTGTGCAAATTCTTACGGTAACTCATAATCTTGTAAATATAACAGTGTGTAAAAGCAGTAATTTTTGATACTTTTGTCAGTATGGTACTTTTTAAAGTATTCTGTGAGTGCTATAAATGTATATATGAATTTTGAAATAAATGTAAAAATCAGTTTTAATAATAAATTGTTTCTTAATAGTTAAATGAAATTGTTAAAATGCCACTATTGGATGAATGCACATTATGAAACAGTTCATTCATAAAGTTTGAAGTTTAAATGTGAAAAAAAAAAAAAAAAAATCTGAAAAGTACATTATGAAAGAAGCTCGTATTTTTGCAGATTAATTAATTCCAATACACAGTCAACAAATGTTGATGTAGACATCAAAATATAATCTAGGACTATTCCTTAAATTAAGGAGAAAAGTTCTATTTTTGTTGTCCAGGTAAGTTGACAATTTCATATTTCTGCAAAAAATTGAATACTTCATGCAAGTGATGCAGACATATATAAACTGTTGTCAACTATACTTGGAGAACATCACAACTTGCAGACTAAAGCCAGCGTTCGGGGGTGGGGTGTAAGATTTCCTCAAAAGCTAAAATTTGTTTTTATGTTATTTCTTGGTAGTTCTGGCCTTAAAGTAAATTTTTGTGTGATGCCCATCATATTAACTGAAAGTAATTAAGGCAAGTGAGATAGACATAAGGCTTCTGTAGGAAACATGGATAGGTGGGATGTATAAATAAATTGTAATTTTGGGCAAAAGCTGACATCCCCAGTGGTTGTATGATTATAACTTTTAATAATCTGATGAACATTCAGAGAAACTGGCTATGTAAAAGATCTGTTTTAGATGTAATAAAACTGATATTGATAAGGAGTGGCCGTGTAGGTGGTGATGGATAGCTAAGGTTTCAGACAGATGATGGCAATTAGATGGCAAACTTGAGTTTTGTATCATTGCCGTGGGTGGGGGGCAGATGAATTGTCATTAACATCCTCTGACTTTTGAGGATAGTTAAGGTGGCTGAGAACTTATGAATGAGAGAATATTCAGTGGAAATGCCCAGTAAGTGGTTGGTGTCTTTGATAAAGGATGGGAGACTGCATGTAATGGGTTGAAGGTGTTGATCTACGTAGGCAGACATACGTTCTGTGGGGTCTTGGTAACCAGCTACAATGGGGCGGCTGGGATGGTTGGGTTTGTGAATTTTAGGAAGAAGGTAGAAGGTAGGGATGTGGGGTGTCGGTGGGGTCAGGAGACCTTCAACCCATTACATGCAGTCTCCCATCCTTCATCAAAGACACCAACCACTTTCTCGAACTCCTGGAATCCTTACCCAATCTGTTACCCCCGGAAACCATCCTTGTAACCATTGATGCCACTTCCCTATACACAAATATCCCGCACGTCCATGGCCTCGCTGCAATGGAGCACTTCCTTTCACGCCGATCACCTGCCACCGTACCTAAAACCTCTTTCCTCGTTACCTTAGCCAGCTTCATCCTGACCCACAACTTCTTCACTTTTGAACGCCAGACATACCAACAATTAAAGGGAACAGCCATGGGTACCAGGATGGCCCCCTCGTATGCCAACCTATTTATGGGTCGCTTAGTGGAAGCCTTCTTGGTTACCCAAGCCTGCCAACCCAAAGTTTGGTACAGATTTATTGATGACATCTTCATGATCTGGACTCACAGTGAAGAACAACTCCAGAATTCCCTCTCCAACCTCAACTCCTTTGGTTCCATCAGATTCACCTGGTCCTACTCCAAATCCCATGCCACTTTCCTTGACATTGACCTCCATCTGTCCAATGGCCAGCTTCACACATGCGCCCACATCAAGCCCACCAACAAACAACAGTACCTCCATTATGACAGCTGCCACCCATTCCATATCAAACGGTCCCTTCCCTACAGCCTAGGCCTTCGTGGCAAACGAATCTGCTCCAGTCCTGAATCCCTGGACCATTACACCAACACCCTGAAAACAGCTTTCGCATCCCGCAGCTACCCTCACGACCTGGTACATAAGCAAATAACCAGAGCCACTTCCTCAAACCCAGAACCCCAAAAGTGCCCTACTTGTGACAGGATACTTCCCGGGACTGGATCAGACTCTGATCCAGCAGGGATATGACTTCCTCAAATCCTGCTCCGAAATGAGATCCATCCTTCATGAAATCCTCCCCACTCCACCAAGAGTTTCTTTCCGCTGTCCACCTAACCTTCGTAACCTCTTGGTTCATCCCTCTGAAATCCCCAATCCATCGTCCCTACCCTCTGGCTCCTACCCTTGTGACCGCCCCCGGTGTAAAACCTGTCCCATGCACCCTCCCACCACCACCTAATCCAGTCATGTAACTCGGAAGGTGTACACAATCAAAGGCAGAGCCACATGTGAAAGCACTCACGTGATTCACCAACTGACCTGCCTGCACTGCGACGCATTCTATGTGGGAATGACCAGCAACAAACTGTCCATTCGCATGAATGGACACAGGCAGACAGTGTTTGTTGGGAATGAGGATCACCCTGTGGCTAAACATGCCTTGGTGCACGGCCAGCACATCTTGGCACAGTGTTACACTGTCCGGGTTATCTGGGTACTTCCCACTAACACCAACCTATCCAAACTCCGGAGATGGGAACTTGGCCTTCAATATATCCTCTCTTCCTGTTATCCACCAGGCCTCAATCTCCGCTAATTTCAAGTTGCCGCCACTCATACCTCACCTGTCATTCAACATCATCTTTGCCTCTGCACTTCTGCCTCGACTGACATCTCTGCCCAAACTCTTTCCCTTTAAATATGTCTCGTGGAAATTGAAATAAGAACACCGTGAATTCATTGTCCCAGGAAGGGGAAACTTTATTGACACATTCCTGGGGTCAGATGCATCACATGATCACACTGACAGAACCACAGGCACATAGACACAGGCAACAGAGCATGCACAATGTCAGCACTAGTACAGTGTATATCCACCTTTCGCAGCAATGCAGGCTGCTATTCTCCCATGGAGACGATCGTAGAGATGCTGGATGTAGTCCTGTGGAACGGCTTGCCATGCCATTTCCACCTGGCACCTCAGTTGGACCAGCGTTCGTGCTGGACGTGCAGACAGCATGAGACGACGCTTCATCCAGTCCCAAACATGCTCAGTGGGGGACAGATCCGGAGATCTTGCTGGCCAGGGTAGTTCACTTACACCTTCTAGAGCACGTTGGGTGGCACAGGATACGTGCGAACGTGCATTGTCCTCTTGGAACAGCAAGTTCCCTTGCCGGTCTAGGAATGGTAGAACGATGGGTTCGATGACGGTTTGGATGTACCATACACTATTTAGTGTCCCCTCGACGATCACCAGAGGTGTACGGCCAGTGTAAGAGATCGCTCCCCACACCATGATGCCGGGTGTTGGTCCTGTATGCCTCGGTTGTATGCAGTCCTGATTGTAGCGCTCACCTGCACGGCGCCAAACGCGCATACGACCATCATTGGCACCAAGGCAGAAGCGACTCTCATTGCTGAAGACGACGCGTCTCCATTCGTCCCTCCATTCACGCCTGTCGCGACACCACTGGAGGCGGGCTGCACAATGTTGGGGCGTGAGCGGAAGACGGCCTAACGGTGTGCGGGACCGTAGCCCAGCTTCATGGAGACGGTTGCGAATGGTCCTCGCCGATACCCCAGGAGCAACAGTGTCCCTAATTTGCTGGAAAGTGGCGGTGCGGTCCCCTACGGCACTGCGTAGGATCCTACGGTCTTTGCTTGCATCCGTGCGTCGCTGCGGTCTGGTCCCAGGTCGACGGGCACGTGCACCTTCCGCCGACCACTGACGACAACATCGATGTACTGTGGAGACCTCACGCCCCACGTGTTGAGCAATTCGGCGGTACGTCCACCCGGCCTCCCGCATGCCCCCTATACGCCCTCGCTCAAAGTCCGACAACTGCACATACGGTTCACGTCCACACTGTCGCGGCATGCTACCAGTGTTGAAGGCTGCGATGGAGCTCCGTATGCCACGGCAAACTGGCTGACACTGACGGCGGCGGTGCACAAATGCTGCGCAGGCTAGCGCCATTCGACGGCCAACACCGCGGTTCCTGGTGTGTCCGCTGTGCCGTGCGTGTGATCATTGCTTGTAATCATTGCTTGTACAGCCCTCTCGCAGTGTCCGGAGCAAGTATGGTGGATCTGACACACCGGTGTCAATGTGTTCTTTTCTCCATTTCCAGGAGTGTATATAGAAAGAAACTTCCACATGGGAAAAATATATTAAAAACAAAGATTCCAAGACTTACCAAGCAGGAAAGTGCTGGTAGATTGGCACAATAAATAAAACACACAAACACACACACATAATTTCTAGCTTTCGCAACCGACGGTTGCTTCTTCTGAAAGAGGGAAGGAGAGGGAAAGACGAAAGGATGTGGGTTTTAAGGGAGAGGGTAAGGAGTCATTCCAATCCCAGGAGCGGAAAGACTTACCTTAGGGGGGAAAAAAGGATAGGTATATACTCACACACACGCACATACATATACAGACACAAGCAGACATATATAAAGGCAGAGAGTTTGGGCTTGTATCTGTATATGTATGGATGGATGTGCATGCGTTTGCGCGTGCATGTGTGCGTGTGCAGACATGTGTGCTTGTGTGTGTGCGAGTGTACACCTGTCCTTTTTTTCTCCCTAAGGGAAGTCTTTCGGCTCCCGGGATTGGAATGACTCCTTACCCTCTCCCTCAAAACCCACATACTTTCGTCTTTCCTTCTCCTTCCCTCTTTCCTGAAGAAGCAACCATAAGTTGCGAAAGCTAGTAATTCTGTCTGTGTGTGTGTGTGTGTGTGTTTGTGTGTTTTGTTCATTGTGCCTGTCTGCCGGCGCTTTGCCACTTGGTAAGTCTTGGAATCTTTGTTTTTAATATATTTTTCCCATGTGGAAGTTTCTTTCTATTTTATTTACATCATCTGTATTTCTTTAAAGATTTTTAAGAATGACCGTTGATAATATTTATAAAATGTTGACAATAATCAACCATTAACCTTCTTGTCATACATGGATTTCGGTTATATATCAGTATTATAAAAATTAAGATATAAATGGTAACATGTTTTGTTTGCATTTAAAATTGTATGGTAAGACAATAATAAAGAATGGAAGTTTGTTTTTTAGAGCATTTGCCGTTATTTGTAAATAATCTTCGTAGTGTATCCCCACAATATGTGAATGTATCCACACACAAATAAAAAAATATATATTTAAGGCAAAATTGCATCCAACGACTGGAAAACTCTGTGAACACCCACAGCTATGGATAATGTAATTTACCCATGAAAAGGAATCCACATTTTTTGTTATGTGAGTAAAATTTCTGTCAGATCCTAATTTATTACAACATCCCCCCTCACACAGAATTTGTACAGCACTATGTGACTTCAGTAATCACACATGAAAATTAGTTGTCCTAAGGAAGATTTTTATCTGTAGTTGAATATTTGGGAAGTTGTTGATTGTGGAAACTCTTGTAGCAACAGTGTTACAAAATTTGAGAATATACCAAATGAAGTTATGAAGATATTTGCATAACATAAAATCATAAGAAAATTTACAGGAAATGTGTAATGTCATCTGTAACATTTTTTAATGAAAATTGTTGGTATTAAAGAAAATAGTCAAATTTCTTGTATGATGATAAATAATTTTTTGAATACGAAGGAAAAATTGTGTACTAAAAAATCATTTTATATTTTGGTGTACTTTCGTAGCACACTAAAAAGAATTGAAATAAATGATTTTTCTCTCTTTGTTTAAACATAGAATAACTTTTTGAAATACTTATAATTTATGTTCAAGATTGTTGGCGGTGTTCAGTATACAGGGAGAGTCACTAACTATTGCCTCCGAAAGTATGATAGGAGCTGAAAAGTTTGTAGGACAAAAGTTGCATGGGACAACGGGGGCCATAATATGACATTGGTTTTTTGTTGCTAGGTGGGGTTGCTTCAGAGATATGCTGGTCAACTTTTTTTTTTTTATTTTATTTTATTATTTTTTTTAATGGGATGCTATAGTTTGGTACTTATTTTCTGGTAGTGGCTATTGAGATGAATCCAGTGATGTGTAACAGTAAGGGCTTTGAAGGTCAACAAAGGTCAAAAAGGGGGCATGAACGTCCATTTACGGAATGTGTTTGAAGCGATGACCACTGGCATCAATGCAGTGTTCCAATCTTCTTATCATGGATTGAGTGGTATTCCTTATCGCATTGGCACTTATGGAAGCACATGCTCTGACAATTCCCTCTCGCATTTCTTCAGTTATAGTTGGAGTGTCTCTATAAACAATGTCTTTTACAAGTCCCCACAAGAAAAAAATCCAGAGGCGTCAAGTCTCGCAAACCAGCCAGCCACGACACATCTCTGCCGCATCCAATTCAATGATTTGGGAATTCTCTCTGCAATTCATTTCTAGCCATCAGCAAAAAATGTGCCGGACACCCATTGTGTTGATATCACATTCTGTTCGTTGGTCCTAAAAGTATTTCTTGTAAGAACAGATGTATGTTTCTTGCAGGAATGTGGTGCACCTCTACCATTGAGATTTCCTTCAATGAAATAGGGGCCTATAATTGTGTTCTCCAGAATCCTACACCCTACATTCACCGACCATGGTTTTTGGTGTGCAACTTGCCGCAGCCAACATGGATTTTCAGTTTCCCAATAATGTGTGTTATGCAAATTAACACATTCCATGGTTTGGTAATGTAGCCTCGTCAGTAAATAAAATCAAATTAATAAATGTGTCATTCCTCTGAAACAAGTTGAGCACATCAGCAGAATTCAATGTGACACATGCAATCTGTACCAGTTAATTCTTGGTGTAGACTGATATGGTAAGGATGATACTTATGACGATGCAGAACACGAACAACACTACTCTGGCTCATGCCAGATTCCCTTGCGATTTGATGCGAACTGCACTGAACCACCGATCCTGTCACAGCACCTCAGCAACGATGTCTGCTGCAGGGGAAAGAAAGGCAATCTTCAAACCAACAGGCTTCACAACAACCTAACCGTGTACCCAATTTCAACGGTCCGCCGCAGATCAGATTATAAGTTCTTTCCCAGTTACTTGAAAAATCGATAAAGAAAAACATTAAGCTGTAGCAGGTGCAACCTAGTAGATAAGGATAAACCAGCAAAATTCACCAGTCCCTGTTGTAGACAAGTTTTATCATAAAAAAATATTGACAGTTCAACAAAGTCAGTTTCTATATGTTCGTTGTGCGGTTTGACACTCCTTGATATCTTTGCCAGAATAAATTGAAATTCTCCTTGATTTTTCCTTAAATAATTAATTAATGTCACTAAAGACTCAATCCTGTTCTCATTCAATGAAATATTCCCCTTTAAAACTGATCCTCCCGACCACAATCGGCGATAAAGTTTTAAAACAGAATCCTAACACACTTCACAGTATTGATTATTTTAAAAATATCAATATGTGTCGACCTCTCACCAATAAAACTTCAAACCAGTCAACCATTGAAGATCGTCCACACTCTCGACAAAACCCTGCCAGAACCTCTTCAAGAAGTCTGAATTTTAATAAAACTTGCAAATCTCACTCGTAAGTAATATTTCCGATGCATGTCGTAACAACAGTCAACTGACTGTTCCAACTCAAAAGTTTTATTAACAGATAACCAATTGACATCCAATTACAAACTTTATCCTTCCACATTCAACATTGAACTCCTTTTCCTTTTCTAAAAAAAGAAAAGAAACATAAAACATATGTTTTAATAACGGTCAGCATGATGTTTCAATGGTTCTTCCAGCTGCCGGCCATAGACTACTCTGCCATAGTGGTTAGCTCTCGTCGTCCGGTGCGTCTAGAGTCCCCACTGGATCATCTTGCTGCCACGCTCGACATGAAAGAAAAGAAACAAAATCTTTTAAATAACAAGTCTCCACTTAACATACCTGGCGTCGCTCAAGCGGTAAAGAAACACGATGCTTCCTGATTAGACTTTTGAAACACCACAGAACTAACACAAATATCGTGAACTACAGTACCAAGCGTACAAATTACCATTTCGTTGTTAGAAACTTTCCTTTGCCGGATTTGTTTCAGATATGTTAAAAATCCAGTTGTTCTCAATTTATCAAACACATATTTAAATGTACGACATGTAAGGTGAGTATGTTGAGGATATCTTTCAGCTTTTAAGTCTCTAGCTCTCGCTGAATGTCGTTAGCATTCTCCGTAAATGAGAAGCTATCGACTTGTTCTTCGAAGGAATACGTCATTCGCATTCACTTGATTCAACGATACTAGTCTTACCGTTCCTATCACTGTTGTAGTGCAAAACCGTCGAATGGTGCTTACATGTCAGTGGCACATTGGGTGGATACGCTGTATTAAGCAAATATTTACTCATGATGAGATTGAATATTTAGTCATGATAAGATTGCAGCACTGCCTTGATATCAATGGTCGTCACTTTGAACATCTGTAAATGGACATTCATTCCACCTTTTTGACCTTCAAAAGCCTTACTGTTACACATCATTAGATTTGTATCTATAGCCGCTATCGGAAATTAGGAACAAACCATAGCATCCCATTTAAAAAAAATTGAGCTTCATATCTGACGCGACCCCACCTAGTAACAAAAAACCATCATATTATGGCCCTCTTTGTCCCATGCAACATTTGTCCCACAAACTTTTCAGCTGCTATCATACTTTCAGAGTTATTCTTGGTGGCAATAGTTAGTGACCCTGTATAACAGCATAGGTTTAATATTTCATACAAAAAATTAATTAAGCACTCATCTCTATTATTATTATTATTATTATTATTATTATTATTATTATTACTACTATTATTTCTTTCTCTTCTCAGACGTTATGTCTGGTCAAAAATGGAAAGTGACGCGGACCTTGATCAAGCGTGACTTCCTTTTAACTGTAATCCTGAACCCACTCCTAATGATCCAACTCCCCAAGACACTATCCAAATTGAACCCTGCCTGCAACAGTTCCGTCCTCCATCACAACGGGACCCACCTCCTCTTCCTCAAAATCATCCTCTCCAAACCTTCCAGGAATTTCTCACTTCCAGCCTTGCCTCTCAATCTTTCTTGAAAAACCTTAATCCTACTCCCAACATCACCACAGCCGAAGCCCAGGCTATCTGTGATCTGAAAGCTGACCGATCCATCATCCTTCTTCCGGCTGACAAGGGTTCCACGACCATGGTACTTGATCGTCGGGAGTATGTGGCTGAGGGACTGCGTCAGCTTTCAGACAACTCTACATACAAAGTTTGCCAAGGTAATCCCGTTCCTGATGTCCAGGTGGAGCTCCAAGGAATCCTCAGAACCTTAGGCCCCATACAAAACCTTTCACCTGACTCCATCAAACTCCTGACCCCACTGACACCTCGCACTCCTACCTTCTACCTACTTCCTAAAATTCACAAACCCAAACATCCTGGCCACCCCATTGTAGCTGGTTACCAAGCCGCCACAGAATGTATCTCTGCCTACGTATGTCAACACCTTCATCCCATTACATGCAGTCTCCCATCCTTCATCCAAGACACCAACCACTTTCTCGAACTCCTGGAATCCTTACCCCAGAAACCATCCTCGTAACCATTGATGCCACTTCCCTATAACAAATATCCCACACATCCAGGGCCTCGCTACAATGGAGCACTTCCTTTCACGCCGATCACCTGCCACCCTGCCTAAAACCTCTTTCCTCATCACCTTATCCAGCTTCATCCTGACCCACAAATTCTTCAGTTTTGAAGGCCAGACATACCAACAATTAAAGGGAACAGCCATGGGTACCAGGATGGCCCCTTCATATGCCAACCTATTTATGGGTCGCTTAGAGGAAGCCTTCTTGGTTACCCAAGCCTGCCAACCCAAAGTTTGGTACAGATTTATTGATGACATCTTCATGATCTGGACTCACAGTGAAGAACAACTCCAGAATTTCCTCTCCAACCTCAACTCCTTTGGTTCCATCAGATTCACCTGGTCCTACTCCAAATCCCATGCCACTTTCCTTGACGTTGACCTCCATCTGTCCAATGGCCAGCTTCACACATCAAACCCACCAACAAGCAACAGTACCTCCATTATGAGAGCTGCCACCCATTCCATATCAAACGGTCCCTTCCCTACAGCCTAGGCCTTCATGGCAAACGAATCTGCTCCAGTCCTGAATCCCTGGACCATTACACCAACAACCTGAAAACAGCTTTCGTATCCCGCAACTACCCTCCCGACCTGGTACAGAAGCAGACAACCAGAGCCACTTCCTCATCCCCTCAAACCCAGAACCTCTCACAGAAGAACCCCAAAAGTGCCCCACTTGTGACAGAATACTTCCCGGGACTGGATCAGACCTTGAATGTGGCTCTCCAGCAGGGATACGACTTCCTAAAATCCTGCCCCGAAATGAGATCCATCTTTCATGAAATGCTCCCCACTCCACCAAGAGTGTCTTTCCGCCGTCCACCTAACCTTCGTAACCTCTTGGTTCATCCCTATGAAATCCCCAAACCACCTTCCCTACCATCTGGCTCCTACCCTTGCAACCGCCCCCGGTGTAAAACCTGTCCTATGCACCCTCCCACCACCACCTACTCCAGTCCTGTAACCCGGAAGGTGTACACGATCAAAGGGAGAGCCACGTGGGAAAGCACCCACGTGATTTACCAACTGACCTGCCTGCACTGTGACGCTTTCTATGTGGGAATGACGCAGCAAACTGTCCATTCGCATGAATGGACACAGGCAGACAGTGTTTGTTGGTAATGAGGATCACCCTGTGGCTAAACATGCCTTGGTGCACGGCCAGCACATCTTGGCACAGTGTTACACCGTCCGGGTTATCTGGATACTTCCCACTAACACCAACCTATCCGAACTCCGGAGATAGGAACTCGCCCTTCAGTATATCCTCTCTTCTCGATATCCGCCAGGCCTCAACCTCCGCTAATTTCAAGTTGCCACTGCTCATACCTCACCTGTCTTTCAACAACTTCTTTGCCTCTGTACTTCCGCCTCGACTGACATCTCTGCCCTTACTCTTTGCCTTTAAATATGTCTGTGTGTGTGTGTGTGTGTGTGTGTGTGTGTGTGTGTGTGTGTGTGTGTGTGTGTGTGTGTGTGGAGGGGGGGGGGGGGGGGCGCGTGCGTACACCTGTCCTTTTTTCCCCCTAAGGGAAGTCTTTCTGCTCCCGGGATTGGAATGACTCCTTACCCTCTCCCTTAAAACCCACATCCTTTCGTCTTTCTCTCTCCTTCCTGAAGAAGCAACCATCGGTTGCGAAAGCTAGTAATTGTGTGTGTGTGTGTGTTTTGTTCATTGTGCCTGTCTGCCGGCGCTTTCCCGCTTGGTAAGTCTTGGAATCTTTGTTTTAATATATTTTTCCCATGTGGAAGTTTCTTTCTATTTTATTTACATTGCATTTAGGAACTTTCGGCTAATTGAACATGTATCGATAATTACAGATTTCTGTAGTTGTATATATATACGCTTCGATGTAGCTGTATTGCGTTGATGTACTGGTGGATACTGTGTGCTATGACTCCTGTAGTTGATAGTATAATTGGTATGATGTCAACTTGACTTCCTCAGCCAGTTGGATGTATTTTTCAATTTTTCCTCCTGTTTTCTTCTGTATATTTGTTGTATTGGGTATGGATATTTCGATTAGTTGTGTTAATTTCTTCTTTTTATTGGTGAGTGTGATGTCAGGTTTCTTATGTGGTGTTGTTTTATCTGTTATAATGGTTCTGTTCCAGTATAATTTGTATTCATCATTATCCAGTACATTTTGTGGTGCATATTTGTATGTGGGAACCTGTTGTTTTATAAGTTTGTGTTGTAAGGTAAGCTGCTGATGTATTATTTTTGCTACATTGTCATGTCTTCTGGGGTTTTCTGTATTTGCTAGTATTGTACATCCTCTTGTGATGTAATCTACTGTTTCTATTTGTTTGCATTTATCTGTTGTGGTATTGGGATCTTTAATAATATGCTTGCTGTAATATCTGGTGTTTATTGTTTGATCCTGTATTGCAATCATGAATCCTTCTGTCTCACTGTATATGTTGCCTTTTCTTAGCCATGTGTTGGATGCATCTTCTTCGACGTGTGGCTGTGTTAGATGATACTGGTGCTTGCCATGTAGTGTTTTCTTTTTCCAATTATTATTATTATTATTATTACTACTACTATTATTTAAATTTTATGGCTTTCATTGGACCACTCCAGCCAACTTTATACAAAGAATTTTTCAGTTTCCTGTCAGCCCAGTACTTCTTCATTCTCTCAGATCTTGTCCTTCTTTCTTCATCGGAAATCACCCTTCGTATTGTCTGTTTGTTGATTCTCATTTGCAGTCTGGTTTGTTTGTCTGTGAGTTTCCTGATTTTGTCAGTTTTGTTTCTTAGGTCTTCCAGTGTAATCTGTAGCTCATCCATATCTTTCTTGATTTCTGTACTCCACTTAATGTTGCACTTAACTATTCCACAATGTTTCTATTATTCTCCTGATGATTCTGTTCTCTGATGTTCTGATTAGATGTCCCAAAAATGAAATGTGTTTCTTCCTGATTGTGCTCATTACCGGTTCTGTTTCCTTGTAGACTGTTTCATTTGTAGCTGCTCTCCAGTGTCCATCTTTCTGGTATGATTTATTGATGCACATTCTGATGATTATTCTCTCAGTTCTGAGTATTTTGTCTATTTGTACCGTGTCAGTTGTTTTGAAGATGGTTTCACTTGCGTAATTTCTGGTTGAGCGGCTGTTTTGTGATGTTTTCATTTTGTTGCTATTGAAAGGCTCTTTTTGCTGTAGGTGTTCTTGGTGATATATTGTGCTCTAGTCAATTTGTTTATTCTGTTATGCCATGTTGGCTCTTCATTGAGGTTCTATGTTATGATGTCTCCCAGATATTTAAATTTATCTACAATTTTGATTTCTTGGTTTCCTATGGCAGTTTTCTTTATGTATGGTGGGTCAGTTAACATGATGACTGCTTTTTCAAAGGATATTCCAAGACCAATTTTCTGTGCTATTTCCTGTAGTGAGATAACTTGTTTGGTTTCCTGAATACTGTTGGACAGGACAGCAAGTTCATCAGCAAACTCTAGACTTTGAGTCTTCTTATTTGGATGTTCTTTGGGTTAGTCTTGAACCATTCCCTCATTATGTATTCTAAAGCTCAGTTGAACAGCAGGGGTGCCAAGCAATCTCCTTGTCTTAAACCTGTTTTTTTATGACGAATGGCTCAGAGAATTCCTCCCCCCCCCCCCCCCCCCCTGAACTTTACATTTGAAACAGTGTTGGTTGAGGTGAGTTCTATCAATTTGATTAATTTTGTATGGAGCCCGAAATTTCATAAGCTTTTTAACATTGTAGGTCTATGGATACAGTATTATGCTTTTTTAAAGTCCACAAAGGTTGTTACAAGAGGTATATTTTGTTTCTTGTAATATGCTATGGCTAATTATAAAGTGATGATCTGTTCTGCACAGCTTCTCCAAGGTCTGAAGCCTCCTTGGTTTTCACCTAATTCTTCCTCTAGTTGTTCTTTGATCCTCTTGTATAGGATTCTGGAGAAAATCTTGTATGTGCAGTCTGAGAGAGAGAGAGAGAGAGAGAGAGAGAGAGAGCGACCGACCGACCGACCGACCGACCGACCGACCGACCGACCGACCTCTGTAATTACTTGGGTTGCTTTTATCTCCTTTTTTGTGGAGTGGGTGGATTATGGCTGTGGTCCAACGTTCAGGGAACTTTTCTGTTATCCAGATTTTTGTTAGGGCTATGTGTAAGGATGTTCAAAATAATATCACTGACATATTTCCACATTTCTGCAGAAACTTGGTCTTCTCCGCATGCCTTATAATTTTTCATCTCTCTGAGTGCCGTTTCCACCTCTTGGATTGTTGGAGAATTTATGAGATCAGGTGGAGTCTTGATGGGTGTATCTGTATTAATTGCTAAAAGTACCTGGGGTTTTTCACAATTCAAAAGTTTACTAAATGCTTTTGCCATGATTTCGGCAGTTTCCTTGTCATTATGTGCCATTTTTCCATCTTTCCTTTTCAGCATTAATGTGGGAGGGGCAAATTTTTGTAATTGTGTTCCAAACATTTTATAAAAGTATCTGGAATTGATTTTGTGGTAATTTTCTTCTATTGAGTCGATTAGATCTTTCTGAGATTGTCTCTTGGTTTGCCTGATAATTTGTGTGAACTTTTTCCTGATATTTTTGAGGTTGGTTGCATTTTCTTCTGTTTTGTGTGTTTGAAATTTTAACCATGCATGATGTCTTTCTTCATGAATTTTGTCACATTCTGAGTTCCACCAGACATGCCTTTTACATGGGTTCAATGGGACAAAATTTTCTGCTTGTTGCCTGAGAATTTGAACCAGTTCTTCTAAATTATCTGTCAGTTTTATGTTTTGTGTGACTTCTCTATATTTATCATTTCTAAATAATTGTTGGGGATCGAAGTTCCTCTTTCGTTTATTGCACTTTGGTTTCTTTTTTAGTGGTGTGAACTTAATTTTGAATTTGAAAATGTAATGATCTGAACCTGTAACTACCATTCTTAATTTTTACCTTTTTCTGTTTTCCTGTGGAATGTATCTTACTTAATTTCTGACTCTTCACACGGTATTACACAGGGCATATAAAACACGGGAGATCCGGGAATTTTTAGAAGTCCAGGAATTTTTCATTGTTTTAGTTTTTAGTTAGCAAGTTTTTTTTATTTTGACTGCTAAGAACATATATCTAACAAAGGATATACTACAGAATAATACTGCAGCAATAAAATAAACGAAAGTAAAAATTGAGTTGCTGAAGCGAAGTGTGTGGTATCACCGCTTACAGTCAATAACGTGCGGTGAACCGGCTTTATTGCCGTGCCCACGTACTATGTTCAAGGGAAAGGCTTAGTGACGGAATGACTAGAGCAGTTTTGGTCGTGACACATTTATTCTTCGGAAGTCTTACACTACGTTACAAATGCAATGCATCATTAACGTGTCCATACAGGCATGTTGCCCTAGTGGTACAGCTCGATCACAGAGGGTATACACTCCAGTGATGAGTTGTGGCGCGACCACGTGGACTGAGCGAAACAAAGGCTGTGTCGTCAAATGTCCAGCTCCTGGTGCGAGGGGATGTCCACGGAAGGGAGGAAGTCACTGTCAAACAGAAGGGTGCACTCCGTGAAACGATTGACTGTGTTTCAGACTGCGCGTACTCGTTTGCCGGGGAGTCGCGTTGACTCAACACAGGTGGTCTGCGACAGCGAAGTTTGTGGAGCGGAGACGTGTGTCGTGTTGCATTGACCAGCTTGCACGGTCTACCTGCTTTGTTCCGTGCATCCGGTGCATGCACTGTTGCCAAAATTTGGTGTAACTGCACTTGTGAATGCCAGGCGTCACTTACTTGTGTTGGCTGTGCCGTAGTTCAGCCCATCGCGCGTTTGAACGGTGTGGCCGCAACCTAGATCCCCCCTTGGAGAGTAGAGCTCTGTAGCTGCTAAAACGTGGGTATCTTTCTGTGGCGCACGTGTTTTAAGTTCGTGCACTTTGTGATGACAATGCGGCAACATTGGCAGGGGTCGGTCAGCGTTGGAAGGGTGGCGGCCCATGACGTCAGTGCGCCGGACTGACGAGCATGCGGTCAGTGGGCGTGTCCTCGCGTGGTTGGCTAGTGACAGTGGCGTGAAGCACTGGCTACAACTGTCCATTGCATGCGCGCGGCGAAGGCAATGACATCTTGATAATAACGCTGAGCATCCACAAAAGCTACAGGAAAAGTTTACCATTTACATTATTCAGAGTGGCAAGTCCAAGTGTTCATACGTTACAACGTTCCACAAGTTCACCAAATGACTCAGTCACGGGAACACAGTACAGCATTCGAACTGACCTCAACGCTCGAGACAATGGAGGTCCAGAGAATATGCGTAAGTGTGAATGCGGGTCCGGGAGCCGCCGACGGACAAACTGGGCGGTGTGGAGTGTGATGTCCGGAGCTCTACAGCGATGCGAATACGTTAAACTGACACGGATGCCGAACCGGCCTCAATGCGGCGGAGGCAGAGGGATGCGAACGCGGGTCCAGGAGCCGTGACGGACACGGGAGGCATTTTCCGGGGCTCGACTGGAGTTACCGGCCAAGGTCGCAGGCAGTTGGAGCCGGATCTCTACATTGGACGGCAGCTTGTGGATGCCGGCTTCTGACGGCGTACGTCGGCTTGGGCGCATGTTTGCTGTTTTGGGTGGCACAGCATGTTGGTGACGCAGCATGGCCGTTTGAATCGGATGCGGCAGACAGTGCGCATGATGTCCGCTGGCAGCTGTGGTGGGGATGATCGGTGCACCTGTGGTGGGCGCATTCTGGGCGGCCATGTCAGCTGCCTGGGTGGGGTATGGGAGGTGCATGTGGTGATGCGATGACAGCAGGCTGCAGCTGTGCATCACCAGCGGCTACGGGTGTGCGCTCCGTCTGATTGCTGCCAGAGGCAGTGTCGTCAGTAACCAGATCTTCTGCTGGATCGAAGAAATGTGTGGCTGCTGGAGCGGGCAAGATGTAAGCTGGCTTGATGTGGTCGATTGACACAACAGACAGCTTCCCGTTGCAGTCGATAACCAGCGTTTTGTCTCCTCTGGCGATCATGCAATGTGTTCTGCTGTAGGGCGGCCGGAGAGATGGCTGTAGTGTGTCCGTATGCAGCATGGCGTGCGTGCAGTGCTGCAGGTCAGCGTGCACAAATACCTTCCCAGTGCCGTGCCACGTCAGTGCGTGCGCTCGGAAGCCGGCCATGTGAGTGCGCAGACATTTTGCCAGAGTGGGTGCTGTGGCATCGTGTGGGAGTGGTACTTCTTCAACGAAATCGCCCGAGATTGTCAGAGTCTTTCCGTACACAAGGTCGGCAGTTGACGCATCGATCTCCTCCTTCGGCATTACTCGCAGGCCGAGCAGCACCAGTGGGACTGCCTCTGGCCACGAGGTGTCGTGGCAAGTTAGGGTGGCTTTCAGAGTCCTGTGGTACCGTTCAACCATGCCATTTGATGCCGGATGGTAGCTTGTTGTCCTGTGTAACTGGATGCCACACAGTCTGGCGACATGTGTGAACAATGCGCAGTTGAACTGGCGGCCACGGTCAATTGTCACGTGACTGGGACATCCAAAGTGGGCCACCCAGATGCCGACGAATGCGGTGACGACGGTCTCGGTGGTGATGTCTGCGACGGGCGTTGCTTCCAGCCAGAGAGTGAAGCGGTCCATCATAGTCAGCAGATGCCGCTTGCCGTGAGAGAATGGAAGCGGGCCAATGAGGTCCATGTACACATGTGCAAAATGGCGTCTCGCATCAAGGAAGGTGCTCATGGGTGCGTGGGTGTGCTTCCTGACTTTTGGCGCGCTGACATGCCGTGCAAGTGCGCGCCCATTTGTGGCAGTCCTTCCAAAGCCCGGGCCATATGAAACGCACAGCCACGAGTGTCACAGTGGTGTTGGTGCCAGGGTGTGACAGTCCGTGGACGCAGTCGAAGCCACTGTGCCGGAATTTCTCCAGAAGGAACGGTTGGTGCGTGCCGGTTGAGATGTCACACCAAGTCTTCCGTGCAGAGCCGGGGACAGGCACCATCTCCAGTTGCAGGCCGCTGGAAGTGTCGTGATGGAAGCTGTGCAGTTCTTCATCAGTCTGCTGTACTTGGGTGACGTCCTCAAAGTTCACAGGGGGTGAGATAACGGCACACACTTGGGGCAAACAATCGGTAATGATATTGTCTATCCCCGAAATGTATCAGATGTCTGTCGTGAATTGCAACACGTACTCCAATTGCTGGAGTTGGCGCGGTGAACACTTAGTGTGGTTGTTGTGGAACGTGTGGGTAATCGGTTTGTGGTCGGTGAAAATTACGAATTGTCAGGCTTCTACGGATGGTCGGAAGTATTTCACTGTCGCATTCAAGGCAAGCAACTCTCGGTCATAAGTGCATTGCGATTCGGACAGCTTTTAAAAGAAAAAACCGAGAGGCTGCCAGCTCCCGCCGACGCACTGTTGTAGCGCCGCACCGATGGCAGCCTGGCTGGCGTCCACGACTACAGCCAAGTCCACGTCATGTACTGGGTGGTGAGCAGCATAGATTCTGCTATATTTCGTTTTGAGTCTGTGAAGCTCTGCCCCATTGTGCCTGTCCAATTCACAGGGATCTTTCCTTTGAGATAGAGCCGTATAACACCTTAGTCAATGGCTCTTGCACAGCAGCAGCATTGGGCAGGTGTTGACGATAGAAGTTTAACATGCTGAGGTAACAGTGTAATACTTTGTGTGTCTGTGGACGCGGCATGTTCAGTATTGCTTGCACTTTCTCCGGTAATGGCGTTGATCCGGTAGGGGTAATTAAGTAGCCAAGGAACTCGATTTCCGTCACACCGATTTTGCATTTCGCTGGATTAATAACGATGCCGGCTTCACTCAGGCGATGAAAAACGGTCATTAGGTGGCAGCGGTGGAGCTCGGACAACTTGGAATACACCAGGACGTCGTCGAGGTACGCGAAACAAAATGGCAAATCTCGCAAGATGCTGTCCAGGAACTGCTGCCAAGTCTGAGCAGCATTCTGAAGACCGAAAGTCATAAACAGGCTTTCGAAAAGTCCAAAGGGCGTTACAATAGCTGTTTTTTTAATGTCTTTGGGCGCCACCGGAATTTGAAAGTCTTGCAGGTGTGGGACTGGGTATTGGTCCGGCACCGTTCGCAAATTAAGCGTGTGATAGTCTCCACATGGGCGCCACGAATTGTCTTTTTTGTGTACTAAGTGTAACACCGATGACCATGGGCAGCTCGATGGTCAAATGATGCCTTGCCGCAGCATGGCCTCAAATTCTGTCTTTGCTGCTGCAAGTCTATCGGGCACGAGTAGATGTGGGCGACACAATGTGGGGGATCCGGGTGTTGTTATGTGGTGCACCGGCGAATGTTTAATGTCTCTCGGTGCGCCGTCTGGGCAAGTGAGATCGGAGAATTTTTCAAGGATGTCAGCGTAAGGTCCAGGGCACTTCACGGGTTTAACACTGTAGAATGCGGTGTGCCGGCGCTGTCCCACTATCTTTAAATTTGTTGTGGTGTCGATGAGCTGGCCATTTGAGATGTCGGCTAGCAGCCCGTAGTGGCCGAGAATGTGCGGTGTAGAGCTAGATCTAAATTGCGGCTGAGTGTGCTGTATGTTTTAATAGCTGAACTGTTTGCCGCTGTGAGGGAGAGTGCCTCGACCCGCCTGCATTCTCTTTACATAGAACGGGGAATACGAAAGGTCCAAACCCGTGTTGACAAGGTACCTCACGCCTGCACCCCATTCTGCGACAAACAGACGCTTCGATATCGCTCTGCAGAAGGGTGCGTCTAGGCCAGGTTGCAGCTGGCGTTTGGGTGCGAGCAAGGGGTGAGACACCTGGTTGCTTCGTTGCCGAAACGGGTGTGGTACCAGCAGCAACCGCTTTGTGCCTGCTCTGACGTCTCCAGGGTACCGTTGGAGCAGCTGTTGCTGCGATGCCAGCTGCACCGCCTGTAGCCTGCTGCAGTGCGTGCTGCCCTCTTGCTGCAAGCGCGCCAACCAGTCGACTTGCGTGGAGAGAGCTCCCACCTGTGCGGTCAAGTTTTGCACTAGCTGGTGTAGGTTGGCTTCCGATGTGGCTGCGGGAGGTGCGTGCCACCACGGATGTGGGGAGACAGTGTTGCAAGCTGCCACGGCCACGGTGCTAGGCGCCATTGTCAGCGCATCATGCACCTGGTCGGTCAAGTTAGCGACGGCGTCCAGCTGCATCTCTGTGCTGCTATCACTGCCTGCACCTGAGCTGGGAGACTGGACACACAGGTAGTGCATAACAGAGAATCTGGCACTAGGTCGGACTGCGCAAGGCTCCGCAAGTGGTGCAGGAACTGTGAGGGCCTCCGGTTGCTGCATTCCTCTTGCCGCAACAGTTGGTGCACTCGTTGTTCATTGGACGATGAGATCTGCTGGATCTGCTGCTCCTTCAGTCGTTTGTAGGATGACTGCGTCGGCGGGGCAGTGATTATATCCCGAATTGTGGCCTCGTAGTTCTCTTCGAGCTAGCTTACTACGTGTCCAAATATTGCCAGGTCACAGGTTATGTGGTTGCTCATAAAGACCGCCTCCACTTGGCTGAACCACATTACAGGGTCGCGGGGCCAAAAGGGGGGCAGCCTGATCAACACTAGTCCAGTGTTTGTGGGTGCTCCAGCGATTGTAGACGGCGCCAGTATGGTGTGGATTTGCGAGTCAAAATTGTCCTGAGCTGTCTGTGGCTGTGCAGTGTCTGCGCATGTAGCCCGTGATTGTAGCTCACTCTCCAGTCACTTGTTGCGTGCGAGCAGGTCTTCAACGGTCTTTTACAACTTAGCTTAGAGTTGAGTCCTTGTACAAGGGAAAGCATACAATGAAAATAACACGACAAAGTAAAACATAATAAAATAACAGTAGACTGTCGGAACGAAACACATGCACAAAAACAATACAAAAAAAGTATGTTAAAAAAAATCGATGTAGCACTGTTCGGGTGCAAGCGGGTAAGTGCCAGCCTACTCGCAGTTCCACGTCAATCGTACTGACGAGCATTCGACACCATGTGTTTTTAGCCTCGAATCACGTCGGGGTCACCAGTGAAACGGAGAGTGTGGTATCACAACTTACAGTCATTTATTGCCATGCCCACGCACTATGTTCAAGGGAGAGGCTTGGTGACGGAATGACTAGAACAGTTTTGGTCGTAACACATTTATTCTTCGGAAGTCTTACAGTATGTTACAAATTCAATGCATCATTAACATTCGTCAGTACAGGCGTGTTGCCCTTGCAGTATAGCTCGACCACAGTGTGTATACACTGCAGTGATGAGTCGTGACACGACCGCGTGGACCGAGCGAGACAAAGGCCGCGTGCCGAACGTACAGCTCCTGGCATGAGTGGAAGCGCCGCGATGTCTGCGGAAGGGAGGAAGGCACTGTCAAACGGACCAATGCACACTGCGAAACGAGTGACTGCGTTTCAGACTGCATGTTTGTGTTTGTGGGGCAGTCTTGTTGACTCGACGCATGTGGTCAGCAATGGCGAAGTCGGTGGAGCGGAGACGCGTGTCGTGCTGCGTTGCAGCTTGCACTATCTACTTGCTTCGTTCTGTGCATCCGGTGCGCGACGCACCATTTCCAAAATTCGGTGTAGCGGTATAGCTGCACTCGTGAATGCTGGGTGTCGCTTACCTGTGTCGGCTGTGCCGTAGTTCAGCCCTGCGTGCGTTTGAACGGTGTGGCCGCTGCATTGCAAAGGAAATGGGCCACTACAACAAAATACAGTGCTAATACAAGCATTTGCCAACAGCAAAATGTGTCAAAGGCTGTAGGAAGACTAGGCAATGCTTCATAACAACATGTTTGCTTCTGATGAGCGTGACGTCACAACTGTTTACATTAACAGCATGTTCCAACTTTGGTGACACTAGTTGCATGAGGTTTGAGGTTATGTGTGTTTGTAGAGTGTAGCCAAACTGAAATACGAACTGGGGAACGGAGAATGGTGTTGCTTTTTGAATATCTATGCTTTGCATAGGTGTTGTGGGATTTCAGTGATGCTGATTACAAAAATAAGGAACATACTGCTGTCGCTGAGATCGTCATGTGCGATTATAACATAGATGGTTTGACAATATCTGAGCTGCACGGCAAAATTTATTGAGTTACGAGCACATATACAACTGAATTAAGGAAAATACAAGCAAGTCTAATTCTAGCTGCGGCAATGCTCTCGTGTACAAGACTAAAATCACATCGTTTGAATTGGTCGACTCTTTAAGGAATATTGTTGACAGGAGGGAAAGCTATACAAATTCATGAAGCTGCTTGTTAGAATTTTGAAATATTGCCACTGTAGGGCCTACAGATCTATCTTCAAGAGAGCAGTTTGCAAAACAAACTCTTGTTAACGCAACCTGCTTCGAATAATTATTGTTGCTAATGTTGATAATTATTACTGTTAATGTTAATAATTATTGGTGTTAATGTAATAGTGTCATCATCAACTAAAACCTTATCTTATAGCATGCCGAGTGTTCTCGATTGTAATGCACGCAATATGATATGTAATTTCAGTTCTGGCGGCAGTGCTTCATGCATTGCAGTACCTTTATTCCTTATAGCATAATCAACGCTGTTTGGATTTAGAAGAAACGTGGACAGTTCTGGTGACATTCTAAGATAGTTAAAAGAACTTCTTGGATCTTCCATTATAAAATATTTTAGCAACGATGCTGAGCAACCGAGCTGACGTCTTTTCTTCATCCAGTCACAACTCTAAACACGTTTCTTTTTTTTTCCCCCTTATGCAACGATTCCACGCAACAAGCTTTAACTCTATCACAACTTGTGTGACGTGCAGCTGCCAAAACTTTCATTTCAGACACAACTCAGGGACCCACAAAACGACGAAACTGAAGTGTAAACTGGTGTCACTGTGTATACAGTCATATATGAAACTACTTGGGTGCAACTCATTCCACACAACGAGTGGCGCAACCTTCTCCCGTTTCTGGTTACAGAAGTGAGGCTGTTAGCTGTATAAGCAAACAGCCAGGTGCTATCCGAAAAATTTTACTGGAGCGCCCAAGCTTCTAGATTCGTGCATGCGCCGCAGGCCTGGATCTGGGGTGCCGGGGGACAAACCCGAGTATCTGCCCCACCTGGCAATTTCCGGGGGGGGGGGGGGGGGGGGAGTCAAATTCGTGTTCTTGAGAGAAAAAACCCTTGTTTCACAAAGCATCTCGCGTCCAGTGCACGTTGGTCTATCGATTATTCATATGATTTTGAAACGCTTCACTGTTGGCTTTTGAACATTTTTGAACACACTCTAAGTTGATTTCTGAATGAATCATAAGCTGATTTTTGAATGCGTACGTAGTGTACGGGATGTGTCTGCCAGGGGAATCCCTGTCGCATCTACAAATAAACTTTCTCACAGAGAAAAGGGGACGGGGCTATACGAGCAGAGTGGAAGAAAGTCGACCGGGTGAAGGGCAATCGCTGTTTATGTGATTGACAGTGTTGTTATAATCACTAGCGAAATCCATAGATTCAGACTATCAGAGTGGAAATAAACGACAAATGGGAATATCAGGTAGGAAAGATTACGTATTATCTTCTCCATGAATTAAAAAAAAAAAAAAAAAAAAAAAGAAATTTAGACAGAAAATTTTTGGCCAGTTCGCTACACTAGTAAGGGCCAGTTGTACAGTCTGTCTAACAACCGCTTAATATCTATTCTGGGACTAGCGCAAAAAACGTTGTACGAACACTTAATATTGCCTAACCAGCGAATAAACGTGGGATAACTAAACTGGTGATTGTGGCAGGGTTAGTGAAGTTAACCAGAGAATAAGTTTTGACACTGGCATGAGTAGTTACAGAATTAGTGATGAGAAGCTTGGTTGTTCGAACGAGGAAGGAGAAAAACTGGAGACATCACACAAATTGTGGAAGAATAAATTTATATAAAAATTTTGTACTACTGCTTTTCGATCTCATGCTTGAGAAACTGGAACGTATGAATGAAATGTGAAACTGTTTCTTACATAAAGCTTTCTTCTTGTAGTAAACCTAATATGCATTTGATATTGGTATTTCATGAACTATATTCTGTCGTGTTATCAAAATGACCATTTGTGCCGAATCAGTCTCGTTTATTTAGCGTGTGTTACGATTGCTGCAATATTAGAAAGGCCTGTTTTGTTTTATCTGGCAGGCAGTGACAAAAAAGACATAATCAGATCGAGAAACCAAACCAGTCTTGGGTACTACATGTATTAACAGCTTTTTCAGTATTAGACAACAACATTTCGATTTTTCATGTAGCACAACATTTGACGAACTTTGATGAGGTAATAGATTCTTTTGGAGAAAGGAAAGCATGCCATGTAAAGCTGTAGTCAGAGAGAAGAAAAAAAAATGCTAGGACATAAGGATTGAAGAAATGTGTACTGTCTTCTGTCTTGCTTGTCTCTTGTTTTTACTGGTTTATGTTTCCTATATTTAATCTTATGTGACACATAAGTTATCAGCAAATAGGCTATAAAGAGTGCAGATTTTCTGGAGAGTTTTTGTTCTCCTGGTTACAAATAATCTCTTCCAGTATAGATTAAGAATTTATTTTATTGTTTAGTGCCGTAGGATGTCAAACCGGCCGACTGGGAGCAGTGGAGGCACCACAGGACATCATAATTTCCACTGTCGTGGATATAATTTAATGGCATCCATTACAAAAAATACTCATTTGAATTCCACAGAGTGAAATACAGTGACATACGATAGAAGAATGCTGGGCGAAGAGGCATGTCAACACACTTTGGCACACTGAAGACCAAATAACATTTCTTAAATTTCCTTGAACATATGTCTCTTATTTATCACACTCTTCAGAAAGATGTGCGCTACAAAATGATAATACTTTTGAAAAGTCGATTTTGTTTTTTAATTTTTACGTCTTATCTGAATCACTTGAGGGATAGGTGGAGGAGGGGGCACCACTATCTTGTATTGCTCCGGTTTGGAAATGTAGATCTGGGGCTGACACACAGAGCAGTCCAAGTTGCTACTCGGGAGGTGGGTGGTCTCCACGTGACCCGTGTTCACGTTTAGTGATTTTGCTGTTTCCTCTTCATTTACTACTCTCACATCAAATGAAAACAAAACGGATTTCTGTGACCGGGAGCTGTCAAGTGAATTAAAATACAGTCACATAATTACAGAAGGCAAAAATATGTTAGTAGTTTCAGGTTTTATTTTATTTCCGCCTTTCTGACAGTCAAGCATTAATCGCCTACAGAACAATGGAGTTATTTTTGTCGGTTTGCTGAATAAATTTGGCTTTTATTAATCTTTTCCGCGGAGGCAGTCAATTTATGTGAAACAAAGTTTTTAATTCTACACTATTGGCTTGTTTCAACCGTTCGCTGCAGTTCTGGTGCACAACTTCATTTTCTAGCACATATGGCATTATGCCATAACAAAGAACCAAGCATGAGATAATACAGTACTGGTACTCCAAGAAAATTTACATCCCTAAAACCACACTGAAAAGCTAAATATCAGGTTAAAGACTACTTTCCTGGTAATCTGGACATTTTCACTTGAAGCCGAGTTGTGCATTATAGTATGGTCCACGAAGTTCCGATGCTCCTGGAGTATCCTCTGACGTCTCTTTTTCTTTTATGATATAATTTTATGAATTTAACATTTTACACATACGAAAATACGGAGTTCCCAAGTCATCGTAGGTGCACAAGCATGGTGACCCCTGTTATCTGGTGCTCTCTGGCAACTGCTGAAACGAATCTATTTCTAACAGGTCGGGGGAAAATATTGCTTATGGTGGTTTGAAAAGCGTTACTTTCAAAGTAAATTTCCTTTTACGCGGGATGAACTGTTTGCGAGAATGTACGATAAACTTATTAAATCACAGAGTGTTTGACTTTCATTTAAAACTCAACTCTTTGAGAACAACCATTTAGAAGAATTTCTAGCCCAGAAGATTAGACATTTATGTCGTTATTAATAATTTTACTGGCACATTTGTGTGATTTATCTGAAAGTGTAATACGTGCAGAAAGGACTAACATTATATGTGAAAGCTTTGCTTTTCTTGTAACAACACTATGTATGTTAATTTAAACCATTAACTTTTCGTATTTGTGTGTTCGCGCTTCTTAACAGTGATGTTGCTATTGGCTGACTATATCACGTGTCCTATGCTCTGAATATCGGCTGTCATCCGCTGGCAAGATCACGTGACATGAACTATGCCAGGCTTACAAAAGAGAATCGCAATCTTGATTTCAGTACTTCGGAAAGTAACATGCGGTGTTTGGTGGTATTCGAATTTATACTTTAGTAATACAAAAATACGCAGTGTACATGTTGCTGCTCATCAAAGATCTATCCAAAACGTGTTTTTTTCCTCCTGAGTTTCGTTTTCTAAAGAGCCGGGAAATAATACGCCTGTGTATAAAACCATATCCATTCAATGGATTTATAAGTTGTACAGTTCCTAGGGAAAGTATACTGTCACTTAACACGGGGAAAGTGTATTTTCACTCTGGAGAAAGTGTATTTTTAACCGGAAAAAATCTGGAAAAATTTTTTTCCTTGTCCACATGTGCACCCTGCAGCTGTTTCCATACAATGCGATCTTTGCACAATTTGACTTGTTAAGGAGGAATACAGTCATTCTTCCATCACATACAAATGTTTTTATATCCTACCTCTCATTTGGTGCTGCTCAATTAAAAAGTAGACTAAGTTACATATAAGTCACATACAAAAGGACGACATAATAAAGTTCTCATCACATAGATGCATGGAATGTGTACTAAAGGAAAAGATTTTCATAACTTACAGGGAAAGAAATCTTTTGTCTCACTTGTTCCCTAACAAACAGCATAAGTGAGGTTTCAAAAAACATGTAAATAAAAATTTGAATCCCATGCTAAGATAATTGAATCATTGGAAGTTTATTTGTTCTCCCATTTTGCACAAGATGCAAACACTGCACAAAGTGCAATAAAAGGAAAGTTAGTTTCATGATTGGGACATTATTGTAAGGACTTTTATGATTTGCTTTGCCTTTTGCTGTTTATTTATTTATTTATTTATTTTAAGTCTAGATGATGTGTCGGTTCTAAGTTATCTGGTAAACAACATAATTGCTGCTGTAACCCTTTACAGAAAGTGCACATAATTAAACAGCTTGTGCCTCCACAGCCAGCTTACAGAGGCTGCATCACAGATGGCTCAGCAAGTGTGTGTTTATGTACCCAGATTTCGTATGTTTGTACCTATTACTATGTTATTCAGTGTGTCTGTATTCTCCTTCCCGTGGAAGTGAATTAAAAGTTGATTGGTGGGAATTCTAATGTAGTGTTTGTGCAACTTTAACATTTTGGTGACGAGTGTGGTATTCTATTCAGAAAGTTTAGTTTCATAGTTCACTGTGGCCAATGTCAGTGGAAGACATTCATCAATCTCTTGTTGAACAACAGTGAGTTCTCACCAACTAGAAGCAGGCTCTCTCTATGGCACTAAACAATTTGGCATCTTCGATGATGCACCACTGTTCACTGCCATTGCCGCAACCTCACAGTTTCCTCTGTATGATAATACTCCAGGAAATCGAGACGTGTACGAAAAACTCATTGTTAACATTTCCAAGCTTTTGGTGTTTCCAATCCCAATGTGTGTAAGGCTTTCTTTCTGTCATGGATTTCTCCTAGTGTTTTATCACCTTTTGTGTCAGCTACCTCCCCTACAGAAACCTGGTAGTCTCTCTTTTGATGAAATGTGTCAGATGCTCTCTAATTATTGTTGTAGATGTACTCATTATTGCTGCTTGCATTGAGTTCTATTATTGTCAAAAGCAGCCACAACAGTCCCACAGAGCTTGGGCAGTGGAACTTCATGGATGTAACCGTCATTGCCAGTTTGTTACCTACAATCACTGGGACTCGTATGCTGTTTGATCTATGTCTACATACAGGGTGTTTCAAAAATGACCGGTATATTTTAAACGGCAATACAAACTAAATGAGCAGCGATAGAAATACACCGTTTGTTGCAATATGCTTGGGACAACAGTATATTTTCAGGCAGACAAACTTTCGAAATTACAGTAGTTACAATTGTCAACAACAGATGGCGCTGCGGTCTGGGAAACTCTATAGTACGACCTTTTCCACATATCCAACATGCGTAGCAATAATATGCCGTAGTCTCTGAATGAAATTACCCGAAACCTTTGACAACGTGTCTGGCGGAATGGCTTCACATGCAGATGAGATGTACTGCTTCAGCTGTTCTATTGTTTCTGGATTCTGGCGGTACATCTGGTCTTTCAAGTGTCCCCACAGAAAGAAGTCACAGGGGTTCATGTCTGTCGAATAGGGAGGCCAATCCACGCCGCCTCCTGTATGTTTCGGATAGCCCAAAGCAATCATACGATCATCAAAATATTCATTCAGGAAATTAAAGACGTTGGCCGTGCGATGTGGCCGGGCACCATCTTGCATAAACCACGAGGTGTTCGCAGTGTCGTCTAAGGCAGTTTGTACCGCCACAAATTCACGAAGAATGTCCAGATAGCGTGATGCAGTAATCGTTTCGGATCTGAAAAATGGGCCAATGATTCCTTTGGAAGAAATGGCGGCCCAGACGAGTACTTTTTGAGGATGCAGGGACGATGGGACTGCAACATGGGGCTTTTCGGTTCCCCATATGCGCCAGTTCTGTTCATTGACGAAGCCGTCCATGTAAAAATAAGCTTCGTCAGTAAACCAAATGCTGCCCACATGTATATCGCCGTCATCAATCCTGTGCACTATATCGTTAGCGAATGGCTCTCGTGCAGCAATGGTAGCGGCGCTGAGGGGTCGCCACGTTTGAATTTTGTATGGATACAGGTATAAACTCTGGCGCATGAGACGATACGTGGACATGGCGTAATTTGGACCGCAGCTGCAACACGGCGAACGGAAACCCGAGGCCGATGTTGGATCACCTGCTGCACTAGCTGCGCGTTGCCCTATGTGGTTGCCGTACGCGGTCGCCCTACCTTTCCAGCACGTTCATCCGTCACCTTCCCAGTCCGTTGTAATGTTTCGGTCCTTTGGTTACATTAAACCCCCCGTTGAAAACTTAGTCTTGTTGCAACAACACTGTGTTCTAGGCGGTGGAATTCCAACACGTGAAAAATCCTCTGTTCTAAGGAATAAACCATGTTGTTCACATCACACTTGCACGTTGTGAACAGCACACGCTTACAGCAGAAAGACGACGTACAGAATGGCGCACCCACAGACTGCGTTGTCTTCTATACCTTTCACTTCACTTGCAGCGCCATCTGTTGTTGAAAATGGTAACTATTGTAATTTCGAAAGTTTGTCCGCCTGAAAATGTACTGTTGTCCCAAGCATATTGCAACAAACAGTGTATTTCTATCGCTGCTCGTTTAGTTTTTATTGCCGTTTCAAATATACCGGTCATTTTTGAAACACCCTGTAGATACTACACAAGCCACTGTATGGTGCATGGCAGAAGCTAGCATGTACCACAACTACTCATTTCCTATCCTCTGCCTATATGCCTCCAAAAGACCCTTAAATTCTCATGGTCCCTACGTAAAATGTATGTTGGCGGCAGTAGGTTCATTCAGCAGTCAGCTTCAAATTCCAATTCTGTAAACTTCCTCTCTAGTGTTCTTCAAAATGGATGCTGATCGGACCTACTGGTAACAAATCTAATAGCTCGCCTCTGAATTGCTTCAGTGTCTTTTTTCAATCGCTTTGCAACTTTACAACCAGGTATTTAAACTACTTGACTATGTCAAGCAGGACACTACTAATGCTGTATCCAAACATGATGGGTTTGTTTTTCTTACTCACTTGCATTAACTTAAATTTTTCTACATTAAGAGCCAGCTGCCATTCATCACACCAACTACAAATCTTGTTTAGGTCATCATGTATCAACCTACAGTCACTTATCGTTGACAACTTCCTGTACACCATGGCATCATCAGCGAACAACCACCCTGTCTGCCAGATCATTTATGTATATAGAAAATAGCAATGGTCCTATCGCATTTCCCAGGGGACTCCTGATGTTACCACTGTCTTTGTTGAACACTTGCCATTGAGGACAACATCCTGGACTCTAGTCTTTGAGCCAGTCACATATCTGGAAGCCTATTATGTATGCATGTATCTTCGTTAACATTCTGCAGTGGGGTACTGTGTGTAATGCTTTTTGGAAACCTAGACATATGGAATCGGCCTGTTGCCCTTCATCCATAGTTCACAGTGAGAAAAGGGAAAGCTGGGTTTTGCATGAGCAATGATTTCTAAAGCCATGCTTGCTGTTTTGTGGACATGAGCTTTGCGAACTCTAGGAAATTTATTATATTCAAACTCAGGATGTGCTCTAGAAATTGTTATGCAGCTAACTGATGTTATGGGTATTGGTGTGGGCTCGTTCTTTTACCCTTCTTGTATATAGGAGGTGCCTATGCTTTTTTACAGTCACTTGGTACTTGGCACTTGTTGAGAGATTCATGATGAATGCAAACTAAATAAGAACCAATGACGTAGAGTACCTTTTGTAAAACCGAACTGGGATTCCACCTGGACCTGGCGCGTATTTCTTTTCACTCTTTCAGCTGTTTCTCTACGTCAGGGATGCATATTATTGTGTCATCCATATGGGACTCTGTGCAATGGACAAACAATGGTACATTTGTACAATTCTCCTATGTGAGTGATTTCTTAAACATGGCCTTTCTTTTGCTATCTCCTACTGCCTAACCACACAGGTCAACAAGTGAGACAATGGAAGCCTTAGCCCCTCTTAGCAATTTTACATAGGACCAAAACTTTTTCGGGTTCTCAGCCAGATCTTTAGCAAAGGTATGACAGTGGTAGCTGTATGTTTTGTGCATAGAGCTTTTTACAGGTGCACGAATCTCTGCTAATCTTTGCCTGTCATAATTTGCGCACCTCTTTTGAACCGAAAGTGCAACAGCCTTTGCTTCCTCACCATTTTCTGAATTTTGTTATTAAACCAGGGTGGGTCTTTTCCATCATTAATCCACATACTAGGCACATACTTGTCCAGAGCATGATTTACATTCTGTTCAAATTTTGCCCATAATTCTTCTATGCCCATCATTCTGGAACTAATCAATTGCAGTACAGTATCTAAGTGAGATGCTAACAACTGCTTACCTGCTCTTTTTAGAAGAAACACTCTCCTGGCCCTCTTGGCTGATCTATTAACTTTCGTAATCATAGTCACTATGATGACATCCTGATCACTAATCGCTGTCTCTGTGCGGACACAATGGGTTTCCGAGCTAGCTGCTCAAGATATTTTCTTGAGAACGTTAACAAAAGTACTTCACAAGACTGCCCTTCAATAAATCCATACATGTCCCAGTCTATACACGTTAGGTTAAAGTCACCACCAACTAGTATCTATGTAGTTGCACACAGCTGACCATAGACTTTCTTTGAATTACTCTATAACTGTCACAGCAGAGTCTGGTTGTCAGTAAAAACATCCAACAGTTACCTTGGTTTCACAGAGACCTTTTATGCGCAGCCAGATAACTTCACTATCACACACAATTTCAAGCTCAGTAGAGACAATATTTTTTTCAACTGCAATGAACACTCTTCTCATATGGAGTCTAATCTGTCTTTCCAATAAAGATTCCAAAACTCGCTAAATATCTCAGAGATTTCTACTTCAGGTTCTGGCCAGCTCTCAGTCTCAATAATAATTTGAGGTTGCGAACTTTGTTAAAATTGATGGTTTGTGATGCTACAGTACACTTGGATCCTGAATATGGTTTACAGTGCGAAAATCCCTCTCTCAAAGAGGTTTCGAACATTGGCCAGTCTTTTAGAGTATATAGGGAAGCAGGAAATCGGGTAAAAGCTTGGTGTGATGTAACTGGCATTGCTTCTCCTTTTCAGCTGCCATCTGTTAGCTCATGAGGGAATTGACATTGTGGCCATGCTATTGCGGAACCCATGTCACACTGGAAAATGCTGTACTAAGCAGCAACTGCAGTAGCAGTCAGCGTCACAATACTGGCTGCGTGCTCCTCCTCGACACACCCTTATTCCTTTGCTCAGTACCAGTGAGTCACATGCCCAAAGTGGTGGACGACATGGAATCATTGAAAAAAAAAGGGGGGGGGGACATATTGCGTCTGTGTGCAACTCTGCCTAATTCGTCAGACACAAACAGAGACGTTAACAGCGTTTTCCAGTCAATGGTAGTCCCTAGCAACTTTATATTGAAATGCGCATTATGGACAAGATGTTAAAAATACAAGAAGACACAGTTGTGGCTGTGATTTTATTAAGTCTCAAAGCTATGTGGATATTGGATCACCAGTGTTGCCCCGTCTCTGGTTGGTTGGCGAGCTACAACAAACTTCAAATTCCCACACTCCCACATGGATACAGGTTTCTATTTGTGTAGCATATAAAGAAATTGTTTAACCTTTGAATTTTGTAGTGGTAGATGATGCCAACTCTGAAAATGTATTTGGGTTAGACCTCATCAAAGTTCATGCATTCTCTATTTTTGACGAAGTACATCTGGTATTGGATCAAGTTCCATACTAACATCTGGATGCAGTCTCCTCAGAAATTTCCTCATTGTTTTCGGATGGTTTGGTTGTGCTACCAGTTTCAAGACTCACATCTAAATGAAACCAAGAGCAACCCCCCACCCCTCCCACGCACACACACGATTTTTTCATGCCCACGTAGTGCCAACTGCTATATGGGAACAAGTCGAAGGAGAACCAGTCGACTTGTGTACTTTGGTGTCATCATCCCTATCTCCTAAGTTAATGGCCTGCTCCATTGGTAAGTGTCACAAAATGTAACTAAAACCTTTGGCTTTGTGATAATTTTAAAAAGTCTGCAAATTCACTGTCTATTATTGATACCTATCCCATATCTTGTCAGGATGAACTGTTATGCCAGCTTTCTGGGGGCCAACATTTTTCCAAAATAGACTTTTCTAAAGGCCACTTGCAACTGCGTCATAGTGAATACTTCCTTTGGATTATACCAATACAAACACCTGCCATTTGGTGTAGCTAGCACCCCTGTTATTTTCCATTGATTTTTGGAGCAACCCAGTCTTTTCACTGGGGTGCATTGACTATCTGGAGAATATTGTGGTCTCTGGTTCCTCAACAGATGGACACTTGTGGAACCTTTGGGCCTTGTACTTGGTGCTGCAGATGGCCAGGTTGAAATGTAACTTAGACAAATCACAGTTTTTTCAGCCATCTATCATTGCTCTCGATTTAGAAGTATCGCTTGCTACCGTTACACCAGCATGTCAATGCCATTACGACTTTACCGCATCCTATAAATGCCAAAGACTTGCAGGCCTTTCTGGGAAAGATCGCGTACTGCCATAAATTTCTTCCTAATACAGCTAAGCCCCTTCTTGCTCTCTTACGTAAAAATGTTTCTTTTCACTGTGTGCCCAGCTGTAAGCATGCTTTTATGCTGTTGAAATCAAAATTACACTCGGCACCTTGCTTCGTTACCTTCCAACCATGCCAATATCTTGTTTTGGCCACAGACGCCTTCCAGTATGGCCTTGTCGTTGTTCTTGTGCACTAGTATGCTGATGGTCCCCCCTGCCCCACTGTGTACAATTTCAAAACCTGGAATCAGATTCAACATTTAATCCCAGATAGAAAAAGAAGCTCTTGTCATTGAGTACATGCTCAAAAAATGTTTATGATTTCCTCTACACTTCTAAATTTCATTTGATTACTGATCAATATGCCTCTGGGTTCTCTTTTTTAAAATTCAGTGTCTGACCCGGACAAAGCGGCCCATCTCCTGCAATGCTGGGCTTAGTTTTTGTTGCACTATAACTGTGAGATTCACTTCCACCCCATAGTTCCTTCTAAATGCACTTTTTAGTTGTTGGTTGCCGATTGGCCTCGATCCGGCATTTGATCAGGATGAACTGTCGTTTGCATTTGTATGACAAAGTCCAAAACCATTTTTGTACATCTTGTAAGACATGGTCCAAAGTACTCTGCAATGACTGCTACATATCACTAACTATTATACTAGTATCATTAGCAAATAACATGATTCTAGATTTTCTATCTGACACCTGAATATCGCCGGCCGGTGTGGCCGTGCGGTTCTAGGCGCTTCAGTCTGGAACTGCGTGACCGCTACGGTCGCAGGTTCGAATCCTGCCTGTGGCATGGATGTGTGTGCTGTCCTTAGGTTAGTCAGGTTTAAGTAGTTCTAAGTTCTAGGGGACTGATGACCATAGATGTTAAGTCCCATAGTGCTCAGAGCCATTTGAACCATTTTGAACCTGAATATCATCAATGTAAATGAGGAACAGCAAGGGGTCTAATACACTTCCTTATGGTACTCCTACTGTGACCTCCCTTGGATCTGATCTTAGTTTAATTTTTTGGCTAATATTTGGTGCTGTAATTTCAACCACCTGCATCCTCTTTTCCAGATACGACTCAAACCACTTTTTTACCAGTCCTCTGATACCTATAGCTTCAAGCTTTTCCAAAAGTATGCTGTGGTCAACAGTGTCAAAGGCTTTTGACTGATCTAGATTTATCCCAACTAAACTTTTTCCCTCTTCCAATTTACTGATTGTTCAGTACTTCTTCCAGCTTGAAATCCATGCTGATTACTGTTTATCAGATTGTGGATATTAAGATAATGGGTAACTTTATATTTCATTAGTATCTCTCAAACCTTAGAGAAAGTTGGGAGAAATGAGACAGATATGTAATTTTCTATTTTAAGCTTATCATCCTTTTTCAACAGGGGAACAACTTCAGAAATTTTTAGTTTCCTTGGAAACATGCCCTCAGCCACTGACAAGTTTTCTATGTGGGCCAATGGTTTCACTATTTGATTGGCTGTTTTCTTTACTAGTATTATTGGCACCTCATCTGCTTCAGCTGACGTCTTGGACTTAAGACTTTTAATCACGTTTAAAACTTCTTGTTCATTTGTTGGGACTGCCATCATACTGCTGGCTGCCTTGGATGCTGCTCTCTTAATCGGCTCCCCAAAATTCCTGTTTAATGTCTGGGGTATACTTCAAAAGTAATTATTTATATAATTAGGCATGGCATATTTATCTACCATATTTATCACCACAGCCGAAGCCCAGGCTATCCGTGATCTGAAAGCTGAACCATCCATCATCATTCTTCCGGCTGACAAGGGTTCCACGACCGTGGTACTTGATCGTCGGGAGTATGTGGCTGAGGGACTGCGTCAGCTTTCAGACAACTCTACATACAAAGTTTGTCAAGGTAATCCCATTCCTCATGTACAGGCCGAGCTTCAAGGAATCCTCAGAACCTTAGGCCCCCTACAAAACCTTTCACCTGACTCCATCAAACTCCTGACCCCACCGACACCTCACATTCCTACCTTCTACCTACTTCCTAAAATTCACAAACCCAAACATCCTGGCCGCCCCATTGTAGCTGGTTACCAAGCCGCCACAGAATGTATCTCTGCCTACGTAGATCAACACCTTCAACCCATTACATGCAGTCTCCTATCCTTCATCAAAGACACCAACCACTTTCTCGAATGCCTGGAATCCGTACCCAGTCTGTTACCCCCGGAAACCATCCTTGTAACCATTGATGCCACTTCCCTATACACAAATATCCCGCACGTCCATGGCCTCGCTGCAATGGAGCACTTCCTTTCACGCCGATCACCTGCCACCCTACCTAAAACCTCTTTCCTCGTCACCTTAGCCACCTTCATCCTGACCCACAATTTCTTCACTTTTGAAGGCCAGACATACCAACAATTAAAGGGAACAGCCATGGGTACCAGGATGGCCCCCTCGTATGCCAACCTATTTATGGGTCGCTTAGAGGAAGCCTTCTTGGTTACCCAAGCCTTCCAACCCAAAGTTTGGTACAGATTTATTGATGACATCTTCATGATCTGAACTCACAGTGAAGAACAACTCCAGAATTTCCTCTCCTACCTCAACTCCTTTGGTTCCATCAGATTCACCTGGTCCTACTCCAAATCCCATGCCACTTTCCTTGACGTTGACCTCCATCTGTCCAATGGCCAGCTTCACACATCCGCCCACATCAAACCCACCAACAAGCAACAGTACCTCCATTATGACAGCTGCCACCCATTCCATATCAAACGGTCCATTCCCTACAGCCTAGGCCTTCGTGGCAAACGAATCTGCTCCAGTCCTGAATCCCTGGACCATTACACCAACAACTTGAAAACAGCTTTCGTATCCCGCAGCTACCCTCCCGACCTGGTACAGAAGCAGATAACCAGAGCCACTTCCTCATCCCCTCAAACCCAGAACCTCTCACATAAGAACCCCAAAAGTGCCCCACTTGTGACAGGATACTTCCCGGGACTGGACCAGACTCTGAATGTGGCTCTCCAGCAGGGATATGACTTCCTAAAATCCTGCCCCGAAATGAGATCCATCCTTCATGAAATCCTGCCCACTCCACCAAGAGTGTCTTTCCGCCGTCCACCTAACCTTCGTAACCTATGGGTTCATCCCTATGAAATCTCCAAATCACCTTCCCTATCCTCTGGCTTCTACCCTTGCAACTGCCCCTGGTGTAAAACCTGTCCTACACACCCTCCCACCACCACCTACTCCAGTCATGTAACCCGGAAGGTGTACACGATCAAAGGCAGAGCCACGTGTGAAAGCACCCACGTGATTTACCAACTGACCTGCCTACACTGTGACGCTTTCTATGTGGGAATGACCAGCAACAAACTGTCCATTCGCATGAATGGACACAGGCAGACAGTGTTTGTTGGTAATGAGGATCAACCTGTGGCTAAACATGCCTTGGTGCACGGACAGAACATCTTGGCACAGTGTTACACCGTCCGAGTTATCTGGATACTTCCCACCAACACCAGCCTATCCGAACTAGGAGATGGGAACTTGCCCTTCAATATATCCTCTCTTCTCGTTATCCACCAGGCCTCAATCTCCGCTAATTTCAAGTTGCCACCACTCATACCTCACCTGTCATTCAACATCATCTTTGCCTCCACACTTCCGCCTTGACTTACATCTCTGCCCATACTCTTTGCCTTTAAATATGTCTGCTTGTGTCTGTGTATGTATGGATGGATGTGTGTGTGTGTGTGTGTGTGTGTGTGTGTGTGTGTGTGTGTGTGTGTGCGCGCACGCGCGCGCAAGTATATACCTATCCTTTTTTCCCCCAAAGGTAAGTCTTTCCGCTCCTGGGATTGGAATGACTCCTTACCCTCTCCCTTAAAACCCACATCCTTTCATCTTTCCTTTTCCTTCCCTCTTTCCTGTCGAAGCAGCCGCCAGTTGCGAAAGCTCGAAATTTTGTGTGTGTGTTTTATTCATTGTGCCTATCTACCGGCGCTTTCCCGCGTGGTAAGTCTTGGAATCTTTGTGTATATATATATATATATATATATAATAGAAAGAAACTTCCACATGGGAAAAATATATTAAAAACAAAGATTCCAAGACTTACCAAGCGGGATAGCGCCGGTAGATAGGCACAATAAATAAAACACACACACAGAATTTCTAGCTTTCGCAACCGGCGGTTGCTTCTTCAGGAAAGAGGGAAGGAGAGGGAAAGACGAAAGGATAAGGATAAGGGTTTTAAGGGAGAGGGTAAGGAGTCATTCCAATCCCGGGAGCAGAAAGACTTCCCTTAGGGGGGAAAAAAGGACAGGTGTACACTCGCGCACACACACACATCCATCCGCACATACACAGACACAAGCAGACATTTGTATAGGCCAAAATTAACAGTTTAATATATAATATACCTTTGTACATAATAACACACATTAATATATCAATTAATGGTAAATACTTAAATAAATGTTGTTATGCTATATACAGAGAGATAAAATACAGATGCTCTTCTTTATGAGACTGCATTGGGTTAACATAGAATAATTTAGTTTTGTAGGTATTCATTTACTGTGTAAAAGCACTGATCAACCAAGTACGACTTCAATTTAGATTTGAAGTGGGCAATGTTTTGTATGTGTGTAATGGTACCTGGTAAGGCATTGTATAGTTTGATACTAGGATGGATAAGGCCGTTTTGAAATAACTTTGTATTGGCGAATTGAACATGTACATGCAATTTTTGTCTTGTCTCATAGCTGTGTATTGTGTGATTTTGAGTGATGAGTGGTCTTTTTTATGTAAGTTTTGCTTTAAATACATTATATTTTCAAGTATATATATGCAAAGAAGTGGCAGGATCATCCTTCTTCGAAACAATGGTCTACATGATTTGCGATCATCTACCCCTTCCATTATTCTTATTTTTTTTTTTTTAATTTTTAATGTTTTGACGGCATCTCCAGAATTTCCCCAGAGCATAATCCTATGCCAGTGGTGAGAGTGTACAAATACATAATATACACACTGAAGGGTGGTGTAGCTGGTACAAGTTTTTAATGTATGTAACACAAAACAAGAAGTACTTAATTTTTTGACCATTTGCTCAATATGTGCTTTCCATTTCAAATTGTCTTGTAGATGAAGTCCAAGAAAATTGGTACAGGATGTTTTGGCAATTGTGTAGCCATATAGCTCTAGATTGTGTGATATCATATTTGTTGTTTGTATATCCATAACTACAGATTTTTCAGTGTTTGTTTTAAGTCATTGTCATCAAAGTAACATGTTAGCCTGTCAGTGGCTTCTTTTATATTTTTTACAAGAGTTTATTCGTAGTTTCCTGTAATTAGAACACTCGTATCATCAGCAAATTGAAATATTTTACTGTCATTGCTTATGTTTAGGTCGTTTACATAGAGTAAGAACAGAACAGGACCCATTACTGATCCTCGTGGCACTCCATATTTAACAGTCAGTAGCTTGGAATTATATTTCCTAATGACATTGTCCCTTTCTTGATCTATTTCCCCATGTTGTTCCCTGTTCTTAAGATAAGAGAGCTGAGCCAGCTGTTAGCTGTTCCCCTAATGCCAAGATTTTCTAGCTTGTGTATCAATTTGTCATGGTTTATGGTGTCAAATGCCTTTGACAAATCTAAAAATATGCCCATGCTAAGTTTTGTTGTAGTCTGATGCTATCAGTGCCTCTAATAGAAAGGAGTGAACTGCTGATTCAGTTGAACAGTTTGCTCTAAATCCATGTTGAGATTCTGACAAAATGCCATTATCCTCTAAGAAGTTTGTTTGCCTCTTATTGAAAAGCCTTTATAATATTTTTGAGAAAACAGACAGAAGTGCCAGTGGTCTGCAGTTGGAAATATCATCTTTGTTTTCTTTCTTGTATAGTAGCTTTACTTTTGCTGTTTTCAAACATGGAGAAAAAGTTCCTGTCTCAACAGATAGGTTACATCAGAGGGTTAAGGGCTCAGTAATCAAGTCCCCACACTTCTTTATAATGAAATCAGGTATATCATCTACAACTGCAGGATGTTTCATTTTGGGACTTTTTATTGTAACCTGTACTTCTACATTTGTTGGGTACAGAAACGTTGATCAGCTTGAGACTTTTTTCCCTGTTTCTGTATGCTGTTTTCTATTAGAGGTCTGTTGTAGTAGTTTCTCTGTTACATTTATAAAATAGTTATTAAACATATTAGCTTCTTCCTGTGGCTTATTAATGTTTTCCAAGCCAGCCTTTAATACTATATTATTAACTCTATTTTTGTAAGATTTGGTTTCTTTCTTTACAACTTGCCAGATTGCTTTGGCTCTGAAGCATCTTCTACGTATTTGTCATTGTCTCGTTTCATTGCCTCCTTTATTATTTTATTTAAGACAGATTTATATTTTTAAAGTAACTATCAAACTCCTGAGTTGTGTTGTAGCTTTTTGCAATATTGCGAAGGTACTGTTTTCTAGCACAGGATTTCCTTATACCACTAGTAATCCACTTGTTGCTTTTAATGGTTTGGGTTATTTTGGCTTTGAATGGAAAAGCAAGATCAAAAGAAAATTTAAAAATATTCATGAATGTCTGAAACTTACCAGAAATATTTTCTGTACTATACACTAGCTCCCATGATTCTTATTGAAGATAATTCTGGAATGTTTGTACTACAGTATTATTGTAAGTTCAGCCCCTGTGTGTAGTCTTCCTCATATAATTATAGAATGGATTAGTGTTTACACAAAAGCTTATAGGCTGAGCATGATGGTCTGCCAGTCCAGCTTTAATTACAATTGATTTATATTTTGTTTTGGAGCTAATTATTAATTGAATGATTCGTTTAACGTGTAGGGGGATGGATTGTAATCTCCAAATTATTGGCTGTTAATATGTTCAAAAGCTCAGATTTCGAATTGCTTCGCTTATTAAATTTCTACATTTAGGTGTCCACATATAAGAACTATTTTTCGATTTTTTACTAATTTATTTAGTAAAGTATCAAGCCGAGTGTTGAATTTTTTAGGTGGGTATCTGGAAACATATATAAACATATTACAATTAACTTGAATGCTGGAATTTCTAATCCTGATATTTCAAAATCTTTCTCATTGTTTAAGGATTCAACATTGTCTAAGTTAATGAATTTCATATCTTTCTTTATGTATATGCAGTTCCCTATATGTGTAAACTGATTTTCACAAGTTTGTACTGCTAACACATAATCATTTATTTTCACTGTCTTGTGATTTCACTTGATAGCAAGATTTCAAGCTCTCTTACTTTATTCCTAAGTGACTGTATATTCTGATGAAGAAGAGTGACCCGTCAGATTGTAGGTTTTTCTGATTGTACTTGGTTGACTACTTACCTTTATTCCTGAATTTAAATTATAAGGGAAATCTTCATTCTCATCTAGAAGTGTGAGTTGTTTTTTTTTTTTTTCTCATTGGTCATAAGAAAATGTCCTTAAGATGAAAAGGGGCAGTTCTCCATCTCTCTGGTCATTTTACTGGTGTGGTCAATGTTGAGGTGGTTTCTGCTTTTGCTGCAAGGACAGCTACTGGAGGTGGTGTTGATGGTGCACTAATTATCCTGATTTGGTCTTGAGGCTTTTTGGGAGTAAAAAAATCTTGTAGATGACATGGTCGCCTTACATTTCTTCTCACTGGAATTTCTGAACTTCCTCCTGTTGCTGGGGTGGTGGCAGTTGATTGTTGGTGTTCATTGATACATGTAAAATTATATGTCCTTGATGATACTTTTGAGACTGGATCTGCTGATGTTCTTTGAGGGTCTCCTGAGGGTACTGCTTCTGGTTTCCAGTGCCCACTCCTTCTTGTTGTATCTTGAATATCTTCAGGTGTGGAACTTGGTTCTGCTGCTTTTTTTGGGTTAGATACTTTTGCCGGTATCACAGCCTGATTTAGTCGATGGTAGTGTTGTTTCGCTGTGTCTTCTTTGTGTGATGAAGGTGCAGTACAGTTCTTTTTTGCAGCACCTTGTTTATTTTTCATAACTATCGAGTTGGATAAGTTCGTTTTTGCTGCTGATTTTTCTTGTGTTTTAAATGTCACATTTGCTGGAAGGTCTTCACATTGTATGTATGTTAGAGCTGGAATTTGCAGATTGGCACCTGGAAATGCCTACATAATTTCTCTTTGCCTTCCACTCGCAAGTGAAGTACATTCTTTGTATATTCGCTTCTACTGAGGAATATATTGACTTCTATTACCATTACATGCTCATAATTCTTTGAAGTCCTCATTGAGAATTCGTTTGCAGCATAGATTTTATTGATCAGTTTTGGTACATTGTATCTGTATGGAATTGTGCACAAGATAACTTTTGTGTGGATTGTCTTATGAAGAGAATCTGTTAAGACCCATTTGAAATCCTGAAATTTCTTTAGGATGTCATTTGTCTCACCTAGAATGATGACACTGTCATTTTTCGTATGTTATTTCGTCTTCTTCCCTTCCATGTTACAAACCACACCCTTGAACTGTGCGTTAGGTTTTATTACAGAAGAGATGTAGTGTTTTTGATTTTGAGAACTCATCATAATTTTTGCACAGTGACGACCATGACTGTTAGAAAGAATTAATACGTTCTGTCTTGTTTTCACTGTGTATAATTTTTTGGGGCACTGGTCGAGCGCTTTTTTTACAGTTTTCATTTGTATTAACACTTTTAGTTTTATCAGGGCACTTCATAACACAAGCACTTGAGTTCTTCGCTGTAGTATTTTTGCTTCTGATCCATTCATTCTGCTTTTCTTTCTCACTGTTTACAGTTTTTGTAGGTTTTGTTTTGATTGGTGCACTCGATTTCAGATAACCTAACAGTTCAGTAAATTCATTTCGAAGTTTCGTTAAATCATTCTTTAAAGTGCTAATTGCACACTTATGATACACTCTTTTAAATGTTCAATATCTGTTACACATTTTTACATAGTATATTTTCACTTCCAACAGCTGTATTTCCGTGTAGAACAACATTGCACACATCACACTCTTGAGACATTTCATTTGACTTCATATACATACCAGTAGTTCACTATTTCTAGACTGAATCTCCGGACACTTGAGTTATAATATCACGCACAATTCATTTACAATTGCAGTATTCACTGAATTTTGTGTCGTATATTTTTCATTCAATTTACGTTTATATTTGTAGAGCTAAGTTACTCACAGTTTACACTTTCCGCCATCTTCAACTATCAACAGAAACTGAAAATTGTTTTACAAAGTAATGATCATACTGTGCTCTGTTGTCTGTTTACCAATGTGCCTTGAACCAAGGATATGTGCCTCCCGTCTTGTACATATGCTAGATGCTACACCTACTGGAGGTGTATGCATTTCTCCACCAACCTGGTAAGCTATGAATCTGGCAAATTTCAACATTTATTTTTAAAATACTTGCACTGTGTCTTAGCAGCTACAATTTTGACACTGTGTTTTTTCAGGGTATTTTTCCTGTATAAAAATTTTCAGGGCAGGTTTCAGCATGGACTGGACAGTTCCCTTGTCAGAACCAACAAGTTGCAGTGATTTAGGTGTAAAACCAGTAATCATTGGTCAGATGTTAGAAATGAAATATAGTGGCCATTTAGGTGCAGACCACAGAAGGAAGATATTGTACTGCAGAATCAAATGATGACTCGATCGCGCTCATTCGTTGCTTAGCATAAGCCAGAGATATTGTGACCTTAGAGATGCATTTAACAGAGTGATGCTTGTGGCCTGCTACATTGGCAGCCACAGCTGGCCCTCCAACTGTGACAACAGTAGCAAAGGAGGTTCCAACTAAACAAGAAGGGACGAAGGTGACAGACTAGTCCATCCAACCCCAGTGTGTCAGAGGGCACTACAAAGCCTCGAGCTTACTCCAGCATCTAGTGTTCCCATCAAGGTGAAGTTTGACAGCACTCACTGATGCAAGGAACTGACAGAATGGCTGAGGAGTTTTTCTTCGGCAAACAATGTGAGAAAGAGTACAGGATATGTCAGGAGTATGCAGAGTCATAAGAAGGTGAGACTCTGCAAGAACACAGGGAGAAGCAGACCAAAGAGTTACGTCTCGACAATGGGCATCAATAGCATCACAAATGACAGGCAAATGCACCACACGAAGACGGTGAACAGAAGAAACCTGCCACTAGGATTGTGTGTGTCAACAGTGGGTGTAAGACGGAAGTTGTGGTTGCTATCTACACCTGTAACCAGCCAAGCAAGTCGAGCATACACATTAAACACAAGGAGTCATGCCAAGTTGCAACGCAGCAGGTTTGATGGCATCTTCACAGTCCTAGATGAAAGTGACGATGCTGCCTTTCCAGCAGTCACTGCAGATGCAGATTTTGTCTACAATACTCTCAGCCCACAACATGCCAAGTGGGAGGATGTGAGATCATCACTACCATCATTCAAGGGACAGATGATTATCACCAATCTTGCAACTTGCCTCACAGTGAGTGAAGTCTGATTTCATTGTGAAATGAGAAGAAAAGTATATGGTGTCGGGTAATCTCTGCAACTGCAAAGACTACCTCTGCAAGATAGGTGAAGCAACCAAGGCTAGTGATCATTTTACACACTTGCCACACTCCACACATCCAGGCAAACCATCCAGCCTGTTTTTCATAGCTTCCTGCAGATGATACAGCCTGATCACCTTAAAGAAGAGCAGGAAGGGTTTGTGGTATGCACCATTATGCATATCAAATCCCCGAATGCAGCAAAGATGACCCTCTCCTGCTGGCCACTGCTGTAGACAATTCTGACCGAATGCAGCAAAGATGACCCTCTCCTGCTGGCCACTGCTGTAGACAATTCTGAGAATCTTAAGTTGTTGCAAGTCAAGGTGATGGTTAAGACAGTGGTCATTGTGGGAAACTTGAAGTCAAGGTGAGTGTCGTGTCAATGCTTCAGATGCCAGTACATTGTGTGTGTGGCATGCCACTGCTTCAAGCCTGCCATCTGTATGAAGTTTGCTGCTGGCCATTCGAGTCAGTGCTGCTCACTTCAAAGAGAAGTGAAACTGAAGTGTGTGAACTATGGCAGGAAACATGGCGAGTTATTGCAGTTGCGAAAAATTCAGTGCTGTGTTAGCTATCCAATGTGGACTGCCTTACAGGATACCACAGAAGCAAAAGGCAGCCTACTCCAGTCACTGGCCACGCCCCAGTAACAGATTTGCAAGGTATGACGAGGAAATGCAAATTCAAATGTGCTTGTGGTGCTTTATATTCAGAAGTTATGTTGCGTGATGCGATCGTGTACAGTGTACCTGATGTCAAACTCAGAGAACAGATTTTCAAACAGTCCGATCCATCATTTCAGCAGGTAGAGCAAATACGAGGTCAGTACAATTCAGGTGCCCTGTCGGCCGATAAATCTGAGCAGCCAGCAATTTGTCGGCTTGAGTCCGTTGTTTACGACCGGCCCATTTGGCAGCGGCAGCTTGCGCTCTCCATGACGAGTAAACAATCCTTCACACCGCGTAAACAACTCACTAAATAAGGAGCTACACTGGTGAACAGAATTAAGTCATGCCCTCTCTCTTATTCATGGCACAAACGCCAAGACTGCCCCTCCCGAGAAGCACAGTGTTATGCTTGTGGAAAGAAGGGTCACGTATAATCCGTATATTTCTCAATGGAACAAAGATAATAATTCAGCTCACTCACAAAAACCTAGTCACAAAGCCCATGGCATTAATGCAGTATATTCAAAGTCTGCACAGGCATTCGCAAAACTGCCACACAAGCAGTTTCTTCAGTGAATCGCCAGTCCAACGAACTTTTTTTTCAATTGCTTCTTTGCGGAAAATTTGAGTTGGACACGGGTGCCTCTGTTACATTGCTGAATCGTCGCATATATGAAATGTTAGGCTCCCCACACCTGTCTAAAACTAACAAGCAACTGATGGCTTATAATGGACAAGACATTTCCGTTCTGGGAAAATGTACTTTGCCTGCCATGTATCGCTCACATACATAAACAGTGACTTTTACGGTGCCACAATCACGCGATTGTGAGAACATATTTGGTCTTTACTTATTTGATTTATTTGGCTTTAACATTCAGGACAATGTACTGTCTGTCTCTGCATTCCATGAAATCCCGAAACTCTTTTCTGATTCCGAAAGACAGTGCTCAGCCAAAATTTTGCCGGGCCATAACTGTTCCCATTGCATATGGGACAAGATTGCTGCTGAACTTCAAAGAACTGCAAGATAGTAGAGCTATTTCACTCATACAAGTTAGTCAATGAGCAAGTCCACTGTGGTTTTGCTCCTCAAAACTTCAGGTCGCATTCGCCTCTTTGTTGACTTTAAGTCTACAGTCAACCCACAAACTGTGATTGACATTTATCCATTGTCATGCCCAGATGATATTATGGACAAATTAGGTGATGTATGCCACTTTTCAAAAATTGATTTGCGTGACGCATATCTTCAAATACCGCTTGATGATGAATCTCAAAAAGTGTGTGTCGTCAATATTCATTTGGGCTTGATTAAATATTTGCGTTTGCCTTTTGGCAGTGCTTCCGCACATGCCATGTTCCAACGATATTTGGAACAGCAAGTGCCAAACTGTTCAATCTATTTGGACGATATTGTCGTAGCAGGTCGTACACCTGAAGATCGTATTGCAAATTTGAATGCTTTGTTTTGTATTATCTGATGCAGGACTAACATGTAGACTGGACTAGTGTGATTTTTTTAAACCTGAGTTGCAGTATCTTGGTCATATCATCAATAATCAAGGTGTGAATCCTCTTCAGACACATTTGTTAGTCATACGAGATTTGCCAGTTCCTCGCAGTGTCATAGAATTGCAGCCACTCTTAGGGAAAAAGAACTATTATATACAGTTCATACCCAATGCTGCACGTGTTGTAGCTCCATTGCATTTTCATCACAAGAATGTCCCCTTTGTTTGGACAGATGAGTGCCAAGTAACTTTCCAAAAACTTAAACATGCATTGCTCGGTGATTGCTTATTTCACTTTGATCCTGACAAACCAGTTGTGTTTGAAGTTGACGCTTCCTTTTATGGAATCGGTGCAGTGCTTTCACACAGAATTGGCGATAAAGACAGACTTATTGCTTTCGCATCAAAAGTGTTATCCAAAGCTCAGTGTAACTACTCACAAATTGAAAAAGAGACTTTGGCTATTGTGTATGGTGTCACCAAATTCCACCACTATTTGTATGGCAGAAAATTCTACTTAGTAATGGATTACAAGCCTTTGCAGTCCTTGTTTCATCTGACAAAATCGGTTCCTGTACGAACTGCCCAAAAATTGCAAAGATGGGCTTTGTTGTTGTTTCAGTAACAGTATGAGATTGGGTATCATATGGCAGCTAAACATGGTATTGTGGTTGCACTTTCACGTCTTTTGATTGGCCTTGATACAGTCTTTGACGCTTCTGCTGCATCTTGCAGTTACATCAATGCTCAAGATTCTGAATTGCTTCAATCGTTTCTGCTGAACTATACGAAAATTGCACAGGCCTTGGAAGCTGATTCAGATTTGAACACTTTGCTAACATACATTTGCACATCAGCATAGCCTCATTATACAGAAAGGAGTGATTCTTGTTCCACTGGGGGACTGTTCGTATGAAACAGCTAGCGCATTGACAATGTACTTGGCACAGTATGGACACCCAAATAGAACAGCTGACAACACAGTGTCACGCTTTTGTGGAAAATCAGTCTGCTCTGCCACAATAATTCTCTGTTTGGCCTGAGTCGCAATCACCATGGCAATGTGTGCACATAAGCTTCGCGGGACCTTTTTGGAGCACTCATTGGTCGATTGTGGTTGACTCGTATAACAAGTTTCGTTTTGCTGTGCCAATGAACTCGACATCATCACATAGCACAATTCCGGTATTGGCCTCTATTTTTTTGCTTTGAATGTTTACCTGACGTTATAATGTTAGACAACGGCCCTCAGTTCATGTGAAATGAATTTGAAACATTCTGTGAATGCAATGGCATACAGCATCTAACTAGTGCACTGTTCGGTCCACAGTCAAATGGCGAAGCGAAACATTTTGTCAGAACTTTCAAGCAGCAGGCAGCCAAACTTCGTTCTGCATACACCAGGAATCAACTGTGCAACTGTTTCTCGCCTCCTGTCTTTCGCACCCGCGATATGGATCATTGCCGGTGGAATTGCTTCACAGCCACTGCCATCGGACACTGGCTCCACCGTCCTCAGCATCTGGTGCCAAAGAAAGGGCGAAAGTATCGCTTTGCACTGCATGATGTTGTCTTTTACAGGGTTTTTAGCGACAGAATGGTGGGGGAAAGGTGAGATCATCTGTCGACTTGGCACTTGCATGTATCTCCTTTCAGGTCCAGGCAGGTTGCAGTGCCATCACAATCAACTTCGCCACTGTCATGTGCATGGTGATCCTTATGTGTCTCTTCCCCCAGATTCGCGGGTCCGAGGACAGTAAGGCCACAGCAACCACCAGAGGGGTCATCACGACACCTAAGGAGGCAGAGCCTTCTCTCCTCCACCTCCTCTCGTCCTACTGACAGAGCTGGACCTGCCCACACCACAACAGCCAACGCCTTCTTCATCTGGTTATTGGCCACCGCAGAGGGATGTGTACCTTTCTGGTCATTTCCCAGAGGACGCTTCCAACAGAGTGAAGGCCGGATGGCAGGATCCGATCAGAAGCTTGACACCCCCAGCAGCTAAAGCTTCTGGTCCAGCACAGCATCCACCCTCTGGTCTCCCCCACAATTGTCGTGCTCCCTACATGACAGTCTGTCACTTTGGGGAGGGGGGGGGGGGGGGGGGGCTCCAGCACGTTGGCCTGGAATGTTACAGAAGAAGGCTGTGAGACATCAGCCAACAACATGCTGACAAGGACGACATTACAACAGGAGTGGCCCCTATACAAAGAGAATATAAGCGGCGCTCCACCTAGCCATGGCCACACTGGAAGATGAGCCGTCATCCAAACATTTTAGCCGTGACTTATGAACTTGTGTTTTGCTTGCATTGAAATTATATATACCAAAGGACATTGATTATTTACATGTTGCTAATTGCTTGTGACGCGTCTTTGTGAAAGCACAAAGCTAAGTTCTGTAAATTTAACTTACTGCAATAAACTCCATTAATAAAATTTGCTTGAATTGTTGCTTAGCTATCCAAGGAAACAGCTTCCTAGGCATCCTATGTTAGACGAGTGGGCAGGATACAACAGTTTTCTTTTAGGAAGCAACAGACATAAGATTGAGGATTATTCATTAGGTTTAATTCTGCCACAAATGGGACTACGCAGTATAGTGATATTTCATCAATGTATACCTTAACTTATTCCATGTTCGTGAAGATTCTATTCTTGGTGGGCCCTACACACCATGAATAAATAAGCAAGATTGCTCTATACTATGCATTGTGATAAAATGGCTCAAAGAGTGTTGTATTCATCAAATAAGTTTGGTGCCCAATTTAAAAGGTAGCAGGAAGCGAACCCCCCTGTGACAGTACCTAATGGTTTACGGCTAATGTAGTTGCTCTTCCAAACAGCATCCAATACAAGCAAAGAAGTTGCGTCTTCCCCTTGATTACTCATACTTTAGATACTTACACTATGAACGGCTCTGTTCAAAAACAAATAGCTCGATGTAGTGACAGGGTTGAGCCGCACATGCCTGCTTTCGTATACCGCAGCTAATTCACTGAAAATCATAACCTATAGCTTTGATCCTACAGTCAAATAATCTATGCATGGTCTAGAGTTGTGAGTTAATAAAATACACAAAAATACAAAATAAAAGTAAAATGAATAATTTAATAACGAGGGTTCTATTCTAACATCTGTAATTGATTTAGGTGACAGATAAGTATGTTGAATAATGTTTATTTAAGAAAGGACATCTGAAATAAACAGGAAGTGGTAATACAATATTCGGTTAAAATGCAGAGAGGAAACACCCTTATTAAATGCAGTAAAGTTATGTTGAGAGCGTTTTGAGAATGGTAGAAAAAATCTCCAAACTAAATAGTCATCAAAGATATGCGAAAACAAAGTCCATTTCGTAATCAGAACACATGAAATATTCACCAGCTTAAAATAGTTCGGAGATCTACACGATGATTTACAAATTAACACATGCGATACAAAGGATTGTTACTCATAGTCTGTCCTCAGTTCCTTAACCAAGCAGAAAAAGTTAGTGTGTCCTACACTGGACCACATTCAGACCTCTCCAAATATAAAGTCCCTTCAGTAGCAGTTGTTCGCTGCCCAGAATCACGCACATCCCTGATTGAATATTCTTTGTTACTACAGGCAGTGCTGCCTCCCTCCAGCAGTCGACAAAATGTCCAGAATCGCTCCCCTAAGTTCTTTTCTCAAAAAGTCCCTGTCCCCACTTGACTTCTGAAGTGTTCCACTTTTGTTTGCTTTTGCACTGGCTGAAGGGCATCCCCAACAAAATACATCATTCTTACATCAGTTATGCTCAGATCATTAGCAATAAATAAAAGTAATAGCTAGTTAATAAATAAATAAGCCAGCATTCTTGCACAAGTGTTCACACAATAAATGAAAAGTTTGTCATTAAATATTTTTAAACAATTATTGATGCCTGCTTAAGTGGCTTTTTGGCACTCTTTACAATAGTGGTGTCAGCTACCACAAGCGAATTACCGTTTTTAATTTACCATGGTTTTTAACAGCACTTGCAATCAACATTTAGATAAAGTTACTGGCAAAATAGTAAATTATTAGGTAAATACACAACTATGACAAAATATGAAGTATTCAGGCTGCATTATTTTCATGGTGTTATTGTGAAGAATACAGTGTTCTGACAAACAATCGTATAATGAGAAAAATATAAAAGATACATTAAATCAGTAAATAAATTAGATACAGATACATAGCTTTCAGGGATGATAGCTATACTGCAATGCTATCATCTGAGATCATTTGTTGAAATCACAAAGCGATTAAAAGTTGTTAATTCACAGGTTCATTGTGTAAATGTTTTTCACTGTGAAATATTCACTTCTGCAGTTTTAAAGATATTGAATTATTTTTGTGGCATTAAACGTACCACATTATTTGAGTTTGCCAATGTTTTCACATTTGTTTTAATACGTAAATGTGAATTATTATAGATTCCCAAAGAGCTGTACAAAGCCATCTTTCAGCTTGTCTGACACTACACCATTACTGGAGCATTATCTCCTGCACAAAAGCTATGCAAACGACAGCTGTCCAAAGTCCCAGCTTTGGGATTTATGTATTTCTGGCGGCACTGTTTGTTTTTGTACCTGACTGGTCTACTGGTTGCTGCGGTGCTTTGGCTGAGGCTGCCATGTTGCACCCGAGCCCCAGGCCCACACAAGCAAATTCACCTCACCTCCTTAACATCCCTAGATGGCCAAATTGCCCACCTACATACGCATAACATTACACCACCACAACAGAAAAGTCGTTGCAGTACTTAGGTTGCATGCTTGCAACTAGACTTGGCACAGGGTGATTAGCTAAAATATAAATTATGAATGGAAACATCATAAGTAACGATTATCAATCATTTATTAGAATAAATTAAAAACAAAGATTCCAAGACTTACCAAGCAGGAAAGCGCCGGCAGACAGGCACAATGAACAAAACACACAAACAAACACACAGAATTGCTAGCTTTCGCAACCGATGGTTGCTTCTTCAGGAAGGAGAGGGAAAGACGAAAGGATGTGGGTTTTAAGGGAGAGGGTAAGGAGTCATTCCAATCCCGGGAGCGGAAAGACTTCCCTTAGGGGGAAAAAAAGGACAGGTGTACACTCGCACGCACACACGCACGCACATGCGCACACACACACACACACACACACACACACACACACACACACACACACACACACACACATATATCCATCCGCTGGTATGTGCAGCAATTCTGTGTGTGTGTTTGTGTGTTTTGTTCATTGTGCCTGTCTGCCGGCGCTTTCCCGCTTGGTACGTCTTGGAATCTTTGTTTTTAATATCTTTTTCCCATGTGGAAGTTTCTTTCTATTTTATTTACATCATCATTTATTAAAATAATGTACACAACTACTCATTTTTGGTTTGATGGTATGACACGATACTGCAGTGATAATACGGAACACTGATACGACCTAAAATAGTGAAGGTGGCTAACTAATCTGATAGTTGTTCAGTCTGGACTGTTAGTCTATTTGTTCAGGCTTGAATAATGATAAACACTTTGACACCCGGTGTTGGCCATCCAGTTATCACTCGCCGTTAGCAACTGTAGATATGCAACAATCTGCGGAATGAAGCTCGGCAGCTACTTTTATCAAAAAATGGTTCAAATGGCTCTGAGCACTATGGGACTTAACAGCAGAGGTCATCAGTCCCCTAGAACTTAGAACTACTTAAACCTAACTACCTAAGGACATCACACACATCCATGCCCGAGGCAGGATTCAAACCTACGACTATAGCGGTTCCAGACTGAAGCACCTAGAACCACTCGGCCACTCCGGCTGGCTACTTTTATCTGCTGCACCATTACATATGGACATTAATTATTATCATAATTGGCAAAAAGGATAGGTCTGTTGTTGATATCCTCATGGAGGTCATTAATGGACTCCAAGAAGAGCAGTGGTCCATGTACACTTCCCTTTGCCAGAAAGAATTGCTTCTTCTCCCTGTCTAAGATGTATTTATTGGTCCTTTGATCTGACAGTCCTGCTTTCTCTTACCTTTCTGTATCTCATGATTCACTAAATCAAAAACTTTCACAAATATCAAAATATCTCAATTGGTGATTCTTCACTGTTGAGTACCTCTAGTACATAATCAACAAATTCTTGTTTTGCTGAGATAGTGGATTTATTTATTTTTATCCCCTGTTGTTGCGAGCTGGGTGTAGGGGGAACTTTCAAGTTGATGACATTCTGTACTATCTATAATTTGGTGTTACTTGCTTTTCTCATCATTATCTATATTAAAATTTCTCTGTTTGGAAATCGAATTTAACAGAAATTAATAAATAAGACTTTTCTATCTCTAAAAGACAGTTTTTTTTAGTTTCAGAATCATAAATATCTAGTATGATACAGACCTGACAAGCAGCTCCAAAATGATACACTATCGGCCATTAAAATTGCTACACCACGAAGATGATGTGCTACAGTCGCGAAATTTAACCGACAGGAAGAGGATGCTGTGATATCAAATGATTAGCTTTTCATAGCATTCACACAAGGTTGGCGCTGGTGGCGACACCTACAACGTGCTGACACGAGGAAAGTTTCAAACCAATTTCTCATACACTAACAGCAGTTGACCAGAATTGCCTGGTGAAACGATGTTGTGATGTCTTGTGTAAGGAGGAGAAATGCATACCATCACGTTTCTGACTTTGATAAAGGTCGGATTGCAGCCTATCACGATTGTGGTTTGTCTTATCGCGACACTGCTGCTGCTCGTGTTTTGCGAGATCCAATGACTGTTAGCAGAATATGGAATCGGTGGATTCAGGAGGGTAATCCGGAACGCCGTGGTGTATCTCAACCGCCTCGTATCACTAGCAGCCGAAATGACAAGCATCTTATCTGCATGGCTGTAACAAATCGTGCAGCCAAGTCTCTATCCCTGAGTCAACAGATGCGGACAGTTTGCAAGACAACGACCATCTGCACGAACAGTTCGACGATGTTTGCAGCAACATGAACTATCAGCTCGGAGACCGTGGCTGTGGTTTCCCTTGACGCTGCATCACAGACAGGAGCGCCTGCGATGGTGTACCCAACAACGAACCTGGTGCACGAATGGCAAAACGTCATTTTTTCGGAAGAATCTAGATTCTGTTTACAGCATGTGATGGTCGCATCCGTGTTTGGCGACATCGCAGTGAATGCACATTGGAAGCGTGTATTCGTCATCACCATGCTGGCATATCATCTGCTGTGAAGGTATGGAATGCCATGGGTTACACGTCTCGGTCACCTCTTGTTCGCATTGATGGCACTTTGAACATTGGACGTGGATCTACCATTCATTTGATCCCTGTGAAACCCTGCATTTCAGCAGAATAATGCACGACCGCATGTTTCAGGTCCTGTAAGGGCCTTTCTGGATGCAGAAAATGTTCGACTGCTGCCCTGGCCAGCACATTCTCCAGATCTCTCACTAATTGAAAACGTCTGGTCAATACTGTCTAAGCAACTGGCTCTTCACAATACGCCAGTCACTACTCTGATGAACTGTGGTATCGTGTTGAAGCTGCATGGGCAGCTGTACCGATATACACCATCCAAGCTCTGTTTGACTCAATGCCCAGGCATATCAAGGCCATTATTATGGCCAGAGGTCGTTGTTCTGGGTACTGATTTCTCGGGATCTATGCACCCAAATTGTGTGAAAATGTAATCACATGTCAGTTCTAGTATAATATATTTTTCTATGTCCTTCAGGTAGTGAAGGGAGACGAAAATGTAATAGTCATGGGTGACTGGAATTCGAGAGTAGGAAAAGGATAGTGGGTGAATATGGATTGGGGCTAAGAAATGAAAGAGGAAGCCCCGTGGTAGAGTTTTGCACAGAGCATAACCTAATCATAGCTAACACTTGGTTCAAGAATCATGAAAGAAGGTTGTATACATGGAAGAACCCTGGAGATACCTGAAGGTTTCAGATAGATTATATAATTGTAAGACAGAGATTTAAGAACCAAGTTTTAAATTGTAAGACATTTCCAGGGGCAGATGTGGACTCTGACCACAATCTATTGGTTATGAACTGTAGATTAAAACTGAAGAAACTGCAAAAAGGTGGGAATTTAAGAAGATGGGGCCTGGATAAACTGAAAGAACCAGAGGTTGTACAGAGTTTCAAGGACAGCATAAGGGGACTATTGACAGTAATGACGGAAAGAAGTACAGTAGAAGAAGAATGGGTAGCTCTGAGGGATGAAGTAGTGAAGGCAGAAGAGGATCAAATAGGTAAAAAGACAAGTAGAACCCCTTGGGTGACAGAAGAAATATTGAATTTAATTGATGAAAGGAGAAAATATAAAAATGCAGTAAATGAAGCAGGCAAAAAGGAATACAGACGTCTCAAAAATGAGATCGACAGGAAGTGCAAAATGGCTAAGCAGGGATGGCTAGAGGACAAATGGAAGGATGTAGAGGCTTATCTCACTAGGGGTAATATAGATACTGCGTACAGGAAAATTAAAGAGTCCTTCGGAGAAAAGAGAACCACTTGTATGAATATCAAGAGTTCAGATGGAAACCCAGTTGTAAGCAAAGAAGGGAAAGCAGAAAGGTGGAAGGAGTATATAGAGGGTCTATACAAGGGCCATGTACTTGAGGACGAATATTATGGAAATGGAAGAGGATGTAGATGAAGATGAAATGGAAGATACGATACTGTGTGAAGAGTTTGACAGAGCACTGAAATACCCGAGTCGAAACAAGGCCCCGGGAGTAGACAACATTCCATTAGAACTACTGACAGCCTTGGGAGAGCCAGTCCTGACAAAACTCAACCATCTGGTGAGCAAGATGTATGAGACAGGCGAAATACCCTGAGACTTCAAGAAGAATATAATAATTCCAATCCCAAAGAAAGCAGGCGTTGACAGATGTGAAAATTACTGAACTATCAGTTTAATAAATCACAGCTGCAACATACTAACACGAATTCTTTACAGACGAATGGAAAAACTGGTAGAAGCCTCGGAGAAGATCAGTTGGGATTCCGTAGAAATGTTGGAACACGTGAGGCAATACTGACCCTAGAACTTATCTTAGGAGAAAGATTAAGGATAGGCAAACCTAAGTTTCTAGCATTTGTAGACTTAGAGAAAGCTTTTGACAATGTTGACTGGAACACTATCTTTCAAATTCTGAAGGTGGCAGGGGTAAAATAAAGGGAACAAAAGGCTATTTACAATTTGTACAGAAATCAGATGGCATTTATAAGAGTCAAGGGACATGAAAGGGAAGCAGTGGTTTGGAAGGGAGTGAGACAGGGTTGTAGCCTCTCCCCAATGTTTTTCAATCTGTATATTGAGCAAGCAGTAAAGGAAACAAAAGAAAAATTCAGAGTAGGTATTAAAGCCCATGGAGAAGAAATAAAAACTTTGAGGTTTGCCGATGACATTGTAATTCTATCAGAGACAACAAAGGACTTGGAAGAGCAGTTTAACAGAATGGACAGTGTCTTGAAAGGAGGATATAAGATGTACAACAACAAAAGTGAAACGAGGATAATGGAATGTAGTTGAATTAAGTCGGGCGATGCTGAGCGAATTGGATTAGGAAATGAGACACTTAAAGTAGTAAAGGAGTTTTGCTATTTGGGGAGGAAAATAACTGATGATGGTCGAAGTACAGAAAATATAAAATGTAGACTGGCAATGGCAAGGAAAGCGTTTCTGAAGAAGAGAAATTTGTTAACATCGAGTATAGATTTAAGTATCAGGAAGTCGTTTCTGAAAGTATTTGTATGGAGTGTAGCCGTGTATGGAAGTTAAACATGGGCGATAAATAGTTTGTACAAGAAGAGAATAGAAGCTTTCAAAATGTGGTGCTACAGAAGAATGCTGAAGATGGGTAGATCACATAACTAATGAGGAAGTATTGAATAGGATTGGGGAGAAGAGAAGTTTGTGGCACAACTTGACCAGAAGAAGGGATCAGTTGGTAGGACATGTTCTGAGGCATCAAGGGATCACCAATTTAGTATTGGAGGGCAGCGTGGAGGGTAAAAATCGTAGAGGGAGACCAAGAGATGAATACACTAAGCAGATTCAGAAGGATGTAGGTTGCAGTAGGTACTGGGAGATGAAGAAGCTTGCACAGAATAGGGTAGCATGGAGAGCTGCATCAAACCAGTCTCAGGACTGAAGACCACAACAACAACATGAATACCCGTTTATCATTTGCATTTCTTCTTGGTGTAGCAATTTTAATGGTCAGTAGTGTAGTATAGAAGACAGTAATACAAGGACTGGATGCAAAGTAGTGGTAACACTACTGTAACATCAAACCAGTGAGTCAACGAGCTGCCATCTCTGTTGACACAACGGAGGCCTGTAAGATGAGTTCGTACAGTGAGCAGGTACAGTACTCTATCAGTCTACTGCAATGTGTGAACTGTTGAATGTCATAGCAATAGTGCAACTGCCCTAACAACATGTTTACAAAGAGAGAGCGAAGTTGTTGGCTCAAAACTGAAGTGGCACGAGGCCAGAATATGCAAAAATGTTTCCAGGGACTGCACGAAGCATGTGGCGATGCAGCATTGACAGACAGCACAGTCGCATGATGGGTGAAAGGGTTTAGATTAGGCAACAATGTATGAAGTATCACCCCTGTATAGTATGATTCTATGTGGAAGACAATATAGTCCAATTCCTAGATTCCTTGTTGGGCATTGATCACCATGGACTGCAAGTGAGTTAGCAGCAGAAGTCTGAGCATGACACAAAATTGTGCTCCACATTTAGCATGATGATGTAAGGTACCGGAAAATTGCAGCATGCTCTATACTCATAAAATGTCTGAGGTGCAACAATGGCACTGCTTTGCCACCAAACAGGATCTGTTGGGCTGGTACCAAAGGGAATGTGACTTTCTTTGACGCATTGCAACTATCGATGAAACCTGGATGTGCTGAACCAAACTTGAAAAGCCAGTCCAATAAATGGAGGCATCCAGGTCCTGTACACAGCACATTCCAGCCCACCAACTTCAACCAGTGCTTAGGCAAAAGCGATGACATTTCATGGAGCAGCATCCAATCATTACACATGACAATGCATGATGCCACGTCACTGCTGCTGCTCAGGACCTCTGGTGCCATTGGCAATGGGAGAGTATGGAACATCCACCATTCTTACCTGTCATGAGTCCCTAAGCCTCCAGAGTCTTTGTCAAAGTGAAAGAACTACTGCTAGAGACCCAGTAAGACACCAGAGATGACATTAAAATCCATGCCATAGTTTAGTCAGTACAGGATGTCAACAGAAACAGATGCACAGATGGTATGCACCGCCTTCCGGACATTTGGCGATAGGTCTTAAATAACAGAGGTAACTATATTGAAGGTGTGTAACTATAAGTACCTTTGCCAATAAAGTCATTCCAGAGAAATATAATATTTCCCATTATTTTTTATCCAGCCCTTGTAGTCTTTTATTCTTCTGATTACATAATTATTATTTGGACTCAAACCTGCTGTTAATATTAGATTTTTGAAGCAGTGGATTGTTGCAAAGTTTATCTATTGCCATATATTAGTTAGCCATTGCACAACTAGGAGCAATTGCAATATTTTGGAACTTTAAATCAGGGGAAGAGTTGCCCATAAAATTGAGATTTACACCATGGGGAACCCTGAAACACCTTTCATTGTACTTTGCTAACATTTCAGGTGGCAATAAAAGCCAACTTGTTTTAGCAATGTACTAGTTGCACCCGATATCTTATATATGACATTCTGAGAAATTTTATATATAGTCATAATGTTGTGTACCTGAATCAATACTCTCTCATTTCCTGAGATTGCTTAAGGTCAGAGGATAGCAGCAGCATGCGACACATTGACTGAAGGTTTCTTGCGTGACAGACAATAGCATTCCCTTAAGGGATAATACCCCGTGCAATATGCAGGTTGTGACTACTGATAAGTAACAAAGGAAGGAACTATTTTAAGACAGTGAAAGTATCTTTATAATGATTCAAGTACTTTGCTGGTGATTTGGAGTACTACAAATGTTGTTTTGTTTATTTGGTCTGTTTCATGTTCATTGTGGGGAATGGAGAATGGTCAGATCTTCGTGTTGAGTGGCAGGTATCATCATCTGGTAACAGTGCTCCCAAGTCCTCAGTCACAGAAGATAGCCCAATGTAACAAACCAGCCTCTATGATGACAAAACAAACAAAACTGTAATGAAATGATAAATGTGAAATCATATTCTGTATTAGGTTCTGATCTAGCCATGATTGCTTTTGCTTACATATGGATTCATTTGGTTTCATGATATGGCAGCAGGTTGTATATAGTTCTGTGTAAGAAATGTGTCTGATATTCTGAAGAGTAGATAAAGCTGTTGGTGTCATGATTTCTTTTGAAATCAGATGAAAGAAGATTTAGAAAAAATTACGTAACTAGAAGACAAGTCAAGGAGTTGTTAATATTGGTTTAGAACTGAAAACAGAAGTATGGCAATAAAGTGAAAGTTTGTTATCTCTGGTTGTAAAGTCTTAGAACTGCTGGAAATTAATACTGAATATTTTAATGTTTGTGAAAAAATCACAGGCGGAGATTGTCTGGAAGTGAGAAGTACTATAATTAACTAAAGAACATGAAGTGAGCACTAAATTCAAATAACAATTTGCATCTACTTGAAGGTAATAATTATCTCTGAGTCATTACCTAGTTAATTATGACATCATAGTTATTCATTACAACAAGATTACCAGAATGACAGATCAACAGCTAATTTAAAATTATTTGATATCTATTAAGCTATCAAAGATCCATCATTTAATAAAACTGGCACCCATTAAATAAAGTACACTTTCTACAGCTGCAGCATTAAGTGTCTTGCATGCACATGCAATCTGATGTATAACAAACACACACACACACACACACACACACACACACACACACACACACACACAAACACACACACCTCTGGCAACAAAGTTTGGTGAATAGCCCTGTAACATTAACTGTGAACTTCAGTTACCTTACTTTCCTTCACAATAGCCACCTCCCATAACTATACACTGCTGAGCTTTGTGATACACGTCCTGGAAACTTTGCACTAAGTCTTCCTCTGGGACGGTGTTCAAAACCGCATCAAGTTTCGCTGGATGTCAGGAACATCGCCAAATCTCTTTCCTTTGAAAGCGAATCTGAGTCAAGGGAATAGAAAGAAATCTGGAGGATTGAGATCTGGCGAATGTGATGGATGTTCAAGTTGCACGACCCCCTTTGTTGCCAGGAACTGTTTGACAATATTGGCTGTGTGTGGGCGAGCATTGTCGTGAACAAAAAAACCAGGAACCATGTTGTGTGTACTGGGGCCATACCCTGCATAGACCTTTCATGAAATGGGTTAAAATTTCAACGTATCATGCAGCGTTAACGTCGTTCCGAGAGGTAGAAATTCCTTGTGGATAATGGGCTTGACTATCAAAAAAGGTGATGAGCATTGCATTGATGCATCATTTTTCGGCTCTGATGTTTTCCCGATGAGGTGATGTCAGAAAACGCCATTCCATGCTTTGCCATTTTGTTTCGGGATAGTACCAGAGGTACCAGGTTTCATCCTCCATGACAATATGGTTCAAGAAATTAGGTGCCGCATCCACCATTCCAGCAAAATCCTGCCCACCATTTCCAGAAAATTCTGCGATGCCTCTAAACATGTCTGCTTCTGATCATCAATCAAGTGATGTGGCACAAGACAACAACACATTTTCCTCTTCCCTAATTTCTTGGTAAGGATTTGTCACTCGGATTCACAGTTCATCCACTATCATGCCCACAATTAATCAATGGTCGTTCATGATTAAATGTCCTCACTTTCTGGATATTTTTGTCACTGACGGTGGTGGTCGTCGTCGTACGCTACAGGGATTATCAGAAACACTTTCACGGCCTCCTTCAAAATGGGTGAACCACTCACACACACACTTCACAAACAGTGTTTGATCCCCATAAACACCTACCAGCAATGCCTGGATTTCTTTCGGTGTCCTGCCAAGCTTCAAACAAAACTTTAAATTGATTGTTTGCTCGTTCACTGTCTTGCTCTCAGTTCAGAACCAACACACTAAACAAGTACTTCATCCAACAGGTCTAATACTGAACATGCACGATGCTCAACTAAACTACCATGGGTGTACATTGTGAACACTAGCTGCTACGCAGGTGCAGTGTTGAGAGTCGCCAGTGTTCCCCGATTGACTGTTCTGTGTGTTTTCATTCACCGAACTTTATTGTCAGAGGTGTGTGTGTGTGTGTGTGTGTGTGTGTGTGTGTGTGTGTGCCTCATGAGCATCACCACTGTGGGGTTTATAACCTCCTAGACCGATAAGGGAAAAGGAAGGAAATAAGGAGAAGAGGAAGTGTTTCTTCCGCCCCTGGCATATAGACTGCCCTGAATGACAGGCAAGTGTAGGAATAGTGTTGTCCTGCCATATAAACATGCTCTGCAGAGCAGCCCATGTCAGGGGCAAGAACCTGTTTTCCGGGCTCTGGCATGTAGGCTGCCCAGCATGACAAGCATGTTGTGTTGGAGTAGTATTGCTTGCTTTACCGACCTGCTTTGCATGGCGGTCTGTAGGTGAAGGGCAAATAAATGATTTAATGCGTGGCCTGCCCTGCATGACAGGCGTTTTGTAGTAGATGTATTGACCTGCTTTATTGAACTGTATTGCAGGGGCTATACGAGGTTTGTCCGGAAAATATGTATAAAAGTTGAATAATGCTTTATGTTACAGGTTGCAGTCACCGCCAGGTGGGACTACTGCTGTAATCAATCCCATCAATGCTCAGTTCGAGTCAGAGCACTCTGCGTGAAGGTGGGAGTGTGCGGCAGCTTGTTGACAGTTACCATTTTTCACCTGCCATCGGAATGGAGCTCTCTCTGATCGAGGAACAGCGCGTCAACATCAAGTTTCTGAGAATGTTGAGTGTTTGAAACAGGTTTACAGAGACAATTCTCTGAAGGAACTAACCGTGAACAAGTGGTTAAAAAGGTTCCGGGATGGCCGAGAAGAAGTGAATGATGACCCTCGCCCAGGACGCCCGTCGACATTGAGTTCCGATGCAAATGTTGAATGAATTCGGGTTTGTGATCTTAAAGACTGTAGGTTGACAGTCAGAATGATTGCTGATGAGCTGTCAGTCCCCAAAACAATCATTCACGAAATCCTGACACAAAAACTTGAAATGAAGACATTGTGTGCGAAAATCGTACGGAAACTCTCGACGCCAGAACTGAAAGCAAAGAGGATTGGTTGGAAGCAGAGGAATGAGGGGACTTTCTCAACCGAGTCATCACTGTAGACGAGTCCTGGTTTTACGAATTCGATGTGGAGCTCAAATCTCAAAGCAAGGAATGGAAACTAGCAGGAGAACCGAGAAAAAAAGTCGCAAAAATCAAGGTCCAATGTGAAGACAATGTTGATTGTTTTCTTTGATTCTAGGGGCGTTGTTCACAAGGAATTTGTCCCTCCCGGCCAGAGAGTGAACGGAAATTTTTACGTAGAAGTTCTGACAAGTCTCAGAGCTCGTGTGGCCTGAGTTCGACCAGAGTTGGCAAAAGGAGGCAAGTAGATCCTTCATCATGACAATGCGCCCACTCACACGTCACTCATTGTGCACAAGTTTTTGGTCCGAATCTCAATCACTGTGACAGACCACCCGCCTTATTCATCCGATTTAGCCCCGTGTGACTTCTTCATGTTCCCGAAATGCAAAATGATACTTTGGGGGGCGGCACTTCGGAGATGTGGAAGCCATCAAGACGGAAACAACACGGCAACTGAACATCACAACTGAAGACTTTCAGCAATGTTATCAACAGTGGAAACGGTATTGGCAGAAGTGTATCACATCTCAGGGCGAGTACTTTGAAGCAGACCATATTGTAATACCCGAATAATTGTAAAATAAAGTTATTATTCAACTTTTATACGTATTTCCCGAACAAACCTCGTATATGCCAATGGGTATGGCTAGAGACAGGTTTAGACAGACAGGATGATGGTCATGATGATGATGGTCATGATGATGATGATGATGAGGAGGAGGGGGTAGGAGGAGGGGGTAGGAGGAGGAGGAGGGGGGGAGGAGATGCATGTGCAGGTGGAGGGTGTAGAGGGGTAGTGAGCAGATGTAAAAAGAAGAGTGGGTGGAAAAAATGGACAAAGGGTGGGGGGGGGGGGGGAGAGGAGGTACACAGACAGACATGGGAGGATGAGGGGTGGACATAGAGAGGGTAAAGCGGAGATGAGTTCAATAAGTATGTTGAAAACATATGTGGGTGAACCTAAGGGGAAAAGGGTAGTTAATGATTAATTAAAGGAAGTTGAAGTACACAGCTACCAGCCCAATGTAGCATACACACTACATCCTCAAGCCAGAATGTTAACTTTAGAGCTCTGAAGAATTGTAATCAACTCCACATGTCAAATAACACCAACTGCAGTGCTTGAAAAAATTGTTACCTGTGGCTGTAATCATATGTGTCACAGTGAACATAATAAGGGCAGTGACTAGAAACTAGCTGTCATCCCAATACAGCCATCCAGATATAGGTTTTCCTCTGTTGCTCATAAATTACTTCAGGTAAATACTTTGGGTACATTTAACAATGGCCTATATTTTGCCCATACTTCTATACTGCAAGCTTGTGGCTGTCTCTAATGACCTTATTATTCTATTTTTTTAACCATCCCTCACATTACATGTTGATGTGGGTAAAGTACTATTATGCCCTAACCATTACCAGATAATTGAAGAATACCTCACCTAGCACCACGTGACTTATCTACTCCCCAAAGTCAAATTTGCATTAAAAGGAACAAGATTTCAATCTGCTGCAGCAGTGGAAGAAAAAAAGCGGCATGCGTCATCATAGAGCTCACAGAGGAAGACTTCCAGCACTGTTTCCATCAATGGAAAAGTCACATGGAGCATTGCAGGGATAGAGGAGGGGAGTATATTGGGGATGGCAATATATATGTTTTTGAAATAAACATTTTGCAGCTTTTTGAACTGGAAATTTAATTATAATCACTTTGGATCTGGCTTAATCTTTAACCCTCAAGCAGGTGTGCTGATTTTTGTTATCACGAGCATATGCACAGCGTACTTTATACACATGTAAACAATAACTGTATGTTACCAAGGTACCATCACGGTTTAAAATTCTTTTACTTTAACAGTGAAAAAATAAATGTTATTATGAGCCAAATCACTGTTTAACTAAACAATAAGAAAATAAACTGTCATTATATCACTCTGTTACTGCATGCAACTGTTACCACATGATACTGAGCCACTTGAAGCATTAAACCGCACAGCTGCATCAGATCCCAACCAAAGACTTATTCAATTACTAATTACCTCATAAACAACTGTCTCATTGTGGGATCGTGCTGTTAGCTCAGAATCTAGAGCATTTTGTTGCAGGGGTTGTAAATTTCTCCTCACCGAGCTCACTGTTTATTTTATATCACTGCAGCTTACTTATATGTATGGCAACACAGCATATCACGTGTAAGCTGAAGCAATAATGAAGGAATAGGTATGGGCTCACAATTGTACAACAGTGGAACTGAACAGTACAACTTTGTGTCTGGTTGACGCACTGCTCAAGGTTTAAGTTAAATGATACCATATCTCACTATAAGAGACAACACCGAATTTGAAAAGACTGCAGATAACAGCAGGCATCATCAAAAACTAAGAACACTTTGTACACTGGAAAAACATTAACATTAAAAACCAAATTTAACCTTGTTAGTGATTCATAGATCATTGCAAGAAGTTTTGTGGAGAAAAGGAAGAATAATGTACAACAGTCCAGCTATAAAGGCCTATAAATGATGAAATTCTTGAATAAAAACATATAATGATAGCCTACCAATAGTGCAAATTTTTTTCCTTGATGACTAACTGAAAGTTTTGGATTAAGTTTATAACAAAAGTGGCAGTGTAGTTTCAGCTCTCTCAGACTGCAGATGTGTGTGCAAGTTGCGCTTGCGTGAGTGTGTGTGCGTGGGTATGTGTGACTACCATTGGTGTTTGTGTGTCTACTGCTGACAAAGGCCTTAATGGCCGAAAGCTATGATTGTGTGAATCTTTTTATTGTGCCTATCGCAGCTCAGCATCTCCGCTATATGGCTAGTAGGAACTTTCCTTCTCTCATATTGTAACAAAAGAATATCATATATAGAATCAAACTAACATCTGTATTGCAATTAAAGTCAGAGTTATTGCCTCACAAAGCGTGCTCAGATCCCAGCTATAGCAGGATTAACTTTATCCTGTGACAATTAGGTACTGCTACATTTTAGCTCACCTCTGCACAGCACACATAGAAAATAGACAACAGACAATATGTCTTAGGCGTGGTGGACAGTTGTTAATTTCACTGAATTTAGTGACAATAAGAAAGAGAGTAGAAAACACTTTCAAAATGTTCAGTAAGTCAATGTTTTGCATCTGATAGGGTATTAATACTGAGGAAAGTGCTATTAGGCAGCACTTTCAGAATGCTACAAAGAAATATTAGCTGTTGAGAAAACTACATGCCTTTTGTCACGCAGGATTTGTGTTCCAGGTTAGCACAGAAGCACTAAGAAAGATTATTCTACCCAACAACTCTCGTTTTTAAAAAGTAACACATTAAATGAGGTACGACATGTGAATAACAAAACATAGTTGGAAAGAGAACATATTCATTTGTGTTTTATGAGAAAACAAAGCATCAAAACTCAAAAAGGATTTATTTAGAAAAGATATAAATTCATACACTGAAGACGAATGCTGGCACACTGAAAGATGAATTGTTGAACACAAGTGCCAATCAGCATTAAATTGTTCTAGACATTTAGAGAGTGACAGTGCGCCACTTCTAATAATACAAGAGCATATTTTCTCTCTCTCTCTCTCTCTCTCTCTCTCTCTCTCTCTCTCTCTCTCTCTCTCTCTAGGCATGTTTCAGATAGCACTCTGGCTGTGATACTAGTTTACCTTACTAGGTAAAACTTTCCCCTATTCAGTTTGTCATAATATCACTATTCAACAATACACTCAAGTTTTAATACAATTCTTATAGGTTGTTGAGTGCATCATATTGTAAAATTCTGAACTAACAACATTTAAGTCACTACCGTAAATAGTCTTCACCAGATTATGTAATACTAATGGAATAATGCAAATTAAACCAATTTCTCTCCTTAACCAAAAAGGAGTAACAGTATGTAATAAAATTTTCCACATGACTGGATGTAAAGAAAATGGTAGTAGTGATGTTTTTTATTGTTTTCAATTTGTGACATGTTGTATTGGCTGATTGAGCAGCATTTGCAAGTGAGTTGCTTTTTGTGATGTGGAGGTGCTACTGCTACATCCAGTGGCTGTTATGATTGGTCACAGAATTTTAAGCCTTCAGTGAGTTTACAGCCATAAATTCAGCACAGCCTCATAAGCACAGTCTGTCCATATGCTACCTACTTGTAGCAGCCAACAAGGCAGTGGAAGCTTGTTTGGTTCCACCACGGTTTATGCTGGTAGATTGCTCATCTATCTCAATCACCTCTTGTATCTTATTTAACTGACTGTCTAGCTAGCATGCAAGCCTCCTTGAACTATATATGTTTACCGCATTTGTTTTGCCACCACCAATTTTATTATGTAGTCAGAGACATTCGTGAAATTTGTGGTCTCCGCTGCATGCCAACAGGCTGCACCATCCCACTGATGTAGGCTAATTCACACACACAGCCAATATAACAAACTTTACATGTGCGCAGAAAAATCTATGGAAGAACAACCATGTCTGTATGTTCATTTCTACAATTAAAGGAAGTTTAATGCACTGTTGGCAAAAAAAAATACTCCCCACACAATCGGTGACTTCCTGCACGTATAGAAGAAGAATGAGGCACACCTGTTTAACTCATCTTTGTCGCTCATGTTCTTTATATACCACTATACTTTCTTCACTGCCAACTATTAGATCTGAAACTTGTATGTAGTTTCTATCAGCCATCAAGCACATTACTGAAAATGATAGAAAGAGATAAGTGTGTGTTTGTCGTTGTGTCAGCTTTACGTGCTATCAAATGCACAACTTATTATGTCTGGGAATAACATAGTTAAGTGAACTGGACAAACAAACATTCTCAAAGATGGCAGTGTCTGTTCATAAGGAGCACATCGTATATGAAAGAACGTTGCCACACCTTAAGCTTACCAGGCACGAGAATAAAACAACCGTAATTGAGCTTTTTTTTTTTTTCTTTTCATGTGTTTCAGAGCCTGTGCTCAATCTTCAGGGGATGGACAAATTGCATAATTTGTTCTTTGAGTTTAGTTTATTGTCACCATAGCCTATATGGTTTTTGATACGAAAGAAAAAATGAGTACTCATGTTTTTCTTCTGTATTATTAATTAAAAGTTAAGTAACAGGTACAACCTACAACCAATATACAAGCATGTGGAATGGAAAGGTCTCAGTCCACCCTTGGCTATAGTTCTACTTTTTAAGAACACTAAAAAGTTACAAAATACTCTCAAAAAACAATAGATGTGTGTATCATAGTCAAGTTGGTTCATACTCTCAATTGCAGGTAGCAGCACAATTGTGATGATGGCTTAAAGTTTCAAGCAACAATATTCCTTTTCAGAGTAAGATTTCCTCATTCTGTAGGTTACATGTTTCCTTACTATTTTCATTGTTACATTTTATTTTGATATTCACTGGACTTCTGTTTACACACCTGATTAATTTCCGACAATGTGAGAACTCTCATTTGTTACTGTTTACGCAACCAGATGGGCAACATTAGGAATACTGTTTAGTGTTATGTTAAGAAACTGGTTAATGGATATGGGAAAGCATTCAGGGCTGTGAGAAAAAAGGTAAATAAAATGTGCTGTATACAAAAAGACAGGAAACAGAGTTTTATACAATAAACAAGAACAGCAGCCAACAACAGCAGAAGTTATATGTTTAACTTAGCAAATGAACTTAAACTGTGTAATCACTGGTATGGAATGTTCTTGTTACAATAAAATGAGGCAGAAATAGCAAATTAGAGTTGAGTAAAACAATACAATCATTTTAATATTTGTGAATCTTATCATTTTCTGACTCTTTAAAAAATGAGAATATTCATGGCTATTGCTTACAGCATAAACATCTTTACTTTTTTACGTGGAGCACTATCATCGGCAGTAACAACAGTTTCATAACAAATTTCCAGGAGATTTTTTCTTATGGAACAAAATTATAATAATGTCTGAGACCATGGTCTTCCAAGGTTTAATCTTTTACTCAACAACTACATGTGCGGCAACTGTAAATACCTATTTTATTCTTTACATTACAGCAAAATAAAAACTTCAGTGTGTGTGTGTGTGTGTGTGTGTGTGTGTGTGTGTGTGTGTGTGTGTGTGCGCATGCGCACTACAACTGACATAAGCTAACAGACTGTTGTTATAGTGTTACTTAATTCAGTTTATTTAGTGTACAAATTCCAAAACAAAAAGAAAACTTAAAAATGACAACTTGCATACATGTAAGGTATTATATTCGTATTTACATTTCACATACCCTCCATCCATTTTCACAGTATACATACATTAGTAAACTACTTGACTGCCATGTGACAATGTTCCGTTTCATAACATGACTTGCATAACTGCACTTAAGGATGGATTCCAAAGAGGTGACAATATGAATATAACTATTTCACATCAGTTAATTCTCGTCATTTCACAGATGACACCGTTAACTAACTGAAGAGCTGTTCTGTGGCTCTCTCCAGATCCCAGTTGTATGACGATAAGGCTACTCGTGCTTGATGATCTTCTATTCCCATATCCGTAAGCCGTCGTATTTTCAAGTCAAAATCTGAATTCCTGTGAGGACCTAACAAAACAATAGATTAAAAATCAAAAGTTGTACAAAATGAAAATTTTCATAGACATATTTTGCACTGCATCTACCACTGCACCCACTTTTCAACTCTTCTTGGGTTTATGACTTCCTATTTAGCTGTCTGATCTGGACAAACAGGATTAATTACTACATCAAACATTAGAATTAAATTTTTAATAACTCTCCTAAATTATTCTCCTTGATATTATCGAACAATATGTGCACTGGCTACACTTCACTTCACTTCAGATACTTAATTTGAATAATTTAACACAGTTTTTATAAAGCTCGGCACTTTGTGGAAACTGATATCGTATTCAGAATAATTTTTATTTGTAGACACTGCACTTCCTGTACTACAATGAAAATTAAGATTAGATAATAAAATAAAAATACTGAATACCACAATCATGCATAGTAACTTGGCCATAATATTTAGTTATACACGACATGAAGAAAAGTGAGATAAGATTTATGAAGCAGACAATATAAATATTATATTTACATAATTTTTGTGAATTTAAATATATTCCACTAGCCCTTTCATTTTCTGTATTTATATCACTATTTCAATATTTCTATTTATAAGCCTAACAATGTTTTGATATAAATTATTAAAGGCAACTTCTTCCAAAACCTTGGCTCGGCAAAAGCTGCAATATTTTGCTTTGATACCATCTCTTTCAACCTGAACTACATTTCTTTTAGAGCTCTGCTTTCAGCAGCATAAAGCTATTGAAAATATGGGAAAATAATGGGATCTGCTGGATACTGCTTTAAGCAAATGAGTGTCTGTCGTAATATGCCACAAAAGCACCACTAATCATGTGCTGACCATGGTACACATGATGTAACAAGGTCAGTGGCAACACATCAGTCGCATCCCTTCCCAAATGATTACCCAAACAATACTTTACCACATTCCACAGCATGCTTCATCCAGGCAAGGGCTATTTGTATGGTTCAAAAACTAGCATCTTCACACCAGTGTTAGTAGCAGTCTCAAATGTTTACCTAATGTTCACGCCAATTTTCTTTCCCAAATCACAAATGGCAAGGCTGAGCAAAGCACTTAGCCAAAAAACAGCCCACCGAGCTTTGTATTAGTTCTGGTAATTCACTCCTATGACATAACTGTCAAAATATATTTTGAAAATATAATTTAATTGGGCAAATAAAAGAAATCTAACTCACCAAGTGATGGCAGGGAAAAACACATAATTTTTAAGAAAATGTGCAAGCTTTTTGAGCCAGTCCTCCTCGTGGCAGAAGGGTTGAAGGCAAAGGAAGAAGGATGAAGTAAAAGGACTGGTGAGAATTGGGAAAAAGGGAGAGAGCTGTGGAAAAGTTATCCCCAACACCGGGTCATGGATACTTACCGGATGGAATGAGAAGGTAAGAACAATTGTTGGTGATTGCACTGGATGAGATTTAAAAACCTGAGAATTTAAAAGTTGAAAATAGGGGAATAAGGAAGACAGAGATAACTGACAAAACAGCATGCAAGAGTTGACACGAGCAGAAAGCTATGTGCATTATACATGGTAGAGGTGGGTGGGGGAAGCGATAACAAAATAAAGATATGTAGAAAGCAAAAAGGGAGTGAAGAAAGTAATAGTTGCGGAGAAGAAATCCTGAGACCACAGAAATTAATGTAAATGAAGGCTAGTTGGGTGGCGAGAACCGAGCACATGTTGCAATGCCAGTTCCCACATGTGGAGTTCTGAGAGACTCTTGTCAGAGGGAAGAATCCAGATGGCAAGTATTATGAAACAGGCAGCATAGTGTCACCTGTCATGTTGTACAGCAACAAGATAATGGGTGTTGCCAGTATACACCTTCTGTCTATGCCCATTCATCCTAACTGATAACTTTGTGATAGTCACAACATAGAACGCCAAACAGTGTTTATGTAACAGCTGGTACACAATGTGTCATTCCACAAGTGGCTCTCCCTTTGACAGTACATGTTTTTACCAGTTACAGTGCTGGTGTAGGTAGTGGTAGGAGAGTGCATAGTCAAGTCTTAACAGTGGAGACAGACACACATGTAGGAGCCATAGGATATGGAAATGGATGCAGAAGGAACATAGGGTCTGACCAGGATATTGCAGATATTGGGGAGACAAAACAAACTATTCTTGGCATTAAGTCGTCCTTCATACAGGATGGTTACGCGACCTTGGCTGTTCAGTATACAGTGTCAAATCAAAAACACCTTCAGCAGTCTATACTTCCAATTTTATTTTAGTTTTGCTACCAGTTTCCACACTATACAATCTTCAAGTCCCCTGACCAACATGTAGGAAGAATCCCACCTTTAGTACAATTCTTTTTAAAAATGCCATCCCTTTGTTCATCAATTGCACAGTCTGCAGTTGATTAACACAGGGACAGTGTTGTTGAAAAGAAATCTACAGATACCAATGACTATATGCTGGCCCGTATTTCGATTGTAAAGAGTTAGGATTCTTCCCACACATCAATCAAGGGCCTCAAGATGGCATAGTGTAATACTGAAACTGGCAACAAAAATAAAATTGGAAATATAGACAGCTGAAAGTGTTTTTGATTTAACATTTTATTCTAGGTGTGGTGGGCAAAATGTCAGACAGAATGGACCTCATTTCAGGGCATGATTTTAGGAAGTCATAGCCTTGTCAAAATAGCTGATAAATACGTTCCAGAATAGGATAGCACTGAACGACAAGAGGTATACTCCTCCTAAGTTGTTTTTTGGGAGGATCAGCAGTACCAGGATTGGATGTGATGGTCCGGGAAATCTGTTTTTAAACTAGACCGGTGGGTAAGTATGTCAATTGAAGGCTGAAGTGGGGAGGTGCTGTACCACTGTAGAGAGAATGCATCTAACCAAATACTTTTGCCTTGAATGCCAAGACTGTATAAAAGGGAATGTCAAAAGTATGTAGCTGACCCGCAGTGAGGATGAGGTCAATATCAAGAAAAGTGGTATGGGATTAGGAAATTTAATGTGGAGAATGTATGTATAGAGTCCATAAATTTTTCACATGTTAGCCTCACCATGAGTCCATATGGCAGGGATGTCATCAATGTGTCTAATCCAACACAGGGGCTGAACATTCTTCGATCCCAGAAAAGCTATTTTCAAGCAATATATGAAAAGGTTATTCATAAGTATAAAATTGTTTAAGGTGAGTAGAAAGGATGTCATAGATTTGGAATCAGTTGGATGCTGCAGCAGACAGACAATATATGTGGGGGATGTTGGTATAGAGGGATATAGTGTCAATGGTGACAAGCTAGGTGTGAGGCAGGAGCAGGGGGCACACACGGATTTCAGATGATTTAGGAAATGATCGGTATGTGTAATATAGGATGGGAGTCTCCGTACTATAGGATCCAGCTGTTGACCAAATAAGGCAGATATACATTCAGTGGGTGCTTTGAAGCCAGCAACAATGGGAAGACCAGGGCAATTGGGTTAAGATGTGAGTATGTGGTATGTGTGGGGTAGGAAGTTCTATGTATTGAGGTGTTAGTCGTTCTGAGGGACCTGAGGTTTTAAAGATGGACCATAGGTCTTTTGTTTTCTGACCAGTCTATTGCCCCCACCCTCCCCCTCCTCAACATGTATAATGCACTTCTAATTTAGTTTCCGCTCTTATGAAGTTGATTTTGTTCTTATGAATGATTCATTTTGTCATAGTATTAAACCTTCTGAAATGAAAGAGTCCCTTTTGAAATGAAAGAAAGAGAACCAGAATACTTGAAAACAATGCCACCTTAATTAAGCTTCTTTACAGGACTAAGGATGTATCTGTTACTGAAATCATCTTCAGAACCATACAAACATTCATTCGCAGAGTCATCTGGATCTTAATTCTCATTAGAAACATCTGAAAGTATTTCAGATTACATGTTGTTTTGTCAGTAATCTCTCCTTTAATTATTACACTAACTTTCAGCTTTAATTTCCCAGATTTTCAAATCTCACCTGGTGCAGTCCCCAGCAATTAGTCTTTCCTTTCCTTCTCGCCCCATCCATTGAGTCTCCCCTGACTCAGGGTCTTGGGTGACTTTCCCATAACTGTCCCCATTTCCTAACCTCACTAGTCCTTTTCCTTCTTCATATCTCTTCCTTCCCCTTCAATCCTTCTGCCAGGAGAAAGAGCCACTGGCTCCGAAAGCTCATACACTTCCTTAAAATTTGTGTGTTTTCTCCTGTTGTTGCTAGGTGAGTGGATTTTTTTATCTACCCAGTTACATTACAATAAAATATTTTGGTCTTCTTAACAGTTTCCTTTCTAGCCTTAGATTGCACCTTAAGCCATCTCCACAGCAATAGGACTATTTGGCATATCTAGACTCAAGTTGTAACACTTGCAAAATCTGAATTTTTTCCCCACTGACTTTGAAAGCTTTCATGGAATCCAAGAAAGGATATTATATCATGATCATTAAAGATGAAACACAAGCTCAGATTTGGGATAGGATGTGCATGGAAATCGCCCCAGTCCTTTTTGGAAGGAATCATCACAGCATTTGTCTTAACACATTCGAGATGGTGCTCAAGTCTCACTTGCGCACTTGCACAGCCAGTGTCTGAGGAAGACTGATACCATTTCAAACGAATCATTGGTATTGCCAGAATCAGTTGAAAACACTGCCACCTTATGCTTCTTTATAAGACTAATGATCATGGAATCATCTTCAGAACCAAACAAGCATTCATTTACACAGTCATCTGGATCTTCATTCTCACTACAAACATCTGAATAATCAAGTGAAAAACTTCTGAAAGTAATTCAGATTTGTTCATTCAATCATATTTGATGCATTGACTATTGGTGTAAACACTTAAATAGACAACGTAGTTAAAACACCTCACAGTAGAAAACACGAGTTACTTCAAGATCAGTCTGTAACGGATGGCCTGCAAAACATGAGTAAACTCAAGATCTATCTGCAGTGTGTTAAACAATTTAGGAAAACCACAGGAAACTTAAATCTCGATGGTTGGTCAGGGATTTGAACCACAGTCTTCCTGTATACAATTTCATTCTCTTGCCATTACACCACCTAACTCATGTACCATAAACCAGGCACCTGATCTAGCCCTAATACTGTTGCTCTTGTACCCATTCTCCTGTGCAATTGGCAAAACTCGTTTGAAGTTTCAAAATTACATTTCCAATATTGCTTAGTGATAGCTATCACACCGTCAGTTGACAAAACTGACCAACATCAAGTTTCATGTTAATTGTAGCACAACTGCCACCACCCCTGCCCCTCCCATACAAGAAGACACTGGAATCTCTGCTATGTTCAATTTTTGACAACTCCACACTTGACTATTTTAGCAGTATAAATTTTTAGTCGGATATCATGATAGACATATGTGGTCTGCCATTAGCACTATGGAACTTTATAGATACTTTCAAGTGTTGATGGACGATCAATTATACTGTTCCAAGGGCAGCATCCAGTCATTCCTTAAATTAATAAGAACACACTTGCACTGATGTTGACTGCAAACTGTATCTTTTAATCAAATAGAATGTGGGATCACACAATCCCTGACATTTAACATTTGCTTGTAATTTACAATAAAAAGCAGTACAGATCACAATTTCGGCAACTGTTTTTGCTCTATACAACCATCATCAGACCACAGGCTCTGAGAAGTACATTTATGATAACATTTTTCCTGCTAGAAACCAACATAAATGTAACATAATTATGATATAAAACAGAACAATGTGTTTTCCACATTACATGAGAAACTAGTTAATGGAGCTGCTGTGTAGCATCTAGTGTTGCCAGTCACACACTGTTAACTAACTAGCAAAGGCGTGGCAAGGTGTTAAAAAGGAGAAGCCCTACCAACCATATCTCAAATGATATGTAGTACTAATGTTTAACATTAACAAATATTGTGTTTTTAAACAGAAAAAAGTCATAATGTACACAAAAACATGATGTAAAACTGCTTACCATCTACTATTACATTTAAAAACTTTAAAAGTTAAAAAGATTAAAAGTTAAAGATTAAAAGTTAAAGATTAAAAACTGCCTTCTGGTGTTTACATGAATAAGCTACTCAAACAATGGTAACTCCATGTAAGAATATCAACAATGTAGGAAAAAGACAGATTGCTACTTACCATAAAGAAGACATGTTAAGTTGCAGACAGGCACAATTAAAAGACACTTACATAAAGCTTCCATCCACAGCCTTCACCAACAAAAGAGAGACACACGTCATTCATATACACAAACAAGCACACCTCATGCACACGAGACCACCAACTCCAAGCACCTTGGGCTGGAATGAACTATTCAGAGATGTAGATACTGCCTATGCGTCTAGCACTGCAGCCAAGCACAGTGTAGTTCATTATCTAAGTTCACGGCTTGTAGAAAATAAACTAATACTACATCACAGTAAGACTCGGTTTTTAGAGTTTCTAACACACAATTCAGCAAAACCTGACGTTTTAATCTCACAGAACGGGCATTTGATTAGTGAAACTGAACAGTTCAGATTTCTAGGTGTTCAGATAGATAGTAAACTGTCATGGAAAGCCCACATTCAGGATTGTGTGCAAAGACTTAATGCTGCCATTTTTACTATTCGAACGGTATCTGAAGTGAGTGCTCGTTCAACAAGAAAATTAGTCAACTTTGCTTATTTTCATTCTCTTATGTCATATGGTATTATATTTTTGGGTAACTCTTTCCATCCAAAAGGATATATTTGGTTCAGAAATTGGCAGTTCGGGCAATAAGTGGTGTAAGTTCATGAACCTCTTGTTGACCCCTATTCACGAGCCAGGGTATTTTGACACAATATTAGCTTATTCCCAAGAATAAGCAACTTTCACTCAGTTAATACTTGTCAGAAATCAAACCTGCTTTTGGATCAGACTTCCTTAACTCTTGTGCAGAAAGGTGTGCAGTATACTGCTGCATCCATTTTCAATAAGCTACCACTCGAACTCAAAAATCTTAGCTGTAATCCACACCCTTTCAAATCAAAACTGAAGTGTTTCCTCATGGGTCACTCCCATTCTGTCGAGGAGTTCCTTTTGAAAAATTAAGCTGATCCTCCTCGTATTGTTGATTGTGTTTACTTAAACTTATGGATTGACTTTTTTGGGTTTAAAAACATTTTATTTTTATCTGTTATTACTTTTATGTTGTAATTTCATGTACTGACACATTCCATGACCTTGGCGATTTGCTCCTCAATTTGGTCCTATGGAACTTGACGTGTAAATAAATAAATAAATAAATAAATAAATCAATCATGCTGTGCAGGATGTCACTTGTCGCCATGGAGACGCAATGTGGCTTGCACTGCCAACCTAGGTGTTATTTCTCCCACAGATGTGCAATACAGTACGTGTCTCCCTTTAAACTCAGTATAATGTAGTTGACTAGACATATCCTGCATACTTGTACAGACAGACACTACTAATTAAAACATGTCAAACAATTTAATAACATCTTACAATAAAACCTGATAACAATTCAAAAAAAATGTTGCCATCTGTCATGTATTTAAAAGAAATATTAGTTAGTGTTGCAATTGGTGTTGTACTAGCATGAAAAGCCCAGTTCTATTGAGCAATAATTATGTTAAACAGGACTCACGTGGTCAGACACGATAGCCGTTATGAAGATACACATAAGCTCGTGTCGTCACCACAGTAGTAGCTTCTCTTGCTGGTGAGCCAGTGTAACCATTGGAGAAGACTGCCACTGCATTGTCTAATCACTGTCTTCTTCACTGCTTCATAAGAAGTACCTACCCACTGACATACCAACTTGAAGATACCATGTTTTGATGTGTGAAGAAGTCTGTAACTGTCTGCTGTACATCATCAACTAACAGGAATCATTGACCCTTCAAGGCTTCTTTTTTTTTAAAAAAAAAAAAATAAAGTAAAGAGAGAGAGAGAGAGAGAGAGAGAGAGAGAGAGAGAGAGAGAGAGGAAGGGACAGAAGGTGTGATAATCACATGGGGTGTGATTAGGATTATGGGGGAGTGCTCGAGTATCTTTCACTTGAGTCAGCGTAGTAGAGGAGGAGATTAGTGTTTAACGTCCTGTCGACAACGAGGTCATTAGAGACGGAGCGCAAGCTCAGGTGAGGGAAGGCCGGGGAAGGAAATCGGCCGTGCCCTTTCAAAGGAACCATCCCGGCATTTGCCGGAAGCGATTTAGGGAAATCATGGACAACCTAAATCAGGATGGCCGGAGACGGGATTGAACCACCGTCCTCCAGAATGCGAGTCCAGTGTGCTAACCACTGCGCCACCTAACTCGGTAGTCAGTGTAGTGGATGAGGCTTGCCTCCTAGACTGACCAGCATCTTGTGTCAAATTGGGACCAGCACAGAACTTGACACACCATTCCACAATGGTGGTTTCTGACAGGTATGCTGCCCCATACACATTCTTCATTCCCTGATGAATGTCTACCGGTATTTGACTTTCGAAAGCCAAGAAAAGGACAACAGCACATAGGTCTTGCTTAGAACCATTTGGTGATAACTTCATCATAGTTCACATTTTAGCACACACTGCATATATGTTTGACAGACAGAATGCCACACTAATCCCTTGCCTACATGCCAGTGCTGCTGTACCCACCTCGTGATGACTGGGTGTTGTGTGATGTCCTTAGGTTAGTTAGGTTTAAGTAGTTCTAAGTTCTAGGGGACTGATGACCTCAGATGTTAAGTCACATAGTGCTCAGAGCCATTTGAACCATCTGAATCTGTACCCACAACAGAGTCATGCTGTGTTGCATATACACTGCAGCAACACCCTCAATGTAAACTTTTTGATCCCCCCCCCATATGATAAAAGAAAAATGATTATAATGAATCATACCATACAAATATAATGGTTTCATAACAATTCCAAAAGTTATACTATTTGCTCTAATCTATTCCTTATAAATTTAATAAAATAGCATCTCATTATAAAACCACATTATTATGTGCGCACATTGACACAAAAAATTGGTTAAAACTATGTTGCTTTCAGTGTCTCATACTATTTACATTAAAACATTTTCACATATGATATTTGTGAATTTTAATCATTTATATTACTGATCACATGAGGAACAGTGTGCAGATCTTCCCCTTTGTAACGTCTAGCCTTTGTTAGCTAGTTAGCAGTGTGCAACAGGCACAAGTAGGTGCAAACACCAGCTCCATGAACTGGCTCCTCACGTCATTCGGGTAATACATCATTCTATTTTCTATCATAATTATGTTGTTTTTATGTTGATTTTTAGGTGGAAAAGTTTTGTCATACACGAGTCATTATACAAGGTGTCCCATTTACCTTGACCACCCCAAAAATCTGTTTGACCAGATGCAAATTACAAAATGTTTCAAGCAAATGTTCTTTAGCTGCCAGGGGGACATCAATCAGCATGGTTGCCTTCATTGTAGCTTTTTTTTTTTTTTTTAATGATATGGACAGCGGTAAGACTTTTTTAAATGGCACCCTGTAATTTTTATTTGGTAATTCATTTCCTCTCCTAAAGACCTATTCAAAAATGTATCACAGTGTACCATCCCCTGAAACACAACATTATTAATTATGTAACACAACACTGACTTTGAGCCCGGGATCACAAACTCTTCCACTTGCTGGAATTGTCAGAAAACAAATGAAAACCAAGTAAAAACATAAGAGAAAATTTACTGACTCTCCTGCACCACTGCCCAGGAGTAGAACATTCAACGGTGCTCAAAGTGGTGACCCTGGACACCGATACACTGGTGCACTCGTTGAATGATAGAATTATTTACTGCTTCCAGTGCTGCCTGCTGAAGAGAATTACAGCAAGCATGGTACATTCCTGCTTGTCCTCTGGAGTTGTTGGAATATCATGATAGAGCATGTCTTTAATGCATCCCCAAAGAAAGAAGCCCAGAGGATTTAAATCCAGAGACCTAGCAGGCCAAGTAACTGTTCCTCCTCTAACAATCCATCTGTAGGATACCTTCGAATCAGAACCGGATTTGCACGCAAGGCATTATATGCTGGACATCCACTGTGTTGAAACCACATAAGCAGTCTGGTTCTTAACAGCACCTCATTCAGAAGAGGAGGAAGAACTCCTCCTCTAACAATCCATCTGGTAGGACACCTTTGATTCAGAACACGATGTGCACGCAAGGCATCATGTGCTCGACATCCATCGTGTTGATACCACATAAGCAATCTGGTTCTTAACAGCTCTTCATTCAGAAGAGGAGGAATAATTCATCTGAGGAAGTTGGCATACTCTGTGCCGTTTAGACTACCATTGATGAAATAAGGGCCAATAATTGTGGTACCAAGCATCCCACACCAGACGTTAACTCTCCATTGACACTGTTGCTCCACCTGTCTAAGCCATTGTGGGTTGTTGCTGGACTAATAATGCATGTTCCTTGTATTTACCTGTCCTTTGTTTGAGAAGGAACATTCATCGGCAAATAGAACATTGGAGAAGTAGTTTGGGTTGGCGAGGATTTGCTGCTGTGCTCACAGACAGAACTGTACATGATTCTGGAAACCATTCCCATGGAATTATTGATGTAGGTGTCCATGGTAAGGATGGAACTGGTGACATGTAACAATAAATGTACACTGGACTTAGGAATGCCAATCTCATGATCAAGCTGTCATGTGTCCACATGTGGATTCATAGCAATGGAAGCGAGAACAGTAATTTCGGCACCTTCATCTGTGCGAGTGCTATGACAATTGCATTGTCGTGGGTTGAAACTTCCCGTTTCCTGAGGCATCGCAGCAAGACGAGAAAACAAATATTGGGAAGGTGGGTTCTTGTCAAGATATCGCTGTCTGTACAGTTCTGTTGCCTGTGTAGCATTTCGTCTATCTTCAACAACAATTAAAGAAACGTTATGTCAATGCAGTTTGTAGAAAGGACAGCCTTTACTGTATGCCTACTCTACACAACAGTATTTAAAAGGATTAAACTACTGTACTAAATGTACCTGTACGTAAGAAAACAGTACTGCAATTACTGTTCTGCTAAATTACATTCCCCATAGATGAGTAGCATTTCTACCTTCTCTTCGTTGGTGTACATTCTACTCACACAACTCTTCAACTGACGATGGTTGACGGAATGACGGACGTGCATTCTACTTATGTTTACATTTGTCCTCTGTCAACATCAGCATGTGGATGTGTTCCATTACCCCAAGTATCTGCACTAAGTGCTGGGAGCATTAATGTCAATGTTGTGTTATGTAATTAATAACATTGTGTATCAGTGAATGGTACACTGCGATACATTTACGAATAGGTCTTTAAGAGAGGAAATTAATTACCAACAAAAAAATGCAGGGTGCCATTTAAAAAAGTCATACCACTGTTCATACATCTGCAAAAAAACAAAGCTACAACAAAGGCAATCATGCTGATTGAAGTTCCCCTGACGGTTAAAGAACATTTGCTTGAAACATTTTGTAATTTGCATGTGGACAAACAGTTATTTAGGGTGGTCAAGATAAATGGGTCACCCTGTATATGTTATACATTTCAGAATGAAGGTCATACAGACCAAAGCCAGTTCTGAAATTAAAAATAATTAATTTATTGGGAACTGGACTGCTTTTTATTATACATATTAAGCATGATAGTGTGTTCCTAAATAACAGAAAAAATATATTAACTTACTTATATGTACAAGAAATTCGCAGTAATGTACCAATGAAATGAAGCACTATGTGTAAAATTCCCTCAAGTACAAGCTACAAGAGAATATTGTGTAAACAGTATATTGCCAAGCTAATAAAGAAAGCCAGTTTCACTGCCTTTACACTCAGAAGGATCTGTCCTTTTGTTGAACTGCAGCTTAAAATGTTAGACTAATTTGTAAACTTCCACATAGTAGTGCCTCAGCAATAATTCCTGGTATACTGTATGTAAAAATCAATTAGTATACATCCTTTTAAATGTGAACATTGATAACACAGTGAAAAGGTGGTAGCCTACCTCTCAGTGGCCTCTCTCAGGACTCATAAAATCTTACTGTTGATTTCCAAGACGTACACTTTTTAGTAGCCCATAGGGCTAAAATTTAGGTCCATCTAGGCTGTACTATAGTACAACACTAAATATAAAAATCAGCAAGCCAAACTGGTAACCTGGCCATGGTAGCAGCATTGTTTCATTTACACAAGAAAAGCAGGGGTTGGGGGGGGGGGGGGGTGCAATAAAGTATACGCTCCAGTATTCTTACAAGTGGAGTTCTGGAACACACTACACACCTTTAAATGTCCGTGAATGAAGTGCTCATTAAGAACAAGAACAGAAACAGAAAGTATAAGGGGCATTCAAAAAGAAACGAGCCGGAGGCATAATTACAGAAACCAGTACCTGTATGTTAGAAGTATTGACCCTAGCTGTTGAGACACTTGTCCCACTGTGACACAAGGCAGTGAATGGCTGTCTCATAAAATTCCCGGGGCTACAGTGTGAATCAGTTCCGCATGTACAGCTGGACATCATTGTGCAGAGGAGATCGGGAAAGGTTATGCTGACATTGTTCTTTGACCAAGATAGCCTCCTTCTGATTCACTTCCTGCAGCAAAGGACAACAGTGAATCCCGAGCATTACTCGCAAACCTTGACCACCCTTCGCCAAGCGACCAAGTCAAAACAACCAGGCGATTTTGCCCGTGGGGTCATTCTGTTCCATGACAATGCAAAGCCTCATACGGACAACACAGTCGTGGCAGCCCTGCAGAAATTCAAATGGGAGGTTCTCTGCCACCCTCCATACAGTTCAGATCTCTCTCCCAGTGATTATGCCATTTCTGGTCCCCTTAAAAAGGCTCTCAGGGGCAGACAATTCACCTCAGACGACGACATCCAGCTGTAAGTGCGGAACTGGTTCACATCGCAGCCCCGGGACTTTTATGAGACAGCCATTTACAACTTTGTGTCACAGAGCGACAAGTGTCTCAAGAGCCAGGGTCAATACTTATAACATACAGGTACTGGTTTCTGTAATTATGCCTCTGGCTCATTTCTTTTTGAATGCCCCTTATACAATATTTCTCACATTAACTGCTAATGACATTTTGCTGGCAGTATCCATCAAGCTATCTTCCCTGGTGATGCTGCTATTTCCACAGCTGAGACTGTTGCTTCATTGTCTGCTGTTTCAGTAACAGTTTATGAAGCAGACTCTTTGTTTGAATATGTGTAGACTGATTTTATTGTATTTTGAGTTTCCTCATTCATCTAAGTCACAGCCAGTAGTCACCACACATATTTTTGGCATGATAAACGGCCTTTCAAGTCTTTTACTGTCACAATATTAAATACTAATGTCATGGCAGTAAGTGTAAACTGAACATGTGGGTTAGTCATTAGTGTTGTTGGCTAGGAACACTGAGGTCCTGGTTTTAATCCCCACTGACATCTACAATTTTTTCCAATGGAAAGGTCTGGATGGAGGTCCACTCAGTCTTATGAGGCCAACTGAAAAGCTACCTGAATAAAAGCTGTGAAATGGGTGTGCAAGTCACCAAAGTAATGTTATATCAAAACGCTTGCACCAGGTAATGTGACACAAAAAGTTTATTTATGAGCAATACCATCATCAGCTGTTAATTTTTTGCATTAAGAGAGTGAGCAGCTGACAACTACGGAATTCATTCTTTGCATGACTTCAGACTAATTCTATAGTATTTAGGATTTGATAGTGTGGTGGCATTAGGCAGGGAACAATTCTGTTACAAGATTTTGCCGATGGAATAATGAGGAGGGTGGTACTCCTTACTTAATGCCAAAAGTTCCCCTTTCCTTCTCTCTAGGCATTTTTAACTTTTTTTCCTGTTGATTTCTACGTGACAGTCACAGTAAAGAGCATGAAACGGAAGTCTGTGCTGTAAATAATGAAATGTTGCCTTGGCACTGACATTTGACAATAACTGTTGCACAATGTCACTTTTCAACATTTATTCACAGTATAGTGTATTTGAAAAATAAAAAGACTCACTTATTCAGCAATCTTTCAAAATCAAACCCCACAGATGGAACACTTTTTTCTCACATTTTCTTTGCTAGCCTGTTAGCCCAGTTCTACTCAACAAAAGTTGTGAAATTTTTGTAAAGACTGTTTTCTTTGTATTGTTCATAATATAACCGAAATTACTGTGTAATACTTTACGAATCTATATCATCAACGGAATATTTATTGTGTACATTTTACTTGTTCTAATTTGGGCCAGATACCTGAATCCTGCTACACTCAGCTGACACTTTTACTCATAAAAACAAACATAGTTTGTTATCTTGCCTGGTATAAGCCTTTTGACATAATGCTACTTTGGTGACTTGCATGTCCATTTGGCTGTATTTATAGTCAAATAGCTTTTTTCCTTTGGACTCATAAAACTGAGTGGATCTCCTTTCACCCCTCTCCCCCAGGAAAAACCGGAAATAGTCAACGGGAATCGATTCTGGAACCTTGGCATTGCTAGGCAAAAAAGTTAACTGCTATATCACATAGTCAACTTGCCTTAATCCTGTGATATTAGCTTTTACTGTTGTGGTATTAGAAGACATGAAAGACTATGTACCATGGCAAAAGTGTGTGTGATTACAGGAAAAGACATACTTTGACAGTCATAGAAACAGAATATAAAAATATAAATCAGCATAGTCTCTCTCCTTCCATAATTTGCACACAAATGACTAACTCACCTTTTGTTTGCCAACATTTGCTTGCACTTTCCTTTGCCTATCACGCCTTTCTCGTTTTCAACATTATTATGACGTTAACAGCAATTTATTGTGGCTTCCCAGGAAGGTATTTTCCGCGATCACTTTTCACACTTCCATTTCAAGCTAACAATGCACACTACTTTGAATTGGAACTTGATTGTACCTTGTCATGTGAACAAGTTAGGTCCTGCTACAGCCGGGAAATAGTTTGAATCATACTATAAAGTTCGTATTGTATTCTGTGTACCGGTGAACAAGTTCCCTACCTACACATGGCAAGAAACTGGAAATTATTAGTAATTAAAAATAGCACAATAATTTGTCAGCTGTTCTAAAACATGTTTTTTTGGAATGTAAATTTACACTAGTATTGATGAGAATAGGGAACTAAGCCCCTATTCCTATATTCATGTGAAGTACAGAGTGGTAGACAAACCACATTTACATGTAGAATCAAAAAACAATTATTACTGTTCCACCACAGTGCACTTTTGTTTACAGCACATCTGCTAACGTATTTCTTTGATGTATTGTAGAGCTCAATTCATCAAGAAAACAATGGAACAACATATGAGAGAATCAACTATGGAACTAACCATCAACACTAAACAATGGCAACATGAAACATATTCAGCTTGGCTCAGAAATGGTATTGATATTTTTCAGTGAAATTTTATTTTTTGTTAATTTGGTACATATCCAGCAATATCTTGAGTATCTGCAGAATAGTTTTATTTATATGGCTCATAAATGTGTGTTGTTAAAAATCAATAAATTGGAATACAATGTAATTGCAAAATTATTTGTTATCATTTATAAACTACATAAATTTGCCCATATTTTTAAAAGTTTATAGCCAAGACATTCTTTATGTTGGTTGTGTTCCATTACTTTTCGTTATTATGATTCATAGGGTTAGAAATCTGGAGAAAGTGCTGTCTATGTGTTTACATGAGGCTTAACAATATATTCTCAAAAACAGCTTTCAAATACAATAACTACTACATCCTCTTTCCTTATACACAGAATGTGGACGGCATCTGCTACCTAATTTATGTGGTTGCACTGAAATTGTGATTAATACACTGAAAAACGCAACACCAAAAAATTATTAATGTAGAGTAATGACATTTCAGGAAACATTTGTCTAGGTAACATACTTAAGTAATTAACACTGGAAAATCACAGGTTAATGTAAGCACGAGATAAGTCATTACAAATGTGAAATGCTGGTGTAAATCCCGCAATACTGAATGCAACAATATAAATGTGCATAAACTGTGCTGTACAGGTACCAGATGTCAGTTCTTGGGATGCAGTTTCAAGCCTGGTGCAGTTGGTTAGTCAGTGAAGGGATGATGAATGCTGTTTGAGAATGACGCTGGAGTTGTCATCTGTTGATGTCCCATATGTCGTTGATTGGTGACTAATCTACTGATCAAGCACATTACGGCAACATGTTGACACTCTTAGAACATGTTGACACTCTTAGAACATGTTGGATTACAATTGCGGTATGTGGGCAAGTATTATTATGCTGGAAAACACTCCATGGAATGCTGTTCATGGATAGCAGCACAACAGGTTGAATTACCAGACTGTACAAATTTGCTGTCGGGGTGTGTGGGATAACCACGAAAGTGCTCCAGCTGTTATAAGAAATTGAACCCCAGGTGTAGGTTGAGTGTGTTGTACAGGATGGCAGCCAGTCAAGAAATGTTTTAGGGAATTGGTTTAAGACATTTATTTCAAAGTTTTTATCCCAGAGTAATTCACGCCATGTCCACGTGACAAGTCACTTGTCTTTCAAAACTGTGGCAGTTCTGTCCAGTTAAAGTTGCTGAAAGGAGACACCCTGAGCCCTCTGCTGAAACTGCTAGTGAATTCAAGCCATTGATTTTAGCCAATACGCCATTGATTTTAGCCAATAACTTGTAAAAAACTGCTGATTTCATGTTATTTGTCACATTACCATTTACTTAGAATTTTCCTGCCCCTATTTTTAAGGCTTCTGCTCCTTCATTTTCAACAGTTACAAAGTGGTCAGCAAAATTCAAACATTATCATACTTCTCTTGAAGATGATCCACACAGAGAGTTCCAAAACTGCAATCAGTCGTGAAAATATTGAGTAATTTCATTAAGTGGCATTAAATGGGAACCAAGTAATTTGCCCAAAATCACCAATACAACTGCCATATATAAAGTAAGTGTACCATATACGAGTACTTTGTAAGTATTATTAACAACAATTAAGCTTTGGGCAAAATTGTGGGTACAACATTTGCTTAACGCTGACCACAAAAGCAAATGCAAAAATAAATTTTGCACCAATGTTTGGACTGTTTAAAAAAAAGAACCTGCAGATTTAGTGCACCATTTTATTACTATGAACAAAACATGAGGTCAACAGAGAGAGAAACTGATGCAGTGGTGAAGTAAGAGACCCTCTACAATTAAGGGTGAAGTCTATTTCATCTGCCAGAAAGTTATGGCAAGCGTTTTCTGGAATGTAAAACAAATTCTTTTTACTGAATAACTTGAAAAGGATGAAACAATAACTGGCTAGCATTACACAAGTCTTTTGACACAACTATATTTTTAAAAAATATGCAAGAAGAGACCTAGATTTAGAGAAGGGGGAAAAATAAGAATTCTTCAGGACAATGCAACTGCCCACAAATGTGCTACGCCAATTGGAAAATTTACAAGGATATGGCCCAAAAACAACTCAGGTCATAAGCACCCATGTCATAAAAGGTCGACATCATACCCTATAGAGACAGCGGAGATCCAGAACCAAAGATTAAATGTCCTCCACCATACTGCTACTACGGATAAAAAATAAAATGGGGTCGACAACCTGCAAGTCATTCACTAAAATGGTCAATAACTCATACAGTAAACATACATTAGAACGTAAGTTGTTAAAACAAGGGCATTCGGCTAGGAAATGGTGAGCCGTCAAAGGCTGAGGACAATGAGCACAAAGTGGTGAGGGATCACCACTTAACAAATAATGATGGCTAAAAACACAATGCCCAATACACAACTTAGGTAAAATGATCTCACAGCGAGAGGACCGACAGTAGGTCGGCCAAGCCGCTGGGAGAGGTTTAATTCCCTTGAGCTTGTTCCCACGAAGAGAAGACCAGTAGTGATGCTGAAGTGACACCACCTGCCACCAAGACAGCAACATGGAGATGATCAGAAAGGATGGAAGAGCTAGTAGACTGCGGTAGGCGGACTGCACCCTTCGCACCAGCCTCATTTCCCATCAGACCAATGTGACCAGGAACACACGTGAACATCACAGCGGCTCCCTAAACAGTAAGCAAATGGAAGCTTTCTTGAGACCGTTTCACTAAGATATAGACTATGTACAACACAGAGGCTCTGAAGGACACAGAGGCTCTGAAGGACACAGAGGCTCTGAAGGACACAGAGGCTCTGAAGGACACAGAGGCTCTGAAGGACACAGAGGCTCTGAAGGACACAGAGGCTCTGAAGGACACAGAGAGAACTGGAGCATATGACACTTAAAAAGCCTGTGTCACCACATACACTGAGTGGCCTGAAGAGGGCAAAGTGCTCTGATGTAAATATTAAGCAGTGTTCTGGAAGCTGATACCAAAATTGGTCAATGCCAGTAATGAATGAATGTCTGACACCAGTCAGTCTTAGAGCCATCAGTGTATATGAAGGTGCTATCGTTAAGTTGGATGTGAAGTTTGAGAAACTTACTATGTTAGATCGAATCTGGAGCAGCTTCCATAGCAAGCAAATGAAGTCCAAGATGAACAATGGCTGCTGCATGAAGTCAAGGTGGTGGAGGTTTCACACCCATTGGGAACATGGCAGGTAGTGTGAAGTTGAGGCGAAGCGGATTCCATGATGGTGGTTTGTGTTTAGAGGCTGTTAAGATGGATGGACATGCACATGAATAAACAAAACATCCATAGCCCAGTTTCAAACGGACAAGGGATCAGTGTAAATGGAGGAGGGTTGTCCAATCCGCTCCCCGGAAAGTACCACTAAGGGCACGTAGGACACTGAGAGACCAAGTACAGCAAGTGGCCAGGCCAGACATTTGGGATGACCAAGAAAGTTTTCTATCAAGTGTGAGCCCCAAGAATTTTGTAGGTTCAGCAAATGGCAGAGCAACAGGCCCAAGATTTATAGATGGTGGAAGAAACCAACTGTGCTGCCGGAAAATCATACAAACAGTTTTGTCGGTGGAAAATCGAAAGCCACTGTTGCCGCTCCACAAGTAAAGACAATTGAGACATCGCTGAAGACGCTACTCAAATGGACATGTGCTTGGAAAACTGCAATAGATCACAAAGGTGTTGACAAAAAGAGAGCCGGAGATAGGGTTAATGGCTACAGCAAAGAGGACACACTCAGGACAGAGCCTTGAGGCACCCTATTCTACTGGATAAAGGTGTCCAACAAGGCCAAACCAACACATATCTTGAAAACTATGTCTTTTAAAAATTCCAGAAGGAAACAGGCAGGCAGCACTGGAAGCCCCACGTGTATAATGTATGGAGGATACCAGTACTCCAGCAGGTGCTGTAGGCTCTCTCCAAATCAAAAACATGGCCACAGTCTGGTATTTCTGCAGAGAACCATTCATGACACGGGCTAACAAAGTGACAAGATGGTCAACTGCAGAATGGTACACTCAAAATTCACATTGAACAGTGGTTAGTGCTTAGGGAGATGTGAGCCACTAGACCAGCCAGCCATGATTCATATGTTCAATCAACTTGCAAACACAACTGGTGAGATAAATTTGGTGGTAGCTAGAAGGATGGTGTTTGTCATTGCCAGGCTTAGGCATGATGGGGACATTTGCAAGACAACAATCATCTGCACGAACAGTTCGACGATGTTTGCAGCATCATGGACTATCAGCTCGGAGACCATGGCTGCGGTTACCCTTTACGCTGCATCATAGACAGGAGCGCCTGCGATGGTGTACCCAACAACGAACTTGATGTACGAATGGCAAAACATCATTTTTTCGGATGAATCCAGGTGAGTGACCAGTTTCGACTCTATGAAAGAGTCATCTTCAGACTCCAGAGCGGAGGATGGACACTGCTAGATGAGTTCCGTCAACCCTCGACGCTCGAGTAACTACAGTTGATGGAACTCGTCTAGCAGTGTCCATCCACCGCTCTGGAGTCTGAAGATGACTCGTTCATAGAGTCGAAACCGGTCACTCACTCCAACAAAAAAAATGTTTTAACAAGATTGTGATCAAGACCGTTTAAAATTTTTATTTTAAGCACAACAATGATTGCCGGACCTCTTCATTCCTTCGCCAACAACCAGTTCTACATTACTTCACTGTGTTTCGCAATCTCCAGCCATGTTAACCTCAAACTTCGTCGCTCTACAATGGTCGAGTGCTACATTGCTAACACAAACAATGGACTCAGGTTTCATATCACCGGACTGTGCTCGCCAACATGTGAAGTGTGAAGCGCATGATATTCAGAACTGTGTACCTACCAATCGATCGTACAATGCTCAAAGCGATCTACGTTCACACGTGTACTTTGACTCTCAACAGACCGCAACAACAGTTACTGTCGCACTGTGTACAGTGCCGCCATTATTGCAAAATGCACCCGGCCACTATCAACTGCGACCTGTTCTGGGTGTGCTCACTGGCAGACTAATCAAGATCATTTTAGTGCATATATTTCTCCACGCTCGCTCTCCAAACCAGTTGCTCAAGTTTTCGACCACGTTGGTTCAAGTGCAGCATTCGGTATTTTGCCTTCCAGTGGCGTCTTAACAATACCGCCGTGACTTCTCACAAGTTCCACCAGTCAGTTATAGTGCGACCTCACGCAGCATGTTTTCAAATATTTCCGGAGTCGGTCAATTCAAGTCAGCGCCTGTAGCCTACGGCCCTGCTTACGGGACCCCAAAGCCTACTGTGCAACCACACATTCCCATGGTACCAACCGTGTCAGCCGCGTCGTATTTTCGTGACACATCAAGGACAATGCAAACTGCCGCGTTGCTACAGACATTGTCGCCAGAAACACACCCACGCCAGCCTGCTGTTTAGACTCTCCCGACACGGACCAGCTGGTTTTCCAAGAGACACCAAAACTGCCTTCGTCCTCTCCCCCAGGTCGTCTGCCGAAGCTGCCACCTTTGTATGAGGACAACCCAGTGTCATGGTTTGCACTTGTCGAACATCTTTTCAAGTTGCATCACGTGTCCAGCAACAACTCTAAACTTCTGTGCCTCGTCATGCACCTCCATGATCATTCAGACTTAATTTGCGATCTCCTCCTCTCACCACCACCTCCACTGAAATACAAGTTCGCGAAGAAGACGATCACAGAACACCTCGCCTTCTCACTATAAGAATTAATAATAAGAGATCTTGTATGAGGAACACCTGGAGGACTGAATCTCATCACATCTGGCGCCGCCTTCGGCTACTTGTGAATGAGCATGCCACATCAGACATCACATTGTGGGCAGTGTGGTCTGCCAAGCTGCCTACTGACCTACAGATCAACCTGCTACCACACTCCTTCGAGTCAATCGGCTCTCGTTTCCACATCGCAGACCAACTGCATTCACTGCTATGACAACGCCAGCCAGCTCATCATTCATCGCTAGTCGGCACAACTGCTCCCATTTACAGCGGTCTACTAGCAGAGGCAAGGCTCGCTCCGCCTCTTCTACATCACCTGACAGCATCCGTTCGCTCTCTCCACCATCCAAGCACTCCAGGATCACCCAAGCACCATATGTGCTGGTATACACGACAGAACAAATCAAAGAGGACAAGCCTCCTCTGCTGGTGCTGTCACCAAGACCAGCACATTCGGCTCATCCATACTGCTGGTACCACAACATTTTTGGCGATAATGCTAAGTAGTGCCGGTACCTTGCCAGAAGCCAAAACGCCAACCTCAGGAGCTAAAAGAGGCAGAGTCCTGGGGCGAACATCACAGGCGTCCTCATACATTGCACTCCGTCCACTTGTCTGCTCAGCCGAGAGGTTGTATGTACGTGACTGACATTTCGTCACGGCTCATTTTCGTAGTTGACGTGGGTGCTGATGTGCATAATACCTACATCGATGAATATCCCCCCCCTCCCTTCCCTTCCCTCCGTCTTTTCACCGACGAGGTCACTTCTACGAGATGTCAACGCATCAATGTTACAAACCTCAGGCTCTGCCAAATTTATGGTGCACCTATCTCTTTCTCTGTGCTTTCTGTGGACATTCTACATTGCCGACGTCGATGAACCAATTCTCGGTATGGATTTTTTGTCCCATTACTAACTCTCCCCAAGCGTAGTTCAAGGATCAGTGCTACACCATCCCACTAACACTCACATACTGTGATCCCGCACTTATGTTCCACGCTCTGTTTCCCTCACGACATGTGAGTTAGTTCGCGAGTGCTCTGCCCTCGCAGGCGGCATTGTGACCTGTGTCACTAACCTACTGTCAGAATACGAATCGGCGGCACAACTCCGCAGGGTAAACGATGAGCTGATACAACGCATAGCACACACTTACAACGAGCTCATCACAGCTCGTACCTCGCTGCTGAAATTGCAGTCCACTGTTCCGCCACCTATTCAAGCTTCTCCAGCAGACACGAGCTTGGACATTCATCAAGTTAGTCCAAAAACATTAATTTCACGTAACAATTCGCGTCTGGTAGACTCCGCACCCCCGGTGTGCTTGCCACATTCAGTGCCATGTGTGTCAGACAATGCGTCTAATGACAGTCATGTGCGCGATATGACCACGCCCACCGTACAGTCAGCCGCCCCGTGTGTTGACAAACACCAGTCTGGTGTGCAGTTCTCGGTTTCTTCCGTCACTAACGGAATGACACACACAATAGTTACCACTGCCGACCTTCCTATTAGGCAGAAGGTTAGACACCCCAACCCTATTAAGTTGTGCGTGGCCCGGCAGCAAATTAACGAACTTTTGGAGGCAGGTGTTCTGCAACCGTCAGGCAGCAACTGGTCTTCATCGATTCACCTCGTCCCCAAACATGACGGTTCTTTCCAAACATGCGGCGATTACAGACGTTTAAACACTCGTACCATCATGGACAACTAACCTGTGCCTAACACACATGATTTCACTCATATGTTATCGGGCACTACAATCTTCAGTGTTACTGACTGTAAACATGCTTACCACCAGATTCCCGCAGCGCCAGAAGACATCTCTAAAACAGCTATTATCAAGCTGCTTCATTTGTTCCAATACAACTTCATGCCATTCTGCCTAAAAATCATGGCGCAAACGTGGCAGCATTTCATTAACTCCATCTTACGACAGTTCGAGTTTTGCTTCATATATCTGGACGACATACTCATTTTCAGCAAGTCAGCTGGGAAACATGAAAATCACTTAGCCATGGTCCTCCAGACCTTGAACTCCAATGGCGTCGAGGTCAAAAAAGACAAATTCCAGTTGTGTCAGCCTTTTGTCACTTTCTTGGGTTACACCATCTCCACAGACGGAATACAAATCTCGCATGCAGGCCATCACTTCACTGCTGCTCCCAGCTATGTACAAAGAACTCTGACGTTTTCTGAGCACAATAAAACTGTCGTCACCTGCCCTCTGCTGCCGCCGTGCAGGCCCTGCTGACAGACTCACTGTCGGGTAAACAGACTTCATTACTCAAACCCATTCGCTGGACTGCACCTATGCTGGAGGCTTTCAATGCATTAAAGACTTCTTTAGCTCACACTGTGACACTCACCCACCCCGACTCCACGGCTGAGTTGTTCATCACTACGGATGCCAGTGACATCACAGTGGGAGCGGTATTACAGCAATGCAAGGCAGACATGGTTAACCCTCTTCATTTCTTCTCTAAAAAACTCTCAATAGCTCAGAAAAAATACTAAACTATCGACAGAGAACTCCTTGTCGTTTACGAGGCCGTCAAACACTTCCGCCCCGACGTGGAGGGTCACTCATTCTTCATCCTTACAGATCACAAACACCTCGCCAAAGGCACGGACAACATCGCCGCAGATTTTCTCTCACGGATCAATATTATTTCACGCATCACTGACTTATCCAACCTGGCCGCCCTACAAGCCTCAGACGAGGAATCTCAAGCTTTCCTCACATACCCTCAAACATCCCTTGTGTTTACCAAAGCTAAATTCCCCGGTGTTGTGGATCAGGTGTGATGCGATTCTTCTTCCGGTACCTGAAGCTCATTATTCTCAACCTCCCTCTGCCGGCAGGCCTTCGATGTTCTGCATAACCTTGCTCATCCTGGTGTCTGTGCCACTAAAAGGCTCATATCCAAGTGTTTCGTTTGGAAAAATATAAAACCGGACTGTCAGACCTGGGCACACAGCTGCATCCCCTTCCAATGCAACAAAATAAGCCACCACCCCACCCCAACACTGGGCAAGTTCAACATCCCGCCAATGGATTTTGTCATGTACATACCGATCTTATTGGGCCTCTTCCATCGTCGGAGGGCCATAGATACATTCTATCCACAATCGACGGCACGTCCTGCTGGGTAGAGGCAGTTCCCTTACCTAACATCACTGCCGAGACTGTGGCCAAGGGTTTTATCTCCTCAAGGATTTCTAGGTTTGGTTGTCCTACCACCAACCAGGGTCGGCAATTTGAGTCTTACCTGGTCACCATTTTATGTAACGTCTGCGGCATAAAGAAAATTCATACCACAGCCTACAACCCACAAAGCAATGGGTCAGTAGAAAGGTGGCACCACACTCTAAAAACTGCTCTCAGGTGCCATGACTGCCTCTGGTCTGAATCACTTCCATGAGTGCTGCTCGGCCCCCATTCAACTTTCAAGCCCAACTTACAGGGAACTATCTCAGAATTAGTTTTCAGGGAGAACCCTATCCTACCAGGAGAACTCATTCAGCCTCTGGTACCCGAAGATTTCCCCCCCTCCCTGGATTTCATAAGTCGCATGCGCACTCACTTCAATCATGTACACCTGCACCCACCTATCAGCCAATCCCCGCCGGACACTTATGTGCCAAACGATTTCAACACTTGCTCCCATGTAATGATGAGAGATGATTCGGTCTGACAACCTCTGCAACCACCTTATCTCGGCCCATTTAAAGTCCTCCAGCGGGGCGATACAACTTCCGACATCATCGTCAAAGACAGTCCGCAAACTGTTTCGTTACACCGACTCAAACCAGCATTTGTGGCCCCTGACGCCCCTCTGCTGGCTCAGTCTGATTCTCTTAATGACTCTCCCGCCAGTCTCCCTCCCGCCGTGGTGTCCGACAATGTTTTTCCTTGGCCCACCATGCCGATTTGTTCACCCGATGCCTCCTCGTCGCATTTCATGGGCTTCTCAGACACGTCAACCTCCAGCCCGTGTGCAGGTTTTGCTGCTACCTCATCAACTACGGAAACACCCTCTCAAATAGGCACCCTCCTCAGCAATGTACCCCCACACTTCGTAGACGACATTTCAATTGTCACTCTCGACAAGCAAGTTCTCATTCTACTCACAGACATCGTGGCCTCGTCACCAGTTAAACATCAGTGTTGTGAATGCGACCCGACGACAATTCGTGCCTTCATCTCGCCAGACGGCTCGATTAGCATCTGGGCTTGCCACACCTACACCCCGACATCTGCCATTTCGCCCACTTGCTCTTGGGCTGGCCGCCGCATCGTCCATCCTCGCTGGCTCAATGACTTTAAGGTGGACCTGCTTCCCATCACTCTGCCTCCGCACCCCACCCTGTCGAGGTACGACAACCAACAGCGTCGATGCCCACTGGTCTTCCCTCCTCAAGACTCACCTCAACTGCGGTACTCCATACTGGAAGGAATGGGGAGGGGGGAGGGGGAGGGGGTTTGCAAACCCTACCTTCAGGATCACAGAAGGAGGAAGAAAAATCAGAGAGGAAAATGATCTGTTCTGATGTCAGGCTATTAAAACTTGACAACACATTCCCAGAATCATCCCACACATGTTCCCGGAGAGGAGAAAAAGAATAGGAGTAGGACAGACCTACAGCACAAAAAGAGGAGGGGTGCTGCAAAGACTGGGGGCCCATGAAAGTAGAGGTTATGCTGCTGTAGGTGCATATTTTACAAAATTTCCAGAATCACACTTAAGGGATGGAATCTACTCCCAGAAACATGTTGGCTTGGGTTGCCCTGAAAGAAGATTGTGTTAAAAATAAGATTATTTTTGACTTAATAAACATTATATTGTTCTGCAAACACGAGAATTTTCCCCACTGGCTTTGTAGGTTTGTTCAAATGGTTCAAATGGCTCTAAGCACTACGGGATTTAACATCTGAAGTCATCAGTCCCCTATACTTAGAACTTCTTAAACCTAACTAACCTAAGGACATCACACACATCCATGCCTGAGGCAGGATTTGAACATGTGACCATAGCAGCAGCGTGGTTCTGGACTGAAGCGCCTAGAACCGCTCGGCCACCGCGGCCGGCTATAGGTTTATGAAAATGGAATAGGTAAATAAATATAAATCAATCACTAATGTCACTATATCAGCCCGCACCATCATAAAAAATATACACCTTGCTCTCATTAGTTTTACTCAGCAACATTTCAGGATCTGAATTCAATATACTATTTGTAGAAGATGATTTTTAAACTAATAAAAGAGGATGTAAAAATGAATTATCAATACAAATATATATTATTGAATAGCTGCATAGGTTTGTACCTTCCAAAGAAATGGCTATAACTGTTCTACTGCACCTTCGAGGCTGGACCCAGTGGATGAGCATTTCTTATTCTCATTTCCAATGATTACAATTGCAAGATGAGAAGAGTAGAGGCATAGGAAAAAGATTGGATATGCAAATAATATAGGATAGAATAGTAATGGCCAAAATGACAAAGGCTAAATGTAACACAGAGTACCAAAACTGATATAGTAGTTTGAAAATGTGCGAATTTTAAGTGTGGCACCTTGCAACATTTATGACGTATTACCATGAGCATAGCAGACGGATATTCCATACAAAAGGAACACTAAAGACAACAGTCATAGCCAGAGAACTGTGTAGCATACTGTTACGATTACACACTTCAAGAAAGTCTATTTGCATTATTGTGTTTGTTGTTCTCCCAACAACTTATTTATTGTATGTCCTGAAAGGTTTCAACTGTAGGTAACAAACTGAACACTACCAGCATGTATTCAAGAAAAAGTTTTTGAATTTACTCACTTGTAAAGAGCAATTCTACTCTACGATTCGAAGTGTTAATTTTGCTTTTTTGCAAACAATAATAACTTGGATATGCTATACTTATTATTTGTGGTATTGTGCACAATTTTGCTAGCACATAATGTCAGACAAACTAGCAAACATATAGTGTATGTTAATTGGAATGGAAAAGTTGAGTATCAAATGAAGCAAAACCTTTAAAATTGTAAATATCTAAAACTAGCACACATAGCTGAAAAATAAACAATCTTATTTCCAATAACAAGTTATATATGTGAGGCTACTAATAAAGATTGGGTCTTCATGTATATGACACAGAAAATACTTTAAGCCATATGATTTTAAATTATATAAATAGTTCATAGTCTGTAATATTATATTTTTGGAGGAATACTATCTTACAATATGGTTTGTTGCTGTTTCTGAATAATTCGTGTTTGTTACCTCCAGCATAAATGAATGTCCAATGTCGAGCTGTTTGTCTAAACATGTCCTGATTTTCTTTGAACTGCTTTGCTACAACAGCATCTTGAGGATCATCTGGCTCAGCTGCAGCCAGAAGTGCCTGAAGGGACAGCAGAACTGTTCTCAGTGTCATTGCAGCAGCCCTGAAACACAAATGTAGGATACCACAAAGAAAAATAAATGTGTGAAGTACAGTGAACTAGCAAATACCATGGGCTTGCAATGACTACTGTAGATATGGTGTCACCTATAATTACGTTGGTGCGTAAGTTCACAGCATTTTTGTTTTACACATTGGTATTTTGGTTGCTCTGGGTTTATTTATCGATCTACTTTTTTTATTTGTAGTTCACTGTTGCATGAGTTTACATATTGTCATTCTGTCATTAGGAAATAGTGAGTGGAGTTGTGGCTGCCAGAAAATGGAGTGCCAATTGGAGAAATTGGAACATTTCGGACACACTCTTCTGTTTGAGTTCCAAAGAAATGAGACAGCAGCTGAGGTAGCCAGAAACATTTGCATTGTGTATGGGGGTAATGCAACTGGACAGAGTACGGCAAGAAAATGGTTTTCTTGTTTTAAGGAGGTTTGTTTTCATGTTAATGACTCTTCAGTTGATTAAGACCTTTATTATTATTTGGGTTGAGGAGGGCACTTGACATCGTGGTCATCAGCACCCTGACAAAAAAGTCAGTGTGCAAATCTCATGGGTGGGTGCAGAGCATGCTGTGGAGATGGTTCAAAAAGCAAGTGTATGAGTACTGCATGCTCTAAGCTAAAATCACAAAAATCAGCAGGTGGCCAATGTGCTTGTTCGTCATTAATTGTCTCATGAACAACACTGAACATTCCTTTCGTGTATCATTTTTGGTGATGAGAAATGTTGTCTTTACACTAATATCAGGAAAATAAAGGAATGGTTGAGCCCAAACAAAGGAGCAACTCCCCATAAAAAGACCTACACGCACCCACACAAAAGGTAACATCATGCATCTGCTGCAGAAGTGATGGTGTGGTGTACAAACTGCTTCCCTGAGATGTAACCATCTGCTGAAATTTATTGTTAACAACTGAGGTGCCTCACAGGTGCAACCCAGAAACAATGACCAGGAAGACAGCATGAAGTGATGCTACTCCACAATAATGGTTGCCACATTCCACTAGACTAACAATAAACACTACACAGGAGTTGGGCTGGGAAGTCATTCCCCACCCACCTTATTCACCTGATCTTGTGACCTCAGAGTTTCATGTTTCCTATTGAAAAACCTTCAAGGAACTTCATTTCCAGATGAAAATGTGCTGCGAACTTGGCTCGACGAATTCTTTGCCTCAAAACCTTGTGATTTCTTGAGTCACATAATCTAAAAGTTATGCCCAGCATTGGCAGATTGTTGTAAACAGTGGAGGAGAGTATATCAAACAATGGAAAACTCAATATATTGATGACCAATGTCTCTTTTATGTTTATCTGTTGTGCTTATTAAACTTATGCAAAAATGCTACAACCTTATGCATCTACCCAACAGTATGTTTTTATGTCATTATATGCTTCAGTGACCACTGCAAGTTTTATACAATTTGTCTTCTTTCTTTTTTGCCCATGAAGCTGTTGGCAACACTGCATCCATCACAGGCTACTGAGTAACCTCACTATTTGAAATTGTTGATATTAATTTCCAAGCTATTATTACTTGAGTGAAAGAAGGGACAAGTGTTCAAAGCAGTTTTGTGTAAAAGTAGGGAAAACTTGTCTAGAATTATTTGAAGTTCTGACGCAGGCTTACACAGATGATGCTCTAGATTAATTGCAATGTTACCAATTTTTTCCAGTTTGAAAGTAGCTGTCACGAAACTGAAGGTGACTTAACCAGGAATACATCCAACTCCCAGCTAGTGATGCTTAATAGTGTGCTTCCAGGTATTCTGCAGAGTTGCTATTTCTAGTTTCTGCAGAATATTCAAACGACGGGCCCAGTCACCTTTGTCACAAACTGTGAGTTTTGCTGTTATGGTGGTTAGTACAACGTCCCGTTGACAACGAGGTCATTAGAGACGGAGCGCAAGCTCGGGTTAGGGAAGGATTGGGAAGGAAATCGGCCGTGCCCTTTCAAAGGAATCATCCCGGCATTTGCCTGAAACGATTTAGGGAAATCACGGAAAACCTAAATCAGCATGGCCGGAGACGGGATTGAACCGTCGTCCTCCCAAATGCGAGTCCAGTGTGCTAACCACTGCGCCACCTCGCTCGGTGTGTACTCACTGCCTGGACTCCAACCATACTGTGAACTGATGATGTGCTCTTTGTTTTTCAGAGGTCACAGCAGTATTCCACATAACAAATTCTTCCAGCATTTTCCTACTCTGGTGGGTATGGTGGCCAATGAGATTTCAATAAATTGAGTGCCAGACCCCAAACGTTATTTGAACTGAAACATTTTATCCCTGCTAATTAGGTTTTCCAATGTCTATATTTTGATACTCCCCCCTTAATTATGCTGTCCCACAAACTTTGTGTTTGTACCGTAATACTGGTCAATTCATTCCACAATTATATTTGAGGTAGTGCTTGGTGGCAGTTGATTTGCTTCATTGTTTTAGTCACTAATGTCCCTAGCATCTTTGTTTGATTATTCGGATAGTCTGCCCCACTTAAGATATGCCACATTCGTTGGGAAGTGGTACACATCCAGCTTTCAGAGGCCTAGATTGTTTTTAACATTACAAACAACGCTTTTTATTTTAGCTGAAGAGAGCAAAATACACCGTATGTCACGTTTCACTCGATGCTGGGCTGGGTTGGTCATCAAAATACTGTGCAAAAAATAGAAACAACAAGTCGGCAAAACATCCGGACACACACTATTAATCAGTCACGCCAATAAAACCTGAGAGGTCATAGCAGTGCTTAAGAGTGTCAAGAATCTGGAGCTCACTAACACTTGTCTGTCATGAGGCATGCAGAAATTGTTGAAATCTCAATTGGTTCTTGTCTTAAGTTTTAAGTGAAAAAATGAACATGCATCAAGTTCTAGCAAAGTTGTTCCTTGTTTGACTACGTAAGAGCAGAAGGAATTTTGAGTTAATGCTTGCAAGGCTCGTTCTCCTACTCCTTTCTATTCTTTTGTGACTCTACCGCTCATTGTGTGAGCATTGCCCTCTTCAACAATTTTCCAGTTATTTGCTAGAGCCCACCCTCCCCCCAAATCCATTTTTCAGAGATTCTGACTCCATTCTCCCATCTAATTCTCAGCTGTCTGTGCACTCTGGATTTCCTTGTAATACATTTCAGGATACTTCTGCATCACTCACCAAAGGTATAGTTTCCCACTGTTATTGAAGCCAGCACGTTCTCCTTCCATGTCTTCCTGGCAGGCACATTTTTTTGTTTTCTGTTAGTTGATGTTTAATCTCATATTTAATTATCTCTGTGTATCTCTGTCTCTTGATGTCATTATTCTGAAGTTGAAGAGCTTTTTTGAAGTGTTGGCGCCCTCTTTCACGTCTCTTTTTCCTCTCACATAAAAATTTTTGTTTCATTTTTTTTCAGGCTTGTTTTACCACCAAATGTTTTCCATAACGCATTTACTCCTTTGTACAATTTCCTTGCCTCACCCTTATTCCTCAGAAGCCCCATTTCTTCAGTCATCCACTCTCTCTCCTTGTTCTTTGGTGGGTCCTCTTTTCAATCTTTCATTTTTCTTTATAATCTTCAACCATACTACTTGTACACTGTGACTGTAGCATCCTTTTATATGCCATGTTCTTTTCTTCAATTACTATTTCGCATTCAACATGAAACCACCTTATATGGCTTACTTCACTTCCCCACATTTCATTTTATGATATCTCCACTGCGCTTTTAATTATTCTCTCTATTTGATGTTATTGCATTCTCCAGATTTTTCAAATATCCACGATTTCCTCTGCTGGTACTGCTCTCTAATTCAGCCAATTCTTGAAGTGCTATATTATATTTAGGTGTACTGGGTCATGTTCCTTGCACTGCATTGGAGATCCTAGCACTCACTCATGGCTATACTGGGAAATGATGCAACTCTTTATTTGGGCCTCTTGAGGCTCTTCACATCCAATAGAACTGACCTGTGCCCCAAAGCTATAAGCACATGATCAATTTGACTTATTACGTTTCTATCTGATGATATCAGTGCTTCTTTGTGTATATCTTTCTGTGGGAACAGTATTGAACCCACAACCACATTTTTAGATGCTGCAGATAATATAAATGTTGTTCTGTTATCATTGCTTGAATGTTTGATGTGAAATCTCATTGTTGCCGTAAAGATCTGTTCTTTCCCCACTTGAGCATCTAGATCACCAGCTACTAATAATGTCGTGGCCTTGATGGCCATCATATGTTCTTTTCAAAAGTTCAAAGAATTATTTTTGCTCTTCCTCCTCAGATTCTTTGGGTGTTAATTATAATCACAGAATTTGCCCTTTGTCTCGAGTATTGATAACTTTGGTTAATACATGTAAACCCGATTACCAAATGTTTTAGTTGGTTTTGTACCACAAACCTTGTGACAAACTCTTGCTTCCTCTTGCTGCTGCCTTAAAATATATACCTTCCTCTTTTATAGACTCCTGCTTCCAGTCCACCTTACTTCTTGCACCATTATGATTATCTGTTTCAGTTTTGTTATTTGATCCAGCAACACTCTCAAGGCTTCTGGGCAATACGTAGAACCCATATTATATTTTCTCTCCCCAAAATTATTTGTCCATTATAGTCAATACTTTCCATGCCAAGTCCATCATCATTAATCTGTTCACCTTTCCTTCCCTGAAATTTCACAACATGCTTCCCCCCCGGCACGGGTTGTCAGTCCTATGTCCATCTTCTGTCAGAGGGTGGTTGATTTTTTTATCAGGGTTTCCTTCCCTTAGCCTTTGGAGAACTAAAACCATCAGCTCTTTTTTAATCTCAAGGAAGACGGTGCCTCTTCTGCTGGCCATGTCATTTCAAAGGATTCCTTGTCCACCATAGCTGCCATTGGGGTCTTCGCTGTATCACTGGCTAGGAGCTCTTATTAGGTACTGTCATCTGGGTTTGCAAGGGTCTTTGTGAATAATCTGACAGTGGTAATGCATTCATATACAGTTTCATCATTATAGAGATAAGTTTTGGGTTTACAGCTGCAACACAGAGAGAGAAGTCTTACCATCACAGTGAGATGGCAAAATATCTCACGAGGGCATAATCAGCATAAGTTTGAATTTAATGTCAAAGTGATGCTCACTCTCATATCACAAGGAGAAATGATCATCATAATAAAATAAGAGAAATCAGAACTCACACTGAAAGATTTAAGTGTTTTGTTTTTGCTGCAGACTTTTCGGGAGTGGAATGTAGAGAAATAGAATGAAAGTCTATCAATGAACCCTCCGCCAGCCACTTATGTGTGAACTGCTGAGTAGTTGTGTAGACATGACATTAAGGAGAATTCATTGGCAGTGAAGAGAGTTCCAAAAAATGCTGGTCAGAACAGAAAGGCAAAATGAAGAAACAGCTTCCAATCTACTTTTAATATATTATAATGGCATCAAGAGCCCACACAACCAATGCAATTATAAACATTCCTAACAACACATTTTAAAAATATTTATCTATTCAAAAGGTTCTATAATAAATATCCTGGATGCACAGTGCTCTGCAGCTTGTGTAAATTTCATGAATGATAATTTTTGTACATTCAGATTACAGCTGGCAATGTATCTTTTTATATTATCACTGTGTCACTCACTACTCTTACCTCTCATATTCACATACGTTGAGTGTCAATAAAACAAACTAACCAGCTACCACTCATCAAAATCTACTTACAAACACCTGGTTTCTTTACACATTCTATAGATCATATTCACAATCAAAATTATGACTTGGAATTTCATTACTTACTGTTATTCAAGAGGAGATATAACTTCAAATTGGTTTTCGCGAATTTGTGTCATTTGTCAGAAATTTTTAGTGTTACCTTATGAAATTCAGCTACAAGGCATATACTCTTACAACTTTTGTCATATTATTTATAATGCAAAAGTGTTCTTGTGTCATTGATAGTTATGGATACCTTACCAATTTTTCTTTCCTGAAAATGCTCTTCTGCCTGTAGTGACAAGTTTTCTCTGGTAATTTTTTAATGTAGTACTTAATAACTTTTGTCAACTAATTTTCAAAACAGATCTACTTGTATGACAAAATCTGAAAGTACTACTGACATTTCCAACATTGAATTAATAATGTTAATTGAATGTAAGAGTTGAATGTTTTGCCAACATTGCGGTCATTACAGGTTGTGCACCAGCATAAGAGGACTAATTTTGGAGGGCAGGAATTTGCTCAATGCCCCTCTTCTTCTCCCCCCCCCCCCTCCTCCTCCCCCCCTCCTTGTCCATATCCTCTTACTCCCTTTCTCTGTCCATCTCCTGCTCCCTCCCTTCGCCTCCTCCTCTCCCCTCTCTATTGTGCTGTGAGTGTATGTATTTAAACTAGAAAAATGAGCAGTAGTATGAAAGCTAACAAAGTTTATGTGCTTCTGTGTCTATGCACAACACATTAATCAGTTATGTGTGAGAAATTGCCTTTCCTCACATTTATGTATTTCTGAATTTGCTAGGTGCTGTACTGTGAACACTGTGAATCACATAAAGGAAAGGAAGTATAATTTTTAAAGATATAATCTGAGTAGTGACTGGCACTTAGTTGGCAACTGCTGGTAGATTAAGCTAAAAATTGATATATTAGCCAAAAATGGTGTAATTTCATTGGTAATTTTCACCACATCCATCTGAACAAACTCTGATGACAGCATCTGGGAATATTCAAATTTAGAGTGATAAAACTTTTAAATACAGATGTACCCCTCTCATGCTGTTTTACAAAGTTGAAATTCGTTATTTTTAAAACATCCTTCTACACACACACAAAAAAAAAAAAGAGTCAAGTTCATGATTGGGCAGTAATGGAAATAGCTAAAAAAATTACGATACATTATCTGCAAAATATCGTTTTGCAATCTTACAGGTAACTGGCCATGTCATATGCAAGAAAGCTGAACAAAAGGGTGGTATAAGAAATGAAGTAGAATATCTTTTCAGTTCACAGATTTATTCAGTCTGTACATAAATTTCCTTTTAACAATATACCTATGACACTCTAAAGGAGGTCAGTGTTAGGAACCCAAACAAGATACGGCAACTCACTGAAAATCCTCCTCTGATGTGAATTCCGTGCCAATCACAAACTCTTTCAACAGTCGTAGCAGATGGAAATCACTGGATATAGCACCAGGACTGTTGTCAGGGTGGCTTTGTACCTCCAAACAGTGGCACTGTAACAAGCCACATGTGCTGTTGACCAAGCATGCCTGGGCATTATCGTGTGATAACACAATGATTTGTTTGTTGCAAACTAAATCCATCTTCAAGAGCTGCCTCATTGAAACTGCCTCAATCTGTTGTAATGGTGGACAGTTACTGCTCTATCTTGGTGAGTAAACCAATGAGAAACATATACTTATGATCCCCGAAGAGCATCAGCATTATCTCCATTGCAGTGAGAGAGGATCCTGAACTTCTTGAAAGATGGAGATGATGTATGTTGCCATCACAGAAGCTTGCTGCATCATATGCTGCACTAACATTTCATCCCCTGCAACAATACAGTGCACAAACTGCACTTCTTCCTCATGGTATAGTATCAAGTACATGACAGAGAATCCCATCGTAGTAACTCTTACCTCATGCAAGTTACCTTGGAGCTATGGATGAATATTTTTCCCTTTTATCAGCAACTTATGACAGAAGTCTTATTCTGCTGCCAGCATGATGTTCGTTGTCTTACTAATAATAGTATTATTTTTTTCTTTTAGCAAAATGAAGAAGAACTTTACCTTAGTATCACATTTCATATAATGTCTTCTCTGGACTAAAAGTTTTGAAATTCTAACAATTTAAAACCTCTCACTGTGTTTCTGGATGCAATATCTGATGGTACATAAGGGTCTATAATAAAGCTGTAGCCAATCTGTCCTATTGGTTATGACACTCTTATAGTACAGAAAATGGGAGTGATGTGTTTACTATCATAACTGCATTCAGTGTAGCATTGACTAAGTGACACACATTTCAAGAAAGTACAATAAAATGATTTTTTTTCTAGTTTATTAAACCAGTTCTCCTAATAAAGCACAAGACAAGTGATATACTGGAAAGAGTTACCCTACATTTCAAAATAAAGATGAGAGAAATAGCAGCAAGAAAGGGATGAAATAAATTAGTACAGTTCAGGCAATTCGATGAAATCCTGTTATGGCCAAGGCATTTTCAGAAATAAATATTTACAAAAGATATCAACACAAGAAGTCCTTCACTGGCAGAAAAATTAAAATATTTAAAAGAAAATTATGAAGGAAGGCCATAAACAAAATAAGGAATTCTCAAAAGTACGCATAATAAATGTAGAGAAGAAAGATGGGATATACCACTAAGGTTAGAAATCATAGGGCATGAAACTGTTAAATCAGTTCACTACTTAAAGGAAAATCCAGGATGAAATGTAACAATATTGCAAAAAGGAGAGTTGCCCCTAACCATACAGCACAGATGCTGAGTCGCAGGTAAGCACAACAAAAAGACTGTCATAAATAAAGCTTTCGGCCAGTAAGGTCTTCATCACTAATAGACGAGACACACACACACACACACACACACACACACACACACACACACACACACACACACAAAGACGACTGCAGTCAACTTTCCTTTTCATAATATTGTCACTGCTTAAAGGTTGTGATATACATACAATATACTGACTAGTATTTTATTTCTTAACTTTTAACCTTGTATGAAGTAAAACAAAAAGTACATAATTATGAGAACACTCTTTTGTTTATAGCTTCCAATTTTTTACCTTTAAATTGCTTTTCAGTATGCCATTGAGAGAAACAATAAATGAGTCTGCACACAAACAACAAACAAAATTCGAAAAATCATAAGACTGCTTCTATACTATCTGAACTGATAGACAATGGGCAGAAAAATTGGGCAGTCACAACTCATTTGATTTTTATGGAATTGGAAGCAAAGGTAGTGAAATGCATCCATCAAACCCCACAAATGGTAGGCACACGGGAAAATGGATAGTAATGGCCGCTATACTACAATGAGTGTACTTGACTGTGGGGGAGGGGGGGAAAAATAGTTTCTCTAGAATTGCGTGTAGAAACACCAAACTTTAAATTCACGTGAGCTATAGTGGTGTAAATAGTTACATAATAGATTCATACGATTGCAATGTAACCTCCTCAAATGGCATGCTTACTCCAGCATTACATCCATTGAAACTGTGTTGTGCAGAGGTATTATCTCTCCCACAGAAACCAAGAATTGCAGCGTTTGAGTTTTGAATTGTATTACGACACTGTGTTACACCTAAACTGATGGATGAAGAGAAGGCATAAAAGAGCCATTTCATCATTTTTTTCCTAATATCTATTCTGAATATTTTCAATTTTTATTTACCTGCCATATGTAAAAAGGACAAAGTAAATGCAGTGTGAATACAACTTTAATAATGGCATCTGTGATAAGACATATGCCATTGTAACTGTCTTTACCCATTTCAACTGTCTTTAACTGTCAAATCCACATTAATTCTACAGCTTTAGGGCAACTGCTAAACATCTGGCATAAAAAAAATTCTCAGATGAGACAGAATTAATGTATAAAGAAGCATTTGTGAAGAATCTGTTACTATGTGTCCTTTTTGACATCATACAGTATCAATCAAATGTATGGCAAGACAGAGGACTTTTTACAAAAGTATTGGCTATATCATCCTCAATGGTGGAATCACCAAAGCTGAAAGTAACATCGAGCATAATTAAGGAAGTGTGGTAGGGCCATTACTATTCATTATATAAATGATTCACTATACAGCACCTAGGGCAATTACTATTCATTATATAAATGATTCACTATACAGCACCAATTATCATCTCTGACTATTCATGAAAGAACACTACAAAACTAATGATGAAACAGCTTATTAGCACATGGTGCAAAGAGTTGCAAGTGTCTTTCAACACAATCAAATGAAACATGATGAACGTAAATAATAATTGGATAGAGTCTGTGAATACTGTGAGGAAAGCAGATGCCATGGCAAAGTTAATTGGAATAAGCCTTAAATAAAATAATTATGAAGGTGGATTCATATGAAACATTCACCAGATAAAGTCTTGAATGTTGCCCTTTCATCTCTGATTCTTACCCAAAATGAATAATAGATGAGGTAAAAAAAGGTTCTTAAAGGAATCATTTGATCTTAAAGGAATCATTTGATTCAATTAAGGGTTGAATAATGGAAGGAGTAAAGGTAACAGCTCACCATATACCGGTACATAACGAGTAGAGTGACAGAGAGCCAAGAGTGAAAATGTTGCTAAACTTTTGGACAATGTCCTTCTCCAGAGGCAATCTCTACAGAACACACATACATCTGCATGGCTACATTTTACTGGCTGACTATTGGGAGACTGTAAGACATGCAGGCACGCGACTTCTGTATTAGCTCTGAAAGAGAAAACTGCCCAAAGCTTTAGCAACAAGCTCAATTTTGCTATGTATCTACAGATCACTCAACGCCTCAACTATACACCTTTCAATATTTATATTCCACTGAGGGTTTTCATTTACTATCATTGTAGGTCTGACTAATCAAAATTGGGATAGGAGACTGCTGTTAACCACGAAGCCACCTCCAAAAGCAAATAAATAAATAAAAAATAATAAGATCTGCACGAATATCATCAAATAATGTCAATGTTACACTTAGAGAAATTCAGAGACATTCAAAGGCATACTGTTAGTAGTAGTTCTTACACCTAACCTATTCACTAGTAAAATAGGAGAGGACAGAAAGGAAGAGAGGTGTAAAATTCATACACTTTGCACCATTTTACTCACTTCTTTGCGGAATATAAATGTAGATGTAAATGCAGTCTCAAATTTCAAAAAGGTGGGAAAAATATCCTCCAATTCACTCAAGTTACCTATTGAATCATATGTTAAAAGAGTCCCTGCGGTACAATTTATACAATGTTATTGCATTTTATATAAAATTATTGCACATTTTGTTTTAATGTTATTTGAATAAACTATGTTAATGAAAGTGATAAAGAAATACATACCACTGATCTTTTAATATGTCCAAACATATTGCACCTGTTACAGACGATATATTTGGGTGCCAGATTTTTGTTATAAACCGTACCTGGAATAAGATAAAAAATTATAATTACATTTTCAAAACAATAAAGTCAAATTCAATGTAAAGAAAGCTTCAAATATAAAGTTTTTATTGTGTGATCGTGTGTAGGTATGCCGTTTTCCTAGTTTCGACAGTATTGAGCTGCCACCTTCAGATACACAGTGTACAGGTTAAGAAATCATGCTGTCCAATAAGCCCCATGTTTGTGCCATCATAATGGACTCATAAAAAAGGCAGTAGAACATTAAGAAATATAGCTGTATTCACATGGCACGACAAGAGTCATTTAAGTGTGGCACATCAAGAAGTATTGCACATGCCTGGGTTGGCTGCAGGCTGGGTATGTAGCGGCAGCCGACCCAGGCACATGCGACACATCTTTGCGTATCACATTTTTATGACTCTTGTTTTGCCATGTGGACACAGTTATATTTTTTATGCTCTACTTTCTTTTTATTATGAGTCCATTATGATGGAACAAAAACAAATGAGCAGTTTACTGCATAGCATGATTTCTTAACCTGTAAACTGTTGATCTGAAGACAGCAGCCCAGTCCTGTCAAAACTAGTAATCCAGTGTACCTACACATGATCAAGACAATAAAAACTTCATATTTAAAGTTTTCTTTACAATGAATCATTGATCACTCTCCAGCCAATGATGTAAGTTATTTATTGAAATGAAATTCATATGGTTACCAGTAACTAAACTAGATGTACAGGGGTCGTTTGATAAGTTTGGTAAATTTCGATGAAAGAATGTAACATTTTTATTTGCGCTTTCAATGCTGGTTAGCTTGATTATTCCAAAGATCGTATAAAGAATTTCAACAATGTACAGTTCATTGTTGACAGCCATCTGAATTGGTCAGTATGTCAACTACGATTGAAATGAAGCAAATCAAGTTTCGTGTTATTACTAAACATTTTCATTTCAAGATTTGGACTGCCACACAAATCAGAACAGAACTGAATGAAATTCAAGCAGACTTTGCACAATCACTAAACACCATTTACCTATGGATTACTGAATTTAAAGGTGGTTGGACAAAGCACCAAAGACGAAGTGCACTCTGGCCGTACCACTGAGTCACCACCTACATCTACATCTACATTTATACTCCACAAGCCACCCAATGGTGTGTGGCGGAGGGCACTTTATGTGCCACTGTCATTACCTCCCTTTCCTGTTTCAGTCGCGTATGGTTCGCGGGAAGTACGACTGCCGGAAAGGCACTGTGTGCGCTCGAATCTCTCTAATTTTAGATTCGTGATCTCCTCGGGAGGTGTAATTAGGGGGGAGCAATATATTCAATACCTCGTCCAGAAATACACCCTCTCAAAACCTGGACAGCAAGCTACACCACGATGCAGAGTGCCTCTCTTGCAGAGTCTGCCACCTAAGTGCCTAAACATCTCCGTAACACTATCACGCTTACCAAATAACCCTGTGATGAAACGCGCCTCTCTTCTTTGGATATTCTCTATCTCCTCTGTCAACCCAACCTGGTACGGATCCCACACTGATGAGAAATACACAAGTATAGGTTGCACAAGTGTTTTGTAAGCCACCTCCTTTGCTGATGGACTAGATTTTCTAAGGACTCTCCCAATGAATCTCAAACTGGCACTCGCCTTCCCAACAGTTAATTTTATATGATGATTCCACTTCAAATCGTTCTGTACACATACTCCCAGATATTTTACAGAAGTAACTGCTACCTGTGTTTGTTCCACTATCATATAATTACACAATAAAGGATCCTTCTTTCTATGTATTCACAATACATAACATTTGTCTATTTTAGAGGTCAGTTGCCACTTCCTGCAGCAAGTGCCTATCCGCTGCAGATCTTCCTGCATTTCGCTTCAATTTTCTAATGCTGCAACTTCTCGGTATACTACAGCATCATCCTCGAAAAGCCGCATGGAACTTCCGACACTATCTACTAGGTCATTTATACATATTGTGAAAAGCAATGGCCCCATAACACTCCCCTGTGGCATACCAGATGTTACTTTAACTTCTGTAGATGTCTCTCCACACAGCTGGTCTGATAGTCCGTAGGCTCTTACTTTGTTCATCAGGCGACAGTGCAAAACTGTATCGAACACCTTCCGGAAGTCAAGGAAAATGGCATCTACCTGGGAGCCTGTATTTAATATTTTCTGGGTCTCATGAACAAATAAATTGAGTTGGGTCTCACACAATCACCGTTTCCGGAATCCATGTTGATTCCTACAGAGTAGATTCTGGGTTTCCAGAAATGACATGATACGCGAGCAAAAAACATGGTCTAAAATTCTACAACAGATCAATGTCAGAGATATAGGCCTATAGTTCTGCGCATCTGCTTGACGACCCTTCTTGAAAACTGGAACTACCTGTGCTCTTTTGCAATCATTTGGAACCTTAGGTTCCTCTAGAGACTTCCGGTACATGGCTGTTAGAAGGGGGGCAAGTTCTTTCGCGTACTCTGTGTAGAATTGAATTGGTATCCCGTCAGGTCCAGTGTACTTTCCTCTGTTGAGTGATTTCATTTGCTTTTCTATTCCTTGGACACTTATTTCGATGTCAGCCTTTATTTCGTTCGTGCGAGGATTTAGAGAAGGAACTGCAGTGCGGCCTTCCTCTGTGAAACAGCTTTGGAAAAAGGTATTTAGTATTTCAGCTTTACACGTCATTTTCTGTTTCAATGCCATTATCATCCCAGAGTGTCTGGATATGCTCCTTCGATCCACATACTGATTTAACGGAAGACCAGAACTTCCTAGGATTTTCTGTCAAGTTGGTACATAGAATTTTACTTTCGAATTCGCTGAACACTTCACCCGCATAGCCCTCCTTACGCTAACTTTGTCATCGTTTAGCTTCTGTTTGTCTGAGAGGTTTTGGTTGCGTTTAAATTTGCAGTGAAGCTCTTTTTTCTTTCACAGTAGTTTCCTAACTTTGTTGTTGAACCACGGTGGGTTTTTCTCGTCCCTCACAGTTTTACTCGACACGTACCTGTCTAAAACACGTTTTACAATTGCCTTGAACTTTTTCCATAAACACTCAACATTGTCAGTGCTGGAACAGAAATTTTCGTTTTGATCTTTTAGGTAGTCTGTAATCTCCCTTCTATTACTCTTGCTAAACAGATAAACATTCCTCCCTTTTTTTATATTCCTATTTACTTCCATATTCAGGGACGCTGCAACGGCCTTATGATAACCGATTCCCTGTTCTGCGCTTACAGAGTCAAAAAGTTCAGGTCTGTTTGTTATCAGTAGGTCCAAGATGTTATCTCCACGAGTCGGTTCTCTGTTTAATTGCTCGAGCTAATTTTCGGATAGTGCACTCAGTATAAGATCACTCGATGCTCTGTCCCTACCACCCATCCTAAACATCTGAGTGTCCCAGTCTATATATGGTATTTTGAAATCTCCACCTAAGACTATAACATGCTGAGGAAATTTATGTGAAATGTATTCCAGATATTCTCTCAGTTGTTCTGCCACTAATGCTGCTGAGTCGGGAGGTCGGTAAAAGGAGCCAATTATTAGCCTAGCTCGGTTGTTGAGTATAACCTCCACCCATAATAATTCACAGGAACTATCCACTTCTATTTCACTACAGGATAAACTACTACTAACAGCGACAAACACTACACCTCTGGTTGCACGCAAACTATCCTTTCTAAACACCATCTGTGCCTTTGTAAAGATTTTGGCAGAATTTATCTCTGGCTTCAGCCAGTTTTCCGTACCTAAAACGATTTCAGCTTCGGTGCTTTCTATCAGCGCTTGAAGTTCCAGTGCTTTACCAACGCAGCTTCAACAGATTACAATTACAATACCGATTGCTGCTTGGTCCCTACATGTCCTGACTTTGTCCCACACCCTTTGAGGCTCTTGCCCTTTCTGTACTTGCCCGGGGCCATCTAACCTAAAAAAACTGTCCAGTCCACACCAGACACCCCTGCTACCCGTGTAGCCGCCTGCTGTGTGTAGTGGACTCCTGACCTATCCAGCGGAACCTGAAACCCAACCACCCTATGGTGCAAGTAGAGGAATCTGCAGCCCACATGGTCGCAGAACCGTCTCAGCCTCTGATTCAGACACTCCACTCGGCTCTGTACCAAAAGTCCACAGTCAGTTCTGTCGACAATGCTGCAGATGGTAAGCTCTACTTTCATCCCGCTAGCGAGACTGGCAGTCTTCGCCAAATCAGATAGCCGCCGGAAGCCAGAGAGGATTTCCTCCGATCCATTGCGACACACATCATTAGTGCAGACATGAGCAACCGCCTGCAGATGGGTGCACTCTGTACCCTTCTTGGCATCCGGAAGGACCCTTTCCACATCTGGAATGACTCCCCCTGGTAGTCACAAGGAGTGCACACTGGTTTTCTTCCCCTCCCTTACAGCTATATCCCTAAGGGGCCCCATTACATGCCTGACGTTGGAGCTCCCAACTACCAGTAAGCCCACCCCCTGCGAACAATCGGATCTTGCAGACTGAGGAGCAACTGCCTGCAGATGGGTGCAACCTCTGGAACAGGACAAGCAGCCATGTCCGGCCGAAGATCAGTATCAGCCAGAGACAGAGCCTGAAACCGGTTCGTCAGACAAACTGTAGAGGTCTTCTGTTCAGCCCTCCGGAATGTCTTTCGCCCCATGCCCCACCTCAAGACGACCTCCCACTCTACCACAGCTGAGGGGTCAGCCTGAATGTGGGCAGTATCCCGGGCAGCCACAGCCCTAGTCTGATCAGGGGATGCGTGACATGAGCTGGCCGTCCCTAACAAACCCCCATCCAGACCCCCACAGTGATGCCCATTGGCAACAGCCTCAAGCTGTGTACGAAGCCAACACTGCCTGAAGCTGGGAGCGAAAGGATGCCAACTCAGCCCACATCTGAAAACAGCAGTCGCAGTCCCCACACCACAAAAGAAACCACTTAAATATTTATGACATGGTAATTCAAGCCACCAAATAGAAATTTTAGAGACTGCGAAGACTGTAGGCATCTCAACTGAGCCATGAAGAACTGGCTAGGAAGAAGGTATGTGCAAGACGGGTGACAATTGCTCACACTCTACCACAAGCGCATCCAGAACAACATTTCAACATAACATCTGACAATGTTTAATCACATCTGCATGACTTTTTGCACATATTTATGACTGTTAATGAAACCTGGGTCCAGAGACTGGTGAAAGTGCACCAAAGAAGGAAAAGACTATTTTGTCAGATAAGGTAATGGCCACTGTGTTTTGTGATTCCCAAGGAATAATCCTCATAGATTACTTGGAAAAAGACAGAACCATAACTGAACCCTTTTATGCCCCATTGCTGGCTCATTTGAAACTTGTGTTGGCTGATAAAAAAAACAAAGGTTGGTACGCAAGAATGTACTCTTTCACCACGATAATTCACCATCCAATACATTAGTGATAACAATGTCGAAAGTGCATGAACTGCGCTTTGAATTGGATCCTCTATCATCATATTCACCAGACTTTGCCCCCAAGTGACTTCTTTCTATTCTCTAGATTGATACTTTGACCTGCTGGAAAGAAATTTTCAGCAAATGAGAAAGTGACTGTTGCAGTCAACAAGCTTTTTGCAGAGTTTGACAGAACCTGATTTTCCTGTGGGATGTATATACCACAAATGCTGAGAAGTAAGGTAAGTCATTTATGAAACAAACATTTTTTCTTATAGCAACAAAAATCATCAAATTTTGACAATATCATGTAATTGGATAGATGAAAGATCTACTCACCAAATAATGACAGGACAACACACATATACAAAAAGGTTTTATGTATGCAAGCTTTTGGAACCACTGCCTCCTCCTTCCAGCAAAAAAGTTGAAGGGGAAGGAAGAAGGGTTGTGAGGTAACAGGCGAGTTGTGGCGCCCTGAGTACATTCTAAGTTCGGAGTTGGCGGAGCCGCACAGGCCGCTCGGCAGGCCGACTGCATGGTGCCAGACAAGAGGGGTAGCCCCAGCGCGTGCTCCAGGGACCGCGTGGCTGGGAATTCCATGGTGACACTGTGTTGATGAAGGAGAAATGCCAGGAGTGTCAAAGATGGTAGACTTTGTGAAACCCTAATGGCAGGCATTTCACAGTTTGTATAAATTAATAGTAGCCAGATGAATCATGATACCTCAAAAAGAAACATGTACATTACCATTATTTTCACGCCGATTCTGACAGTGTAATCAGATTTTCAATATCTTTATTAGTTTAAAGTTTAGTATTTGATGATAAATTATACAACTAACATCCAGCAACAAATTTCCAAAATCTAAACAGTTCATCCGATTTTGTCGATCGACGTGTCTTTAGAAAGCTATTAGTGTAAACCTAAATTGGTATAAATTACAGGCCGATTACTATCGATCGTGTCAGGCCATAAGTACTCCACAGTTACACGAAAAAACGGTAGCAGCATGCTTGTAAATATATTTATTCATCTGTGTCTTTGTTTACATCCAATATATACTATTCCTGAAGAAATTGGTCAATTATTTACTGTGCTTTAGAAAGCAGAGAGACATTAGGTTACTGGCTTACTTCTGTTCTATTCCTCTGATATATGTTTGTTTAATTTGTTTATGTATTTAACAATGTGTGTTAGAGCGTGTTTATGGTCCAGCCATAGGAATATTTATTTAATTTGATGTTATTTAAATGTAAATCCAGTATTTCAACTCTGTTTCATTATGTCTGTGAGTGTGTGTTGGCTTGGATACAAGGCGGGAGCGCTCTAGCCAATCACAGCGATCATTTCCAAAAAGGACACGTGGAGAGACTGTGTGGAAGTGGGGTAGTGGGCGGTTCTGAAGAGTGCGGCACGATGGACAGTACGGGAGAGGAAACAGGAGAGTCCTGGATGGTACGGTATGATGGACGCACGGTCGTAGGAAAGACTTAGAGTGTGGAGCGGTTTGCGGGAGATAGAAATATTTTGTAGTGCTGACTTTTGCACTTGTGGGACTTCCGTGGCTTCTGCAGTGAAGACATAGTATGCGTTTAGAAGTGAATATCTCGTGAGCTGTGTTATTGTTCATAATTAATTATGTGAAGTAGGAATCTATTGTTTCCCTGTTATTAAACTTATATTTTATTTAATTGCTGGGCCATCGACACAGTAACAAATGGCGTTCCTTAAAGGTACTTTTGCTATTGTACTCATCATTTTAAGTCATTAATATAGAACCTGCAAATTTTATTTAATTGCCAATCTTTCATTTATAAATTTATATAGGACATTCATAATTACGGAATGGAAGTTTATGGTGACTGTTTGGGAACAGAAGAGTGGGGGATTTCTTTGATATACGACTAAATTTCGCAATTGCCAAGTGATAGGAACCTTCGACAATTTGATTCATGTGTGTATTCATATTGTATACCGTAGACTCAGCAGTATTTGGCTTGTAATGCAGCAACTATGTATCCTAGCCCCTAGACAACAAAACCAGCCAAAACTTTTAATATTTCAACACTGAGTCAGAAGGTACATAGTTGAGGGCCACACATTTCAATTTTTTTTAAGCCCACAGGGTGAAGGGAAAATAACTGCATAAGTTTGGGAAAATGAGTAGAATTCAGAAACGTCTCCCAGAACCCCAGGTCAGGGGACACTTACCAGACAGGATGAGAAGGAACAATCAGTCTTTTCTTCTCATCCCATCTGGTATGTCTCCCTTAACCGTAGGTTTTCCGAACTCTACTCCTTTTCCTAAACTTTTCCAGTTCCTCTCTCTACATGCCCCCTTCATTCCCCTTCAACCCTTCTGCCAGAATAACGAGCCAATGGCTCCGAAAGCTTGCATACGTAAAACATTTTTTAATATATATATATGTGTGTGTGTGTGTGTGTGTGTGTGTGTGTGTGTGTGTGTGTGTGTGTGTGTGTGTTCTTGCTGCCACCTGGTGAGTAGAGTTTTTTTATCTATACAGTTACATTGTCAAAAACATTTTCTCTTGCTTTTTTACCAGACATATCAAACCACCTTCATATAGGCATCATCCAGCAATTATGTTTTTGTTCATGTTTAATAATTTTCAAACACAAAGAAGTTTCAGGCTGCATTACATCTCAGTAGATGTAGAAACACTGCAGATACTGGGAGGCTATTAAAAAAAAAAAAAAAAAAAAAAGAAACCAACTCTCAAATTCAATTGTGGGGCTTGTCATCATGCCAAGGAGGAAATAAATTATCTACTGAAATTTATTCATTTAGGTTTAAAATTTATTAATTAATGAGTTAGAATTATGATAATAATACTAATATGTAAGAATGCAGAGACTGATGGCACTAATATTGAATAAATTTTTTTTGGGTTTCCAGCTGTGTCCAGTGATTAAAATTACATGAGTTTTAGGCCAAGCTATCTTTGGCCACTGTCAAGTGGTATGACTGCCAGTGGGCTGCTGATACTCTCTTATAAACACTAGCTGCCAGCTTTGAAGTCGCTGCTGCTTGTAGCATCATCATATGTGGGCACATGTTGGCTCAGTGATCTATGTGCCTGCTTCAATCACACAATCACTGGATCCTACGCTGCACTGAGCTGCAGCCATTGTCTCTATTTATGGTGTTATTGGTGATTATTTTTTCAATGGCTTCTTTAATTGTACAGTCTCAGAAGCCATTACTGTGAGCCATGATGGAGGTTTCGTAAAGTTTTGTTCAGTGAACATTTTCTAAAGCATGCTCAGCTAATGCGGATTTCTAGGGGGTAGCATAGACTATAAAACCTCTCATGTTCCTTCCTGAATTGTTCCACAGTGCTTACTGTTTGCCCTATGTAAAACTGGCTGCAGTGGCGAAGTATCCTGTAGACACCAGGTGTTCTGAGAACTATTGTCTCTTTAACCAGTCTCAGTAACTGACAAATTTTTGTCAGAGTCCTGAAGATATTTGATCTTGTATCTTTTCAGCACCGGCTTTCTTGGCAGACACGGACACACAGAATGGCAAGAAAGCTCATTTCCAATCCTGCTTCTCGACAGTGGTCTTATTGTGAGTCTCGTTTGATATCATTTCGTTTCTTTAGCAAACACTTTTCCTGAAGATCTTATCTCAGCTCTTGGGGCAGGTTGTTGGTGTCTGATCTTGTTCTTCCTTGATGCATCAGTGTTATTGCTGTACCAGGTGGTGATGGCTGATGGAGTGCAAGTTCACATCATTGAGGTAAGTTTTCTATACATGCTGTGGCAAAGCCATCATTTCGTCTGTAACAGATGAGGATGAAACAGAAAAGCAATGCATTGTCTTTTTCCATCTACATGGTGAGCTCAATATTACTGTAAATGCCACTGATGCATTCCAAGAACACATACAGTTTCAAATACATCCATGGGGCCAAATGATGAATGTGTCATCAACATATCTTAAGACACAACTAGGCTTTACAGCGTTGTTTCTAAGACAATATCGTCAAAATTCTGCATGAAGAGGTTTGCAACAGCATGAGCTGATAGGCTATCTGTTGCAACACCTCTCGTCTGATCGTAATACAGGCTATTTACTAATGTGCTTATCAAAGACTCTTTGGACCTAGCATCCCAGTTCTTTGTATTTGAAGTGGTTGAGCTATTTAGGCACACTCTTATGTCGTCTTATTTTTTGTGCTACAGCCAATATTACGATCAGATGGACAATGTTGCAATGGGTAACTTGTTGGCGCTACCTGTTGCAAACCTCTCCATGGAAAATTTTGAAGATATTGCCTTAAAAACGTCACCATTAATGCCCAGTTGTTTCTTTCAGTTTGGCCTCAACTTGAGTCCTTGGAACAGGTCAATGCCATGGAGGTAGAAAAAGACAATGCATTGCCTTTACTAAACATAAACTTTGTCTGCCACAAATGAAATGGATGGTTTTGCCACATTATCCACAGAAACTTTACTTCACTGATATGTACTTGCATGACATTGGCCATCATCATCCAGTACAGAGGCATACTGTGTTATAAACATTGATGCATCGGGAAAGAATTATATCGGATGTCAATAACCTGCACCACAAATTGAGCAAAATACACAAGATCTCCACAAACAACTTCATATCGCAAACAAAAATCACAATAAGGGGCACTGGAGAGTAGCAGGAAAGGAAATGCACTTTTTTGCCATTCTGTGTCTCTGTGTAAAGCAAAAATGCAATTAGCTGAAAAGACACAAATCAAATGTTTAGGCCTCTGACAAAAATCCGTCAGTTACTGACACCAGTTAAAGAGACAGCATTTCTCAGAGCACCTGGAGCCTGCAAGATACTTTACGAGTGTGGCCAGTCTTACATTGGACGGCAAACAGAAAGCACTGTGGAACAACACAGAAAGGAGCATGAAAGGTTACATAACCTATGCTATCCGGAGAAATCTGATTTAGCTGAGCGCGCTCTAGAAACATTTTCACTGGATAAAATTTTACAAAACTTCCATCTTGTTTCGCACTAACAACTTCTGGGACTGTGCAGCTAAAGAAGCCATTGAAATAATAATAACAATCAATAACACTCACAATAGTGATGGTAGCCTGCAGTTCAGCACTGCATGCGATCAGCAATCGCTCAGTTGAAGCTGGTACATCAAACGCCGAGTCAATATATGCACACCTATGGTGATGCCACATGCAATAGTGACTTCGCAGCTAGAAGATAGTATACAGGGTGTCTCATTTATCTTGACCACCCTAAATACCTGTTTGTCCAGATCCAATTACAAAATGTTTCAAGCAAGCCGTCAGGGGGACATCAATCAGCACGATTGCCTTTGGTGTAGCTTTGTTTTTTACACAGATATGAACAGCAGTGCAACTTTTTTAAATGGCATTCTGTATTTTTTATTCGGTAATTCATTTCCTCTCCTAAAGACCTATTCAAAAATGTATCACAATGTACCACTCACTGAAACACAACATTATTAATTACATAACACAACACTGACTTTTCAGCTGGGGATCACAACCTCATCCACTTGCTGGAGTTGTCAGAAAACAAATGAAAGGCAAGTAAAAACATAACAGAAAATTGACTTTGACTCTCCTGTAGCATTGCCCAGGAGTAGAACATTCAAAGGTGCTCAAAGTGGTGACCCTGGACACCAATACACTGGTGCACTCGTTGAATGAAAGAATTATTTACTGCGTCCGGTGTTGCCTGCAGAAGAGAATTACAACCAAGCATGATACGTTCCTGCATGTCCTCTGGAGTTGTTGGAATATCACGATAGACAACATCTTTAATGGATCCCCCCCCCCCCCCCCCCCCAAAAAAAAAAGTCCAGAGAACTTAAATTCGGAGACCTAGAAGGCCAAGTAACTGTTCCTCCTCTAACAATCCATCTGTAGGATACCTTCGAATCAGAACCGGATTTGCACGCAAGGCATTATATGCTGGACATCCACTGTGTTGAAACCACATAAGCAGTCTGGTTCTTAACAGCACCTCATTCAGAAGAGGAGGAAGAACTCCTCCTCTAACAATCCATCTGGTAGGACACCTTTGATTCAGAACACGATGTGCACGCAAGGCATCATGTGCTCGACATCCATCGTGTTGATACCACATAAGCAATCTGGTTCTTAACAGCTCTTCATTCAGAAGGGGAGGAATAATTCATCTGAGGAAGTTGGCATACTCTGTGCCGTTTAGACTACCATTGATGAAATAAGAGCCAGTAATTTTGGTACCAAGCATCCCACACCAGACGTTAACTCTCCATTGACACTGATGTTCCACCTGTCTAAGCCATCGTGGGTTGTCGCTGGACCAATAATGCATGTTCCTTGTATTTACCCTGGAAATCATTCCCATGGAATTATTGATGTAGGTGTACATGGTAAGGATGGAACCAGTGACTTATAAGAATACGATGTACACTCGTTTTAGCAATGCCAATCTAGTGTTCAAGCTGTCATGCGCTCACATGTGGATTCATAGCAACAGAAGCGAGAACAGTAACTTCAGCTATTTCGTCTGTACGAATGCTACGACGATTACGTTGTTCCGGGTTGAAACTTCCCATTTCCTGAAGCATCGCAATAAGACGAAAAAACATCCATCGGGGAGATGGGTTATTGTTTGGATATCGCTCTGTACACTTCCAATGCCTGCATAGCAATTTGACTACCTTCAACAACAACACTAACAGAAACGTTATATTGATGCATTTTGTAGGAAGGACAGCCTTTACTGTGTGCCTACTCTACACAACAGTATTTAAAGAGACTAAACTTCTGTACTAAGTGTAAAAAAAAGCTACAACAAAGGTAATCCTGCTGACTGATGTCCCCCTGACGGCTAAAGAACATTTGCTTGAAACATTTTGCAATTTGCATCTGGACAAACAGTGATTTAGGCTTGTCAAGATAAATGGGACACCCTGTATATGAGAACATACCAGCAGCCCATTGGCAGTCTTAGCACTTGACAATGGCCAAGGAGTACCTGACCGAAAGCTTGTGCAATTCTAATCACTTGATGCACCTGGAAACCTGAACAATTTTTATTCATAATACTAATATAGTTATAAAATAGACAATAATACTGCTCAGCTTGGTATCTTTGTAACATCAGGGTACTGCACTGCAAATTTTCCTGTGGCTATAGTGACAAGTCTTATAGATAGAATATCATTTTGGAAACAGGGATGTTGTCAAACACACTAAAATCATGCATTCATCAAGAGAACAAGAACTGCTTGGATTAAAATTGATGTTGTAGCATACTACGCCACTATGAAAAAAAATGTCCAGGCTGAATGTGGATGCCAGACTTTACACTCTACTGCGAGAAAATAGAACTTGGTGATCCATCACAGTGCTCATAATAACCAAATAATATATAAAATATATAATAATATGACAGTTTTCCACTGTTGGCACAGACAATGTCTAATGAGTTGCATTCTGAAGTACAACCCTCCCTACTGCAAAAGTTCAGAATGCAAATTCTGAATACTTTTGGCTGCAATCTCTCTATACATGTGGTGGTTTTATTTATTTATTTATTTATTTATTTACACTAATGCCGCAGGGTATGCCTGCAGAATGGATAGAATATGTATTTTCCCCAGATAATGTTGTTAAATTACAAGTAATGAAATTTTTCTTAATCTAAGTAGCTATCACTCACAGTAAATCATTAAATGCCTTTTTGTTATTATCCTACATACTAACTTTTATATTTTTTATCAATGTACAGTGGAACTTTGCTTAACAAACACCTCCCATAATGCACAATAGACATAACGAGCAAACCAAATTCTAAAAAAAATGACTCACTTAAGGATCGATGTTTCGCATAATGAGTGATGACAATTTAATGCAACATCACCAGCTGTTCATGCGCGGCAGGGGAGATGTTCGATGACACGAACACCTTTCATTGTTGGCAGCGGCATGTGAACAATGTCGTAAGTACGTACTGCAATCTGGATTTAGCGCTCTTTCTGCTACCATCTTAGTGCAGCTTGTGATCACACATTTTTCTAGACTTGTGTTCACACACAGTTTTTTGTGTGCAAATTTTAATAACCTTCATAGATATGTCTCTGAAGATAAAGTCACAAGAAGACGGATATAAGAGAAAGAAAATTACCTTAGAAGTGAAATGTGAAACCATTAAAAAAATGAGAATGTGGTGAGAGGGTTGCTGATTTAGCACGCACATACAATCAGTCTACACCAACTATTTGCACCACCCTCAAGAACACGGAAAAGATTAAAGAGAGAGATGCTTCAAATGGAGTGACAAGGATATCTAAACAACAGTTTCGTACTCTGGACAAAGTCGACAGGTTGCTCCTTATACGGATAAATGAAAAGCAATTGAAAGGTGACACTATTAACGAGAATGTCATCTGCGAGAAGGTGAGAATGATTTTCAATGACTTCGTTAAGAAGACGCCAGGCCCATCAGTGGCTGAAAAAGTGTTTAAGGGAATCTGTGGGTGATTCAAAAAGTTTAAGAGAAGAAACATCATCTACAGCTTTTGAGGCAAGGTGAAGCACCCAGCTCTGACACAAAGGCAAGCAGAGAACTTCATCAGCAACTTCAAGAGGCTGGTAGATTCTGAGGGTTATTTGCCGCAACAGGATTTTAATTATGATGAGATGTGTCTATTCTGGAAAAAGATGCTGAAGCATACCTTTATAAGAGCGGAGGAGAATCCATTGCCAAGCAAATGAAGGACTGTCTCACTGCTATTTGGTGCCAATACAAGCAGCAATTTGAAAATCAAACCACTACTTAGAATGAAATTTTCACTCTACAGTGGAGTGTGTGGTGATACGAAACTTCCTGGCAGATTAAAACTGTGTGCTCGACCGAGACTCGAACTCGGGACCTTTGCCTTTTGCGGCCAAGTGCTCTACCATCTGAGCTACCGAAGCACGACTCACGGCCGGCCCTCACAGCTGTCTTGTTTGGCATCATAATATTAGAGAATTTAAATACTATCTGTAACCATTTTCCTCAATCTGTTGTCACTCACTTCTAGCACATACATGTCAAGTTGTCTCCCTCCTCTTTCGAAGTGACTGCTGATAATCACATCATATACACACACAAAATACTAACTGAATCATAGCTTTCTAATGCAAGGAAAAACTGCTGTCACAAGGTGTTTCTTTTGCTGTTTGTTCTCATTATAAAAAAAAGAATTTACAGACACTTCATACTATTTCAACACTAAACTCAACTTATGATATTCTGAGAATTATTATCAGATTTTATCTGCAAATACACAGAAACTGCAGTAGTCAGACTATCAATACATTTAATTCAGTTGGTAATAGGAGATTTCATGCCCAAGTGGGAAGAGAAGATTAGTATTGTCCAACAACTGGTCCTGATAGTAGCCATGAAACAAGCAAAGATTTGTGTCAGGCTGATTACCTTTGCCAAAACAAGGTGAATGACCATTAGAAGCACGTACTTCCCCCAAAAATTAGCACATAATGTTATCTGGATATCTCCAGACTGAAGTATGATGAATCAGATCGCCCATGTTCTGGCTGAAGATGTCATAGCAGTATCAAACATGCATAAACTTTCTGTGGAGCAGGTATGAAATCAGAAATTTTCTGGTGGTAGTTGAACTACGTCTGAATCTGTCTTATCAAGTAACAAAGTAATGCTGAAAGGGTGGTCCACTTTGATAAGGATAAATTGGAGGATGTAGAAGTGAGACAGCACTGTCAATATAAAACTACAGAACAACATACTACATCATAGTATCCTAAAGCATGGAAGGTGTATTGCTAGCATCACTGAATGCAGTGATGATGAGTGCAAATGAAAAGCTCATTTGCCATCCAAAATGCAGATCAGTGAAGACACTAAAATAGCTAGAACAACTTTTGTAAGATGTAATGATGGCTTATTATGGGGCGAGGCATTAACACCCATCAGTCCATAAGAGAAAAGAAAAAGAAACACCATGAAAGTCAGTTCATAGCAGTCGCAGAATCAAAGCCATCACACTTCTTTTTCTGGGCCCCAAGATTTGCCAGGGGTATCTACCAACAACATACACTGGGTCTGATGAATGTGACAGATGAAGTCGTACCACCATTGGAGCTGCCAAGACTATTTTAAAAACATTTTGAGAACTTACTGTATCATGACACTCCAACAGTGGTGAAAACACAGATGCAGGCCCAGTTTGATAAAGTGGAAATCCCAGATCGATAAAGTGGAAATTCCTGAAATCAGTGTTGTGCTAAAGGCCCTCAAGAACAAGGAGGTATTGGTATCACAGCTGAGGTGCTCCGCCTGGGAGATGAAACATTGCTGGATGCTCTGAGTACATTATGGACAGCAGGAATAATTCCTGGAGAATGGAAAGGAGTAATTATATGTCCCATCTTCAAGGAGGGTGATGCTACACAAGTATCCAAGTATCAACGGATTTCATTACTTGAAATTGGTTATAAAGACTTTACAATGCTGTTGTTAAATTGCATGAAACATTGGCTGAAGGAATTGTAGACCTCTATCAAAGTGATTTTGTCCCTGGACAGTCAACTACTAACCACATATTTACCTTGAAGTAGTTGATACAAAAATTTTGTGTGTCTGATTGGGAATTACATGTCATCTTCCATTTCCAGCAAGCTTATTTTAGGATTGAATGCTCCATGTTCAGGAAAATGTTTGAGGAATTTCACATCCCACTGAAAAACTTCAACCAACTCCAGTTTGCTACTCTCAATCAACTTGTCAAGTACAGGTGGACAATTAACTACCATCACCATTCAGTAACTGAATTGAAATGAGACAAGGAGATCCGTCGGCACCAATACTATTCAACTTGAGCTTGAAAAAGTAAACTCTTATAATGCTTGAAGCAGGGAAATGGAGATGAAGGGAGAACACACAATCCTGGGATTTGCTGCCGCTGATGAGATTCTTGGTGATACCCCAGAGTAAGAATGTGCTGGTACTTCCCGATTTCTCCACAATGTGTAGGAAACTGGGCTGCTGGAGCAAGTACGTGCTGATACTTTCCGATTTCTCCACAATGTGTAGGAAACTGGGCTGCTGGAGCAAGTACGTGCTGATACTTCCCGATTTCTCCACAATGTGTAGGAAACTGGGCTTCTGGAGCAAGTACGTGCTGATACTTCCCAATTTCTCCACAAGGCGTGGAAACTGGGCTTGTGGTGAATGACGATAAAGCCAAATATCTTGTTGTGTCACAATGTCAAGCTCTCCTTCCTTACATTGTTGTTGATGGGCATACCTTTGAGCAAGGTTAAGACTTCAAGTACCTGGGGGTTCCATACTGACTAATAAGTGAAGTGACAAAAAAAGTGCATCAACAAATAATCAAAATTAATAAAATTTTCTTTAGTCTGAAAAATTAATTCAAGTCACAACTGAGGTCACAGAAGAATAAGATTCGGCCATACATAACACTAGTACGGCTGGTACTTTTATATGTTGTGAAACCTGCACGACATCAGCAACGACTGAAGAAGCAATCTGTAACTTCGAGAAGAAAGTAACTCAAACGATCTATGGACCCTTCCAAAATACCATGCAAGGTAAATGGGAATGAAGAATGAAAGATGATTTGGACCAGCATTTTGGAACTATTAGCAACTATTAGAACAAAAGATGCTACAACGGTTTGGCCATATCCTGTGAGCTAATAACTTCCTCCCATACAAAGTCCTCCATTCTGAAGCTGCTAAAGGGATGTCTAAGGATGCAATGGAAGTATTGAGTATTAACAATTCTTAAATAAGTGAAGCTGACAGCAGTGGAAGATGAAGTTACAGACCAGCAATGATGGACTGCCGTCTGCAGCAGATTATCTACTCTGCTGTAACTGATTGACCTCCTTTTTAGGGTTCCACCCATCAGTCTGTAAAAACAGAACTCTTATAGTACAACTTTGTTGTCCATCTGTCTGCCTGACTGACTGTTCCAAGCCCATTTTTCACGAGTATGGACAGATGATTCAAGTTGAAATCTCTGTCACAAACTGAGGTTCATGGTTCCTTCGCAGTGAAAAATATTGAAATTTATAAGGCAATACAATCAAAAGATACAGCCATTTATGTCACATATTTTGATACTCATAAACTCATTCATCAAAACATACAAGGCATTTCCCGTTGACCAAGAATCAATGGAATTTGGCAAGAAGCAAGGTTTCACAGTACTAGTGATGGAAACAATCCGAAAATTGTTAATCTGAAATTACATCACATGAAAAAAATATTTCTTCTGTCACTTGTTATCTGACATCAAACTTAAAATTAAAACAATTAGTAGTTCTGCATTTAAGAAGACTTGCAATGGTAAAAATCAAGCATCAGGCAAGGAATGACTTTATTGCTCATATAATATGTTTTGGAATTTATCCATTATCAGATATCCACACATACAACTTTCAATTCTATATAACAATATTATGAAAATGATAGTTGCTATATTATGCTGAGTCACAGATAGGCACAACAGAAAGACTGTTGGAAACATGACCACAGTCTCTGGCAGGTGAAGCCAGACTGCGAGCAGCGGCACTTTAAGATAGAGGCAACTGTGTGGTGGGGGTTAGGAGGTGGCTGGGGTGGGGAGGGTGAGGGAGAGCAGAGTGGGGGTGGGGGATGGAAAAGTGCTGCTTGTGGGAGCGTACACGGACAAGATAGAGAGCTGGTAGGGAAACTAGGTGAGGTTGGGAGACTAGACAGAGGGCAGGGGGGGAAGGGAAGCGTAGCGGGAAAGTAAAGAAGTAAAAAGATTGCGGGTGCGTTGGTGGAATAGAGGGCTGTATGGTGCTGGAATGGGATCACAGAAGGCGATAGATGGGTGAGTATAATGACTAAAGAAGGTTAAGGCCAGGACAGTTCTAGGATTGTAGGATATATTGCAGAGGGGAGTTCCGACCTGCATAATTTGGAGAAGCTGGTGTTGTTGGGAAGATCCAGATGGCACAGGGTGTAACACAATTGCTGAAATGAAGAATGTCATGTTGAGCAGTGTGCTCAGCAAAGGGTTTTCCAGCAACTATCCATACTCGTGAAAAAGGAGTTTTTGAGAAAAAGAGGTTTTGAGAAAAAGAGGTTTTGAACAGTCAGTCAAGCAGACAGTTTTCTTGGCTGACGGCCTGTGGCCAAGAAATAGATGGACCAGCTCCACCGCTGAGCACGCCGCCCAACACAATGTTCTTCATTTCAATAACTGTTTCACACCCTGTGCCATATGGATTCTTCCCACCAATACCAGCTTTTCTGAATTACGCAGGTCAGAACTCTCTCTGCAATATATTCTACATTCCCGTAACACTCCTGGCATCAACTTTCGTTAACCATTGTCCTTACCTATCTACTCCTTTCCCTATTCCCATTCCAGCGCTACACAGCCCTCTATTCCACCAATGCACCCCAAGTCTTTTCACTTCTCTCCTTTTAAGCTAACCCCCCACCCCCGCCAAACCTCCTGACTGCACCTAGCTGAGTTGCCCCACCCACTCTCCACCTCATTCCTGTATGCTCCCATAAGCAGCACTTTTCTGTCCCCCATTCTTAGCCTGCAACCCCCCCCCCCCACCCCCCGCCCTAGCCTCCTCCTCACCCAAAAACACGGTTGTCTCTCTCATCAAGCACTGCTGCTCACAAGACTGGCTTCAGCTGTCAAGAGACTGAGGTTGTGTGTGTGTGTGTGTGTGTGTGTGTGTGTGTGTGTGTGTGTGTGTGTTTTTGATAAAGGCCTTGGTGGCTGGAAGTTCACTTTCTGACAGTCTTTCTGTTGTGCCTATCTGCGACTTAGCATCTCCGCTATTTGATGAGCAGCAAATATCGTTTTCATAATCCTGTTACATTCCATTCTAGATTTTCCATTTTTTAGATGCTATATATTACGTAACTATGAAAGAACAGTTCTATCTTGTCAGCAACAAATCCTGTACTGTCAGAAGAAGGGATACTTTTGAAAATAACCATATTATATATCAACTATTATATATCAACACTGCTGCCATGCCACAGTGCAGCTTCTGTACTGCCACTATACCCCTTATTATATTGTATAATTTGTTTAACATCACTTTAATATTAAAGCAGGGACAACTCCGTCTTTTGTAAAAGATATTATCAAAGCACTCAGTACACTGTCAAGAATTTTAGAAATAGTTATTTTATTATTTATTAACTTATTTCATAAATAAATATCTTTGGCAAAGATCTTTTACAAAATCATATGAGTCAAACCAACTGAATACGGTGATGATCCGTAACTGCCACACTATGACACGAGGCAGCCTGACAATAGCCGCTTCACGTTACATGAGGATCATACCAACCAGATTCTCTGGAACAAGCATATGGAAACAGTTAATTTATGCTTATGTCACACAATTTCCTATGTTGTTTCCTATAACACCCCCTACCATTCCTGAGAGAGAACCTGCCATTGGGGTGTCACAATCTCCATTCTTCTGCTCCCATGCACCTTCATACCATCCTATCCTTCCTTACGTCTTTTTCCTCTCCCAACCCACTTGCCACCAGACCCGTCCATGCTGAGGCCCTTATAATCACAAGCATTCACACTAAGCATTAACTGAAAACATAGCACCTTAGCCTTCTTTTGTATTGCACTGCTGCATATCATTCCAGGTAAAAATACAGTTTTTTAGTACACAAAAATACCTTTGGGGGATTAAATGGATAAGTTTCTGGTACTTTTATTTCCAAAACAAAGGTTCCACCTTCATATGGTGTTTCTGGAGGACCTGCAATTTCTCCTTTCAGTTCAGTGTAATTGTCATTCACTAGTTCCACCTTTATCGCACATTTTGCAACCTGGAACAACAAAAATTCACATCAATGAACAAAGCTTTTCCTCCAGTGCATTCAGTAGTATATATTACACACATATGTAAGAATGATTATGACGATGATGATGATGATGATGATGATGATGATGATGATGATGATTGTGTGTTTAAAGCAATTAAACTACTGGACCATCAGTCCATTCATTTAATGAGAGAAACTTAAAAAGGTAAAAAAAGTGGGGGCTTGGCAGCTCCAACTATACAAGCAAGTCAAAGAGTTTAAAAAAGGGTGTGACAGCAGTTGCAACATGATAGGTAAAAGAAAACAGGGATAACCCAGGCAGCATCTTGCACAAGGAGGTCTAAAGGCACGTCAAAGTGAGGGAGGAAGAAATTAACCTGCAGTCGCATGGGGGTACACGCCACAGAGGGAGGCACACACTCCCCCCCCCCCCCCCCACCCCCCGCCCCCTACAACCAATCCTAAGTGGGGAAGTATTATAGTTAATTTTTCAACTTACTCTCCCTAAGAAAATGCAACACTTAAGTAGTGGCTGTCTTGTCATCTGCAAGCATCTGAGGTAGTGAGGTAGGCAAACAAAGTATGTCACAGATTGGCCAGCAGGGCACACGCAACAAGAACATGTGCTATCATCAGCAGACTACCACAACTGCTTTGAGGAGGATCCTCCGGATGCAGAAGGAACTCATGGGTGAATCTCGTTTGGCCTATGTACAGTCAGCACAATAGCATCTTTCTGGGAGGCCTGGAAAGATGTATGCCACACGTTAGTGGACCCCTTCATCACTATTTACTTGGTTTAGGTCATAACAGTCTACTTTTCCAATTCCCAGCGCATCAAAAAATTGAATCAAAGTTGTAATAGTAATTCTGTCCCTGGTATTCTGACAAAGTCGAACTCCTGCAGTTGTGTCTTTAGCTAGACAGTCGTCTAGTTCATTTTCTGGAATGCCTATGTGGCTCAATGTCCAGAACTGTAGATGTGAACCAGTAGGTCCTCCATGTTGGCGACCAAAAGATTTTTAGGATAGTGTAGGGATATTCCTTTTAAGCAACTCATGGAATTGTCACAGACCTGAAAGTCTGTCATGGCCCGGGATTTGACATACCACAAAGCCTGAGATATGGCAAATAATTCTGCAGCTTATACACTGCAGGCACTTGGCAAAGTGTGCTTCTCATGTCCCATTGCGCATGTCCAAAAGAATAACCATTCCTTTCGTTGAATTTTCATCCGTCTGTGTAGATGCATACCAAATTAGAATAATCGTACAGACCACGGGGGGGCATCAAGAGGGAGACCTACGAAAACAGACTAGAGGAGGCTGTTGGAGATCATTCAGTAGAGTATCTAGTTGGATCTCAGCTGGTCTACCCAATTTTGGGCAGTGCGAAAACAGTCTGAACTGTTGGCTGTGGAACAGAGTTGAGTAACATGGATGAGTAGGCATCTGACAGGTTGTGACTGTATAATTGGCCAGAAGCTGCTGTCGTCTAACCTGCAGTGGTGGAACACTGGTTTCCACCAGAAAGCTGTCAACAGGGTTCAGCAAGCTAAGTACAGATGGTGCTGCCAACCCATGAGCAACACAGCCACTGTCTAAGTGGTATAAAATCAGTGTTTTGTAAAATCTCAGAACTATGCAATCCACACTCCACAAGGAGTTACTAAAAAAATGGAGAGCGTTTAGCTTCCTCATGCAAGTCGCCTTGAGCTGGCGGACACGTGACAGCCCAGTTACCTTGTTGTTACATAAAATAGCACACAATTTAGCCAGTCGATTGGCAAGTTCATTGCCAGGGATCCCAACATGGCCTGGGGTCCAAATGAAAATCACCGAGCATCCACATTGATCAAGGAGAGAAAGAGTCCTGGATAGCTATGACCAACAGGTGGCGAGGGAAGCACTGGCCGATAGCTTGCAAACTGCTCAAGGAGTCACTACAGATAGTGAAGGACAGTCCTGAGCAGAAGCGGACGTGGTCCAGTGCGTGCAAGATGGCTACCAATTCCACAGTAAAAACACTACAGCCATCTGGCAAGGAACAAAGTTCCATGTGTCTCACAAAGGTGTAAGCATAACCAATGTGACCAGCAACCATGGAGCCATCAGTATAAGTTACTTCTGACCCCTGGAATGAACTGAGGAGACAGTGGAATTGGTGACGAAGGGCCTCCGGAGGAACAGAATCCTTTGAATTGATTGAGAGATCAAGACAGAGCTGTAGCCAATAGATGCACCACAGGGGGTACCCACATGAGTGGAGAAAAGAGACGATAAAGGGAAGTGCTAGAGCTCAGAAAGAGCGACTGAATGCGGGCAGCCATGATAAGCCCACGTCGTGGCCGCCACCGCAGAAGGTTAATCTCCGTCTCTGGATAAAGGAGACCATAATTAGGTTGTTTTGGGGTGCAGCGAATGCGGAGTGTGTAAGATATCAGCTGTTGTTGGCCCAAAACTCACAGCAGTGGAATCCCCGACTCTGCAAGATGGCTAATCACGGGGATAGTAAGAAAGGCACCAGTCGCAAGGCGTACCCCACAATGGTGGATGAGGTCTAAGATTTGTAATGTCGAAGGTGACGCAGAACCATAGACAGGACTCCCATAGTCTAAACGAGACTGGATCAGCACTTTGCACAATCACAGGAGAATAGAGCGGTTGGCGCCCCAGGTGGTATTGCACCGACATCTAAGAACATTGAGATGTAACCAGCACATCCTCTTCAGCTAACAAAGATGAGGGAGCCATGACAATAGGGCATCGAAGACCAGACCCAAGAAGGGATGGATGTCCACCACCTTGACAGATTGGCCATCAAGGAACAGGTCCAGATGGGGATGGACGGCACAACGATGGCAGAAATGCATGACACACAACTTGGCCACCAAAAACTGAAAGCCATTGGAGAGAGCCCAAGAGTGCACCCGATAGACAGCGTTCTGCAGCGCCCATGATGGAGGAAGCAATGTAGATACAAAAATCGTCAGCATACAAAGAGGAAGTCACTGTCGGCCCAGCAGCCGCCACCAGTCCATTAATGGCGATGAGAAAGAGAGGGACACTCAGCACGGAACCCTGTGGAACCCCCATTTTCTTGCAAATGGGAAGTGCTGTAGGAGGTACAAACTTGGACCTGGAAAGAGTGACAAGAAAGGAAGTTACGGATAAAAATGGACAGGGCACCACAAAAGCCCCATTCGTGAAGGGTGGTGAGGATGTGGTGGCGCCAGGTGATGCCATAGGCTTTAGGCAGGTCACAGAAGACTGCAATGAGGTGTTGTCGATGGGCAAAAGCCGACGGGATAGCAGACTCCAGGTGGATTAAGTTACGCACCGTAGAGCAGCCACAGCGAAAACCCCCTTGAGTCGATGACAAAAGGTCGCGGAATTCAAGGATCCAAAACAACCGCCAACTCACCTGGCATTCAAGGAGCTAGCAGGAGTTGGTAAGGTTAATTGGGTGGTTGCCATCCAACTGAAGAGGTGACTTCCCAGGCTTCAACACCAGAATAACAATGCTTTCCTGCCACTGGGTAGGAAATACCCCCTCACTCCACAGATGGTTGAAAAGGGCCGGCATATGGCAGTGGCGAGACACTCATAAGTACTGGAGCATTTGGTTGTGTATCCGATCCAGTCCAGGAGCCGTGTCACGACAAAGGGCGAGGGCACCGGCGAATTCCCACTGGCTAAATAGGGCATTATAAGGCTTCACGCAGTGAGAAACAAAAGACAAAGGCAGTCGTTCCGAGCACTCTTTCAGGAGGAGGAACGTGGGTGGATACTGAGTCGGTGCAGAGGCTTCGGCAAAGCGTTGAGCGAAATCATTTGCGACAAAGTTGGGATGGGTAAGGACAACACCATGCACAGAAATTCCTGCAGTGCCAGTGGGAGGGCAATGGCCAAAAATTTACCTGAGTTTCGCCCAGACTTGTGAAGAGGGGGTGTGTGGTCCTATGGCACCCACATTTCATTCCCAGCAAATCCGTTTCTGGAATTTGATTACGTAACGGGCCCGGGTGCAGAATCATTTATAGGCCAGAAGGAGAGGAGTAGAAGGGTGCCGCTTGAAGCGTTTAAGAGCACTGTGGCGGTCTTTTATGGCTGCAGCAATTTCCGGAGTCCATCAAGGGACCATCTTCCGACAGGGGGGGGAGGGGAGGGGGCCCTGGAAGAAGAGAGAGCTGAAACAGCTGCAGAAAGAATGGCGGCAGTCACAGTCTGTGTACACTCCTCAAGACTACTGTACGGTAGTAAAGGGGGGACAGTACCAGAGGAGAAGGCACCCCAATCAGCTTTAGAGAAAGCCCACCTGGGAGGGTGATGGAGCAAGATATACTGAAGGAAGGTCAAAACAATCGGGTAATGATCGCTGTCACATAAGTCATTGTGGACATCTCACTGAATGGGGGGAAGAAGGCCGTGTGACTACCCCAAAGAGGGTTGTGGGCATTAAAGCCCCCTAGAAGAAGGGAGAAGGGAGTTGTTGAAGAAGGATGGTTAGAGCAAGGGATGTGGGTGACCTGTCAGGTGGAAGGTAGAGATTACAGATTGTGATTGGAGTGGTCAGATGGACCGTGACAGCAATTACTTCCAGAGCGGTATTGAGGGGAACCCATTTACTAACAATGTCCTTGTGGACCAAGGTGCAAACACCACCAGAAGCCTGCAAGGGGCCAATTCGGTTTCGACAGAAAGTGTGGAACCCACAAAGAGTGGGTGAGTAAGAATTCATAAAATGGGTCTCCTGGAGAGCTACCCAAGCAGCAGAGTAGGAGGGAAGAAGAAGCTGCAACTTTGGGAGGTGACGTAAATAGCCATTAAAATTCCACTGGAGGATTCTGAAGCTGGAAGCAAAATGGGAAGCAAACGGACCAGAGCCGGTCACACCGCCAAGTCGCCATCTGTCGCCAATAAGGATGGAGTAATGTCCATATAGGTGGGGTCAGCCTCTGTTGGTTCATTGGCTGGAGGGGGGGAAGGTGGCACCTCAGGGGGCACCAGATGGGCCTTGCCCTTGTTCTTGTGTTTCTGCTTCTTCTTTTATGAAGGAAGAGTAGGGCAGACTGCAGCGAGTTCGGCCACGGAATTACGCCTGGCAATCTTGGCGCCCACCGGCCGTGGATCACGTGACCGATGTGGAGTTGCAGAATACCTTTCAGGGGGATGCCGGGAAGAGGATTCCTGGGAGGGAGTTTCAGTACTGGCGGCTACAGAAGGGAGGTGCTTCTCTGGTGAGGAAGAGGAAGCAGCACCTGAAGGGGTGGGTATGGGTACTGATGGGGAAGCAGAGGGGGAATGGGAGAATGAGGGTGAGGTGGAAGGTGTGGGACGAATGGGGCGGGGCTAGGAATCGGAGGGGATAGGAGGAGGAATGGATGTAATTGAAGCAAAAGTAAAAGTTATATGCACGGGATGGAGCCGGTCATACTTTCGACAAGCCTCGGTGTGACTAAGTCAATCTAAGGTCTTGAACTCTTGAATCTGTTGTTCTTTCGCATACACAAGGCATGATGGTGAATGGTGGAGGATGCTGCGCATTACAATTTACGCACACTGGTGGGGGAGCACAGGCACTTCCCTCATGGAGGGGGCACCCACCATCACTGCAGAAGGGATCATTGGTGCAGCACGAAGACGTGTCCAAACTGTAAGCATTTAAAGCATCTCATTGGTGGTGGAATGTAAGGTTTTACATCACACCAATACACCGTCACCTTTACCTTCTCTGGGAAGGTACCCCCTCGAAGGCCAGGACAAAGGCACCTATATCAGTGCAACTGGTTTTAGGGCCTTGCTGTACACAGCAGATAAATCTGACTCCATGCTACTTGAGGTTTGCACGGAGCTCCTCGTCAGTTTGGGGAAGAAGATCCCGGTGGAAAATGATGCCCTGTATCAAGTTCAAAGATTGGTGGGGTGAGACAGAGACTGGGATGTCACCGAGATGGTCACAAGCACGCAGAGCTTCAGATTGGGCAAAGAACCGGACCACATTTTACTCATGGATTCCACTTCGCCATACTTATCTTCAATCGTCTCTATGAAAAACAAACGCTTGGTCAGGGCAAAACTTTAGCAATCTGTCCTGGTACAAACCAGGTACCGAGGGAAAGGTTTCCACCCAAGCCAGCGAGCTTGACCCTCCTCCCAAGGGGTGGCCTGCGAGGGGAAGGCTGAAGCGTCAGGAGGAGGAGTGTCATGTCTTAAATTACTCTTAGAGATGGCCACAGAATGGCCAGGATATTGAAGCTTTGTTGCTTCATGTGCAAGGCATCCGCCATAGTACCATCCACTCCAACCAGAGGCTCGCCCCGTGGGTGCCACCCAGCCACAGCAAGGGCCATCTGGCACAGCAGCCATTTCCAGGAGTTTTGATGCCCCAAAGTGATGAGTACTGACTCCTTGGCATACGTGATGCATTAACAGCTCAGATACTAGCAATGTGATCCCTGTGTTGCCGGGGGCTTAGCCAAGTGGGTACTTAACATGGACTGGCTACCATGCTGATGATCTAGCAGGTAGGAGACCTGTGCGCAAGGGGAAAAGGGAGGCGAGGGGGAGAAGGAGCCTGCATATGGAAACTAGTTTGAGAGTTCATCCCCAAATGGTTCACACTGAACTGAAAACGTTGGAAATTGAGGTCAAACCCCAAGGGGGAGAGTGAATGTGAAAATGGTTGCTGGCCCTAAGATTGCCCTGGACGCACCACTGAATCAGGGGTAAGATACTTGGGCTGCAAACTGCGAGATCGATAGCTGAGTATGTTCCATGGGACACTCTGAAATGTATTGCAGTTCCAGTATTTTGTACGCAGACGTCCACTTCTGAAAGTAGGTGTTTGAATATTCAGCCTATACGAGTGCCACCACCCCACAGAGGATTATGGAAGTCCCCCAGTAAGAAGAATGACACACGTAGCTGTTCCACTAACTTTAACAGCTCGTGATATTAGAACGGTCCATCTGAGGGTAAATAAACATTACCTACTGTCAAACTAACAGGTAGACACCAACAGACACAGCCTCTAGTGCAGTGGTAAGTGGCATCCACTCACTGAAAATACCAGAGCGTTTGAGGGTACAGACCACATCGGATGCTCTCTCGACATTAATGTGATTGGTTAAGTAGGGTTTTGTAGTGTTTTCAGAGCTGCGAGGTGTGCTGTCATAAACAGTGTTTCCTGAACTACTACACCATTACAGAATAATTAGCCAGTAAATAATGGAGTTCGATCAGATGGCAATAGTAACTATTGCATTTCCACTGAAGGAGTGTTGGAGTCAGGTTTGAAAACATGGCTAATGGGACAAATGGGTGTGATTACTTCGTTATCAGGTGGCAGTCTACCTGATTGTGTGATCTGTGGTTATGGAGTATAGGCTCATCCTTTGCAGGCGTGGGGAGCAGAACACCCAAAGACTCAAAGTAGTTATCTTTGTGCTTATCCTTTTTATCCTTGTGTGACTGATTTCTGTGAGAATTTCACCATTTTATCTTCAAGGAGTGAAGAGGATGTATTGTACTTTGGGCCACAGCCTGTGGCTGCTGGTCCTTGTCTAGGAAGGGGGCACCTTGATAAGAGTTCTCATCCCTGACGATGACAGAGGATGACTAGGCATCTCTGGCCGCACCAATCATGTGGAAACCATTGATGCTTTAGGGGTAGGGAGCATGAGAGCTGCCATTCCCTTCCCCAACTGTGGGACAGACCTTGGAATATAACCAGGACCAGGAGGTGTCCTGTGAAACCTTATGTAAGATGGTCTGTGACACATCAGTCACAGAATTTGAAACCATATGTTGGATGAAGTCCTTCAAAATGTTTCTTTGTATCTTGAAGAAACAGGCAGTCAAGTGTTTTATATTCTTGAATTTTTTCTCCCTCTTTAATGATGAGCATTGTGGTGAATGAGGAGGGTGCAGCTCTGGACAATTGAGGGGACTGGTTACAAGGGCTGCCCTCATGGGACGTCTGTCCACACGCCCAATGGATAGCCCCATTAGAACAGTGAGAAGACACATGTCAAAACTTTGGCACCTAAAACATCGCATCAGAAGAGGAGAATAAGGCCTGACGTCACACCTATAAAGCATGGCGTTAACCTTCTCAAGTAAAATATTGCCTTTAAAGGATAGGATAAAAGCTACAGTGTACACACTATTATCCTTGGGTCCCTTCTGAATGCGGCTATCAAAATCGATTCCTTGCCACGCCAAATTAGTATAGAGCTCCTCATCAGTTTGTAGATAGAAGATGACACCTTGAATCCTATTGATCTGGGTATGAGGAGAAATGGTGATTGGTTTAGCTCCTATCTTAACACATGCCTGATTGGATGGTGGGCAATGTTTTGATCAGCAAAGATCCATTTCTCATCTTCTCTATTGCTGCAACCTCCCCAACTCATCTTCTATATTCTCACAGAAAAACAGTGGCTTTGTTGTAGCGAAAAAGCCACCATCTGTTCGGGAACAAACCAAGACCTCTGCAAACTGTCCACATCCATTTCTCCTTACCTGTCTTTCATCTTGAGGTATTGCCAAAGACTAAAAGTGCCATAGGACTGTAAACCTCTGCTTTCCCTGTTCCTGACTGCTGAGATGGCGGAGTTTGATCCATGTCATTGCGGATCATCCACCCCAATGTCACTCACTCTGGCATGAGGATCTCACCATTGCAAAGGCCACCTGGCACAGTAGCCATAGCCCAGAGTCCCGGTAACCTGAAGTGGATAGGCACCTATTCCTTGGCTGACATGTGAAGGTTACAGCTCAGGCATCGGCAGCGCAATCCCTGCACCGAGAGAGTACATGACAACCCCACCACAATGGACTGGTTAATGCACTGGATTGCGGGTGCAGAGGTAGATCCACTTGACTGGTAGTTATGTCATTCCATCTCAAGTGATCATGGGTCTCCCACTCCCTGAGCTTCAATTTTTGTAAAATTTGCTGTGGGTGTAGAGCTATCCCAGAAATGAATCTGTGTTAAATTTTAAATCATAAGCTTAAGTACATGAGAAACAGTGGCCTTCTATATGGCTAGCTTTCTGATGAACGTGAGTGGAAATGAACAAAAATGAATGTTTGAAGCTCTTTTATTACAAGTCAGAAGCAAGTAGGAAACTCTTGCTTTCAGGTCTTGGATAACTTTTGGCTGTGAATCAGAAAAATACATGTGACAAGATGTAAACAGATTAAAGTGATTAAAGAAGAAAACCTGAAGAGAAAATGCACAGGTTTTTGACCCTCTTTGGCATCTATATCTCAGGAAGAAAAAATGTAAAAGAACTACAACTTAGCACCCTTGTTTTCAGTGGCAGGGACTTGGTTCTATAAGCATATTTTCCTGCTTAGTCATTTACTTCTGATTATACTCAATCACAAACATGGTGTTGAATTTAAAATTACAATAAATGAGCAAAGTTCAGATGTAAATATTGCAAAAGGGCCATTTCTGAAATTCTTCTTTCCTAAGCAAGAACGACAACTGGTAGATTAATGTTGGTGTCCCAACTAACAATGAAAACAATAGAAATTTGATGACTCAACCCGTTCAAAACCATTAATTCAGTCAGTTTATATCCCTATCCTGGAAGTAACCAAGTATGGTTTGACACTGTCAAACATTGCTTATCCTGTTACATGCAGATGGTTGTGTTTGCTGGTTTCTTCATCGAGGTTCCAAAGCCTCAGTTGGGTTTCTTTCCATGGTTCCTAAGCCGATATGTGGGTCTCTTCATGTGAATTCCCAAGCATGCGCTACTTAAAATTACTACTTCATGGAATTAAATTTTTCTTCAATGCTGTTCAATATGGCTTCTGGAAAATTTCCTGAGCTCCTGGTCTAGTTGCTGAAGGCGCTGCAATATTAAGTTTTGGAATGGGCACATCAGCAGCTTGGTGGATCATATGGTCGTAATGTGATGCATCCTGCATCATTGCTACAACAATTAAATGCAGCCATTTGATGGTGCAGTGTGCAGTTTGTCTTTTTGAGATTTTTCAATTTTTAGTGAATGACTTGAAACGGTGCATTTTTCAAATAACAGTGCTCTATATTGATTTAAAACAGATTAAATTCTACACAACCTTGATTGTCCTACTTTCTTTTGTCCACTACATTGTTTTTCTGCAAAAATTAATGAAAAGTAAAGTGGACAGCTTCGTGGCTCTCTGTAGATTCAAAGGCTGATCAAGTGCAGATGAACCTGATGTTTTTTAGGTAGCAAGGTGCAAATGTTGTGCTGTGGCTGGTGGAGAAGCAGTTCTTCCCTTTTGTCCCTTCTGCCTTGTGCTGGGCCATGCCTGTGTTACTTTGCACCTGAGGAATGCCTTATTACTAGCCTTCAATGTCAGTTGTGTTTTGTCTCACTGTTCATCATTATGGTCTCCCTTTTTTTTTCTTTTTTTTTTAATGTTCAGCCTAAGTGCTTAAGAGGAAAATTCTAGTAAAATGAGCAAGCAGACATCACATCCCCACTGAAAGCAAAAAAACAGATGAGAAAACTCTTACTGTTAGTGATGTTTTAACTGAATGAAAGTAAACATGTATCTGATGAAAAATGCATTTTGTAGTAATTGTGTACTCAGTACCAACATTAATTAACTATTTATAAAGCAGATACTGACAGCGCACACACACACAAATGGACAAGTTGACCAGTGACATTCAGAAAGTGACAGAGCACTAAAAAGAGAGAGAATTTAATATATTTACAGCAATCAAACACCATCAAGTCAGTCATAATGGACAGCTGAATCATTGTCATAATCCTATCCCATGCATCCTTCTCAGCAGATAACAATACAGTAGTCAGTGATTTGTCACTTGGCATTCTTGGAAAACTTACAATTTTTATATAACTTTTTAGATTAATTAAGCAGTAAAAATATATTTTTTTGGATTCTTACTGGGCTTCTTATTTCACTGGTTTATTGGCTTTCTTATGCACCACAAAATAATTGTTTACACATAATGAGGAAGTGAAACAAGCTGTAGCAATAAAGTACACAACAATGTGTAGGTATATAATATACCAGTAACACATTTTATTACGCACAGCAGACAGATCATATTGCAGGAGCTAAATATTTTAATCTAAGTGGTGTCTGTATTATGGAAGATCAGAGCAGCTCAATGTCATCTTCCTTACAAATTCTGCTTGTCTGCGAAAGGCATAAATAGTGCCAAATAGTTCGCTAATATATCTCCCTTCCATTACAAAAAAATTAATTCCTATGCAATTAGGAGCTAGTACCCATCAAGGATTGCGATAACATTTGAAACTTTGGTATTTCAATGTCAACTTACGAGGCTTTCTTGTACCTTCAGATGATATGACAGGTCAGGTTTTCAAAAGTTCTTCATTACTTTCCACTGCACCCAACAAAGTTGTGAAGAGGTGTCACTGTTACTATGAGGAGCTTTTATGAATCGCTTGCAAACTACAAAGTTATTTTACTAGGAATAACATGAGTGTATCACACTGGAAAAACTGCTACAACACCGTTTTTATTATAACGCCACAAGAAGTCCGGAGATGAAGAATTCGAGCTTCTGAAGCTGGATAAATATTATGAATATCTTCTAACTTAGTTGCATCTGATCCTACAAGATTATTCCTCATGAGGTTTTAGCTGAACAGCTTCACAAGTTCACATCAATTATAGCGGGGGTAAATTTATACTCAACGAATGTTATGATCTGGAACTATTAAACTTTTATGTATGAAACACACAGCTCCTTCCATCATACAAGGTGGTGTGACTGTCAAGTAACTGAGCATTAAATTTGCATTGCCATTAACAAGTTGAGAGAAGTGTTGCCCCTGAACTTTCAGAGATTAATTTATGATTACTAATGCTCATTATAAAAAAAGTTTTCCTGTAAGGTGAACAAAATCTCAAATGAAGTAATTTCTGAGAACCATACTTTTTTGTAAATATGCAATAACAAGTCTTCCTGCAATGGCCAAGGGAATTAATTTAGCTGCACATAATCCATATACTGTGTGCAATTGTGGGTCAACTTCTCCTCTCATTTCTGACTGCCCCCACATTTTCTCTTCAATATAACAATATCAAATGGGAGAGTTTCAGGTGCTAACTACCTGCATCCCTTCAAAACCAGTGCAACAGCAAGTATTGTATATTAATGAAATTCTCATATCATATGTTGTAGCAGCTGTCTGAACTGTCATCAGCCATTGAGCTGTCGGTGCAAACCAC